>NC_134559.1:17180260-18380260 GCF_025594145.1 Primulina tabacum
GGCCATTTTCTTTGTGGTTTGAACAGGGAGATTCAAGATCAAGTGGAGCTTAGGCACTACTTGGATCTAGACGAGATGGTGCAAATGACAATAAAAGTGGAGCAACAATCAAGAGACGAGGGGTTGGCCGCACCAATCAAACGGGGAGTTCGTCATCTTCTTGGCGATGAAATGTTGTGAAACGTGAAGAGGATAAGGTGATGAACAAGCCCAAGATTGAGACCAAGCAAGAGACGCCTAAACAAGGAGTGCAAGGTAAATCTGAAACTCCTCTTAATCGTTCTAGGGTTATTAAATGTTTTAGGTGTCAAGGGGTTGATCGTATTGCTAGCCAATGTCCTAATAAGAGGGTGATGATTTTGAATGGTTATGGTGAGTATGAGTCTGAAAGTGAGTGTGATGACGATGGTAATGATGATGAGATGCCTGCATTAGAGGATCCCGATGAGGGATATGAGGCGGTTGTAGGTGAAGCACTAGTGACTAGGCGGATCATGAGTGCCCAAGTCAAGGAGGAGGAGACGAACCAAAGGGAGAACTTATTCCATACTAGGTGTTTTGTAAACGAAAAGGTTTTCAATCTTGTCATAGATGGTGGTGTAGTTGCACCAATGTGGCTAGTATTGAGATGGTAGAGAAATTGGGTTTGCCTAGGTTAAAGCACCCTCAATCATATAGGCTTCAATGGTTGAATGATTATGCAGAGGTGAAGGTGAACCAACAAGTATTGGTTTCTTTTTCTATTGGGAAGTATGAGGTGCTTGTGTGATGTGGTGCCAATGCATGCTTGTCATATTTGTTAGGGAGACTATGGCAATATGATAGGCAAGTGACGAATGATGGGTTTAGAAATTGATATTCTTTTTGTACTAAAAAAAGAACCTATGTTTACTTCATTGGTCTCCAAAGCAAGTGTGGAGGAACACTTGAAAAAAAAGAAGGGAGATGAGGCCGAAAGAAATAGTGAGCAAAAAAAGAGATGGCCCTTTGAGAGAAAAAATGAAATGACTGAAAAAAGAGTGATAAAAAAAGGTGAGATGGCCATACAAAAGAAAAAGAAAGTGAGAGGAAAGAAAATGAGAGAAAAGATGCAAAAAAGAAAACATATATGGCCCAAAAGAGTGAGTTGAAGCAATTGATGCACACACATGAACCACTTATGTTGATTCTTTATAAAGAGATCTTCTTTAACACAAGTGATATAGCCGGGTCCCTTCCGAGTATTGTTGTTTCACTTTTGCAGGAGTTTTGATGATATATTTTCGGATGAGCTACCTCAAGGACTACCACCATTGAGGGGGATTGAGCACCAAATTGATTTGTGCCGGGAGTGCATTGCCAAATCGTCCAGCTAATAGGAGAAATCCAGAGTAGACTAAGGAGCTTCAACGACAGCTAAGTGAGTTGTTAGATAGGGGTTTGTGTGTGGTTCCATGTCTCCTTGTGCTGTACTGTTTTATTAAATACTAAGAAATATGTCTCATGGCGTATGTGTGTGGATTGTAGAACAATCAATAACATAACCATTAAGTATAGGCATCCTATATCTAGACTAGATGTTATGTTGATGAATTGCATGGTGCATGTATTTTCAGCAACATAGATTTGAAAAGTGGTTATCACCAAATAGAATGAGGGAAGGTGATGGCTGGAAAACTGCATTTAAAACCAAATACGGATTATATGAGTGGATGATCATGCCTTTTGGCTTAACTAACGCTCCTAGCACCTTTATGAGGTTAATTGCGTGCACACATAGGAAAATTTGTTGTGGTTTATTTTGATGATATCCTAGTGTATAGCAGAAACTTGGATTGGCATGTTAAACACTTGAAACTTGTGCTAATCACACTAAGGGCTGAAATTTTATATGCTAACTTAAAAAATGTGATTTTTGTACAAGCAAACTTGTCTTTCTTAGTTTTTTGGTAAGCTCACATGAGATACAAGTGGATGAAGACAAGGTAAGTGTTATTTGAGATTGGCCAACGTCTAATACTGTTGGTCAAGTCCGAAGTTTTCATGGCCTTGCAAGCTTCTATAGGATGTTTGTAAAAGATTTTAGCACACTGGCGACACCAATGACAGCGGTGATAAAGAAGAACGTCCCGTTCCATTGGGGCGAGGAGCAAGAGAAGTCTTATAATATCATTATGCAAAAATTAATTAATGCTCCTTTACTTGTTTTGCCTGACATTCCTAACACCTTTGAAATTGAATGTGATGCTTCAAGTGTAGGTATTGGCGGAGTTTTGATGCAAAGTGGACTGCCGGTGGCGTACTTTAGTGAGAAGCTCAATGGAGCAACGCTGAAATACCCGACCTATGACAAGGAGTTCTATGCGCTTGTGAGGACTCTTGGGACATGGCAGCACTACTTGAGGCCTAGGGAGTTTGTGATTCATAAATATCATGAATCCTTAAAGCATCTTAAGGGGCAGCAGAAGTTGAACAAGAGACATGCCAAGTGGGAGGAATTTGTGGAGACATTCCCCTGCATGATCAAATTTAAGCAAGGTAAGGAAAACGTAGTGGCCGACACACTATCACGAAGGTACATACTATTTCTACTTTGGAATATAAAATTTTGGGGTTTGAGCATGTCAAGGAGTTATATTTGCTAGATGAGGATTTTAAGGATGTTGTTTGAAACATGTATGCATGGTCCATATCACAAATTCTATTTGCATAATAGTTTCTTGTTTAGAGAAGATAGGTTGTGCATCCCTAAATCATCCATTAGTGAATTACTTGTTAGGGAGGCACATGGTGGTGGTTTGATGGGGCACTTTGGTGTGGCTAAAACTTTGGGTTTCTTTGCATGAACATTTCTATTGGCCACATATGAATCGTGATGTTGAGCGTGTGTGTGAAAAGTGCATAACATGTAGACAAGATAAGTCTAGAACACAATCACATGGATTGTATACACGACTTCCCGTCCCTAGTGAACCTTGGGTTGATGTTTCTATGGATTTTGTTTTGGATTTTCCTAAGACTAGGAAGGGGAGGGATTCAATATTTGTTGTTGTTGATAGATTTTCTAAGATGTCATATTTTATTGCTTGTAATAAAACCGATGATGCCTTTAACACTGCGGATTTGTTTTTAGAGAAGTCGTTAGGTTGCATGGAATGCCTAGGACTATTGTTTCTGATCGTGATGTTAAGTTTTGAGTTATTTCTGGAAAACGTTGTAGGCTAAACTTGGCACTAAATTATTGTTTCTACGACTTGTCATCATCAAACTGAGGTTGTTAATAGGATGTTATGTGGGGACCCGGACGCTAATCATCATCTTAATCATCTTTGGGATTTAATTATCAATTAAGATAAACAGGGTCTAAAATTTTTTCTTTAAAATGCGGAAGGTAATGGAATCAATCTATTATACATCTCAGTATAAAAGTACAATAATGTACAACAATTATTCAAACTAGGCTAAGGTTCAACTACTAAATTTCAAGTATTAAACCAAGTCGACAATAAGTCCGGAATCACCACTCTAACTCATCTTCTCTCATCATCTTCTTGACCCCGATCCTGTCCCACCTGTTGTCATGCACACATACAAAACAAGACAACAGCCGGATACTCCGGTGAGAATAAATCCCAGTATAAAATATGTATACATGCATATGCACAATATAATCATAATGCATATTATCATGCATAAAATTCATAACAATAGGTTTTATAGTCTAGGAAACCCAATAAAAATTAAGCATGCAGTAACAATAGATTCCATAATCTCTGAAATCAAAATCAAATAAGCATGCAACTCAATTCAATTCATATCTTGACTCGACTCGACTCTAACTCTAGGGATCCCGGTGTGAATAAGAAATCATTGTCTGTCACCTACCCTCCCAATCGGGGTAACTGTACGTCTTATTCCTAGACTTCGGTCATATCTGTATCGAATGTCTACAATCGGAGTGAATCTGATCCGAAGCGTCGATACCACCGAACATCTAGTTTGGCAAGTCTGCCAATGACTTTCCTATCTCAATGCTTGAATATAAATCTATAAACAAGACATAATCATCATCAAATATAATTAATAAATCTAGTATGTGATTTAGGAAAACTCCAACCAAGTCTGATTCGAGTCGTATCTCCCGAATTCACATGAATTATATATACCTTTGTCTTCCCGGTCTGACGAAGATGAAGTCTTGTATTCCAATCTGTCCATACCCAGTCTGGCAATGAAAATCGCATAAATACAATATCAGTATATAATTCGATTCAAAACCTGTTCTGATCAATACTCAAATCAGTATATAATCTGATCCATATCTGAACAAGGTACAATCTAATTCATATCAACGATATCATAGAAATCATTACTGAATCCTGTTCACTCTAAATCAACTTATGTTTCGACGGCATAACTATACAGTTTCGATCTCCCCGTCAATCTCAACATCACAGATATAATATTATAATTCATAATCTAATATCTGTACACTTAAGATCAGTAACAACACAACTCTGATATCAAATTTCGATCAATATCTTTCGAAAATCATAACAATTGTATAAAGAGTCTATTCTTTAATCTGACTTCAGTTATACAATGTCTACTGTAGTAGAAACATCATATCTGATTCATATTCAATTCTGACAATATCATAAATTCACATCATGTCTAAACGTAACGAAACTTACGTCCAGTTGTAGCCTGCGTCGATAGGAACACAGTATTGAAGTCGGATTCACAATCGGACGAATGGATCTCCAAAATCTTCAATCACAAATTGAAATCCTTCCTCGGAGCCTTTTCTTGATTCCTCTCTAAATTGTGAAGAATGAATCGATTGTATATCTATATATATACTGCATGCAACACCAGGAAACGTGGCTTATTTTTCATGCTGTACGTCACACCGCGGGTGCGCTCATTCAATAACCGCGGGTGCGCTCACTGTAATGATATACATCAACTTTTCCGAAAGCTTCGACCGCGGGTGCGCTCAGTCCTGTAACGCGGGTGCGCTGACCTCACTGTAGCAGCACCGCGGGTGCGGTCTATCTAGCACCGCGGGTGCGGTCTTGTTCGTAGCGCGGGTGCGGTCTAGATTTCATGCACCACTTCATAATCTCATTTAGTGCTTCTCATTACATGTCATGCATACTCATATCTTCCGAATATCACATCAATGAAGACTAATAAATCTCGAGCCTTACATTTCTCCCCCTCTAAGAAATGATTTCGTCCTCGAAATCACAAGTAATCAATTCAGATTTATCAGAAGAAATGTATACATAGTTTAAATCAAAATTCATCTCAATGAATCCATTCTGAAATCTTAATCATATGACAAGTTCTGTCTTTCAGATAGTCTCTTTGAGGCCCTGTCACTTACTGTATTTTCATTAATAGAATAGTCTTCATTCTTAAAATATCTTTCTTGTACGGATCTGTGATTCTAAATTGGAATAATAATTCAAGAGCATAATATCATACTACCCTTTGAAATAACTCTGACTGAATTAATCTCACAATACTGGGGCTATACAACATCTGTATATACCAATCAACAGCTCATACCAAATCAATATCATTCGTTGATATCAAATCTGTTTATCCCAGTCAAGGATATATTAAATCTTTGGCCCCAAATACAAATCGTCATCATCCGACGTTGGCGTATTAAGTTTGTCTGGTCTGAGCTATCTTCATTTTCTTCTGAATTAGCTACATTTCCTTTGTCATATCTCTGACCGTATCAAATCTTATCTCAGGTATCTCCGAGATATTATTCTTATACCAAAGAAATCTGCAGTACTCACTGTACAATATATCATCTGTAACTATTTCATTATCCATCTGGTTATCTGATAACGATGATCGTAAAATAATTCACACAGTGACAATATGTCATATCAACTGGTGCTAGCATCCAGCACTGCCACTTCCTGGATATCTCTCAATATCCGGATAGTACACTCTGGCTATCTATCAGTCGGTGGATAATATATGAATGAGTTCATGGTATATTCTACCACAATTACAAACTCAATCAAAATCACAATCTGATATAGTCTAGTTCCACATTCTGATCAATCTGACCCTTTCTTTGACATCGATCTGTGTCATTTGGTCATGTTTGTACGTCATCTTGTACAAACTAATAGATATAGATTGAACAATCTGTCAATCACAATCATATCATATCACAATCTGGAAAGTATTGCAGTAATTTCATTACGAATTTCATCGAAATATACTCCCCATGTCTAGTCAAGAATATACAAATTCTGTAATAAATCTTCTGATCTCTATATTTCTATCTTCATTTATTGGCGGTTCAGACATTTCAGTACAATTCTGCCAACATTTCAGCATAAATTCTGCCATAACTGATTTAATACCCGGTCTATATCAAAACTATCTGTTCGAATTATCATATACTTTCTGTTACCGGAATGACTACTGAATCTATTTCTGTGCGCTTCTGACCCTATCTGTCATTTCCAATTCGAACTATTTGGTATAAACAATTAGTTAATAATATAAATTAAAGAAAAATACCTACCTGGTATTCGGTTCTGACTATCGATATCAAATTCTGTTGTACAATTCTGAAACATTTGACATCATAAGATAATCATTCTCATACCGTACAATCATATATCTGTCACTCTGATCGATGCTCTGTTCTGATTATCGAAATTAAGCTCTGAACATTCTGATTATATTTCTGATCTACTCAAATTCTCGAATTCAGCTCTGATTCTGTTTGAATAATCTATATCAAACACTGACTCAGAATAACAGTACTATCAAATTAGAATAATATCAATAATCTATATTGATCTAGTGAGTTTAGTAAACTCATAAAACGGCAATTCCTGGCAATATTGTCAATTCTCACTAATCAATCACGTCTTCATGTCGTTTTGATCAACTGCTATATATCATCTGCAAATATAATATGTCCTCAGACAATATAAGCTGTCTCAAATATTGTGTTAGAACAATAACAATACTCAGGCAGACAAAACAACAATCGTATACAAAAATCTGTCAATTCAGACTAAAATAAATTTATGACATTTCTGCTCTGTCTGATATCGGTATTATTCTTATCTACTGATCATGATCTCAACTGTGTCAAAATCAATAGGTATACTAACTTCAGATATCGTATATTCTGAATACAATCTGTTTCAAGCAGATTTTATATCTGAATAATTTCTGTATACAATAATCACAGTTCTCAGAGTATTCAATACAATCTTCAGAGATTCGATTCAGTCAATCAAATGCTGTAAGTATATCAAGCTATCATAGATACAACAAGCATGAAATCATCAGAATATCTCTGAACATACTGAAATATGCCAAAGAGAAACATGAAATCAGATGTAACTCCTGGTCGGTACTCTTCTACTGATCTTTCAATTCTTTCAATGTCATTCTGTACATTCAATATCATTCTGTACTGAATTCTAAAACACAACCAGTACCTGGTATCAATTCAATTCTGAAATCTATCTTTCTGATATAAAGCAAATCTGAAATCTTATCTGGCAATTATCAGCCAACTCGTACATTATTGGCAAGTCTGCCAATGTTAGGCTCGATTTCAGTACATCTACTGAATACATAAGGATACCATCTGCTCCTTTCTGTATCAATCGAGTCATAGACAATACAGATATCAAAGGAATTCTAAATCTAGAATCCTTACCGAGGAATTTCTACTCATCATTCCTATCTGGTCTGAATCTTATATTTTTCTGACAGGAATCTACAATAGTTCTGTACTTGTTCAGTATATTAATATCAATAATGCGGTCAATTCAGAAATACAAGTACATCATAATCTAACTCGACCTCATTCTCATCTTACTGTAGTATACAATATTTCACAGAAATTTCTGATATCAATCTTTCTTTCCCAACAAGTAAGGGAATCAATACTACAGTACAATCAGACTCAACAGGTACAGCATATCTCAATGCAACTCAGTCAAAGGTAATCATAGGGAATGCATTAGTATATATCAATACATATGCAATATAATCATAAAAAAATAGTACCGGCCACTCTATCATCAGGTGTGTCCTGTGTTTGTTCCTCGGTCTTCTGCTCCCTAAACTCTTAGAGAATTTCTCGGAGGACAAACTCTAGCAAAGTGTCCCGGCTGTCTACAAATATGGCAACTACCAGTCACTCCCTGGCATTGCTCTGTGGAATGTCTCCCTCCGCAAATCCTGCAATACACTCCAGTATAACTTGGGCTGGAACCACTGGAGCTAGTTGAACCGCTCAGTCCGCTTCCTAACTTCTTGAATGGTTTCTTTCGAGCTTTCAGCAAATCTTGCTTTCCACTCGTACTGCCTTTATCAAATCTAAGAAGGGATTGCTGTGTCTGAGGTTGTATCTCACACACCCTTTTTAGTTGTCTAATCAGACTCGTCTCCGCTCTCTTCGCTTTACTCAAGGCATCAGCAAAATGATAAGGTCGCTGCATATTCATCAATGCAACCATCTCCGAGTTCAATCCTCTGATGAACTGATCCGCTACAGCTTCATCATTCCCAATTACATTAGGAGCGAAACGCAGTAGAATAGAGAATTTCGCAACATATTCTTCAATATTCAGTTGGCCTTGTCTCAAATTCTCAAATTCTGCTTTCTTCCTCCCGGTACGAAACTGAGAAAAATCTTCGATAAAATTCAGTTCTGAATATTTCCCAAGAAATCAATGTACCTCTCTGTTCTAGCATTCTTTTACTTGTAATCCACCAACTTCTGGCATTCTCTCGTAACTGGTGGAATATCAGTTTAATTCTCTGCTCATCTGAATAATCAAGTAAATCAAACAGTATTTCTATATCATCAAACCAGTTCTCACACTCTTCAGACGTCTCGATACCACTCAGAATCGGCGGCTGAAATAACTGAAATTCTTCCAAGTGTATTTCCATCTGAGTTTCTGATACATCTATCTGTTCAGTCGAAGTACTACCCCTTTCTGGAATTCTCCGTGGAGGTATATCTGCTTATCAAAACATTAGTACTCAAATACTACAAATCTGTTCCAATCTTTCTCTGATCATCTTACTGCTGTTCATGAATCAGATCTGATTCATACTCAATAATACATATTACCAATTCAAATCAGATAATCAGGTAAACATGTATTTCAAAGCAGTAAGGCATACTGTCATGCTAGCACACACTATGTAAATCAACATCAAAATAAGTCTCATGCTAGCAATCACATGCAAGGAAAGAAAACTCAATCTATCTACCCCGCTCATTTTCTTCTATCTCAGTCTAAAGGATCTATCAGCTATGATACCACCTGTTGTGGGGACCTGGACGCTAATCATCATCTTAATCATCTTTGGGATTTAATTATCAATTAAGATAAACAGGGTCTAAAATTTTTTCTTTAAAATGCGGAAGGTAATGGAATCAATCTATTATACATCTCAGTATAAAAGTACAATAATGAACAACAATTATTCAAACAAGGCTAAGGTTCAACTACTAAATTTCAAGTATTAAACCAAGTCGACAATAAGTCCGGAATCACCACTCTAACTCATCTCCTCTCATCATCTTCTTGACCCCGATCCTGTTCCACCTGTTGTCATGCACACATACAAAACAAGACAACAGCCGGATACTCCGGTTAGAATAAATCCCAGTATAAAACATGTATACATGAATATACACAATATAAATCATAAAGCATATTATCATGCATAAAATTCATAACAATAGGTTTCATAGTCTAGGAAACCCAATAAAAATAAGCATGCAGTAACAATGGATTCCATAATCTCTGAAATCAAATTCAAATAAGCATGCAACTCAATTCAATTCATATCTTGACTCGACTCGACTCTAACTCTAGGGATCCCGGTGTGAATAAGTCGTCACTGTCTGTCACCTACCCTCCCAATCGGGGTAACTGTACGTCTTATTCCTAGACTTCGGTCATATCTGTATCGAATGTCTACAATCGGAGTGAATCTGATCCGAAGCGTCGATACCACCGAACATCTAGTTTGGCAAGTCTGCCAATGACTTTCCTATCTCAATGCTTGAATATAAATCTATAAACAAGACATAATCATCATCAAATATAATTAATAAATCTAGTATGTGATTTAGGGAAACTCCAACTAAGTCTGATTCGAGTCGTATCTCCCGAATTCACATGAATTATACCTTTGTCTTCCCGGTCTGACGAAGATAAAGTCTTGTATTCCAATCTTTCCATACCCAGTCTGGCAATGACAATCGCATAAATACAATATCAGTATATAATTCGATTCAAAACCTGTTCTGATCAATACTCAAATCAGTATATAATCTGATCCATATCTGAACAAGGTAGAATCTAATTCATATCAACGATATCATAGAAATCATTACTGAATCCTGATCACTCTAAATCAACTGATGTTTCGACGACATAAAAATACAGTTTCGATCTCCCCGTCAATCTCAACATCACAGATATAATATCAGAATTCATAATCTAAATATCTGTACACTTAAGATCAGTAACAACACAACTCTGATATCAAATCTCGATCAATATCTTTCGAAAATCATAACAATTGTATAAACAGTCTATTCTTTAATCTGACTCCAACTATACAATGTCTACTGTAGTAGAAACATCATATCTGATTCATATTCAATTCTGACAATATCATAAATTCACATCATGTCTAAACGTAACGAAACTTACGTCTAGTTGTAGCCTGCGTCGATAGGAACACAGTATTGAAGTCGGATTCACAATCGGACGGATGGATCTCCAAAATCTTCAATCACAAATTTAAATCCTTCCTCGGAGCCTTTTCTTGATTCCTCTCTGAATTGTGAAGAATGAATCGATTGTATATCTATATATATATTGCATGCAACACCAGGAAACGTGGCTTATTTTTCATGCTGCACGTCACACCGCGGGTGCGCTCATTCAATAACCGCGGGTGCGCTCAGTGTAATGATATACATCAACTTTTCCGAAAGCTTCGACCGCGGGTGCGCTCAGTCCTGTAACGCGGGTGCGCTGACCTCACTGTAGCAGCACCGCGGGTGCTGTCTAGATTTCATGCACCACTTCATAATCTCATTTAGTGCTTCTCGTTACATGTCATGCATACTCATATCTTCCGAATATCACATCAATGAAGACTAATAAATCTCGAGCCTTACATGTTAGGAAATTTATTACGTTTTATTCTTAAAAAGAACTTAAAGAATTGGGAAGATTGTTTACCATTTGTTGAGTTTGCTTATAACGTACATTCTACTACAAATTATTCACCATTTGAAATTGTGTATGGTTTTAATCCGTTGACTCCGTTAGATTTGATGTCTTTATCTATTAGTGAAAGGTTAAACATGGATGGCAAAAAAGGCTGAATTTGTTAGGGGTTTGCATGAAAAGGCCAAGGTGAACATTGAGAAGAAAAATGAGCAATATGCCAAGCAGGCCAACAAGGGGAAGAGGAAGTTGGTAGTTGAAAAGGGTGATTAGGTATGGCTACATTTGCGGAAGGAAAGCATCCCCGAGAAAAAACGTTCAAAGCTGCTGCCTAGGGGTGATGGACCATTTCAAGTCCTTAAAAGGATCAATGACAACGCCTACAAATTCGATCTACCAGTTGAGTATAATGTGAGTTCTAGTTTTAATGTTAGTGATCTTTCGTTGTTTGATGTAGGTGATGAACAAGATTTGAGGACAAATCCTTTTCAAGAAGGGGAGAATGATGCAATCGTGGAAGCTTTTTCTTTGTTCAAAATCAAACTTATCAAAGTTTATACTTTGTGGCGTTTGTCGATTTTTCTTACGCGGATTGTCAAAGACGAGTTCTTTGAAGGTCCGTTCTAGTGCCGATTGTTTTCTTGTGATTATTTGTTGCTATGCTTTTCATAGTTTAGAGGTGAATATCACGCAATACTTGATTCAAAAGGTCGTGACATGACACGGATCCTTTAAATGTTAATGAACTGAGGGCGCGATTCCAATTAATCGTATTTGTTTTTCCTTCATACGAGGATTCATATCATTAAAAAGTTAGTGGGCTTGGACTTTGTTATTCCCAATTAATTGTCCATAGTCATTCTACTGCTATCACTGTCATCATTGTTTGATGGGTTTGTGTTGAACTTCAACATGTACAATTTGGAGGCCAGCCTTAAGAGTTGGGCAACATGATGACTAGTTAAAAAGCCACCATCAAGAAGGAAAAACCAAGTTTCTTCGTGGGATCTTTGTTTGGGACGAAGAAAGGGATAAAAGGGAAGAGTAATAAGCCTTCTCTTCCTTCCAAGAAAAACAAGAAGCAAGCTGCAAACAATTCTAAAGGGCCCGAAAAGCTTGAGAAATTATAAGACATTTACTTCCGTTGCAAGAAGCCTGTACACTGGAAGTGCAATTGCTAGGAGTATTTTGCTGGGAAGGGTTGTGGAAACGGTATGTTTTAAATAATGTCTAAATTAATTCAACTTCTTGGGTATTGGATACGGGATGTAGATCTCATGTATGCAATAATTTGTAGGCGATGACAAGAACTAGAAGGATGCGGGAAGGTGAGACCTTTTTGAGGATGGGCAATGGAGAAAGGGTTACTACACTGGCCATTGGAGATTCATAGGGTTGCTGCACTGAATCAGATAGAGTCGTGAACCCACATCTAGCTGTATCCCTTAATCATTGAGAGTCACACAAGTATCGGATTCTGTATTTTCGTTGAGAAATTCAAAGTTTAAGAATTTGAATTTGGAGGATATAATTTAATGGAGATAAAACGAGATGCTTATAAAGAAGTTAATAAGTTTATTCTATAAGATGGAATAAATAGAAGTTAGCTTAATTTCTAAATAGAAGTTAGCTTAATTTCTAAATGATGCTTTTTCTTACTTTTGAAAATAAGGAGTTTGAGGTGATTTTATACGCCGGAACGTAAATTTTATCGGTGTTGATTTTTCAACAAAAATACAAACGTTTTGGCAACCCAGCTAATAAATTCACAAACTTTATTAAACAAAATTATTTTTAATATTTTAATTAAAACTAATGGGCTAAATGGGCCTAATTAACATGGTTAATGGGCCAAGGATTTGATTAGTGTCTAATTAACTATTTAATATGCAATTTTGACCCCATAACCCTACTCATCACACGCCCCACCTCCCCAATGCAATCAAAATTCTCTCCACTAGAAAATTACACGGCACACACATTAAATTGAAGGAAAAAGTTGAAAATTTGGCTTAGGAAATTCAAGCCAAGGTCGTCGTCGCCGTTCTTCGCAATCGTCAACGGTCAAAGGCACGCCATATTCTTTTCTTCAAACATCTATCACACCATAGTATTTTATTTAATGATTTTTTTCATTAAAACATGTCACACAATTCACAATTTTCGTAACTATACATATATGTGTCCTAAACTCTTGATTTTTTTATCCAAAACATGTTTGTTATGTTGTCAAAGGGGCTGCCATGAATTAGGATGATATAAGGCATATTTTACACGAGTTTAATGGCATAGGACACGCGCAAACAGGCTGAACATGCACGAGAGAACAAGCTGGGGCCAACTTTCTAGTTGGTGTTTGTATGGCTCGGTTTTATTGGGATTGAGGGCTTGGCTGGCTTTGGCTGGGACCAGGGGCTAGCTAGGGGCGTGGATGAGTCAGGGAGAGAGTCCTAGCCACGCTAGGACTCGAGTCCAGAGGGCTGGGGGGGAGTCCTAGCAAGCTAGGACTCCCATCCGAGAGCATAGGGAAAGCAGCGCAGAGCTCAGCAATCGTGCAGGGTTTGTGGCTCGGTCAGGGGCTTTGGGCTGGGCTGGGCTAGGCTAGGTCCTTAGGGTCCTAGGAGGGTGCAAAAGGGCTGCGCTAGGGGCTGGTATGGTTTGGTTCCAGTAGGGCCGAGCAAGAACATGAAACCGTGAGGAGAAGCCATCAAGTGCGCAGGTTGCTGTCATCTGGTTCAGAGTTCCGTGCTTGGGGTTCTATGGGTTGGGCAGGTCTGGGTAGGGTCTCGCCATGGTCCAAGGTTGGTTAGGGTCAGGTGGGCTTGGTGGTGGCTTGGCTGGGAGAGTCCTAGTTGGGTTAGGAGTCCAAGACACACAAGGAGACTCGCACACACACCCACATGCAATCGGGTTCAATGACAGCAGGCCTTTCGTGGGTTTAAGGGGCTGGTCAGGGGCTTGGGCTTGGTCATGAGGGTCCCTAGATGGGTTGGATAAGTTTTGGCTCAAGGTGGCTCGGGCGTGGCTCGAGTAAATTGGGAGATGGCTCGGGTGGTTCGTAAAGGTGTCAATTTCGAGATTTTAAGAACTAAAATTGAATCCATGGGTCCACGGGTGTGGCTCATGACTTGGAAGGGTAGAATAAATAATAAAAATGCTATGTTTAAAATTTGGGATCAATATAATGAGTTTTGGATTTATATGGAATTTAATCGCCGTACGAAACGCTAATTAACGAATTAATTGAAATGCCTAGTTTTAAGCTTTATAAAATTATTGAAAATTATATTTAAGCTCAAATAATTATTAAAAGTCTAATTTTTTATTTTGGGAATTTTATATTAAGGTTTGGTTTAATTCGGGATTAAAACGCATTAATATGTTACATTTAAAGATTAATTTAAAAGTCCTCGATTTAAGTTAAATAAAATTATGAGAAAAGCTTAAATAATTATTTGGGACTTGTTAGAGTCAATGAAATTAAGAAAATGTCATAAACGTGAAATTTTACGTCCAGGGGTAAAACAGTCATTTTAGACCTAGAAATTAGTAAACGTCATGGCAATGCCTTGAATGTTGTTTTTTGTGCTAATATGATTATTTTCAATGGTTATGGATGTTTATGAAATTTTATATGTTAAAAGGATTATTTTAAATATTTATGAAATTTTATATGTTTAGGGATTTTTATGTCAAAATGTTTATTTTAAATGTTTATGATTTAACATGTCAAAATGTTATTTTAAAGGTTTATGATGTTAAAATGTCATTTTAAATGTTATGAATTTTTAATATGTTAAAAATGTTTATCTTAAACGATTATGGATTTTTATGATAAAACGATAACTTTAAAAGATATGTTGCATGTTTGTTTTTAAAAGGAAAAGGATATTAAATGCAAGATTTATAAAGTGATGAAAATGTAAAACGTTGAAGGAAGTGAAATATTTGTGACTATTGAGTATATGAGGACTTGAGGCAAGAATGAGAATATTGTGAGGGGAAAAGGCCCAGAGGGAGCCCATTTTCGGGAGAAGGCCCCAGAGGGAACCCAAGCGTGGGAAAATGCCCCAGAGAGAGACCGTCTATGGGATTAGGCCCCCGAGGGAGCCCCGATGATCGTATTTCCATTCGATGAGGATAGGCTAGGGCCCAGTTGACCGGACCGGTGAGAGTGTTGCTGGTGTCCTCCACCGCCCAGTACTGTGGTTTCATGTAGATGGATCCATCGACTTTTTGATGTTTGAGGAAAGTCACAATTAACGATCTGAATTCAATAAAAATGAAATATGCATATGCTCATGATGAAAGGATTTATGTTATGAAATGAGAAAAATGAAAAATGTTGAGGTTTATGTTATGCATGTTCATATGAATATGTTGAGTATAATATGAAAAGGTTTACGAAAATGTTTATGAAAATGTCTATGTTTAAAGTTGATGCATCATTATGAAAATGTTTATTTTAAAAGTTTATGCATCATGAAAAGGTTTTTTTAAAACGTTTATGGTTAAATTTTATGCATCTTCAGGAAAACGATATTTTAAGTACAAGTAATTTTCACTGTTGCATGTGATTTGTATATGTATTATTTGTTATCAAGATTATGGTTTGTTGAGTCTTTAGACTCACTAGGTGTGATCGATGCAGTGATTATGCTAATTATGATAATGGAGGTCTTGATGGTTGACTTTACTGGATCGAAGGTGCACATAACCCGAGGACCGACGCTAGTTTCCGCACTAGTATATGATTTATGATTTTAAATTATGTTAAAGATATTTTTACGACGATTATTTATGAGTGGTTTTTGAGGGGTTATTGTATGTGCTATACTTTTCAAATGTTATTTTTAGATTTATTAAAATGTTAGTTGGTTGTTTTATTTTAAAATGATGTCAAAAATATTTTATATAAGTTATATGGTTCGGCCGATGCTATGTGAGGTTTGAAAAAAAAATAAAAAGTTCTAGTACGTTTTAAGCAAAACGAATAGCAGACGTTTCAAGTTCACTAAAATGGCAGCTGCCCAATATTGTAGATGAAATTTTTGATCATAGAAATTTTGTATTTTCATTAAATGAACAAAACTTATATCCTTGATACATCGACGCTGCGGACAATCGATAGGGGTTATAATGAGTTCAGTATCATTTACGTAGTGAATTTAGAATTTAGCGATTAAATGATGGTACTAGTAGTGGTGACTACTTATATGTACAAATTCTCATAAATTGTTATAGAGGGTTCTAGAATTAATTGATTAATGAATTAATTATATAAATTAAATAATGGTTATTTAATTTAATTAATATGTTTATACGTTTATTAAATGTGCATGTGTAAAATCAAGTTCTGAACATTCTGATCAAACTTCTGAACTGCTGTAACTTTCAAAATCAGCTCTGATTCGGCTTGAACCGTATATAATCTCAACAACGTACACAATCTGTATCAAATACGGATTTAGAATAATAGCAATATCGGCTCAGATTCTAAATATCAATCATCTATACTGATCTAATAAACTCATAGAACGTAATTTCTGACAATATTGTCGATCTGACTAACTGATTACATCTTCAACGTTGTTTAGATCAACTGCTATATTATTTTCGAACGTAATGCCCCCCAAACAATATACTCTGTCTCAAATACTGTTTTAGAACAATAACAATTCGTAAGCAATTTCAAAACAACAGTCACATATCATAATCTGCTAAACTCATGAAAAAATAAATTTCTGACATTTCTGACTCGGTGTCATTCCCAGCCACTGATCACTGCCTCAGCTGTGCTAATATCAATCGGTATACCATATTTGGATATCACATACTCGGAATACAATCTGTTTCAATCAAGATTCATATTTGAACAATTTCTGTATACAATAATTTCAGTTATCAGATCCTTCAATACAAGATATTCGATTCAGTCAGTCATATGCCACGATTATATCACAAAATATCATAGATAAACGGCATAAAATCATCTGAATACCTCTGAATACAGGATTCATCAACCCATAATCAGAACTGAAGTATTTTACAGAGAAACACACAATCAGATGTAATTTTCGGTCAGTAAATCTTCTAGCTGATATTTCAATTCTTTCAAATCAATCAGTATCATTCTGTACGGACTTCTAAAATAAAACCAGTACCTGGTATCAAATCAAGGCGGAAATCACTCTCCCTGATATAAGGCAAATCCGGAATTTCATCTAGAAAGACTTTAGCAATTCTCCTGCTACTGACCAATCAGCTCATGGTATATTCATTTCCAGTAATCATCTGAATGCATAAGGAATAATTCCATTCCTTTCGATAATCATCGAATTATAATTAATACGGAAATGAAAGGAATTCAAAATCGAAAATCCTTACCGTACATTATTCATTCTTCAGCCATTTCAGGTCCGAATCTTACCATCTCCTGGTAAGAATCTACAATAGCTCTGTACTTGTTCAATATATCCATATCAATAATGCTGCCAGAATCATACTATACAAGTACAACATAATCTAACTCAATCTCATTCTCATCTTACTGCAGTATACAATATTTCACAGAATGTCACTGATATCAAATCCTCTCCCCAAAAGGTAAAGAGATCAATACTCCAGTAAATACAGACCCAATAGATAAAGCATATATCAATGTAATTCATACAAAATCATGTATAGGATGTTTTAGTATCTCTCAATACATACGTAACATAATCGTAAAAGAACAATTTTGATATAAACAGAGGAGATCAGTTGTAGCAAAATTTGTACGGAAATGTCTGAATCGTCGACAGATGAAGACAGAAAGATAGAAACCAGGAGATTGGTTATCTAGATTATCGCTTCTTGAATAGAAATGGGAGTACATTTCTATGGATTGTGTGACGATACTACTGAAATTTTGACAAGACTGTGCTGTGATGTGATTATGATTAACAGATTGCTCGAATCTGCCTCTATTATGTTGTACAGGAAGATGTACAGACATGATCAGACGACTGAGTTGTATGTCAGAAAAGTGGGCAAATTACATTGAAGGCCAAAATTGATTTTATCATACCACGATTTTCGGTTGATTTTGTACTTTTGGCAGAATATACAACAAGATCTTTCACCTATCGTTTATAGATCAACGGATAGTCGGAGCGATCTATCCTAATACTGGAGAATATCCAGGAACTGTAGTGCTGGATTTTAGCAGTAGTTGACAGAATTTATTGTTACTTGTAAATTACCGTATAACGATAGTTATCAGATAAGTATCGAGATAGCATCATTCGAGGCATTGTACAGTGAGAACTACAGATTTTCTTAGTATGGGGATTACATCTCGGTGATACCTGAGATTGGATTTGATAGGATCAGAAATATGAAAAAGAAATTGAAACTGATTCAGAAGAGAATAAATACAGCTCAGAATAAATAGACGGAATAAGTCAACGTCGGATGATGACTGTTGATATTTGAGGTTGAAGATTGAATATAACCCTGATTGAGATTATCAAATTAATAAGAGATGATAGTATTGATTTGTTACGAGCTGTTAATTGGTATATACGGATGTTGTATAGCCAGTATTGTGAGATTGGTTCTATCATCAGTTATTTCAAGTGGTATTATGTGATCATACTTCTTAAATTATTATTCCAGATTGAAGTTAGAGATCCATGAAAAACAGATAATTCAGAACAGAGACTATTCCACTGCTGAAGAGTTCAGTGGAATCGTCATGACATTGAAGAAGCTATCTGGGAGACTGAATTAGACAGGAGACAGGAATTCCCAGCATTATTTCGCTGATGTGAGTATTTGTTTTAGCTTCTATTATTTCTGCTTGTCTATTGCATTTGATTTAATTGCATCTGATATGATAACCTGAGATTTCGGGGACGAAATCGTATCTTAGAGAGGGAGAAATGTAATACCCGAGATTTTTATCTGTTAATCTGCAATTAGTGATTGATGAGTTGAAAGGATTATGAGAGGATCAATCGGGACACCGAGAAAAGTATTTTAAAAATAAAAAAAATGAAATTATGAAGTATATTGCAGGAGATACCGCCCCCGCGCCATAAACTTTACCGCACCCGCGGTCGTGTATCATAAAATGTTGGAAATTTACAGTAGCTTGAGCGCACCCGCGCCAGAAAAGCCACCGCACCCGCGGTATAAAAGTGAGCGCACCCGCGGTCCTTGTTTCTGAAAAATGGATGTGGATCAGTACGCTGAGCGCACCCGCGGTCCAAAGATGAGCGCACCTGCGATGAAACGTGTGTGTTGAAGAATGAGCCACACGTCCTTTGCATGCATTGATATATATAACTGATGCAATTCCTTCAGATTCAAGGGAGGAAAACGAAGGGAATTCCCTGGAAAAGCTTCAAAGTTCATTGAATTGTAGAAATTTGATTTACGAGCAATCCGTCCGTCTGATTGGAAATCCGAGTTCAGTACTGTATTCCTCTCGACACGAGCTACACAAGGACGTAAGTTTTTTTACGTTTTGAGATGATTTGAAAATATGATGTTCATGGAATTGAATATGATTCATATATGTGTTCTCGAGACAATAGACATCGTATAACCGAAACTGGATTAAAGAACAGACTGTTTATGCAATTGTTATGAATTTTCAGAGTTGATTCAATTGTGGTTATACCGATTTGATATCAAAATTATGTTGTTATCAATTATGAGGTGTTGGAATTGATATCTGATTTATACTGTATCGCTGGGTATATTGATATTATTCAGATTTGGATCAGATGAGTTGTTAATTCGAATATACTGATATTGTATTGCCGGTATTGTGAGACTGTACAAAATTGAGATTATGATTCGTATTGATAGCGATTATGAGTTGTATGATTATATCTGTGATGTTGAGATTGACGGGGCTATCAAGACCGTATTGTTATGCCGTCGAGACATCAGTAGATTGATTTTAATCAGATTCAGTAGTGATTGAGATTACGTTGTATGTCGTTGACATTGATCAGATTATGTATTGATTTGAGTATTGATCAGTACAGGTTTTGAATTGAGTGATACATTGACACAGTCTATTCGATATTATCATTTCAGATTTGATATGGACAGATTTGATTTCGAGACTTCGACTTCGTCATATCAAGAAGACAAAGGTATAAGTCAATGTGGTATTGGGAGATCGACTCGAGTAGGATATACTTGAGTTTCCCTAAATCACATACTTATTGTTGTTATATGCATTGATTTGATTTTGTATGCTGCTCTATTGATTTATAGTAAGCATGTATTAGACGAGTGATCTTGTGACAGAAGTGCCTGATAGTGGTGTGATCGCCACGGGCACCTTGCACGATGTCACAAGATAGTGTATTGGCGATATTGCCAACGTCTGTGACGGATAGGTCAAGACACTGGATATTTGGTTATATCATCGTGGATAGAATCAGAATTTCTTCTATTACTGTTGGTTGATATAGGAGTACCAACGTCTGGAAACCGGGATCCCAAGACTAGGATTGAGTCTAGTCTGAGATGTGGAGTCACAAGTATGATTGACAGTTTATATTGATTATGTTTCTGATTTTGTTGCATGTTACTGACATCTGTTACATGTTTTACATGCTTTTACATTTTCTATATAACTGCATGTTTCGTTGGTTTATACTGGGAATGTAATTCTCACCGGAGTTATCTGGCTGTTGTCTTGTTTGTATGTGTGCATGGTATAATAATTGAGAATTTTATTTAATGAAAATTAAGAGTCCTCGTGAGACAAGGATTAGTAATCCTGATGGGGACTGGATAGCACAGATAGAAGGCCCAACCAGTACTTGATTAGATTTAAAACACAAAATAGCACATCACACAACCTTATTAAATTGCACGATTTTCTGGACACATACATGGGTAGGCCCATAATTGTAATTCAAATGTGGGTCTCGAAAGGTTTAATCTAGCTGGATCCAACTGGACATGGGTACTTAATATTTTTTGTGCTAATGACAGGTAAAAAGGACAAAAATAGCCGAAGATTCAACTTGGTACCTTGACAGTAAATGCCAAAATTATACGTCTCGAAATAGAAAGCTATTATCTGAAGTAATTGAAAGCAAAAAACTAAGAATCACTTTCGTTGATAACTCTAAAGATAGAACTGTGAGTAAGAGTAATATTGTAATGCCCAAGATTAAACGACTGTCTCACTGTATCAAGACGAGTTTTTTCAGCGTGCTTATGTCTTCACTCACACGCACCCAAAAAACTTTCTAGGGAGTCACATCCCAGAATTGCTCCAAGTCAAGCATGCTTAACTTTGGAGTTCTTATGTTATGAGCTCCCGAAAAGAAGATGCATCTTCTTGATATAAAAAGTACCATCAAATCTTTTAAGCCCTCCTCAATTGCACAGTTCCATACCTGAACAGTTTTAGAATCCCTCTCCTAACAGTGTAATATCGATTCATTCATGTTCCCTTCGTCTAGAAGCCTGCCAGGAGCCGCTCATTGTCCGTGCAACCTCATGGCACCGGCGACCACCCTCCACCCTCTTCGGCCCCGGGCCTCACATGCCCACTAGCTTCTGCTTTGTTTGTCCCCGAACCACATCGTAATAGAACAGGTAGGCTCTGATACCAATTGAAACATCTACAACTTAAATTTTTAATAAAATATTTTTTTAAAGCTATGTTCGAAAACACCCATGCACGTACATGCGGATAAAAATAGTCAACCATGCGTAATAAAAGTCGTTCAACCACTGAATGAAAATAACTGTAGTTAAATAAATCTTAAAGTGAAATCAATCTTCTAGTCTACTGCTTTAAAAGTTAATCTCGAACATATACAAAATGTCTGACGAATCAACAGCGTATAACAAGATTCAAAAACATTTAAAAATATTGCTTAAACCCATATCTCATAATCATATTATGCGGATGAAATGCAAGGTCATCGGGTTTCACGTGCACCACCAGCTCAGCCTACTCACTTTTCAGCGCCTCCAGTCTTCTCAACCATATGATCAACTGCATCAATCACACCTAGTGAGTCTAAAGACTCAACACACCTGAACTGATATAACAAGTACATATACATATCATGCAATAGTGCAAAGTACTGTGAAAAAAATAACTTTCGTGAACTTCAAAACATGCACATAAATGTAAACATATACATATCTAATCATGTCATATCGTGTCATCATATACATATTATTTTCATTAATGGAATTCAGGTCATTAGTTGTGAATTTCGTATCAGCTTTAGTTGGACGGATCCATCTACGTATAACTGCGGTACCTGGCGACGAGGACATCAACGACAGCTTTACCCATCCACTGAGCCTTGGCCTTACAAGTTCGTGTTTTTGTTCATGTTTGTATTAGTCACAACCAACTCACCTCCTTCAAAAACATGTCATCATATTCATCACTTGCAAAATTCATGCATATATATACATTTTCTTAAAAGCAAGCATGCAACACATTTATCAGCATTTTCATAAAATTAATATTTATAATTAACATATACATTCTATACATGCATTTACAGTTATCCGGGCACTTCCAGGACTACCAACTCGACCCGTTCAAACTTATCAAACTCCTTAAACAGACTTATAATCATTTCCTTAAATGTATCCTGAACCCATGCATTAACCTCTATATTTCCTTTAAGGGTTTAGACCAGAGTCCCGTTTAACCCGAATTAACCCGAGACTTGATGAAATGTTAACTATAGTTCAGAGACTCCTTACCAAACACCGTATGATTCAACTTAAACCATTTATAACCAAGGACATGTTGGTATAACTTATTGGAAAACCAAAAACGAGCAATCTCCACAAAAATCTCGCAATACACGTATAGTACTAGCGCCTAGGCCCTGGCAGTGCAGCGCTGCGGTGCCTAGACGCTGGCAGTGTAGTGTTGCGGCACTGGTTAAGAGCCTAGGCGCCATGTAGCAGTGCCACGGCGCTACAAGCGTCGAAGCGTCAGCGCTGCGGCGTCCACCTTGCGAGAAAAATCCCAAAATCTACTTTCAAAGCCAAACTCTACACTAATTTAAACCAGCCCAGACCAGACTATCCATGGCGCTATAAGCACCCACCCTACGGGAAAAATCCCAAATTGACTTTCAAACCCAAACTCTACCCTACTCCAAACTAGCCCAGAGCAGACTCGAACCAACCTCTGCTAGACCACCTTTCTACCTTCCTGGATGGACTTAGCCGTGAACCCTAGCCCATGCACGCTATTGAGTAACTTTCACCCGAACGCCACAAAACCGAGCCCGGCTGTCTTACCACAACTAATTCGATCGGCCCCTAGCCCATGATTAGTCGTACTCGAGCTATCCTGGACCACGTCTGTAAGGCCAGAGATTTCATTAATGTAATCCAAAATTATTAATTGATGAATTGACTTGATTATGGAAGGAAAAGCCCGAGAAAGACAAGAGGAAAGCATGTTGCAAGTGTGAGACCAGAAGGTCTCGCGCATATGCACGAAGACGAGGTATGCATATGCGCGAGCTGTTATGTGCCGAGGCAGAAGATCTCGCGCATATGCGCGAGACTAGGCGCGCATAAGCGCGAGCATGTGAAATGCAGAAGTGCCGAGACAGTAGGTCTCGCGCATATGCGCGAGTAGATGGATTTGACATATGCCGAGATAGTAGGTCTCGCGCATATGCGCGAGGACATGGCGCGCATATGCGTGAGCACTAATGTATGAAATTGTGACACTTGTCTTGCCATGCATGGGAACATGTATTAACCTCACCAATCCCTCATTCCAATTCAGATTGTGCAGAGGAAAGAATCGAGAGTTCTTAGAAATTCTCATACTTTCATATTGAGAAATTTGATTTTGTGTTAGATCCATCCGTCAAAATTTCGATCCGAGTTGAGTTATGTGCTTCTCTTGTCAAGAGCTTCAAGGGATGTAAGTTTTATTACTTTTCAACATGGTTTGAAAATATGGTATTGAAGGAATCATAATTTGATCTATATTATGTGTTCCTGAGTTTGTGATAATTTTATAACCGAAATCGGATCGAAGAACGGACACCGTATGAAATTGTTATCAATTTCCATCTTATGTTGATTGAGACTATGCAGATTTTGAGAATTCTATCTTGTATTTGTTATTGATTATGAGTTGGGATTGATATCTATTGATATTGAGTTGCTGGATATATTGAGATTGTACTGTTATGCCGTCAAACCAGAATTAAATTTAGTTTTGATCATGTCCAGTATTGCCTTGAGTTGTATGCAATATTGTACTTCTCGAAATACCATTCCAGATTTGGTATTGAAAGCTTCGAAGACTGAACAGAGCCAGACTGAGATTTGATTTTGTTGACCAGATTGATTTATGAAAAGAAAGGTATAAATCAATGTTAAACTGGGAAGATACAACTCGAGTAAGAGATAGCTTGAGTTTCCCAAAACCACATACTTTATTGTAATTGATTTGATGTTTGCAATTCATGAGATTGATATCCTTAGTCTATTGATTTATAGCAAAGCATGTATTGAGTCTTTGGCAGAGGTGCCAAGTCACTGGACATTTGGTGGATATCGATGTGCTTAGGAGTAGATCGACTCCTATTGTAGAGATTCGATATAGAGGGCCAATGTCTGGGAATAAGAACGTACCACCATCTAGCTGGGAAGAGTAGGTGGGAGACTTGTTACGTTCTTATTCAACCGGGATCCCTAGATAAGAATCGAGTCAAAGAATAAGAGTTCATGAGTTTGATTTACAGATTTGTATCGATTTATGTTTATTAGATTATGATACATGTTGTTTTACAAATGTTATATGCTTTTGTAGATGTTTGTATGAAATGTATGTATACATTGTTTATACTGGGAAATATGTTTCTTACCGGAGTTATCCAGCTGTTGTTGTGTTTGTATGTGTGCATGACAACAGGTGGGACAGGATCAGGGTCGAGAAGAGGATGAACGATCGAGATTAGAGTGGAGATCTGGGCTTAGAAGTTGAATTGGCTTTCAACACGTGTTATGTAGTTGTTGAACTCTAGTTTGTTATGAATTTATTTTGTACAAGACTAGTACTTTGGATCATGATGTAGATATTAAACTTGATCTTTTAATTTGAATGAGATGGGACCTAACTTATTGTAGAAATTGTACACTTGTTTATAAAGTGTTCAAAATTAAAAAAAAAAAATTTACGACCCATATTATTTAATTGATCTATTTAATCCTAATGATGTTTGGAAAGAATGTGTTAGCGTCCGGATCCCCACACCAGGTGGTATCAGAGCTGTACGTTCCTTAGACTAGGATAGAAGCGCGTGAGCGGGGTAGATTGAGTTTTATTACATGCTAGCATCACAACATGTTTTATTGCTTTGAAAATACATGTTTACCTGATTATCTGAGTTGATTGGAAACGTGTATTATTGAAAGAATGAATCAGAACCGATTTTTGATCAGATGTATGATGATCAAAGGAGGATTGAAACAGATTTGTTATATTTGATTACTAACTCTTTTGATAATCAGATATGCCTCCTCTAGGATTTCAGAACAGGGTAATACTTCTACTAACCCAATGGATGTTACAACAACACCCATGGAAACACTGCTGAATAGATTTCAGTCGTAGAAACCGCCGACTTTGAAGGGCACTGAGAATTCTATTGATTGTGAGAGTTGGCTTGATGATATCGAAATACTGTTTGATTCCCTTGACTACACAGATGGGCGAAGAGTTAGAGTGATTGGGCACCAGTTGCATGACGTTGCAAAGAGCTGGTGGCTCACAACCAAGAGGGCGTTAGAACATCGAGGTACATTTATTACTTGGAAGATCTTTAAAGCTGAGTTCTATCAACGATTCTTCCCAGTATCGTACAGAAAAGACAAGGGTGCAGAGTTTGCTAACTTGAGACTGGCGCATTTAAACATTGAAGAATATGTGGCCAAATTGCTCCTCATGTTGCTGAGAATGATGAAGCAGTGGCTGATCAATTTATTAATGGGTTGAATCCCGAGATCTTTACACTGGTAAATGCAGGGCGACCAAATAATTTTGCTGATGCCTTAAACCGAGCAAAAGGAGCAGAAACGGGCCTGATTTGGCAGAAGGGAGCTTCGTATGTTGCTCTAGCACCGAAATAGCAACCACCCTCAGCTCAGTTCCACCAACCACCTGCTATATTTGATAGTGGCGGTAGCAGCAGTGGAAAGAAAGTTAATTTGAAAGCCCGAGGAAAACAGTTTAAGAAGTCTGGTAGTAGTTCATCTAGCTCCAGTGGTTCACGACAGAACCAGAGTTATACAGGGGTCTATTGCAGAACTTGTGGAGGGAGACATCCCACAGAGCAATGCCAAGGAGTGTTTGGTTGTTGCAATATCTGTCGACAGCAAGGACATTTTGCCAGAGTCTGTCCACAGCGAGGTTCTCAACGATCCCAGGGAGCAGAATCATCTGGATCAGTGGCTCAGGTTGATAGACGATCATCTGCTGTTCACTCCTTCCAGCCACCTACTACTCAGTCACAGCCGAGGCCAGGAGGAAGCCAGACTATTAGCCAGCCTCCGAGACAGCAGGCCAGAGTGTTTGTATTGACTGAGGAACAGGCCCGGAAGCACCTGATGATGTTGTTGCAGGTAATTGTTCTTTTTGTGGTTACTCTGCTTATGTGTTGATTGATACGGGTGCATCCCATACTTTTATATCTGAACGATTTGCATTGATACATGATTTGTTTGTTGAGTCATTATCTGTTGTAGTATCTGTCTCTTCACCTTTGGGGAGAGGTCTTATATCAGTGAAGTCTGTTAAACATTGTATACTGCAGTATGATGGGAATGAGATTGAGTTAGATTGTATTGTACTCGGTTTGTCTGATTTTGACTGCATTATCGGTATTGATATGCTGACCAAGTATAGAGATACCGTAGATTGTTTCCAGAAAATTGTGAGATTCAGGCATGAGATGGCTGATGAATGGAAATTTTACGGTAAGGGTTCCAGATCTCGAATTCATTTGATATCTGTTTTGTCTATGACTCTATTATTACAGAAAGGAGCAGAGGGGTTCCTTGTGTATTCAGTAGATGTACTGAAATCGAGCCCGTCATTGGTAGATTTGCGAGTGGTATGTGAGTTTACTGATGTCTTTCCAGATGAGATTCCGGGTTTGCCTCCAATCCGGGAAGTAGACTTCAGCATTGAATTGATACCAGGTACTATACCTATTTCTAAAACTCCATACAGAATGGCACCGATTGAACTGAAAGAATTGAAAGACCAGCTAGAAGATTTACTAGCTAAGGGATACATTAGACCTAGTATTTCTCCTTGGGGCGCTCCAGTATTGTTTGTCAGAAAGAAAGACGGTTCTATGAGACTCTGCATTGATTATTGACAATTGAACAAGGCTACACTAAAGAATAAATATCCTTTGCCTCGTATTGACGATTTATTTTATCGGTTGCAGGGTTCTTCTGTTTATTCCAAGATCGATCTGAGATCTGGATATCATCAGCTGAGAGTCAGAGATTCGGATATATCGAAGACAGCTTTCAGAACCAGGTATGGCCACTATGAGTTTATAGTCAAGCCGTTTTGTTTAACGAATGCTCCAGCTGTATTTATGGGTTTGATGAACTGTATATTTCTGAAGTATCTTGATGATTTTGTGATTATCTTTATTAATGATATTCTGATTTATTCAAAGAATTTGACTGATCATGCTGAGCATTTGAGAACTGTATTGAAAATTCTGAGAACTGAGAAATTGTAATGCAAAGCTGTTTAAATGTGAGTTTTGGCTGAAACAAGTTGTATGTTTGGGACACATTATATCTGGTGATGGTATTTCTGTTGATCCTAGCAAAGTTGAGGCTACGATCAGTTGGCCTAGACCGACATCAGTGCCAGAGATACGCAGTTTTATGGGTTTAGCGGGCTACTATCGTCGATTCATTAAAGATTTCTCCAGCATTGCGAAGCCGATTACTCAATGGACTCAGAAGAATGCCCCATTTGTTTGGTCAGAAGCATGTGAATCCAGTTTTCTGGAATTGAAGAGGAGATTAACCAGCGCTCCTGTGTTGACTATTCCGTCAGGTACTGGTGATTTTGTTGTTTATTGTGATGCTTCTCACAGAAGTATAGGTTGTGTTTTGATGCAGCGAGGACATGTTATTGCTTATGCCTCAAGACAACTGAAACCACATGAAACTCGCTACCCAATTCATGATCTTGAATTGGCTGCCATCGTATTTGCGAACTTAATTCACTGAACACCAACCGATCCGGTATTACAGATCTGGCTCTTGATGATTCCCTACTAACTTTCTTCAAAGAAATCCTCCTATCAAGTCCACGACTAGATAGTATGTTCCTCTTCTAATTTGCACTAGAAAAATACAGAAGATATTTCGCGTAGGAGAAGAAAAATTGAGAGACGGCACAATATTTTTTTTCAAATCCAAGTGGCCGAAAAACTCTTTCTTTTGGAGGTGGATGCTCATGTAAATTGTGTTGTGGTGGCTAGGTTTTGAGCTTTGCATATATTATTTATAATAAAATAATAACCTAATTACATAATTAATATTAATGAGCTTGATTTAATTAATTGGGCTAGTCCAACTAGTTTAATTAATTTAATCAAAGTCCATTAAAACTTTAATTATTTAATATGTTGGACTTGTACCCCTACAAGCCCATTAAACATATTATCCACCATATTTAATTTATTAATTAATCAACTCAACTTTTGAGCTTAATAAATTAAATACATTATAAATTCAACATTTGAATTTATTATTTAAATTATAAATTCAACTACTTGAATTTACATCACCTCCAAAATTTAATATTTAATAAACCCAACATTTGAGTTTAATAAATTAAATTCTCAAATTTTATAAATTCAACTACTTGAATTTATTCTCTCAAAATTTAATTATCATAAATTCAACTCCTTGAATTTACTATATAATATAAATTCAACTTCTTGAATTTATTCTCTCAACGGGAACATACGATCCAGTACTTGTGTGACCCTCAATGGTTCAGGGATACAGCTAGCCGTAGGTTCACAACTCTTTGTGATTCAGAATAGCATTTATTCTTATTTGGGCTTACCCTAGTTATCCCCATTCTTTTCATCAACACCTTGATCAAGAATGTCAGAACTCATTTCTGATTGCACCCATCGGATCATGGTAAGAGCGTCTAGTAGCATCGCCCCATGATCCCCTAGGTATCACTGATAGTGCCTGCAAGAACCAGTCGATTATGATTAGCGTACAGTACGGTCCCTTCATCTCATATATCCCGATCGAATCTGCAATCATTGATTCATCGAGAGTTGCATAATAATTCGATAACTATGTGATAACTATAATAGTGGCATCGCGTGTACTATTTGAGAACTCCTTCTCCAATGTACATCTCGTACTCTGGCCAGAGATTCCATGCACTATTATTTCATTAGATCACATAGGATATCCACACCCGTAGGTGAGCGGTGAATCCCCGACTACAATGCACTGGCTCCTATATGTGTCGCAACTGTACCCAACCTCGCCACCTGATGACTCTCCTGGAGCCGGTAAACGAGTCAAAGCACAGCCCTAGCATATAGAGCCTCAGTGTTGTCCCGGGTCGTAAGGACTAATGGTGTACAATCATAACCACGGACTTATCCTCTCGATGAATGATAACCACTTGGAAAGTCCGAGGGAGGGTTGTTCGGTATAATCATCATATGACTATCCATCTGCATGTTTAGACATCTCTATGCCCTTACTAAGAAACGCAGTACACAACATCACAGATGCTAGTCTCGAGCTCAAGCGACCTTTATCAATGTTTTAGGCGGCTGAATCGACTAGGAACGAATTTAAATCATACAGTGTTTACAAATGAGTTTCAACATTGAATTACGATTCATTTGTATTAAAGTATAATCAAGGTCTTTATCTATGTTTGATAACATGGGCATACAGATAAAGAAATAACAAACCATGAAATGATGAATTATATTAAAATAAGGATTGTTAATTACAACCGAGTCAATAAAATCCCTAGCCAACAGTTGGCTTGCAGGGCATCTACTCTAACAATATCCCACTTGCCCTAGAGCCAACTACCCATAAACTTTAATCCCATTGCTTCGCGATGCTTCTCAAACAATGGTCCTGACAAGGGCTTCGTAAGTGGATCAGCAACGTTATCTGCAGAGGGGACTCTTTCGACTGATATGTCTCCCCTTCCCACAATCTCCCGGATGATGTGGAATTTCCTCAGTACATGTTTGGATCGCTGATGAGACCTTGGTTCCTTTGCTTGCGTAACGGCACCAGTGTTGTCGCAGTACACCAGGACTGGATCAACTCCATTAGGAATAACGCCCAACTCTTGGACAAAATTCCTCATCCAAACTGCCTCTTTCGCTGCTGCAGATGCAGCAATATATTCAGCTTCAGTGGTGGAATCCGCAACGGTGTCTTGCTTGGAACTTTTCCAAGAGACAGCCGCACCATTAAGCATGAATACGAAACCAGAGGTCGATTTCGAATCATCTACGTCACATTGGAAGCTAGAATCAGTGTAGCCTTCCAATTTCAATTCCCCACCCCCATAGACCATGAACAAGTTCTTAGTCCTTCTTAAGTACTTCAGAATATCTTTCACGGCCTTCTAATGCATTGGACCAGGGTTCGCCTGATATCTGCTTGTAACACTCAAAGCGTAAGCAACATCAGGACGCGTCAATATCATACCATACATGATCATTTCTATCTCTTCATCAGTTTTGTGACACATTGCTTTAGATAGAGTAACACCGTGACACATTGGTAAGTATCCTCACTTGGACTCTTCCATAGAGAATCGCTTAAGTATGGTATCGATATAAGTGGCTTGGGTGAGTCCTAGCATCCTCTTCTATCTATCTCTATAGATCTGTATTCCCAATACATAAGATGCTTCACCCATGTCCTTCATGGAGAATTTACTAGCCAACCATACTTTAGTTGATTGCAGTAATCCTACATCATTCCCAATGAGTAGGATGTCATCAACATAAAGTACTAGGTATGTCACCGCACTCCCACTAACTTTCTTATATACGCAAGGTTCCTCAGGATTTTTGGCAAAACAAACTCTTTGATAGTGCTGTCAAATCTGAGGTTCCAACTCCTTGACGCCTGCTTGAGACCATATATTGATCTCTGAAGTATGCATACCTTATGCTCACTTCCTACTGATGTGTATCCCTCAGGTTGAGACATATAAATTTCTTCTTTGATGTCTCCATTGAGAAATGCAGTCTTTACATCCATTTGCCATATCTCATAGTCATACCATGCTGTTATGGCTAGTAATATTCTAATGGACTTAAACATAGCAACTGGTGAAAAAGTTTCCTCATAGTCAATTCCTTGCCTTTGAGTATAACCTTTTGCAACTAGCATTGCTTTGAAGGTCAATACCTTCCCATCAGTCCCAAGCTTTCTTTTGTAGATTTATTTGCATCCTATGGGAACGATTCCCTCAGGTGGATCCACTAATGTCCAGACTTGGTTCGAATACATAGAGTCCATTTCAGACCAAATGGCTTCAAGCCATTTGGTGGAATCAGTATCAGATATTGCTTCCTTAAAGTTCTTTGGATCACATCCAACACAAGATTCATCATGGTCTTGTTCATGAAGAAGTGTATATCTTGCAGGTGGTCTAATAATTCTATCAGACCTTCTAGGAGCTTGTACTTCAACTACTGGTTCTAGGGGATTAGGTTCAACTTCTAAAGTTGAGGGAGTATCTTGAATTTCTTCATGTTCAATCATCTTGCCTTTTCTATCTAATAGAAACTCACTTTCCAAAAAGGTGGCATTTCTTGAAACAAACACTTTTGCTTCATTGGGATGATAGAAATAATATCCAACAGAATTCTTTGGATATCCTACAAAGAAGCACAAAGTGGATCTACTATCCAATTTGTCTCCCACTGTCCGCTTCACGTAAGCAGGACAACCCCATATTCTCATGTAAGAATATTTGGGAATTTTTCTCATCCATATCTCATATGGTGTTTTATCCACTGCTTTAGTATGGACATTATTCAACAACATTGCCGCAGTTTCAAGCGTAAAACCCCAAAACGATGTAGGCAATTCAGTGAATCCCATCATAGATCGAACCATGTCCATCAAGGTTCGATTACGACGTTCAAAAACACCATTCAATTGTGGTGTTGCTGGTGGAGTCCACTGTGAGAGAATCCCATTCTCTTTTAGATAATCCAAAAATTCAGCACTCAAGTATTCTCCACCTTGATCAGATCGAAGTGTCTTAATACTCCTTTCTAGCTGTTTTTCTACTTCAGATCTGAATTCTTTGAACTTTTCAAATGCTTCAGATTTGTGTCTCATTAAATAGACATACCCATACCTCGAATAGTCATCAGTAAAAGTAATGAAGTAGGATTGCCCATATTTTGTGCTAACGCTTAGCGGGTCACAAACGTCTGTGTGGATCAAATCCAGTAGACCATGTGCACGTTCCACGTTTCCCTTAAAGGAAGCCTTGGTTATTTTTCCTTTTAGACATGACTCACAAGTAGGTAGAGAATTTATGTCTGACAAGTCAAACATGCCTTCTCCCACTAGTTTGTGCATCCTTCTTTGGGAAATGTGACCTAGTCTAGCGTGCCATATCTGTGCGGGGTTTGGATCATCTAACTTTCTTTTGTTTGTTGTTGTTTTCTTTTGTGCTTGGCTATTGTTCAACGGAATATCTTTCAATTTTAAGTTATAGAGATCGTTCATTAATTCGCCGGTTCCTATCAAACATTCATTCTTGTAAATATTGCAAACACCTTTAGCAAAAACACAAGAATAGTCATCTCTATCAAGCATAAAAATAAAAATAATGCTTTTAACCAATTCAGGAACATATAAAACGTCTCTCAAAAGTAACTTAAAATTATTGTTCAAAATCAAAGTAATGTCTCCAATAGCAGTTGCAGCAACCTTGCTCCATTCCCCAATCTTAGAAATGTCTCGCCATCTCTAAGTCTCCTGCTTCTTGCCATCACCTGCAAATCATTGCAAAGATGAGAACCACATCCGGTATCCAATACCCAAGAAGAGGAATTAATTGAGACATTTACTTCTATGTAAAACATACCATGGCCAGAACGCTTCTGGGCTAGATACTCCTTGCAAATACGCCTCCAATGTCCAGGTTTATTGCAGTGGAAACAGATATACTCTGACTTGTCGAGCTTTGAAGGCCCTGGAGTAGGTTTCTTGTATGGCTTTTTGTGGGGACTCGGGCTCTAACTCAATTCTTTTTGGGATTAATCGGATCCTTGTTCAAAAATACGGGTCAAAATTTTGCTTTTAACATTAAATCAAATGTTTACAACTCAAGCACAAGATAATTCTATATTCATTTCATTACAACAAACATAATATACATGTCTCGTTTTAATCATATTCTACAAACCAGTAATTAAATACAGTACATATCTAAAGTACAACTACTAGTTCATCTGCTACGCCCGTGATCACCACGCTATGTCCATCTCTCATCTCTGTCGCGACCCTGATCCTGCCCCACCTGTTGTTATGCACACATACAGACTAACAACAGCCGGAAACTCTGGTGAGAACAAATCCCAGTATAAAACATGTATACATGCTGATACGTAATCATAACTCAAGAATCACAGCAATAATAATGGGCTCCATAGTCTATGAAACCAATCTATATAAACATGCAATTCAAATCAAATCATGTCTTGACTCGACTCGACTCTACTCTTGGGATCCCGATGTGAATAAGACATCACTGTCTCTCACCTACCCTCCCAATCGGGGTAACTGTACGTCTTATTCCTAGACTTTGGTCATGTCTGTATCGAATGCCTACAATCGGAGTGAATCTGATCCGAAGCGTCGATACCACCGAACATCTAGTTTGGCAAGTCTGCCAATGACTCTCTTATCTCAAAGGCTTGAATATAAATCTATAAACAAGACAGCATCCTATCAAGAGATTTGAATATAAATCTATAAACAAATCAAATTCATATCAAAAAATAAACAACAATTCTAGTATGTGATTTGGTTGGGAAACTCAAATTGGATCTCATTTGAGTTGTGTCTTCCCCAAACAAAACATGAATTATAACTTTCGTCGCACAATCTGTGTCGTAGTTAAAGTCTCGAAGACGAATCTGTCAATATTAAATCTGAAATGGAAATGTTGATACATATTCTATTAATCTCTAATCTCAATCAACACATATCCAATTCAATACTTCATCTCGGTACAATTTGACGGCATAACGACGTAATTTTTCGATACCGGTCGATCCATCTCTCAACATATATCACCAATTCATAATTCTCAACTCATAATCATCATCATAAGCACATGATAGTACTCAAAATCTGCATATTTAGTTCTAAACATGCTGGAAAATAATAACTATAGCATACAACGTCTGTTCTTCGATCCGGTTGCGTTTCTACAATATCAATCATCTCAAGAACATATTATAGAACTCAATTCATCCTTCTCCTAACACATGTATATCAAAATGTGCTGGAATTGAATGAAACTTACATCTTCTTGTAGCTAGTGATGAGAGGAACTCAAAACCAAAATCGGATTAAAGTTTGGAAGTAAAAATCTTGTACAAGCTAGCTTCAAAAGTGAAAGAACTTTCATTTTCCTTGATCTCTTCTCCCTCTCGATTCTCAGCTGATGGAACTGGTGAAATGAAGACACATAATATATATATATATATCTTGCATGTTGAGGGGCAAGTGTCATATTTTTCAAGTAACACGCATGACCGCGGGTGCGGTAGTTCATGAACCGCGGGTGCGCTCAAGCTTCGGTGGTCCATCCACATTTGCATAAACATCGACCGCGGGTGCGGTTAGTTCTGCACCGCGGGTGCGGTGTCATTTCTGTAAATAATCTCCAACTCTCTGTCCATCAACCGCGGGTGCGCTCTTTCTTGGACCGCGGGTGCGGTGACCCTACTGTAAAAATGGCCAACTTTCTGTCCATGCACCGCGGGTGCGGTGCTTCTCTAGGCGCGGGTGCGGTCCCTTTCTTCAAGTAACACTTCATCTTTTCATTTTATCCAGATACAATCTAGGGCATTACATTTCTCCCCCTCTTAGATATTAGTTCGTCCTCGAACGTGAAATCAATTAATCAAAGTATGTACAAACAGCAGTAAAATCAAAAGTTGAATAAATACTCACATCATGAGAATAACTCAGGATATTTCTGTCTCATATCTGCTTCTGTCTCCCAAGTCGCTTCTTCAGTACCATGACGACTCCACTGGACTTTCACTAGTGGAATAGTCTTCGTTCTGAGCTGCTTCTCTTTCCGATCAAGAATTTGTATCGGTTGCTCAATGTAACTCAAAGTCTGATCCAGCTCAGCTTCGTCAGGCCGAATGACATGAGAATAATTTGGCATGTATCTACGCAGCATCGATACATGAAAAACGTCATGTATCCCGGATAGAGAAGGAGGAAGAGCCAATCGATATGCTCGATCGCCAATCTTCTCAAGAATCTCGTATGGACCGATGTATCTAGGAGACAATTTCCCACGCTTGCCAAATCTGACAATGCCTCTGAAGGGAGAAATCTTCAAAAATACTCTGTCCCCTTTTTCAAATACAAGCGGTCTACGTCTGATATTGGAATATTTGGCTTGCCTATCCTGCGCTATTTTCATTCGCTTCTGAATGATCTTCACCTTCTCAGTCATTTCCCGAATCATATCAGGCCCAAGTTCTGGTACTTCAGATATATCATCCCAGTACAACGGAGATCTGCACTTCTTGCCATACAATGCTTCAAACGGTGCCATCTCTATGCTCGTTTGATAGCTGTTGTTGTACGAGAATTCACACAACGGTAGTGAATCTTGCCAACTAGTGCCAAAGTCTAGCACTACAGCTCTTAGCATATCCTCTAAAGTCTGGAAAGTCCGCTCTGACTGTCCATCTGTCTGTGGATAATAAGCAGTACTTAGGTGCAATGTCGTACCTAAAGCCTGCTGCAGACTGTGCCAAAAGTGAGAAGTGAATCGTGGATCACGATCTGATACGATAGACTTCGGCACACCATGTAATCTGACTACCTCTCGGACATATATCTCAGCCATCTGATCATGTCTGTACGTCATTCTGTACGGAATAAAACACGCTGATTTGGTTAATCTGTCTATCACAACCCAAATCGCATCACAACGCCGGGACGATCGAGGTAACTTAGTCACGAAATCCATGGAAATGTGATCTCATTTCCATTCAGGAATAGACAAACTCTGAAATAAACCTCCGGGCTTCTTTCTTTCGGCCTTCACCTGTTGGCAATTTAAGCACTTAGACACATATTCGGCAACATCTGATTTCATTTGTTTCCACCAGAACTGTGTCTTCAAGTCGTTGTACATCTTTCTGCCACCAGGGTGAATGCTGAACCGACTACAGTGCGCTGCTGACAATATTTGTTGTTTCAACTCTGAAACATCTGGCACTACAATACGGTTATTCACATACAGGACAAAATCACGTACCTGATATTCAGACTGATGTCCTGATCTGATCATCTGAATTGACTTCTGTATATTCTGATATGTTCTTTGAGCTTCTTTGATTTTCATAATCAAATCTGGCTCAACTTGAATCGTGGCAAGTCTCAATGGTCTACTATCTGTGTCAAATGCTAAACCAGACAAACAACAATCTTCAACTAAATTCGAAACACCTATCGTCGATAAGGATATGGCACAAACCTTGCGACTCAAGGCATCTGCTGCTGCATTTGACTTCCCTGGATAGTACTTGATCTCGCAATCAAAATCTTTCAGTAGATCAAGCCATCTACGCTGCCTCATGTTTAACTCTGACTGAGAAAACAGATACTTCAGGCTTTTATGGTCAGAGTAAATCTCAAATTTCTCACCATAAAGATAGTGACGCCAAATCTTTAATGCAAATACGATAGCCGCCAATTCAAGATCATGAATGGGGTATCGAATCTCGTGTGGCTTCAGCTGTCTAGAGGCATATGCGATCACATGTCCTCGCTGCATAAGAACACATCCTAACCCTCTATGCGATGCTTCACAATACACAACGAAATCGCCAGTACCTGAAGGAATCATCAAGACAGGTGCACTGGTCAGCTTCTTCTTCAACTCTAGAAAGCTAGACTCGCAATCCTCCGACCACACAAAGGGTGTATTCTTTTGCGTCAACTGGGTAATCGGTTTCGCAATACTGGAGAAATCTTTGATGAATCGTCTATAGTACCCTGCTAGACCCATGAAACTGCGTATCTCAGGCACAAAAGTCGGTCTCGGCCAACTGATCACAGCTTCCACTTTACTCGGATCCACGGAAATATCATCTCCAGATATGATATGACCCAAGAAGACAACATGTCTCAGCCAAAACTCACACTTTGACAGTTTTGCATATAATCTTTCATTTCTCAATGTTTGCAACACAATTCTCAAATGATTGGCATGCTCATCCAAATTCTTAGAGTACACTAAAATATCATCAATAAAAACAATCACAAATTCATCTAAATACCTCTGAAAGACACGGTTCATTAGTCCCATGAACACCGCTGGAGCATTCGTTAAACCAAAAGGCATGACAATAAATTCGTAATGTCCATACCTGGTTTGAAATGCTGTCTTTGGTATATCAATATCTCGTACTCGCAGCTGGTGATATCCAGATCTCAGATCGATCTTGGAATAGATAGAAGATCCCTGCAACTGATCAAATAAGTTGTCGATACGAGGCAAAGGATATTTGTTCTTTATCGTTGCCTTGTTCAGTTGCCTGTAATCTATACACAATCTCATAGAACCGTCTTTCTTCCGCACAAATAGCACTGGTGCACCCCAAGGAGATACACTGGGTCTGATATATCCCTTGGCTAGAAGATCTTCTAGTTGTGCTTTCAATTCTTTCAGTTCTATCGGCGCCATTCTATACGGAGCTCTCGAAATAGGAACGGTACCTGGAATGAGCTCAATGCTAAAATCTACCTCTCGAGCTGGAGGTAACCCTGGAATCTGGTCAGGAAATATATCTGCAAACTCCCGTACTACTGGCAAATCTGCCAATGCCGGGCTCGATTTCAGTAAATCTACTGAATAAATAAGGAACCCTTCTGCTCCTTGTTGCAACAATCTACTCATAGTCAGAGCAGATACTGAGGGAATCCGAGATCTGGAACCCTTACCATAGAATTTCCACTCCTCTGTCATTTCAGGTCTGAATCTGACAATCTTGTGAAAACAGTCTACGGTGGCTCTGTAGTTAGTCAACATGTCAATCCCGACAATACAATCAAAATCAGATAAGCCAAGTACAACACAGTCTAAATCAATCTCATGCCCTTCAAACTCTAGTAAGCAATGTCTAATTGAAGTCACAGATATCAGACCACTTCCCAACGGAGAAGAAATAGACACTACAGTAGACAATGACTCTACAGGCAATGCATATGTCAATGCAAAACGTTCTGATATGAATGTATGTGATGCACCTGTATCTATCAATACATATGCAGGATAACCGCAAAGAAAACAGTTACCTACAATAACATCATCTGGCGCATCCTGGGCTTGCTCCTCGGTCAGTGCAAACACCCTAGCCTGTTGTCTGGGAGGTTGGCTCACTGTCTGGCCACCTCTGGCTCTAGGTTGAGACTGTGTAGGCGTGGGCTGGAAGGAATGGACAGATGAAGCTTGCCTCTCAGGCTGAGTCACTGATGCTGATGACCCTGCACTCTGAAATCTCTGGGCACCTCTCTGGGGACAAACTCTGGCGAAATGTCCCTGTTGCTTACATATGTTACATCTGCCCATCACTCCCTGACACTGCTCTGTGGCATGTCGGCCTCCACAAGTAGTACAATATACACCTGTCACATCTCTGTACTCTGGCCAGGACTTCTCTGTCTTGACCCACTGGAGCTCGATGAACTGCTCCCTGCTCTCTTGAACGGCTTACCCTTAGCTTTCAAAGAATCTTTCTTCCCACTACTACTGATTCCACTATCAAATCGAGGAGGAGGTTGTGGAAACTGTGTGGTGAACGGTGGCGGTCTCTGACCTTGAACACTATAGGAAGCTCCTCGCTGCCTAATCAAGCCAGCCTTGCTCCCTTCGCTCGATTCAGCGCCTCAGAAAAAGTGTTGGGTCGCCCCGTGTTCACTAGGGTAAAGATATCCGGATTCAAACCATTTATGAACTGATCGGCAACTGCCTCATCATTCCCTGCTAGATGAGGTGCAAATCAATGCAAGGACGAGAATTTGGCAACATACTCCTCTATCTTCCATTGCCCCTGTCTCAAGTTGGCGAACTCTGCCCCTTTGTCTTTTCTGTATGACACTGGAAAGAAACGTTGATAAAATTCATCTTTAAAGACTTTCCAAATAATATCAATACCTCGATGTTCTAAGGCTCGTTTCGCCGTTAGCCACCAACTCTTGGCCACTTCTTGCAATCGATGCCCAATCAGCTTCACCCTACGTTCATCTGTATAGGCAAGTGATTCAAATAACATCTATATATCATCCAACCAGCTTTTGCAATCCACTGCATTTTCTGTGCCCTTCAAAGTTGGTGGATGGAATGATTGAAATCTCTTCAACAAAGTCTCCATCGGTGTCGCAGTAACATCCATCTGAGTACCTGACGTACTACCTTGTTCTAGCACTTGACCTGCAGCTGGTTGTGGTATTCTTCTAGGCGGCATATCTGATTATCAAACAGATTAGGATACAATTTATACAATCTGTCTCAGCCCTCCTCTGATCATATACCTCTGATCCAGAATCGGTTAATTCAGTCTTTACAAGTATATGCTATAAATCAACTCAGATACAATACAACATATAATAGGGAAAGCATTAAATCATGCTAGCACATCAAAAGCAAGGAAGAAGACTCGATCTACCCCGCTCATGCTATTCTATCTCAGTCTACAGAACCTACTGCACTGATACCACCTGTTGTGGGGACCCTGGCTCTAACTCAATTCTTTTCGGGATTAATCGGATCCTTGTTCAAAAATACGGGTCAAAATTTTGCTTTAACATTAAATCAAATGTTTACAACTCAAGCACAAGATAATTCTATATTCATTTCATTACAACAAACATAATATACATGTCTCGTTTTAATCATATTCTACAAACCAGTAATTAAATACAGTACATATCAAAAGTACAACTACTAGTTCATCTGCTACGCCCGTGATCACCACTCTATGTCCATCTCTCATCTCTGTCGCGACCCTGATCCTGCCCCACCTGTTGTTATGCACACATACAGACATAACAACAGGCGGAAACTCCGGTGAGAACAAATCCCAGTATAAAACATGTATACATGCTGATACGTAATCATAACTCAAGAATCACAGCAATAATAATGGGCTCCATAGTCTATGAAACCAATCTATATAAACATGCAATTCAAATCAAATCATGTCTTGACTCGACTCGACACTACTCTAGGGATCCCGGTGTGAATAAGACGTCACTGGCTGTCACCTACCCTCCCAATCGGGGTAACTGTACGTCTTATTCCAAGACTTCGGTCATGTCTGTATCGAATGTCTACAATCGGAGTGAATTTGATCCGAAGCGTCGATACCACCGAACATCTAGTTTGGCAAGTCTGCCAATGACTCTCCTATCTCAAAGGCTTGAATATAAATCTATAAACAAGACAGCATCCTATCAAGAGATTTGAATATAAATCTATAAACAAATCAAATTCATATCAAAAGATAAACAACAATTCTAGTATGTGATTTGGTTGGGAAACTCAAATTGGATCTCATTTGAGTTGTGTCTTCCCCAAACAAAATATGAATTATACCTTTCGTCGCACAATCTGTGTCGTAGTCAAAGTCTCGAAGACGAATCTGTCAATACCAAATCTGAAATGGAAATGTTGATACATATTCTATTAATCTCTAATCTCAATCAACACATATCCAATTCAATACTTGATCTCGGTACAATTTGACGGCATAACGACGTAATTTTTCGATACCGGACGATCCATCTCTCAACATATATCACCAATTCATAATTCTCAACTCATAATCATCATCATAAGCACATGATAGTACTCAAAATCTGCATATTTAATTCTAAACATGCTGGAAAATAATAACTATAGCATACAACGTCTGTTCTTCAATCCGGTTGCGTTTCTACAATATCAATCATCTCAAGAACATATTATAGAACTCAATTCATCCTTCTCCTAACACATGTATATCAAAGTGTGCTGGAATTGAATGAAACTTACATCTTCTTGTAGCTAGTGATGAGAGGAACTCAAAACCAAAATCGGATTAAAGTTTGGATGTCAAAATCTTGTACAAGCTCGCTTCAAAAGTGAAAGAACTTTCCTTTTCCTTGATCCCTTCTCCCTCTCGATTCTCAGCTGATGGAACTGGTGAAATGAAGACACATAATATATATATATCTTGCATGTTGAGGGGCAAGTGTCATATTTTTCAAGTAACACGCATGACCGCGGGTGCGGTAGTTCATGAACCGCGGGTGCGCTCAAGCTTCGGCGGTCCATCCACATTTGCATAAACATCGACCGCGGGTGCGGTTAGTTCTGCACCGCGGGTGCGGTGTCATTTCTGTAAATAATCTCCAACTCTCTGTCCATCAACCGCGGGTGCATTCTTTCTTGGACCGCGGGTGCGGTGACCCTACTGTAAAAATGGCCAACTTTCTATCCATGCATCGCGGGTGCGGTGTTTCTCTAGGCGCGGGTGCGGTCCCTTTCTTTAAGCAACACTTCATCTTTTCATTTTATCCACATACAATCTAGGGCATTACACTTTTTGTTGGGCTTGTTCTTCTTTAGAGGGGCAGAACGCTTCTTGCCTTTATTTGGGGCTCCTTTTTTCGTACCAGACGAAGAACCCACTAGAAGAACAGGCTTCTCCTTCTTTATTGTGGCCTCATAAGTAGTAAGCATATTGACCAACTCTTCAAGGGTGGCCTCAAGCTTGTTCATATTAAAATTAACCACAAATCCATCGAACGAGGGGGGTAATGACAGCAGGAGAATATCAGTCGCAAGCTCACCAGGAATAACCACGTCGAGCCCCACCAATTTCTTAATGAGCCCAATCATCCTAACACCATGCTCATGGACAGAAGTCCCATCTCGCAGACGTGTAGTCATGAGTTCTTTCACTGTAGCATGTCTCTCTAAGCGAGTCTGTACTCCATACAACTCTTTCAGATGAAAGTGAATGTCAACAGCATTCACAGCCTCCTCGAACCGCCTCTGCAGTTCATTCGACATAGAAGCCAACATATAGCTTTTAGCTTGGAGATCATGGTCCCACCATTTCTCAAGCTTAGCTAGTTCAGTCTCAGTGATGTCCGAAGCTGCCTCCTTCGGTGGCTTCTTATCAAGCACATACAGAATCTTTTCTGAGCTCAGAACAATTTTTAAATTTCGAAACCGGTCATTATAGTTAGGGCCAGTCAACTTGTTTTGATCGAGGATGATAGAAAATGGATTGCGTGACGTCATTGCAAATATACTGAAAGAAAAACAAATAATTGTTACTGATTATTTTAAAATAATTTTAAGATATAAAATATGGATTTTATTTTATAAATCTCCCTCCCACTATTTTGACATTTTCACCACCCTCTGATGAAAAAGGAAAATCATATTTCCTTAGTGGGCACGTAGAGTCCAATTAGCCAATTATAATCCCGAATAATATCAGCCAATTATAATTTCTAAAAGGTAGAGTCCAATTTCATCCCTATGCAACCTCCACGTGTTTTGCCTCACGTTTAATAAGGACCCAATAATATGACGTCGTTTATTTTCACGTGTCAAACCAACCCATCAATATTGAATTGTAGTGGACGGTCGCCATGAGTTCTCCCAATAATATGAGCCGAAGTCATGGGAGTTCCACTCAATTCACATCATATGTCCGGTGGAAGTCACAGCTTTCCGGCGTACAGGCCTCCCCAATAATATGAGCCAGACACTGTCCGCGGGTAGCGATCAACATGCAACCACGGTTGATGGAAGGCAAGGAAAAATTAAACTCTTTTAATTTTTACTTTTTCGGTTTGATATAAATTTTGAATCTTATTCAAAATGAGGGATTTTAATTTCAAAAATTGTCTCATCATTTTAATTTTAAAATCACGTGCCACGAGTTAGTATGTTTGCCGGATCCATGCAACTATATTATCTAATAATATACATACATGCGTACTACTATATATCGCATATATCATAATATGACATTCAACAATAAATAAGGATGATCGATCGCCAACACTATTAGATCCATGTGAGCCATACATGGATCCAGGTCCGAAACCTAGGTGAATGCAGGGATGCAAATGCAACTATTACAAGAGCTTCCAATATTTTACATGTCTTCATCTCGTTCATCGGGCCCACCATCTTCCGGTCTTGATCTCCCACTATTTCTAATAATTACATTTAAATAGCCATGGCACATAAGGGATACATCTCATGGGGTCGGAACGGGCCATAAACTAGGCGCACTTTAATAATATCAAATATTAAAAACGAATAAAATAGTAAAATATCCTAACATACACCTAACACATTGGTCAAGGCTCTCGATCATCCTTCATGCATTTAATATCAAATATTAACATCAATTTAATTAAACAATTTAATTAATTGATAAATCATATATCTAATAATTTTATTACTAACCACCACAATTATTAAAAGATTTAATAAATTAAATAAACTCCTTTATTTAATTTTCAATTAAATCAATAATAATTGATTTCTTGTAAAAACTCATTTTTACCATAAATAATTAAAATCATATTCTAATTATTTATTTTACAAGAAAATTATTAATTTTCCAAAATAAAAATTGAACCATTTTTCAAAAATAACAATTTTGCCCAAAAATTTGAAAAATCAGAAAATTGCACCCTAGGTCCAAACAATTCAAGCCCATCAATTTTCACGCTTCCCGAGACGATCTCGGGCAGCCGCCCTCGCTGCCCGCCCGCTGCCCGAACGTTTCGGGCAGTGGCAGCAACCTGTGCGCGCAACGCCGCGTGCAGCGTGCGGACGCTCCGCACGCTGCGCCGCGTTGTGCGCCGCGCAGGGCGGCGCACAGCGTGCGGACGTTCCGCACGCTGCGCCGCTCCGCGCGCGCCCGCTGCGCGTTCCTGCGCGCAGCCCTGCGCGCGGTCTGCCCGGAACAGTTCCGGGCAGATCGCGAAAAATAATTTTTTTTTTATTATTTTTGAAAATCCGAAAAAAAATAATTTTATGGTGCATCAATTTTCTGAAAATTTTCTTGTGTGGTTAGAAACAAATTATTCAATATAATTTAAAATCATACGATTCAGAAAACCTGGCTCTGATACCACTGTTGGATCTGATTTTCTACGCGTCCAAACGCAGCGGAAGATTTAAAAATTTTATTTTAGTTTGAAAAACAAAATAATTATGCTTTGGACGCGCATATGATTTAACAAAACATTCGTAGGATGTTAAAGATTATACCTTTGTGAACTTAATTCACTGGACACCAACCGATCCGGTATTACAAATCTGGCTCTTGATGATTCCCTACTAACTTTCTTCAAAGAAATCCTCCTATCAAGTCCACGACTAGATAGTATGTTCCTCTTCTAATTTGCACTAGAAAAATACAGAAGATATTTCGCGTAGGAGAAGAAAAATTGAGAGACGGCACAATATTTTTTTTCAAAACCAAGTGGCTGAAAAACTCTTTCTTTTGGAGGTGGATGCTCACGTAAATTGTGTTGTGGTGGCTAGGTTTTGAGCTTTGCATATATTATTTATAATAAAATAATAACCTAATTACATAATTAACATTAATGGGCTTGATTTAATTAATTGGGCTAGTCCAACTAGTTTAATTAATTTAATCAAAGTCCATTAAAATTTTAATTATTTAATATGTTGGACTTGTATTCCTACAAGCCCATTAAACATATTATCCATCATATTTAATTTATTAATTAATCAACTCAACTTTTGAGCTTAATAAATTAAATACATTATAAATTCAACATTTGAATTTATTATTTAAATTATAAATTCAACTACTTGAATTTACATCACCTCCAATATTTAATATTTAATAAACCCAACATTTGAGTTTAATAAATTAAATTCTCAAATTTTATAAATTCAACTACTTGAATTTATTCTCTCAAAATTTAATTATCATAAATTCAACTCCTTGAATTTACTATATAATATAAATTCAACTTCTTGAATTTATTCTCTCAACGGGAACATACGATCCAGTACTTGTGTGACCCTCAATGGTTCAGGGATACAGCTAGCCGTGGGTTCACAACTCTTTGTGATTCAGAATAGCATTTATTCTTATTCGGGCTTACCCTAGTTAGCCCCATTCTTTTCATCAACACCTTGATCAAGAATGTCAGAACTCATTTCAGATTGCACCCATCGGATCATGGTAAAAGAGCGTCTAGTAGCATCGCCCCATGATCCCCTAGGTATCACTGATAGTGCCTGCAAGAACCAGTCGATTATGATTAGCGTACAGTACGGTCCCTTCATCTCATATATCCCGATCGAATCTGCAACCATTGGTTCATAGAGAGTTGCATAATAATTCGATAACTATGTGATAACTATAATAGTGGCATCGCGTGTACTATTTGAGAACTCCTTCTCCAATGTACATCTCGTACTCTGGCCAGAGATTCCATGCACTATTATTTCATTAGATCACATAGGATATCCACACCCGTAGGTGAGCGTTGAATCCCCGACTACAATGCACTGGCTCCTATATGTGTCGCAACTGTTAGAGTAGGTGTCCGTCGAGCCAAGTGTTGGCCGAGTGTTCACAATTAAACTCTATGTATAAGCAATCTTTATTTTAATAATATTTGAAATTATTGTTTTGGCAAATCTTTATCTGTATACCTATGCTAGTTGCATAGATAAAGCCCTTGAATATACAAATAGTAATAAGAATACGAGATGCTCATATGATGAGTATCATGAAACTCATATTTGGAATACTGTATATTCTAAACAGTTCCTAGTCGATTCAGCCGCTGCTAAGAAGGATATAGGCCGCTAGAGTTCGAGACTAGTATCTGCAATATGAGTACCATGTTTCATTGGTAGGAGACATTGTGATGTCCGAGCATGCAGATAGGTGCTCCTGGTAGAGTGCACTGAACAACCCTCCATAAAGGACTTTCCAAGTGGTTCTCATTTATCGAGTGGAAAAGTCCTGGTTTATGGTTGTACACCATTAGTCCTTATGACCCGGGACAACATTGAGACTCTATGTGCTAGAATTACACTTTGACTTGTTTACCGACTCTCATGGGGTCATCAGGTGGCAAGGTTGGGTGTTCTGTCGAAACATATAGGAGTCGATGCATTGTAGTCGGGGATTCACCGCTTACCTTCGGGTATGGATATCCTATGTGTTATCATGTGTATGTAGGTTGAAATCTCTAATCAGAGTATGGTGGTAATTATGAAAGGGGTTTCATAGATTACACCATCGATGCAACTACGACATGACACATAGTATCGATTCATTGACAACTCTCGATAAACCAATGGTTGTTGAATCGGTCGGGATATATGAGTTGAAGGGACCATACTGTACGCTAACCATAATTGAATGGTTCTTGCAGGCACTATCATTTGATACATAGGGAATCATGTAAGCGATGCTGCTAGGCGTTTAACATGATTGGTTGGGTACTATCATACTTGAGTTCTGACGTTCTTGTTATCAAAGTGTTGATAAGTAAGAATGGAGCAATTGGGGTATGCTCAAATAAGGACATGTTTAGTCCGAATCACATGGAGATGTGAACCCACGGCTAGTTGTATCAATGAACCATTGAGGGCCACACAAATACTAGCTTTCTAGATCCCGTTGAGAAGAGAAATAGTTCAATGTGTTGAACGGCTTATAAAGGAGTTTATAAGCGTAAGAAAAAAATTAGAAGTATGACTTCTATAAAGGAGAAAATAGTTCAATGTGTTGAACGGCTTATAAATGAGTTTATAAGCGTAAAGAAAAAAAGAAGTTTGACTTCTATGAGAGAAATGTAAATTTTAATTTATGGAAGTGTTCCTAAATTAAAAGTTGGCCAAGTGAATAATGTATTTGAAAATTGTGATTTTCATAAACATTATTATGGACTAAATTAAATTAATTCAAGTGTTGAATTAATTACACACTAGTGGACCTAGTAGAGTCCAAATAATTAAATTAATTCAAGTGTTGAATTAATTAAATCATATTGAGTCTTGTAGAGCTCAATTTAAATAAATTATTTAACTAGTGGACTTGAGTAAATTCAAGTAAATTTTAATTAATCTCAAAAATATTTGAGATAATTAAATTAAGTCCATGGGTTTTAAATTTGTTAAAAATCATATAATATATGCATGAATGGAAGGTGAAGAGTTGGAGACTACTTTTTGGGTTACCAAGGCTTGGCATGCAAAAGTTGGTCTCTACTTTTTCACAAACCAAGACAACTCATTCACTCCCCCCTCCCCACAAGCATGGCCGAAATTTGTGGGATTTTCTCTCCAAGTTTTTCCTTTTCTTTTCTTCTTCAAGTGTTGAGGAAAGAAAATTCTTCTCTTTGAAAAATCCTCTTAGTTTTCTAGTGCAAATTAAGAGGGGATTTACCTAGTTGATGGTGGGCCTAATTTTGGAGGTTGGAAGCTTGAAGATTTGTCATCCACTCAAGAGCCAAGTTGTTTACAACTTGGTTGGTGCCATCATCAATCTCTTGAGATTGATAGGTATATCTCTCTAAACACACTATGAATGTCATTTTTTGTGTTTTATTGTATTTGCTACACATTATAAGGGGTGGCCGAAAATTTTTTGTAAAAATTCGATTTTTAAACTTCCGTTGCGCTTCCGGTCACCGTAACCGATCCCCTTTCAAGTGGTATCAGAGCTATGGTTACGATTTTGTGTAGCAATTACAAGATATTATGTTGAGATCGATTTCTAACCGCATGAGTGTATTTTTGCAACCAAAAACCGATGCTTATTGTGGGGAACTTCGGGCAGCTCGGGCTGCCCGAGGGGCTGCCCATTTCGGGCAGCTCGGGCTGCCCGAGGGGCTGCCCATTTCGGGCAGCTAGGGCAGCCCGAGGGGCTGCCCGAACAGCCCTATTAAAAAAATTAAAAAAAAAAAATTTTGTTGCCGGAATCCGGCGACAGAGCTCTGACGACGGCGATGACGACTAGGGTTTCCAAAAGTGTTTTGCATTATCAAAGTGTCATGGGCCTTGAGTTGTTGGGCCATTGGATGGCTAACATATTTGCAAATTTTAAATGGACCAAAATGTTTTTGGTGAAAAATAAGTTTTTGGGCCATTAAGTTAAAATTACAAAAGTTGCAAATTTTTCTCATAAAATAAATAATTGAAGTTGGACTTTAATTATTTATAGTAAATTGTGATTTATAAGAAATTCGGTTATAAATAAATTAATTGGAAAGTAGACAAAGGTGTTTGTATACTTTGTTAATTTAGTTTATAATCGTGACGGTTAGTGATTGGATCAAGATATATAATATTGGATCAATTAATTATTGTGATAATTAATTGATGGTGTATGATATGTGATATTGTGCATGAAGGATGATCAAAAGCCCAAGCCCAATTTGCTAGGTGTATGCTAGGATATTTTGTGTTGAATGATTGTAATAATTATCAAATTTAAAGTGGGCTTGGTTTATGGCCAGTTCCCACCCCATGAGATGTATCCCTATTTGCCATGGATATTTATTCTTAAATATTAGTATAGTGGATGATCAAGATTGGAAGATGGTGGCCATGATGATTATGAAGATCGAAGACATGTAAATATTGGAAGCTTATGTAATAGTTGCATTTGCATCCCGTGCATTTCCCTAGGATTGGACCTAGGCCCGTGTTTAGCTCACACGGTCCGTTAGTATTGGGGCGATTGATCATCCTTGTTTTGTTTACTGTTTATAATATATGCATGATATGTTATAAATAATGAGTATGTGCGTTATTATTATGATAATAACAAAGTTGCATGAATCCGGCAAACATACGATCAAACATGGCGAGCTTTTAAATAAAATTAATGATGAGACCTTTCAAAATTAAAAACCCTCATTTTGAATAAGATTCAAAATTAATATCAAGCCCGAAAAGGGGAATTATAATTTTTTTTATAATTTCCATGTCTTCCATCGACAATGGGTGCATGATGAACGGTACCCGTACTCGGGGCTCGGCTCATATTATTGGGGGGCCCTGGGTGCCGGAAAGCTGTGACATCCATTGACATGGTGATGTGAACTACGTGGAACTCCCATGATTTCGGCTCATATTATTGGGGGAACTCATGGCGACCTTCCATTAAGGTTCAACATCGATGAGTAAGGCTTGACACTTGAAGATGAACGACGTCATATTATTGGGTCCTAATCAAACGTGAGACAAAATTTTACGTAGAGGGTTGCATTGTGATGCAATTGGAAACTACCTTTTAGGAATTGTGATTGGCTGATATTATTCGGGATCATAATTCGCTAATTGGACCTTATGTACCTACTGAGGAAAGGAGTTTCCCGTTTTCACTAGAGGGTAGTGAAAGATGTCAAAACAGTGGGAGCAAATATTTATGAAGTAAAAGTCCAAACTTCATATCTTACTAAATATTTTAAAATAGTCATCAACATTTGTCTGTTTTTACTTTTCAGTACAAATTGACAATGTCTTCGATTCGCAATCCGATATCCGTAATACTCGACAAACACATATTAATTGGACCTAATTACCTCACTTGGCTAAGAAACCTAAAAATCGTCTTGAATTCGGAAAGGGTAGCATATACACTGACTGAGTCGCCCCCTGTTGAGGCTCCGACTGACTGCACTCCTGAGGAATTGCAGGCTTACAAGGAATGGTGTGACCATGACTTGATAGCCAGGTGTTATATGCTGACTTCTATGAATGATGAGTTGTAGAGGCGTTTTGAGGATGCAAAGAGTGCTGCTGACATTCATTTGCATCTCAAGGAGCTCTTTGGTGAGCAAACACGGCCTCTTAGGCATGCTACCGTCAAGGAGCTGATCACTTTGCGCATGCGAGATGGGGCCTCGGTCCATGAGCATGGCCTGAAGTTGATTGGGCTCGTGGACAAGCTCGTTGGCATGGATCTGATCTTGCCTTCGGAGTTGACCACCGACGTGTTGCTGTTATCATTGCCTAGCTCATTTGATCCTTTTATGGTGAACTTCAACATGAACAAGATGGAGCCGACCCTTGAGGAGTTGGTGAATATGCTTGTTACGTTTGAATCAACCATCAAGAAAGAGAAGTTGGTTCTTTATGTGGGTTCTTCATCTCTGGTACGAAGATTGATCCACATGGAAATGGAAAGAAGCGTTCTTTCCAACATCCCAAGAAGAATGTGCCCTTGATGAGGCAATCTTCGAATCCCGTTGAGGCAGCCAGACCAGTTAAGGCTGACAAGACTGATGATGTATGTCATCACTGCAAGAAGCCTGGACATTGGAGGTGTAACTGCAGGGAATATCTTGCCCAGAAGAGTTCTGGAAACGGTATGTTCTAAATTGAAGTAAACATTTCAATTAACTCTACTTCTTGGGTATTAGATACCGGTTATGGTTCACATCTCTGTAATGATTTACAGGTGATGGGAAGAAGTAGGAAGCTTAAGTAAGGTGTGACCTTCTAGAGGATGGGCAATGGAGCAAGAGTTGCTGCCAAAGCTATTGGAGATGTTTACTTGCTTATGAACAATGATTTTAAGTTAATTTTAAGAGATGTTTTGTTTGTACCGGATTTGGTGAAAAACATTGTTTCCATTTCTATGTTGATAAAGATGGATATTCTTGTTTATTTAGCAAAGGTGTTTGCAACATTTACAAGAATGAATGTTTGATTGGTACTAGAGAACTTGAAAACGATCTCTATAACTTAAAATTGAAAGATATTCCATTAAATGTCCATTCAAAGGCAAACACCATATGAGATATGGATGGGTAAGCCACCCAAATATTCTTGTCTTAGAATATGGGGGTGCCCTGCTTATGTGAAGCAGGTAGTGGGAGATAAATTGGATAGTCGATCCATTTTATGTTAATTTGTGGGATATCCAAATAATTCGGTTGGATACTACCTCTATCATCCCAAAGAAACAAATGTGTTTGTTTCTAGGAATGCAACCTTTTTGGAAAAAGAATTTCTATTGGATAGGAAAAGGGGAGATGATAGAACTCGAAAAGGTTCGAGAGACACCCACAGTTATAGAACCCACACCCGAAGAGCCAAGAGAGGAGATACAAGCTCCTAGAAGATCCGAGAGAGTCTCGAGACCACCTATGAGGTATGGTCTGCTTCTTGAAGAGGGCCATGATGAGCCTATCCATGGATGTGATCCAAGGACCTTCAAGGAAGCGTTATATGATGCCGATTCATCCAAATGGCTTGAAGCTATGGAATCTGAGATGAATTCCATGCATTCGAACCAAGTGTGGAATCTAGTGGATCCACATGAGGGAATTGTTCCCATAGGGTGTAAATGGATTTACAAGAGGAAACTTGGGGCGGATGGGAAGGTATTGACCTTCAAGGCGCGATTGGTGGCAAAAGGATATACTCAAAGACAAGGAGTTGACTTTGAGGAAACCTTTTCTCCAGTTGCAATGTTCAAGTCCATAAGGATTTTGCTAGTCATAGCTGCATGGTATGACTATGAGATATGGCAGATGGATGTTAAGACATCCTTTTTTAATGGGGATATTAAGGAAGAGATTTACATGTCTCAACCCGAAGGGTTTACATCTATCGGAAGTGAGAATATGGTATGCAAACTTCAAAGATCTATTTATGGTCTAAAACAGGCATCTAGGAGTTGGAACCTCAGATTCGACAGTACAATCAAATAGTTTGGTTTTGATAAGAATCATGAGGAACCATGTGTGTATAAGAAGGTCAGTGGGAGTGTAGTGACATTCCTGGTGTTTTATGTTGATGACATTCTAATCATTGGGAATGATGTAGGGATGTTGCAATCAACTAAGATATGGTTAGCAAGTAAGTTCTCGATACAGGACTTGGGTGAAACATCTTTTGTATTATGAATACATATCTATAGAGATAGATCAAGAAGATTGCTTGGTCTCACCCAGTCCACATACATTGATACCATCGTGAAGCGGTTCTCGATGGATGAGTCCAAGAGAGGACATCTACCAATGTGTCATGGCGTGTCCCTATCCAAGTCTATGTCTCCCAAGACCAATGCAGAGATAGCGGCGATGACAAGCATTCCTTATGCATCTGCGATTGGTAGCATCATGTATGGGATGATATCTACACGTCCTGACGTGGCTTTTGCACTAAGTGTAGTGAGTAGATATAAATCGAACCCTGGTCTTCCACACTGGAAAGCTGTGAAAGACATCCTCAAGTAGTTGAGAAGGACCAATAAATTGTTCTTGGTCTATGGGGTGGAGAACTGAAATTGGAAGGCTATACCGACTCTAGCTTCCAAAGCGATATCGATGACTCGAAGTCAACCTCTAGGTTTGTATTCATGCTCAATGGTGCTGCTGTCTCTTGGAAGAGTTCCAAGCAAGACAATACTGCGGATTCCAGCACAGAGGCCGAATACATTGCTGCATCAGATGCAGCAAGGGAGGCTGTTTGGATAAGGAATTTCGTCTAAGAGTTGGACGTCATTCCTAATGGAGTTGCTCCTCACCCGGTGTTGTGTGACAACACGGGAGCTTTAGCTCAAGCAAAGGAGCCAAGGTCTCATCAGAAGTCCAAACATGTATTGAGAAAGTACCACATCCTCGGAGAGATTGTGGAAAGAGGAAGAAGTGTCTTTTGACATAGTCGGCTCCGCAGATAATGTTGCTGATCCACTAGCTAAGCCTTTACCTGGACCATTATTCGAGATGCATCGCGAATCAATGGGTTTGAAGCATATGGGTAGTTGGCTCTAGTGCAAGTGGGAGATTGTTAGAGTAGGTGCCCGTCGAGCCAAGTGTTGGCCGAGTGTTCACAATGAAACTCTATGTATAAGCAATCTTTATTTTAATAATATTTGAAATTATTGTTTTGGCAAATCTTTATCTGTATACCCATGCTAGTTGCATAAATAAAGCCCTTGAATATACAAATAGTAGAAAGAATATAAGATGCTCATATGATGAGTATCATGAAACTCATATTTGGAATACTGTATATTCTAAACAGTTCCTAGTCGATTCAGTCGCCGCTAAGAAGGATATAGGCCGCTAGAGTTCGAGACTAGTATCTGCAATGTGAGTACCATGTTTCATTGGTAGGGGACATTGTGATGTCCGAGCATGCAGATAGGTGCTCCTGGTAGAGTGCACTGAACAACCCTCCATAAAGGACTTTCCAAGTGGTTCTCATTATCGAGTGGAAAAGTCCTGGTTTATGGTTGTACACCATTAGTCCTTATGACCCGGGACAACATTGAGACTCTATGTGCTAGAATTACACTTTGACTTGTTTACCGACTCTCATGGGGTCATCAGGTGGCAAGGTTGGGTGTTCTGTCGAAACATATAGGAGTCGATGCATTGTAGTCGGGGATTCACCGCTTGATGAACCAATGGTTGTTGAATCGGTCGGGATATATGAGTTGAAGGGACCATACTGTACGCTAACCATAATTGAATGGTTCTTGCAGGCACTATCATTTGATACCTAGGGAATCATGTAAGCGATGCTGCTAGGAACCTACTCTAACAATCTCCCACTTGCACTAGAGCCAACTACCCATATGCTTCAAACCCATTGATTCGCGATGCATCTCGAATAATGGTCCAGGTAAAGGCTTAGCTAGTGGATCAGCAACATTATCTGCGGAGCCGACTATGTCAAAAGACACTTCTTCCTCTTTCCACAATCTCTGATCAGAGTATGGTGGTAATTATGAAAGGGGTTTCATAGATTACACCATCGATGCAACTACGACATGACACATAGTATCGATTCATTGACAACTCTCGATAAACCAATGGTTGTTGAATCGGTCGGGATATATGAGTTGAAGGGACCATACTGTACGCTAACCATAATTGAATGGTTCTTGCAGGCACTATCATTTGATACCTAGGGAATCATGTAAGCGATGCTGCTAGGCGTTTAACATGATTCGTTGGGTACTATCAAACTTGAGTTCTGACGTTCTTGTTATCAAAGTGTTGATAAGTAAGAATGGAGCAATTGGGGTATTCTCAAATAATGACATGTTTAGTCCGAATCACATGGAGATGTGAACCCACGGCTAGTTGTATCAATGAACCATTGAGGGCCACCCAAATACTAGCTTTCTAGATCCCGTTGAGAAGAGAAATAGTTCAATGTGTTGAACGGCTTATAAAGGAGTTTATAAGCGTAAGAAAAAAATTAGAAGTATGACTTCTATAAAGGAGAAAATAGTTCAATGTGTTGAACAGCTTATAAATGAGTTTATAAGCGTAAAGAAAATAGAAGTATGACTTCTATGAGAGAAATGTAAATTTTAATTTATGGAAGTGTTCCTAAATTAAAAGTTGGCCAAGTGAATAATGTATTTGAAAATTGTGATTTTCATAAACATTATTATGGACTAAATTAAATTAATTCAAGTGTTGAATTAATTAAACACTAGTGGACCTAGTAGAGTCCAAATAATTAAATTAATTCAAGTGTTGAATTAATTAAATCATATTGAGTCTTGTAGAGCTCAATTTAAATAAATTATTTAACTAGTGGACTTGAGTAAATTCAAGTAAATTTTAATTAATCTCAAAAATATTTGAGATAATTAAATTAAGTCCATGGGTTTTAAATTTGTTAAAAATCATATAATATATGCATGAATGGAAGGTGAAGAGTTGGAGACTACTTTTTGGGTTACCAAGGCTTGGCATGCAAAAGTTGGTCTCTACTTTTTCACAAACCAAGACAACTCATTCACTCCTCCCTCCCCACAAGCATGGCCGAAATTTGTGGGATTTTCTCTCCAAGTTTTTCCTTTTCTTTTCTTCTTGAAGTGTTGAGGAAAGAAAATTCTTCTCTTTGAAAAATCCTCTTAGTTTTCTAGTGCAAATTAAGAGGGGATTTACCTAGTTGGTGGTGGGCCTAATTTTGGAGGTTGGAAGCTTGAAGATTTGTCATCCATTCAAGAGCCAAGTTGTTTACAACTTGGTTGGTGCCATCATCAATCTCTTGAGATTGATAGGTATATATATCTCTAAACACACTATGAATGTCATTTTTGTGTTTTATTGTATTTGCTACACATCATTATAAGAGGTGGCCGAAAATTTCTTGTAAAAATTCGATTTTTAAACTTTCGTTGCGCTTCCGGTCACCGTAACCGATCTTCTTTCAGCAACTGTACCCAACCTCGCCACCTGATGACTCTCCTGGAGAGCCGGTAAACGAGTCAAAGCACAGCCCTAGCATATAGAGCCTCAATGTTGTCCCGGGTCGTAAGGACTAATGGTGTACAATCATAACTACGGACTTATCCTCTCGATGAATGATAACCACTTGGAAAGTCCGAGGGAGGGTTGTTCGGTATAATCATCATATGACTACCCATCTGCATGTTTGGACATCTTTATACCCTTACTAAGAAACGCAGTACACAACATCACAGATGCTAGTCTCGAGCTCAAGCGACCTTTATCCATGTTTTACGCGGCTGAATCGACTAGGAACGAATTTAGATCATACAGTGTTTACAAATGAGTTTCAACATCGAATTACGATTCATTTGTATTAACGTATAATCAAGGTCTTTATCTATGTTTGATAACATGGACATACAGATAAAGAAATAACAAACCATGAAATGATGAATTATATTAAAATAAAGATTGTTAATTACAACCGAGTCAATAAAATCCCTAGCCAACAGTTGGCTAGCAGGGCATCTACTTTAACAATTCATTCTTCCTTTTTCTAATAATGTTTGTTTGAATTCATTATTTTATCCACAAAAAATTAAAATAAAATCAGAACACAAAATAATATTTTTAAATATTGATCCAATATAATTACACTCTACATAAAATTTAATATACTTAAAATAAAAATTTCAACTAAAATCAAACATTAATTAATATTTTAAAGAAATATACCACCATAATTATATTTTACATAAAAATTTAATATATTTAAAAATTGTTTTAGAATAAAAATTAATATATATGATTGCATCACGTGCAAAACAAGAATACATGATGTCCAAAGCAAGCCTAACGGCGCGAATAATAATAATAATAATAATAATATATATTTAAATTATGAATACAATTTTTTTTAAAAAAAAAGGACGAGGGTCGAGGGTGCGCTCGTAGTTCTCTAGTTTTGTGTGGACGTGGAATGAGTGCCTAACAAAGTGCACAAAATGGAGAGGATTTATTGCTTTAGAAGTTAGATTTTCTTTGACTTCACTTTCCAAACTAAAGTCCCATTCAAGAAAATAAATTAAAGAAATAGTTTCATGAAAGTTGACTTGGATAAATCTACATTTATAATTTATTAGTAATTTATTAAATTCAAATTAAAGTGGGTTTTACTAAGTGATTAATAATATATACACAAAAACTCTTGTGAGACGGTCCCACATGTCAATCTTGTGAAATTGATATTCTATATGGGTTATCCACGAAAAAGTATTATTTTTTATGTCAAATATGTTAATTTTTATTGTAAATATGGCATGATTGATCCGTCTCACGAATAAAGATAGGTGAGATTGTCTTATAAAAGACCTACTCCATAATATCATGAGTACTACAAAAAATTCAAACTAACACTGATATTTATTAGTTTGTGTTGTTAAGAATTCGGTTTCTTTGCAATTTATACTATTTTATGTTGTGGTTGATACGCGCAGACATGACGTAGACTTGCGTAGTGTCACATGACTCATATTTTAACACTTTTGTGGCAAGAAATTGAAATATGTAGTAGCAGTAGTTAAATTTGGCAACATATATTAACAAAATCACAAAGTATCAATATACAGAACTAAAATTACCATTTTTCTTCTTAAAAGTGACAATTTCCCCTATCAATTTAGTATAAATCCAATATAATTCGCAGGACGCGCGGAAGCATCTGATAAAACAAAAATCACAACCTAAAGTCGGTTTAGATATGAACAGATCTAATGTAACCAATTTTGACCATTTCATGGAATCTTACTGAGCCATTAACAAAATTAATATTCTTATCCGAAGATATATTGTTAAGTAAGTTTGGGTCGACTTTATGTTAAAATTTGCAGCACTTTTCAAGATTTTCACATTAAAATACGATATGAAGGAATATTTTCGGACAGAACCAAATTATATAAAAGGAAACTTTGCCAGCTTCAGAAATATTCCGACATGGTCGGAGTCTAAAAAGAAATTTAGAATAAAACCATAGTATGTAAAAAGAGAAACTGTTATATATTATTCTTAAGCCTTATAAATCCATACAAAAAACGAAACACAATTTCTTATAATTGTTTTTGTTTCTGCTTGATAAATTGAATTTTTTATCGTAACAATTTTTATCAAAATTTCATTATTTATACATGTATATATATATATATATATAGTCTTTAATTTTATGATTTATAAAACCTACGTATTTTGTTATTCTGATTTAAATCATCGATGGCTTTTTCATATTAATGGAATCGATAAATTATATTTTTACTTAAATATATTTAATAAATTTCTAGTTTAACTTATATTGGTATGTTTGCAACAATTTTATTGACCAAATATCTTATCAATGAAATTAAGAACTAATTTCCATAGAAAATAAACGTTTTTGTTTTCAATCAACACTATTTTCAACTATCAAGTATATATTTGTTTATTCATTTAAAAAACCAAAAAATCACCTATATAATAATCAGGAACAAAATTCAAAAATAGAAAGTGAGGAAAATTTTATTATTCCACATCCTGGATAATCATGTTAAAATCGTGTTTAATGTTTTCAATAAAAATTGTTAATAAGTCTAAAGTCAAATTAATTTGATACAATTAATTAAGCCGATTAGGTGGTATTTTTATTGTATTATAGTTGAAACTTGACAGCAAGGGTTATAACTTATAAATCAAATTTAGGAATAGAGATCAGAAGTTCGAAGTCGAGCTCGAGTTTTTCTATTTCAAGCTCGATGAGCTGAAGCTTGATTTTATGTAGTCAAACTCAAGTTATATACGGTTCATTTACATTCACAAATTAAGTTGAATTTATTAGAAGTAGGAGTTATTAAGTCATTGACTTTCATTGACTTCACACACACACCTACCCTTCTGTATAAATAGCTTAGCACTCGTTATCATTTTAATTCAATTCATATTTCTGTTCTTCTTCAGAGCCTCAAGCTCTGCTTGTTCATCAATGAAAATTACTTTGTTCTTCTGATAGAATTAAAGATTTTTCAATGTCATAAAAAGTAATATCAAAAGTCAACTCCTTCCCCACCAGTTTCTTTGAGTAAATCATTAAATTTTCATTTCATGTACTTACGGATCATGCTTCGTTTTCAAAGTACTTTGGTAGACGACGTGTCTTCAAATAACTCGTGAAAAATAAGGAAAAGAAAGTCTATATGTACGTGTGTGTTTTGTTATAGAAAATCCATAAAAAACATAATTTATCGTGCTAAATTATTAAGAATTTGATTAAAAACTTAAGAGGAAACATACCTAAAACCACTATCCTTACGCCTTAAGAACGCGTTCTTGATCTTACAGATCTACTGTGGGGACCCGGACGCTAAACATACTCTTAATCAGCATTAGGACAATTTAATCAATTATAATAAATAGGGTCTAAATTTTTTTTTAAAATGCGGAACGTAATGGAAATCATACTATTATACATATCAGTATAGAATAAGGTACAAGTCCTGTACGGCATACATTCAATACAGACTAAGGTTCAACAACTATCAATCAAGTGTTCAAACCCTATCTACAGCAACATCAAAGTCCGTGGTCTCCACTCTAATCATGATCTCTCGTCATCTCCTCGACCCTGATCCTGTCCCACATGTTGTCATGCACACATACAAACACGACAACAGCCGGATAATTTCGGTGAGAATATAATCCCAGTATAAATCAACGAACATGCAATCATATAATCAATATAAAGCATGAAGCAGATATCAGATATATATCAAAGTCTAAAACATAATTAATATCCAACTATCAATCATACTCGTGACTCCACGACTCAGACTAGACTCAATCCTAGTCTTGGGATCCCGGTTTTCAGACGTTGGTATTCCTATATCGACCAACAGTAATAGAAAAAACTCCGATTCTATCCACGTCGATATAACCAAACATCCGGTGTCTTGACCTATCCGTCACAAACTATGGCACTATCGCCAATACACTATCTTGTGACATCGTGCAATGTGCCCGTGGCGATCCCACCACTATCAGGCACTTCTGTCACAAGATCACTCGTCTAATACTCATCTATTACATGCTTCCTATAAATCAATAGAACATCATATAATAATCAAAGCAATGCATATAATAACAATAAGTATGTGATTTAGGGAAACTCAAGTATATCCTATTTGAGTCGATCTCCCGGTACCACATTGACTTATACCTTTCGTTTGAAGTCTCTGTCTGAAGCAATATCAGTTCTGAACTCAAGACTGTCTCTGTAAATCTGAAATGATATATCGAGAATCATAATATCAATATTCCATTATCAATTTACCACTGAATCTGATTAATCTGGATTTAATTCAAATCAATGGCATAATGGCACAATCTCAGTATTCCCGTCAATACAATATCAATAGATATCAATTACAAATCATAACCCATATCCGATATAGTCTATAATCAATCCATAATTCAAATCTGTCCAATTTCAATCGATATAATCAGAAATTCATAACAATTTCATAATCAATCTGTTCTTCGATCCGACTTTGATTATGCAATGTCTAGTATTCTCAGAACACATAATAATGATCAAATCACAATTTCTCCAAAATCATAATTTCAAATCATGTTAGAACATATTAAAACTTACGTCCTTTCGAAGCCTTTAACGAGAGGAGTACGGTACTGTGTCCGGATCGAAATTCTGATGACCATTTCTTGCCAAATCAAAAGTTTAAGATTCAAGGAAACTTGAGAATTTCACAGAGCATCTCTCAGTTCTTTCTTGTTCTGGGTTGAAGGAAATTTGACACTATATATATCAAACTTGCATGGCAATGACAAGTGTCCACTTAAACCCAAAATTGCACTTTAGCCCCTGAACTCTTCACTATTTGCAATTCAGCCCTCAATAATTACGAAATTGCCATCCAATAATTACGAAATTGCCATCAAATTTAAATTAAATATTTTTCCACTTAATTACAAAATTGCCATCAAATTTAAATAAAGTATTTTTCCACTTAATTACAAAAATGCCATCAATAGTATTTTCTTTTCGGGGTCTCATAAAATTGATAACATCTCGGGCCTTACAATTCTCCCCCTCTGAGACACGATTTTGTCCTCGAAATCTCAAGCAATCATATCACAGGCAATCAAATCAGAAATAACAGAAACTGAAATAAGAAACTAACATCAGTGGAATAACTCTGTGAACTCCTGTCTCATATCTGATTCAGTCTCCCAAGTAGCTTCTTCAATGCCGTGACAAGTCCACTGAACTTTCACAAGTGGGATGGTCTTTGTTCTGAGATTCTTTTCTTTACGATCAATAATCTGTATCGGCTTTTCAACGTAACTCAGAGATTCATCAAGCTCGGCCTCGTCTGGCTGAATAATATGAGAATCATCGGGGAGATACTTCCGCAGCATAGATACATGAAAGACATCATGTATTCCAAATAGAGAAGGCGGTAATGCGAGTCGATAGGCACGATCTTCTATCTTCTCGAGAATCTCGTACGGCCCAATATAACGTGGAGACAGTTTCCCTTTCTTGCCAAATCTGACAACTCCTCTGAAAGGTGAAATCTTCAGGAATACTCGGTCTCCTGCCTCAAATACCAGTGGTCTACGTCGAACATTGGTATATTTGGCCTGTCTGTCTTGAGCTGTCTTCATTCTCTTTTGAATCAGCTTTACTTTTTCTGTCATTTCTCTGATCATATCTGGTCCAATCTCAGGCACCTCAGAGATATCGTCCCAATACAAAGGGGATCTGCACTTCTTTCCGTACAACGCTTCAAATGGTGCCATCTCAATACTCGTTTGATAGCTGTAGTTGTACGAAAACTCACAAAGTGGCAATGCCTCTTGCCATCCAGTGCTAAAATCAAGCACTACTGCTCTCAGCATATCTTCCAATGTCTGGATAGTCCGCTCTGACTGTCCGTCGGTCTGTGGATGATACGCGGTACTCAGATGTAACTTCGTACCTAGAGCCTGCTGTATACTCTGCCAGAAGTGCGAAGTAAACCGAGGATCACGGTCTGAAACAATCGACTTCGGCACTCCGTGCAATCTGACCACTTCCTTGACATAAATCTCAGCCATCTGGTCATATCTGTACGTCATCCTGTATGGAATAAAACATGCGGATTTGGTCAATCGATCAATCACGACCCAAATCGCATCAGAACCCTTGGAGAATCGTGGTAACTGTGTCACGAAGTCCATGGAAATGTGATCCCATTTCCATTCAGGAATGGACAAACTCTGTAACAATCCTCCTGATTTCTTTCTTTCAGTCTTAACCTGTTGGCAATTCAGACACTTGGATACAAATTCAGTAACATCAGATTTCATCTGTTTCCACCAATATTGTGCCTTCAAATCATTATACATTTTTCTGCCACCAGGATGGATACTGAATCGACTGCTGTGCGCTTCAGTCAATATCTGCTGTTTCAAATCTGAAACATTCGGCACAACAATACGATTATTCACATACAGTACATTTTCACGTACCTGATAATCTGATCGGTGACCTGTTCTGACCATAGCGATCGAATTCTGCATATTCTGATCAACTTTCTGTGCTTCTTTGATTCTCAATAACAGTTCTGATTCAGCCCGAATAGCACATAATCTTAGAGGCTGAAAATCTGTCTCAAATACTAATCCAGACAAACAGCAATCTTCTATCAAATTTGAAACACCAACAGTCGATAAGGACAAAGAACATACCTTTCGACTTAGTGCATCAGCTGCTGCATTGGACTTTCCCGGATAGTATTTGATTTCACAATCAAAGTCTTTCAGTAAATCCAGCCATCTTCGCTGTCTCATATTCAGTTTTGATTGTGAAAACAGATATTTCAAACTTTTGTGATCAGAATAAATTTCAAATTTCTCACCGTAGAGGTAGTGTCGCCATATCTTCAAAGCAAATACAATGGCTGCCGCCAATTCAAGATCATGAATTGGGTAGCGAGTCTCGTGTGGCTTCAGCTGTCTCGAGGCATAAGCAATCACATGCCCTCGCTGCATCAACACACAACCCAAACCTCTGTGAGAAGCGTCACAATAAACAACAAATCCACCAGTACCTGAGGGGATAGTCGTATCGGTGCACTGGTCAATCTTTTCTTCAATTCCAGAAAACTGGACTCACAGTCTTCTGACCACACAAACGGAGCATTCTTCTGAGTTAACTGAGTAATCGGTTTGGCAATGCTTGAGAAATCTTTAATAAACCGACGGTAATATCCTGCCAAACCCATAAAACTGCGAATCTCTGGCACTGATGTCGGTCTCGGCCAAGAAATCACAGCCTCAACCTTGCTGGGATCAACTGATATACCATCTCCGGATATGATATGACCCAGAAATACTACCTGTCTAAACCAGAACTCACATTTTGACAGATTAGCATACAATTTCTCAGTTCTCAGAATTTTCAACACAGTTCTCAAATGCTCTGCATGTTCAATCATATTCTTCGAATAAATAAAAATATCATCAATAAAAATGATCACGAAATAATCGAGATACTTCTGAAATACACGGTTCATCAGACCCATAAACACAGCTGGAGCGTTGGTCAAACCAAACGGCATGACAATAAACTCATAGTGTCCATACCTGGTTCTGAATGCTGTCTTCGAGATATCAGAATTCCTGACTCTCAGCTGATGATATCCAGATCTCAGATCGATCTTGGAATAAATAGAAGAACCCTGCAACTGGTCAAACAAATCATCTATACGGGGCAATGGATATTTATTCTTTACCGTTGCTTTGTTCAGTTGGCGGTAATCAATGCAGAGTCTCATTGAACCGTCTTTCTTTCTCACAAACAACACGGGAGCACCCCAAGGAGATACACTCGGTCGAATGTATCCCTTGGCCATTAAATTCTCCAACTGATCCTTCAACTCTTTCAGTTCAATTGGTGCCATTCTGTACGGAGCTCTAGAAATCGGAACTGTACCTGGCATCAATTCAATGCTAAAGTCTATCTCTCGAATCGCAGGCAATCCAGGAGTCTCGTCTGGGAAGACATCAGCAAACTCACACACCACTGGCAAGTCCGCCAATGATGGACTCGACTTCAGTAAATCAACTGAATATACAAGGAATACTTCCGCTCCTTTCTGCAATAATCGAGTCATAGATAATACGGATATCAAAGGAATTTTGGCTCGAGAACCCTTACCGTAAAATTTCCACTCCTCAGCCATCTCAGGTCTGAATCTCACAATCTTGTGAAAACAATCAACTGTAGCTCTGTACTTGGTCAACATATCAATTCCGATAATACAGTCAAAATCAGACAGCCCAAGCACAACACAGTCTAACTCAATCTCATGTCCGTCATATCGTAGTATACAAGATCTAACAGAAGTCACTGATACAAGACCTTTTCCCAAAGGAGAAGAAACAGATACCACAATAGATAGGGACTCAACAGGTAATGCATGCATCAATGCAAATCTCTCATAAATAAATGTATGTGATGCACCAGTATCAATCAATACATAAGCAGGGTAACCAGAAATAGAACAGTTACCTGCAACGACATCATTAGGTGCATCATGTGCCTGCTCCTCAGTCAAAGCAAAAACTCTGGCCTGCTGTCTCGGAGGCTGGCTCACTGTCTGGCTTTCTCCTGGCCTCTGCTGTGACTGGGTAGACGGTGCTGGTTGGAAAGAATGGACAGCAGATGGTCGTCTCCCGGTCTGAGCCACTGATCTAGATGACTCTGCTGCCTGGGATCCTTGTGCACCTCTCTGGGGACATACTCGGGCAAAATGTCCCTGCTGTCGACATATACGACAAGAGCCAAACACTCCTCTGCACTGCTCTGTGGAATGCTTCCCTCCACAAGTGCTGCAATATGGTCCTGTATAACTTTGGCTCTGACCAGTCTGTCTCGAGCCACTAGAACTGGAAGAACTGCTACCAGACTTCTTGAACTGCTTTCCCCTAACTTTCAGGAAGTCTTTCTTTCCACTACCACCGCTACTCTCGAATCGAGGAGGTGGTTGTTCTGGTTTCGGTGCTGGAGGCACAAACGAAGCTCCTTTCTGTCTTAACAGACCGGCTTCGGCTCCCTTGGCTCGGTTCAGGACATCAGTAAAATTATTCGGTCGCCCTGTGTTCACCAATGTAAAAATCTCAGGATTCAAACCATTGATGAACTGATCTGCAATAGCCTCTTCATTCTCGGCCACGTGTGGAGCAAATCTCAGTAGTGTAGAGAATTTAGACACATATTCCTCAATGTTCCACTGCCCTTGTCTCAGATTCGCACACTCAGCACCTTTATCCTTTCTGTATGACACAGGGAAGAATCTCTGATAGAATTCGGTTTTGAAGACATTCCAGGTAATAGGCGTACCTCGATGCTCCAAGGCCCTCTTGGTCTTAATCCACCAGTTCTTGACAACATCATGCAACTGGTGTCCTATCAGTTTCACTCTTCGCTCATCAGTGTAGTCCAAAGAGTCAAACATCATCTCTATGTCGTCTAACCAGCTCTCACAATCCACTGAAGTCTCAGTGCCCCTCAGAGTCGGCGGATGAAAAGACTGAAATCTCTTCAATAATGTCTCCATCGGAGTGGTTGTAACATCCATCGGAGGATTTGAAGTACTGCCCTATTCCGGAATTCTTCGGGGAGGCATATCTGATTATCAAAATGATTAGTAACCCAAAACAACAAACCTGTTTCAGTCCTCCTCCGATCATCTTACTGCTGATCTAGAATCAGTGCTGATTCATTCTCCATAAAACATATTACCATATCAAATCAGATAAATCAAGTAACATGTATTAAAGTAGTAAGACATGCTAGCATTCAAAAGCAAGAAAGAAAACTCAATCTACCCCGCTCACTAGCTCCTATCTCAATCTAAAGGATCTATCGCTCTGATACCACCTGTTGTGGGGACCCGGACGCTAATCATACTCTTAATCAGCATTAGGAGAATTTAATCAATTATAATAAACAGGGTCTAAATTTTTTTTTTAAAATGCGGAACGTAATGAAAATCATACTAATATACATATCAGTATAGAATAAGGTACCAGTCCTGTACGGCATACATTTAATACAGACTAAGGTTCAACAACTATCTATCAAGTGTTCAAATCCTATCTACAGCAACATCAAAGTCCGTGGTCTCCACTCTAATCATGATCTCTCGTCATCTCCTCGACCCTGATCCTGTCCCACCTGTTGTCATGCACACATACAAACACGACAACAACCGGATAATTTTGGTGAGAATATAATCCCAGTATAAATCAACGAACATGCAATCATATAATCAATATAAAGCATGAAGCAGATATCAGATATATATCAAAGTCTGAAAAATAATTAATATCCAACTATCAATCATACTCGTGACTCCACAACTTAGACTAGACTCAATCCTAGTCTAGGGATCCCGGTTTCCAGACGTTGGTATTCCTATATCGACCAACAGTAATAGAAGAAACTCTGATTCTATCCACGTCGATATAACCAAACATCCGGTGTCTTGACCTATCCGTCACAGACTGTGGCACTATCGCCAATACACTATCTTGTGACATCGTGCAATGTGCCCGTGGCGATCCCACCACTATCAGACACTTCTGTCACAAGATCACTCGTCTAATACTCATCTATTACATGCTTCCTATAAATCAATAGAACAACATATAATAATCAAAGCAATGCATATAATAACAATAAGTATGTGATTTAGGGAAACTCAAGTATATCCTACTTGAGTCGATCTCCTGGTACCACATTGACTTATACCTTTCGTTTGAAGTCTCTGTCTGAAGCAATATCAGTTCTGAACTCAAGACTGTCTCTGTAAATCTGAAACGATATATCGAGAATCATAATATCAATATTCCATTATCAATTTACCACTGAATCTGATTAATCTGGATTTAATTCAAATCAACGGCATAATGGCACAATCTCAGTATTCCCGTCAATACAATATCAACAGATATCAATTACAAATCATAACCCATATCCGATATAGTCTGTAATCAATCCATAATTCAAATCTGTCCAATTTCAATCGATATAATCAGAAATTCATAACAATTTCATAATCAATCTGTTCTTCGATCCTTCTTTGATTATGCAATGTCTAGTATTCTCAGAACACATAATAATGATCAAATCACAATTTCTCCAAAATCATAATTTCAAATCATGTTAGCACATATTAAAACTTACGTCCTTTCGAAGCCTTTAACGAGAGGAGTACGGTACTGTGTCCGGATCGAAATTCTGATGACCGTTTCTTGCCAAATCAAAAGTTTAAGATTCAAGGAAACTTGAGAATTTCACAGAGCATCTCTCGGTTCTTTCTTGTTCTGGGTTGAAGGAAATTTGACACTATATATATCAAACTTGCATGGCAATGACAAGTGTCCACTTAAACCCAAAATTGCACTTTAGCCCCTGAACTCTTCACTATTTGCAATTCAGCCCTCAATAATTACGAAATTGCCATCGAATAATTACGAAATTGCCATCAAATTTAAATTAAGTATTTTTCCACTTAATTACAAAATTGCCATCACATTTAAATAAAATATTTTTCCACTTAATTACAAAAATGCCATCAATAGTATTTTCTTTTCGGGGTCTCATAAAATTTATAACATCTCAGGCCTTACATCTACACAGTTTTTTCCTTGAAAGAATCATTTACGTTTTTTCTATAATGAGTGTAGAGAATAGAGAACATGATAACGCGTGATCTGAGAATCATGACCCATATAAATATATAATTTCTATCATTATTTTCTGATATTTTTGTTTTAGCCCATCATAAAAACATAAATTACACTTATGTCTCTACATATTAAATGATAACAACTTATTATATATATTAAAGTCTAATAACCTGAAACATTAGTTGATCACTTTATTTTAATTTAAACTTAACTTAATAGATAAACCACTAACATATTTACATTTTTATCCAATTTTATTTATAATTATTCATTGTACACTTTGGTTGACGATGTGTCTTTAATCAACTCGTGAAAAATAAGGAAAAGAAAGTGTGTATATGAATATGTAGGTGTACGCATTCCAATCACAAAATCTTAAATAACTAGCCTACAATGAACCTGCGACGTGCATGCTCGTATTCAGATCAAACCGATCACACAACTTGAAAAACAGTTGCCTTTCCCTTTCAAGAAATTTGATTAGTTTATTGATTTCTCAAAAAGAAATTGTAAAAGTGGAAAAAAGACATATTTGTAACCAAAAAAGAAAAAAAAAAAAGCAATTGTATATATACCAATGGTTTGATAATTATTTAGGAATGGAATATTGTTACAATTGTTTTATATCGAATATTAAACTACTAAAAAGTGATTTATAAACCCATCAGGTGACACAACTTAATCGAAAAACATTTGAGGACGAAACATCTCTTGGGGTTTATAACCCAGCAAATCTGTAGCTAATAAACACAAACCCAAACCGAGTCACGATCCTTCGTGCCCACCGAAAAACATTCTGAAAGGGCTGTTGATCATAAACGTATGAATTAATATATTGTGTGTCCCAGAAATTAGTGTTGTGCAATAGTGTTTTCAACATGAGCGCACAACATGCAACGAAATTTAATTATTGACACACACGTTTAACTTAATTAAATAATGACTAGTTTTAAATTATGCACAAGTACGAATACTTGTGCAATGTTTCATGACAAAAATTCACTAGAAAAATATGTAAATTATTTACACAAAACAATACTAGTGGAAATAACAAAATCAAATTCCTTGACACTCCAAGGAAATAACATGCATCAAAATAAACCAAACAAAAAACTAGATGCATAAAACAAAAAGGGCGTATTGCTTAAAATCAAACGAAATCACTATTCACCCAACACTTCACACAGTGTTGTTTTTTTAGTGTTGTCAACACCAATCAGCAACACGGTAAGTATGTGAATCAATCACACAAACTTTCCACATGAAAATCTTCAACAAAGCCGAGCGTTGGGTAAGTTCAGAGAAAACTTCATCAACCGCGCAAAAATGCCTCTCCAAGTCGTCGTTTCCTCTCTCAATATTCCCAATATGTAGATCTTCATTTCTTGACCTAATTATCTTTTCATGAGAACAAGATTCTACAAACATGAAAACAAGAGTTTATTAATTCAAATATAAGATATTATATCTTAGAGATAAATATCTAAAACAAATCATACAGGATAAATGTCAAGATTAGATTAAGTCAAACAAATCTGGGAATGCAAAACACTTATATTTCAAATAAAATACAAAGATTAATTAGGAATAAAATATTCTTTTCACGTTCCATATTCGAATAATTTATCAAGTGTCAAGCATGCATCGTTTGGTAACGAACACGAGTTTTACACTGTTATTCGAACTTAAAGTTTCGGAAGGAAAGTGAGACATAGTTGATTAATGAAGTATGCTCAATAAGCTAGTGTGAACTACAGTGTGGACATTTCGAGCTAACATATGATTATCAAATCTACTTTAATTTGATATACAAAAGCAAGTATAATTTTAAACAAGAGAATTAATGCTATTCTCTTAGTAAGGACCAACAACGACTGCTGACAAAAGTGGGTGTAATCAAATATTTTCTAACTAAATATCATTATCATTATTGACTTTTTTTTTTACCATAAGTTAATTTATTCAAATCATGATCTTGGCCAGCAGTGATGTGGAAAATTCAACAGAAGTCACCTAAAAACCTTGGAATCTTTTCCTATATAAGGAGTAGCTAGCGAGCAACACGAGCAAACTAATAAGCTATCTATATATATCTTCAGTCAAGAAATTTTTTTAAGAAATGGAGTTGGAGCAAATAAAGAAACAAGAATCTGTGGCCGCGGATTCTGAAAAATGGGTGTGTGATTCTTCCTTTGATCATAAAGGACGTGTGCCTCTTCGTGCTTCCACCGGTGCATGGAAGGCATCCCTTTTCATTATAGGTAAAGACTAGTTCAAGAAATAATGTAATATATCAGTGAACAAATAAAATATGCTAGCTGCTGTGATTTAATACGTAAACAGTTTTTTATAATATATCCTTCTAGGAAAATTTGAACTTATAACAGATTTGAGTTTATGTTTATTTTTTTGTTGGCAGGCATTGAGTTTAGCGAGAGGTTGAGTTATTTCGGGCTCACAACGAGTTTAATCATATATCTTACGAAGGTGATGCATCAAGATCTGAGAACAGCTGCAAAGAGTGTTAATTACTGGTCTGGTGTTACCACTATGATGCCGCTATTGGGGGGGTTTGTAGCCGATGCTTACTTTGGTTGTTTCTCCACCGTTCTAGCTTCATCTGTGGTTTATGTCGTGGTAGGAAATCTTCTTGAAAAGTTTTTGTAGTATCAGTTTAAATAAGCTAACAGAATTTGTATGACCTCATGAAACATACAATGAATAATGTTGGTGTTTTCATGTGAAAACAGGGGTTGCTTGTCTTGACAATGTCCAGAGTAATCCCGGGATTGAAAGTGTGTGACTCGGGAACGTGCCAAGAACCTCGAAAAATCCACAAGATTTTCTTCTTCCTTGCGCTATACATGATCTCAGTAGGCACTGGAGGGCACAAGCCATCTCTTGAGAGCTTTGGAGCTGACCAGTTTGATGACGATCACCATGAAGAAAGGAAAAAGAAAATGTCCTTTTTCAATTGGTGGAATTTCGGCCTTTGTTCGGGACTGATACTTGGCGTAACCGTGATTGTGTACGTCCAAGACCATGTTAGCTGGGCTGCCGGAGATATCATTCTTACAGCTGTGATGGTCTTTAGTATAGTGATATTTTGCCTGGGCAGGTCATTTTATCGATTCCAAAAGCCCACGGGAAGTCCCTTAACGCAGCTGCTGCAGGTTCTCGTGGCAGCTATTTCGAAGCGAAATCTTGCACTTCCGTCAGAACCGGACGAACTATACGAGGTCCCCAAATCAGACAAGACTGATGGAAGGCTTCTTTTTCACACCAGGAATCTGAAGTGAGATTCTTGAGATAACTCCATGTAATAAGTTTCATGGATCATGAAGAGAATAAGACTGATAAATTTCTGTTTCTATGTACCAGGTTTCTTGACAAAGCTGCAATAATTGATGAAACACAAGATTTAGAAGCAAGAAAACCAAATCCATGGAGACTTGCTACTGTGACAAACGTCGAAGAATTGAAGCTTATAATCAACATGATCCCCATTTGGCTCACCACGTTACCATTTGGTATCTGTGTAGCACAGGCCTCCACATTCTTCATAAAACAAGGCTCAACTCTTAACCTTAAACTCACCGATAATTTCAAAATCCCTCCAGCTTCCATATACGCTCTGGCCGCCATTGGAATGATAATTTCTGTCGTAATCTACGACAAGATCCTCGTTCCTTTCTTGAGAAAAGTGACTGGAAATGAACGAGGCATCAATATTCTCCAAAGGATCGGTATTGGGATGGTTTTCTCTGTCACGACAATGGTAGTAGCAGCCTTGGTTGAGAGGAAGAGACTCGACATCGTGGAGAAAAATCCATTGAAGGGATCACTTTCAATGAGCGTATTTTGGCTTGCACCTCAATTTTTGATAATCGGTATAGGAGACGGGTTCGCTCTTGTTGGACTACAAGAGTACTTCTATGATCAAGTTCCCGATTCTATGAGAAGCTTAGGAATAGGTTTATACCTTAGTGTAATTGGTGCTGCAAACTTTCTTAGCAGCCTTTTGATCACATTAGTTGATCGCGCAACGGATAAGGGAGGCAAAAGTTGGTTCGGCAAGGATTTGAATACCAGCCGGCTTGACTATTTTTACTGGTTATTGGCTGGTATTACAGCAGGAAATCTCGTCATCTTCACGTTTGTTGCGATGCGTTATTCATACAAGAATGTGAGGACATCAGCAGTGGCTGTTGTTGATTGCTACGAAGGAGATGATATAAAATCTGTATCTTAATTTTCAAGCCTGTATGTTTATTATGTTTATAAGTCCTATGTAGTATGTGTTAGAGTAGATGCACTGCAAGCCAACTGTTGGCTAGAGATTTTATTGACTCAGTTATAAAGAACAATCTTTATTTTAATATAATTCATTATTTCATGGTTTGTTATTTCTTTATCTGTATACCCATGTTATCAAACATATATAAAGACCTTGATTATACTTTAATACAAATGAATCGTAATTCGATGTTGAAACTCGTTTGTAAACACTGTATAATCTAAATTCGTTCCTAGTCGATTCAGCCGCCTAAAACATGGATAAAGGTCGCTTGAGCTTGAGACTAGCATCTGTGATGTTGTGTACTGCGTTTCTTGGTAAGGGCATAGAGATGTCCAAACATGCAGATGGGTAGTCATATGATGATTATACCGAACAACCCTCCTCGGACTTTCCAAGTGGTTATCATTCATCGAGAGGATAAGTCCGTGGTTATGATTGTACACCATTAGTCCTTACGACCCAGGACAACACCGAGGCTCTATATGCTAGGGCTGTGCTTTGACTCGTTTACCGGCTCCAGGAGAGTCATCAGATGACGAGGTTGGGTACAATGTGACACATATAGGAGCCAGTGCATTGTAGTCGGGGATTCACCGCTCACCTACGGGTGTGGATATCCTATGTGATCTGATGAATTAATAGTGCATGGAATCTCGGGCCAGAGTATGAGATGTACGTTAGAGAAGGAGTTCTCAAATAGTACACGCGATGCCACTATTATAGTTATCACATAGTTATCGAATTAATATGCAACCCTCGATGAACCAATGGTTGCAGATTTGATCGGGATATATGAAATGAAGGAACCTTACTGTACGTTAATCATAATCGACTGGTTCTTGCAGGCACTATCAGTGATACCTAGGGAATCATGGGGCGATGCTACTAGACGCTCTTACCATGATCCGATGGGTGCAATCAGAAATGAGTTCTGACATTCTTGATCAAGGTGTTGATGAAAAGAATTGGGCTAACTAGGGTAAGCCTGAATAAAGGATTATGTCCTGAATCACAAAGAGTTGTGAACCCACGGCTAGCTGCATCCCTGAATCATTGAGGGTCACACAAGCACTGGATTGTTTGTTCCCGTTGAGAGAATAAATTCAAGAAGTTGAATTTATATTATATAGTAAATTCAAGGAGTTGAATTTATGATAATTAAATTTTGATAGAATAAATTCAAGGAGTTGAATTTATAAAAATTTGAGAATTTAATTTATTAAACTCAAATGTTGGGTTTATTAAATATTAAATTTTTGAGGTGATAAAAATTCAAGGAGTTGAATTTATAATTTAAATAATAAATTCAAATGTTGAATTTATAATGTATTTAATTTATTAAGCTCAAGAGTTGAGTTGATTAATTAATAAATTAAATATGGTGGGTAATATGTTTAATGGGCTTGTAGGAGTACAAGTCCAGCATAATAAATAATTAAAGTTTTAATGGGTTTTGATTAAATTAATTAAACTAGTTGGACTAGCCCAATTAATTAAATCAAGTCCATTAATGTTAATTATATAATTAGGTTATTATTTAATTATAAATAATGCATGCTAAGCTAAACCCTAGCCACCACCATATAATAAGGCTACGTGAGCCTCCTTTTACATGTACAAGAAAAAAAAATTTGGCCACCTTGAATTATTTTAGGGTTTGAGCCGTCTCTCAAATAATTCTCTCCTACGTTAAATATCTTCCATTATTTCTAGTGCAATTTGGAAGAGGATCAATCTATTCAGTCGTGGACCTGATTAGAAGGAAAGAAAAGACTCTCTTGAAGAAAGATCGTAGGAATTCATCAAGAGCCAGATCTGTTATACCGGATCGGTTGGTGTCCAGTGATTTATTCACCAAATGTATAATTTTCTAACATCCTATGTATGTTTTGTTAAAATCATACGAGCGCCCAAAGAAAATTATTTTGTTTTCAAAATAATAAAAATTTTAAAACTTCCGCTGTGTTTGGACGTGTAGAAAACCAGATCCAACAGTATGTTTGGATTTGGTCGATGTCTGTGTAAAGATTTGAACTACATTGTGAAATGCAGTACTCTGTTCGATGCAATATATATCACATAGGCTGTTTTGGGAAATATCATTTGCACTATTGTTACATAGTGTGTACTTTTTTCTCTCATTGGTAAAATAAATTCAGGTAATCACATGAAAAATTCGAAATTCTCATACTGTATTATCTTCTTGCTTGATCTCCCTTTTATTTTGATCAATGTGGATCAATATTATATCAAATCTTATACCTTTATCTTGTACTTTCTTCCTAAATTCGAATTTATGTCTCAAAATGTTGCGATTCGTGTTCTCTCGTGCCCAAATGCAGCGGCAGTTTTTAAAATTTTTTTTATTTTGACAATCAAAATATTTGGATACTCGTATGGTTTGGATTGAATAAACATACATAAGATGTTTATAAGTTTACCTTTAGTGAATTTTAACTTGGCTCCAACTACGCCGATATAAGCGAACATAGCTCTTTTTGTGATTCTCATGTACGTTCATCAAATCTCCTTTCTTCAATATTCGAATCAGATCCACGGCCGGATTACTTGTTCCTCTTCTAAATAGAACTAGAATATTTAGAAGAAGTTTTAACGTTGAGATCAAAAACTCGAGAGACGGCTAAAAACCTAAACTTGTTTTAGGGGTGGCCGAATTCTTGAGAGGAGAGGGGAAGGAATTTTTGAAATTTTTGTGGCCTCTCTACTATCTTTTATAGTCAAGCGATAACCTAATTTCCATAATTAACATTAATGAGATTGATTAATTAATTGGACTATTCTAACTAGTTTAATTAATTAATCAAAGTCCATTAAGAACTTTAATTATTTAGTATGTTGGACTAGTACTCATACGGCTCCCATTAAACATACTTCCCACGATATATAATATAATATTTAATAAACTCATTGAATTTATTCTCTCCAAATTTTATAAATTCATAAACTCAATTTCTTGAATTTATTATATCATAAATTCAACTCCTTGAATTTACGATATCATAATTTTATATAAATTCAACTTCTTGAATTTATTCTCTCTAAGATAACAAATGATCCAGTGCTTGTGTGACCTTCAATGGTTGAGGAATACAGCTAGCCGTGGGTTCGCAACTCTTTGTGATTCAGGACATAATCCTTTATTCGGGCTTACCTTAATTTGCCTCATTCTATGTATCAACAATTGATCATGAGAATGTCAGAAATCATATTTCTGATTAAAACCCATCGAATCATGGTAAGAGCGTCTAGTAGTATCACCGTATGATTCCCTAGGTATCAGTGAAAGTGCCTGTAAGAACCAGTCAGTTATGATTAATGTGCAGCATGGTCCCTTCATCCCATATATCCCGATCAAATCTGCAACCATTGGTTCATTGAGGGTTGCATAAGAATTCGATGACTCTGTGACATATCTTTGATAATAAATAGTGGCATCGCATGTACAATAAAGAACTCCTTCTCTAACTTACATCTCATACTCTGGCCAGAGATGACTCTGTTACATGGTTGCATTAAAATGAATTTTAAAGGTTATTCGAGTTGCGATCGAGGAACAGAGACCGATGACTGAAAATAGAAAATATTTTTATTAAATAATTGTTTTTAATTATTTAAAATATGGTTGGTGCTTTTTCTTATTTTTGAAAATAAGAGGTTTTAAGGTGATTTTATACGTCTGGACAGCGTAATTTTTATCGGTGTTGGTTTTTCAACAAAAATACGAACGTTTTTACAACCGGCTAATAAATTCACAAACTTTATTAAACGAAATTATTTTTAATATCTTAATTAAGTACTAATGGGCCTAATTAACCCCACGAATGAGCCTAATTAACTATATATTATGCAATAAACCTACCCCAATTCATTGTAAACCCACGCCCCACACCCCTTCACAAATTCAGAACTCTTTCACCCCATCAAACACACGGCACACACATCATAATTGGAGGAAAACATCAAGGTTCTTCAAGGAAAAAAAATCAAGCCAAGGTTGTCGTCGCCGTTCTTCGCAATCATCAGCGTAAAATCGTGCGTTAAATACGCAAAGGCACGCCATATTCTCCATTTACTCATCTTCACACCATATTATGTAATTGTTTATGAATTTGCATGAAAACAAGTCATACAACTTTTTATTTTCGTAACAATGCATATATGTGCTCTAAATTCTTGCTTTTTTGATCCAAAAATATTTTTTTATGTGTTAGAAGGGGCTGCCATGATTAGTTAAGGGTTAAGGGTTGTTTTAATACGGTTCATAAGAGTTCTAGAACACCAAAAACGCTCACACGTTGGAGAACAGCAGCTGGAATCGAAACTGGTGTTGGTGAACTTGTGGCTCGGCTTCAAGGGTTTCGCTACTGGACATGGGTTCGGTAGGGACCAGGGCCTGGCTAGGGTCGGTCATGGGTCAAGGGAAGAGTCCTAGCCACGCTAGGACTCGAGACCAGGGGCTGGGTAGGAGTGCAGGCGGGTTGTGCAGCTTGTGCAGGTGGTTAAGGAGCTCGGCCAGAGGGCTTTGGCTGGGATAGATTAGGTCCTTAGGGTCCTAGAAGGGTGCTAGAGGGGATGGTTCAGGGCCTGGTTGGGTTTGCTAGGTCCTAGCAACAGAAACATAGAGCCCATGCCAAGGGGGTTACACAACTGCTTCTTGCACCTGCTGGTGTAGCTTCGGTTTAGGGGCTTGGGCTTGTCTGGGCGTGGTCCAGGAAAGGTTAGGGTCATGACGGGTCAACTGGTTAAGGGCTGGTAGAGTCCTAGGCAACTAGGAAACCAAATACACCTAGGATACTAACACACACACACAAGCATGAATTTGGGTCCAGGGTGCAGGGGCTGTAACTTGGTTCTAAGGGCTGGTTAATGGGTTGGGCCTGGTCAGGGTCCCTAGGTGGGTTGGCTTGGGTTTGGCTCGAGGTGGCTTGGGCGTGGCTCGAGTAAATTGGGAGGTGGCTCGGTGTGTTCAATAAAGGGTCAAAAACAAAAATAATAAAGCTAAAATTGAATTCATGGGTCCACAGGTGTGGCTCATGATTTTGAAGGGTAGAATAAATAATAAAAATACTATGTTTAAAATTTGGGATCAAAATAATGAGTTTTGGATTTATCCGGGATTTTATCGCCGCACGAAACGTTAATTAAAGAATTAATTATAAAGCACAGTTTTATGCATAATAAATTTATGGAAAATTATATTTAAGCTCAAATAATTATTAAAAGTCTAAGTTTGTAAATTGAAAATTTTATATTAAGGTTTGGTTTAATTCGGGATTAAAACACAGTAATACGTCTTATTTATAGATTAAATCAAAAGTTATCGATTTATGCCAAATAAAAATATGAGAAAATTCATGTAAGCTTAAATAATTATTTTGGACATACTAGAGTCAATGAAATTAAGAAAAAGTCAAAAATGTGAAATTTTACGTTAGGGGTAAAACGGTCATTTTACACCTAAAAATTAGTAAACGTCATGGCAGTGTCCTAAATGATGTTTTATATGCTAATATAATTATTTGGAATGTTTTTGAATTTTTATATGTTCAAATGTTATTTTAAATGTTCATGGATATGTATATGTTAAAATGTTATTTTTAAAAAGTTTATGGATTTTATTGTTTAATTATGGACATTTAAAAGACATGTTGCATGCTTGGTTTAAAAGAAAAATGTTACACGCATGTTTAAAATTTTATAAAGTGATGATAATATGAAACGTTGAAGGAAGTGAAGTAATTGTGACTAATATGATGATATGTTGGAAATTTCGTGAGGATTATGGTCTCAGTGGGAGCTCGACGATCGTGTTTTCTTGGATACAGATATTGTTAGAGTAGGTGCCCGTCGAGCCAAGTGTTGGCCGAGTGTTCACAATGAAACTCTATGTATAAACGATCTTTATTTTAATAATATTTGAAATTATTATTTTGGCACTTTTTTATCTGTATACCCATGCTAGTTGCATAGATAAAGTCCTTGAATATATAAATAGTAGAAAGAATATGAGATGCTCATATGATGAGTATCATGAAACTCATATTTGGAATACTGTATATTCTAAACAGTTCCTAGTCGATTCAGCCGCTGCTAAGAAGGATATAGGCCGCTCGAGTTAGAGACTAGTATCTGCGATGTGAGTACCATGTTTCATTGGTAGGGGACATTGTGATGTCCGAGCATGCAGATAGGTGCTCCTGGTAGAATGCACTGAACAACCCTCCATAAATGACTTTCCAAGTGGTTCTCACTTATTGAGTGGAAAAGTCCTAGTTTATGGTTGTACACCATTAGTACTCATGACCCGGGACAACATTGAGACTCTATGTGCTAGAATTACACTTTGACTTGTTTACCGACTCTCATGGGGTCATTAGGTGGCAAGGTTGGGTGTTCTGTCGAAACATATAAGAGTCGATGCATTGTAGTCGGGGATTCACCGCTTACCTTCGGGTATGGATATCCTATGTGTTCTCATGTGTATGTAGGTTGAAATCTCTTATCAGAGTATGGTAGTAATTATGAAAAGGGTTTCATAGATTACACCATCGATGCAACTACGACATGACACATAGTATCGATTCATTGACAACTCTCGTTAAACCAATGGTTGTCGAATCGGTCGGGATATATGAGTTGAAGGGACCGTACTGTACGCTAACCATAATTGAATGGTTCTTGCAGGCACTATCATTTGATACCTAGGGAATCATGTAAGCGATGCTGCTAGGCGTTTAACATGATTCGTTGAGTACTATCAGACTTGAGTTCTGACGTTCTTACTATCAAAGAGTTGATAATTAAGAATGGAGCAATTGAGGTATGCTCATATAAGGACATGTTTAGTCCGAATCACATGGAGATGTGAACTCACGGCTAGTTGTATCAATAAATCATTGAGGGCCACACAAGTACTAGCTTTCTAGACCCCGTTGAGAAGTAAAATTGTTCAATGTGTTGAACGGCTTGTAAATGAGTTTATAAGCATAAATAAAATAGAAGTATGACTTCTATGAGAGAAATGTGACTTTTAATTTATGAATGTGTTCCTAAATTAAAAGTTGGCCAAATAAATAATGTATTTGAAAATTGTGATTTTCATAAACATTATTATGGACTAAATTAAATTAATTCAAGTGTTGAATTAATTAAACACTAGTGAACCTAGTAGAGTCCAAATAATTAAATTAATTCAAGTGTTGGATTAGTTAAACAATATTGGGCCTTGTAGAGCCCAATTAGAAATAATTATTCAACTAGTGACTTGAGTGAATTCAAGTAATGTTTAATTAGTCTCAAATATGTTTGAGATAATTAAAATAAGTCCATGGATTTTTAATTGTTAAAAATCAAATAAGACTTGCATGCATGGGAGGTGAAAAGTTGGGAGACAACTTTTGCAACATCCAAGGCATGGCATGCCTTTGGAATTCACACCTTTTCCCACAACCAAGACTAGTCTTCTCTCCTCCTATTTTTGAAGGGCATGGCCGAAACTTGCATAAAGGATTCTCCAAGTTTTTCTCTCATTTTTCTTCTTCAATAGTTGAGGAAAGAAAACACTTCTAAAAAAAATGCTCTAATTTTTCTAGTGCAAAATTAGAGTGGTTCTAGCTTGTTGGTGGTGGGCTTAATATTTGAGCAAGGTGGGCTCAAAGGGAAGCTTGAAGATTGTCTTGCCATTCAAGAGCTAAGGTGTTTACACCTTAGTTGGAGCCATCATCAATCTTTTAAGATTGACAGGTAACCATTTCTAAACACCCTATGTATGACATTTTGGTGTTTTATTGTATTTTCTACACACAATGCAAGGTGGCCGAAATTTTCTTGTAAAATTTAAAATTTTTAACTTCCGTTGCGCATACGGTCACCGTAACCGATCCCCTTTCAGATATGAATATGTATATGTATATGATGATATGTTAATACGTAAGGCCAATGCCCAGTTAACCGGTGAGAGTGTTGCTGGTGTCTCCACCGCCCAGTACTGTGGCTACAAGTAGATGGATCCATCGCCCAACACGTAGACGTAAACGTAGATGAACACGAAAGTCACAATTAACGACCTGAATTCAACGAAAGGAAAAAGGAATACGTATATGTTGATGATAATATTATATGAATATGTTGAGGATTATATGAAAATGTTTACGAAAATATTTATGAAAAATGATCATGAAAATGTTTTTAAAGTTTATGCATCATGAAAATGTTTACAAAAATGTTCATGTTTGAAGTTTATGCATCTCCATGAAAACAGTATTTTAAGTACAAGTATTTTCACTGTTGTATGTGATTTGTATACGTATTATGTTGTTATCAAGATTATGGTGTGTTGAGTCTTTAGACTCACTAGGTGTGATTGATGCACGTGATTATGATAGTAATGTTAATGGAGGTCTTGATGGATGATCTGACTGGACTGGAGGTACACATAAACCGATGACCGACGCTAGTTTTCGCAATAGTTTATGATTTATGTTAAGGATTTTTACGAAGATTTATTTATGAGTGATTTTTTGAGAGGTTATAGTATGAGCTAAACTTTTCATATTTATTGCTTTTTAGGTTTGGAAAAACTTTGACGATTTTACGATTTAAAATATTTTCCTTTGACTTTGAAATGTTAGTTGATTGTTTATTTTAAAATGGTACAAGGTACTTTTAAAGTATTTATATATATGTAAGAGGAAAAAAAATTCTAGTACTTTTTAAGAAAACGAATAGCAGATGTTTCAATCATAATCACGGACTTATCCTCTCGATGAATTTTAACCACTTGGAAAGTCTGAGGGAGGGCATCTTGGTATAATAATCATATGACTACCCATCTGTATGTTTGGATATCTCTATGCCCTTACTATGAAACACGGTGCACAACATCACAGATGCTAGTTTCGAGCTCAAGCGACTGAATCGACTAGGAACGAATTTAGATTATACAATGTTTACAAATGAGTTTCAACATCGAATTACGATTCATTTAAATCAAAATAAAATCAAGGTCTTTATATATGTTGATCACATGTGTATATAGATAAAGAAATAACAAACTATAAAATAATGAATTATATAAAGATTTTTTTATTACAACGGAGTCAATATATTCCCCAGCCAACAGTTGGCTTACAGGACATCTACTCTAACACAAAATTCACCTGTTTATACTCACTATCTCCTTATTTAATTTCTTTGATCTTGGCCTATTTCTTTATTCCAAAATAAAAATATGTGCCCGATATCATATTAAATTTCGAGCTCCACATATATTGTACACATGATATAATTACCCTACACAACTTTAGATAGACTTGATAATCTTGAATAAAATAATGAGATTAAAAAATATCTTGGATAACCTAGTACAACTTTAAATTACAAAAAAAAAAAAAAATCACTAGTTTAAAATTAGTGGGTTTTACATCTCTCCCTCCTTATGAGAAGTTTCGACCTTGGTTTTGAAGAGGTACGAGTATTGATTCATCATCCTTTCTTCTAACTCACACATGTCTTCTCTTTCTGCGTGGTTGGACCATTGTACTTTGACATAGGTAATAATGCTTCGTCTTAGTACTTGGTATTTGGTGTCAAAGATTCTAATGGGAACTTCTTCATAGTTCAGCTCTTCTCTCAAGTTACCTTCGATCTTCGATCATGAGTGGCTCTACTTCCAACACGTGGCTTGGGTCCGAGATGTATTTCCTTAGTTGGAACATGTGAAACACATTGTTGATTCTTGACATGTTTGGTGGCAACGCCAATCTCTATGCCAGCGTGCCCACTTTCTCCAAGATTACGAAGTGTCCTACATATTGGGGGTTTAGTTTTCTAGGTTTATTGAATCGGACAACCCCTTTCCTAGGAGAGACTTTCACATAGGCCTTCTCGCCAACGTTGAATTCTACAGGCCTTCTTTTCAGATCCGCCAACTCTTTTGTCGGTCTTGAGTTTCGTTGAGTTTTTCTCTAACAATTGTAACCTTGTCCACTGTTATCTGTACAAGTTCAGGTCCCACCGTGGCTTTTTCTCCCAATTCTTCCCAATACAAGGTTGATCGACAGTTCCTTCTATACAGAGCTTCGTATGGGGCCATTCCAATTGAAACATCTACTACTTAAAAATACTACTAAATATTTATTTTTTTTTTGTAAACTAAATTTCGAAATTTAAAATCTTGTATGCATGCACGACTGCTAAACATACCCTTTTAACAAAATAATCGTAATCATATAACAGATAAAATTCTGCAGTTTAAAATTTTCCAACTCGGCCCTCAACCATGCATGAAAAAAATAAAACGAGTAAAATCGTGAAAATCATCATCTATCATAATAACCTATAAAACTGATCATGTCTATTCAAAGGTTATAAAAACGTGATGTGCGGAAAAGTGTGGTCCTCGGGTCGTGGGCGCACATCCAGCCCTGTCTACTCAGAGTTCGGCACTTCCAGTCTCCTCCTCAAAATGTTCACTTACATCAAACACGTCTAGTGAGTCTAAAGACTCAACACCTGTAGCGTTAGTACCAAATACGTACACATAACATGCAACATTGAAAAATATTGTAATAAGATACGTTTCATGAACTTAAAAGCATAAACATAAACATGTAATGAGAAATCATATCGAGTCAAAACAGCTCATTGTATCATCATATACATATATATTTATTTTAATTGAACTCAGTTCATTAGTTGTAAATTTCGTATCAGCTATATTCGATGGATCCATCTACATATAACCGTGGTACTCGACGGCTGTCAGACATCAGCGACAATATACCCATCCACTGTGCCTAGGCCTCATCATCATCGTATACATTTATCGTCAGTTAAAACCAATTCTCATTCTTCAAAAACATCATCATTTTCACCACTTATCAAAATCATGCATATACGTAATTTTCCTTAAAACTAAGCATGCAACGTATTTTTCATAATTTCATAATAAAACCATGCTTGTGATGCAAAAATATTAAATAAAACATGTCAAATTGCTCAAGGCGCTGCCAGGACTAAAACCTCGGCTCAGGTGCAAAATAACCATTTTACCCCTAGACCTCTACATTTCGACCCGAAGCTTACCAAACTCTTTCAAACATCCCAAAAGATATTTAAAAGTATTTCTTAGATATAAACTCGAGCCTATTTCAAAACTTAAACGATAAGTTTCAAAACTTGGACCAGGGTCCCGATTTAACCCGAATCAACCTACAGCTTAACCAAATTTTTTTCCCAACTCAATTCATGTCTTAAATTTACTAGACCAGTCCCTAAAACAATTCCAGACCCTGTATGGCCCCCAAACCCTTGTTGAAAGTTGCTGGAAAAATCTGCAAGTTACCACTCGAAACTCTAGACGCACCACCTTCCATATTTTCGATCCTACCCTACAAGCAACGGGACCAACCACACACCAGCCCCTCCTAGCAAACCTTAGGACCCTACTGGACCTACCTGACTCACGGCCACAGCACCATGCAAGCCCCATGATGCACACGCTCACTATTTCCCGAAACCGCATCACCCGAGCCTCATCTCCCTTCACGCGATCGGCCGGCTTCGGGGCTGGTTCCAGCGGGGTCAAACCTTTCTAGGCCCTGTCTCATACCCACCAGGGTGTGGTCCATGGCTTGGATCAGTCCTTGCACCGCTGGCTTAGCCCCTTGCACGAGATCTCGCCAAAACCGCACCACTCCTTGACAACAGCTCTCGGCCTACATCATACACCACAAAGCCTCGACTCCAGCTCCTAAATCCTTTAACCCTGGACATCTCAGCTGTGGGGACCTTGACGCTAATTCAATTTCTTAATCATTATTAAGATTCAATATAACAATTAAGAAGTGTGGGACATAATTTTTTTTTCTTTTAAAGGCAAGTGCGGAAACGTAATGTAATCAATCTGATATACATATCAACATAAAAGTACAAGTCTTGTACAACATCTCTTTATTTCAAACTAGGGTTCAACTACTATATATCAAGTGCTGAAGCCTATCTACTTCTGATTCGGATCTCCACGCTAACTTGTCCTCTCATTCTCTTCGTGACCCTGATCCTATCCCACCTGTTCTCATGCACACATACAAACAAGACAACAGCCGGATAACTCCGGTGAGAATATAATCCCAGTATAAAAAATGAATACATGCAATCATATATACAGATATAAAAGCATGAAACAGATATCAATAACATGTATCAAATCAGAAAGACATGTATCGATATAAAGCTGTAAATAAACTCGGGACTCGTCATCTCAGACTAGACTCATCTCTAATCTAGGGATCCCGGTTCCTGGACATTTTCTCATATATTGAATCTCAGCGATAGGAATGAATCAACTCCTAAGCAAACATCGATATAAACCAAACATTCAGTGTCTTGGCATATCCGCCATAGACTTGGCATATCCTGCCAATGACTAGGCATCTCCGCCCATGACTCAATACACGCTTTGCTATAAATCAATAGAATAAGCATCTCAATCTCAGACATAGCAACATATCGAGGCAATGACAATTAAGTATGTGATTTTGGGAAACTCAAGTTAAATCAAACTCGAGTTGTGCAATCCCAAATCAACATTGATTTATACCTTTCTTTTCTGTAAATATGACTCTGTCGAAGTCTCGGATTCAAAGCCTGTCAATACTCAATCTGGCAATGACCATATCGAGGAGTATAATATCAATACACCACTCAAATCAATACTGGATATAATCAGAACTCAATCTAATTCTGTTTCAACAGCATAACTGCACAATCTCAATATACTCAGCAATACAAATCAACAGACATCAATTCCCACAACTCGTACTCGATAACAATACAAATCTGATATCAAATCTCAATCAATCCCATTCTGAAAATCATAACAATTTCATACGGTATCTGTTCTTCAATCTGGTTTCGATTATTCGTTGTCTACTATATCAAGAACACCATATATGAATCATATCCGATTCCTTCAATATCATAATTTCAAATCATAAAAAACGTGATAAAAATTACGTCCAGTTGAAGCTCTCGTCGATAGGAATACAGTACTGAAGTCGGATTGAAATTCGGACGGACGGATTTTGCGAAAATCAACTTCTAATATCGAGAAGTGAAACTTTTCCCTGAACCTCGGTTTCCTTTCTTTTTTTCTGCGGAAGGTGAAGTGTATATGCATATATATATCCCAATTGCATGTTAAAGAAACGTGTCTCATTCTTCTTTCATTTTAGTCGGCGCTCGGGCGGTCGAGAACTACCGCTCGGGCGCGGAATGTTCTGTTCGAGCCCTCACTTTGTGCAACACTGGCGCTCGGGCGGTCACAAACTACCGCTCGGGCCCCACACTTTCTGTCCAAAGTTTTAATCTTGTGATGCATTGACGCTCGGGCGGTCATTTTCTTCCGCTCGGGCGCCAGATGTTCTGTCCAACATCTTAGCTTGTTATTTACCGACGCCCAGCTTCTTCACTTGAGTTCCTACAACCTCAATTCTGTCAATTAATCAATGTCTGATTATAGTGATTAAATCTCGGGCATTACATTTCTCCCCTCCTAAGATACAATTTCGTCCCCGAAATCACAGACTATCAAATCATATCAATATGAAGGTATAACAGAAGCTAAATAGAAACTCATATCAACGAAATAACTTTGGGAATCTCTGCCTCATATCAGACTCACTCTCCCAGGTAGCTTCTTCAATGCCATGACGACTCCACTGAACTTTCACAAGCGGAATAGTCTTCGTTCTTAGCTGCTTTTCTTTACGATCGAGAATCTGGATCGGCTTCTCAAAATAACTCAGTCTCTCGTCAAATTCGGCCTCATCTTGCTGAATGACATGTGAAGCATCACAAAGATATTTCCTCAATAACGATACATGAAAGACATCATGTATTACAGATAAAGAAGGTGGTAACGCGAGTCGATAGGCACGATCTCCTACGTTCTCAAGAATCTGGTACGGCCCAATATATCGTGGAGACAGTTTCCCTTTCTTGCCAAATTTGACAACTCCTATGAAAGGTAAAATCTTCAAGAACTCGGTCTCCTGCCTCAAATATCAACGGTCTACGTCAAATATTGGCATATTTGGCCTGTCTATCTTGAGCTGCCTTCATCCTTTTCTGAATCAGCTTCACTTTTTCTGTCATGTCTCTGATCATATCAGGTCCAATCTCAGGAACCTCAGAGATATCGTCCCAATAAAGCGGGGATCTGCATTTCTTACCGTACAACACTTCAAATGGTGTCATCTCAATACTCGTCTGATAGGTGTTGTTGTACGAGAATTCACAAAGTGGCAAAGATTCTTGCCAACTAGTGCTAAAATCAAGCACTACCGCTCTAAGCATATCTTCCAGTGTCAGGATAGTCCGCTCTGACTGTCCGTCGGTCTGAGGATGATATGCGGTACTCAGATGTAACTTCGTACCTAGAGCCTGCTGTAAACTCTTCCAGAAATGCAAAGTAAACCGAGGATTACGGTCTGAAACAATCGACTTCGGCACTCCGTGCAATCTGACCACCTCTCTGACATAAATCTCTGCCATCTGGTCATGTCTGTACGTCATCTTGTACGGAATAAAACATGCAGATTTGGTCAATCTGTCAATCACGACCCAAATCGCATCACAACCTCGGGAGGATCTTGGTAGCTTCGTTACAAAATCCATGGAAATGTAATCCCATTTCCATTCAGGAATGGACAAGCTATGCAATAGACCTCCTGGTTTATTTCTTTCGGCTTTCACCTGCTGGCAATTCAGACATTTTGATACAAAGTCAGCAAAATCAGCTTTCATCTGTTTCCACCAAAACTGTCTTTTCAAATCATTATACATCTTTCTGCCACCAGGATGAATACTGAATCGACTGCTATGCGCTTCTGACAATATCTGTCGTTTGAAATCTGAAACATTCGGCACAACAAGACTATTATTAACATATAGTACACTATCATGTACCTGATACTCTGATCGATGCCCTGCTCTGACCATCGAAATCGAATTATGAACATTCTGATCAACTTTCTGAGCCGCTTTAATTCTCAAAATCAGCTCTGGTTCGACTTGAACAGCGTAAAGTCTCAAGGGTTTACAATCTGTTTCAAATGCTAATCCAGACAAACAGCAGTTTTCAATCAAATTCGAAATACCAATCGTCGATAAGGATAAAGAACATATCTTTCGACTCAGTGCATCAGCTGCTGCATTAGAATTCCCTGGATAGTACTTGATTTCACAATCAAAGTCTTTAAGCAAATCAAGCCATCTTCGCTGCCTCGTATTCAATTCTGACTGTGAAAACAGATATTTCAAACTTTTATGATCAGAATAGATTTCAAACTTCTCACCGTATAGGTAATATCGCCATATCTTCAAAGCAAATACAATGGCCGCCAATTCAAGATCATGAATTGGGTAGCGAGATTCATGGGGCTTCAACTGTCTCGAGGCATAAGCGATAACATGTCCTCGTTGCATCAGAACACAACCCAATCCTCTGTGAGAAGCATCACAATAAACAACGAAATCATCAGTACCTGATGGAATAGTCAAGATCGGAGCAGTGGTCAGTCTCTTCTTTAACTCAAGAAAACTGGACTCACAGTCGTCTGACCAAATAAATGGTGCATTCTTCTGAGTCAGCTGAGTAATCGATTTAGCAATACTCGAGAAATCTTTAATAAATCGTCTGTACTACCCTACCAAACCCATAAAACTGCGTATCTCTGGCACAGATGTCGGTCTCGGCCAACTGATCACAGCCTCAACTTTGCTAGGATCAACAGAAATCCCATCTCCAGATATAATATGACCCAGAAATACAACATGTCTCAACCAGCATTCACATTTCGACAATTTTGCATATAATTTCTCAGCTCTCAGAGTTCTCAACAGAATCCTCAAATGCTCAGCATGATCAATCATATTCTTCGAATATATCAGAATGTCATCAATGATTATAATAACAAAATCATCAAGATATCTCTGGAATACTCGGTTCATCAGACCCATAAACACAGCTGGAGCATTCGTCAAACCGAATGGCATGACAATAAACTCATAATGTCTATACCTGGTTCTGAACGCTGTCTTCGAGATATCAGAATCCCTGACTCTCAACTTATGATATCCAGATCTCAGATCGATCTTAGAATAAACAGAAAAACCCTGCAACTGATCAAATAAATCATCAATACGAGGCAAAGGATATTTATTCTTTACCGTAGCCTTGTTAAATTGCCAGTAGTCAATGCAAAGTCTCATTGAACCGTCTTTCTTTCGAACAAACAATACTGGAGCACCCCAAGGAGAAACACTCGGTCTGATGTAACCCTTGGCCAATAAATCTTCTAACTGCTCTTTCAATTCTTTCAATTCAATCGGTGCCATTCTGTACGGAGCTCTAGAAATCGGAACTGTACCTGACATCAATTCAATGCTGAAGTCTATCTCTCGAATCGGAGGCAAACCCGGAATCTCATCTGGGAAGACATCAGCAAACTCACAGACCACTGGCAAATCAGCCAATGATGGGCTCGATTTCAGTAAATCAACTGAATAGACAAGGAATCCCTCCGCTCCTTTCTGTAATAATCGAGTCATAGATAATACGGATATCAAAGAAATTCTAGATCTAGAACCCTTACCGTAGAATTTCCACTCATCAGCCATATCCGGTCTGAATCTCACAATCTTGTGGAAACAATCAACAGCAGCTCCGTACTTGGTCAGCATATCAATACCGATAATACAGTCAAAATCAGACAATCCAAGTACAATGCACTCTAACTCAATCTCATGCCCGTCATACTGTAGCATACAATGTTTCACAGACTTCACTGATATCAAACATGTCCCCAAAGGTGAAGAGACAGACACTACAGCAGATAAAAACTAAACAGGCAATGCATGAATCAATGCAAATCGTTCAGAAATAAATGTATGAGAAGCACCCGTATCAATCAATACGTAAACAGGATAACCACATAAAGAACAGTTACCTGCAACAACATCGTCTAGTGCTTCCTGAGCCTGCTCCTCTGTCAAAGCAAATACTCTGGCCTGCGGTCTAGGAGGCTGGCTAACTGTCTGACTTCCTCCTGGCCTCTGCTGTGACGGAGTAGTAGTCGGTGCTGGCTGGAAGGAGTGAACAGCAGATGATCGTCTATCTGTCTGAGCCACTGATCCAGATGACTCTGCTCCCTGGGATCCCTGGGAACCTCTCAGTGGACAGACTCTGGCAAAGTGTCCCTGCTGTCTACAGATACGGCAACTACCAATCACTCCCTGGCATTGCTCAGTCGGATGTCTCCCTCCGCAAGTTCTGCAATAAGCCCCGATATAACTCTGGCTATGTCGGGAACCAGAGGAGCTAGAAGAACTGCTGCCAGACTTCTTAAACTGTTTTCCTCTGGCTTTTAGAAAATCTTTCTTTCCACCACTGCTGCTGCCACTCTCAAATCTGGGAGGTGGTTGCTGTGGTCTCGGTGCTGGAGGAACATACGAAGCTCCTTTCTGTCTCATCAAACAGGCTTCTGCTCCCTTGGCTCTATTCAGGGCATCAGCAAAATTATTCGGTCGCCCGGTGTTCACTAATGTAAAGATCTCGGGGTTCAATCCATTGATAAACTGATCAGCAACAGCCTCATCATTCTCAACAACGTGCGGAGCAAAACGCAATAAAGTAGAGAACTTGGCCACATACTCCTCTATGTTTAACTGACTCTGTCTCAGATTGGCAAATTCTGCCCCCTTGTCTTTTTCTGTACGACACTGTGAAAAATCTCTAATAAAACTCAGCTTTAAAGACATTCCAAGTGATATTCGTACCTCGATGCTCCAATGCTCTCTTTGTCGTAATACACCAGTTCTTTGAAACGTCATGCAACTGATGCCCAATCGATCGGACTCGACGTTCATCTGTGTAATCCAACGTATCAAACAGCATCTCAATATCATCTAACCAACACTCACAATCAACAGAAGTCTCTGTTTCTTTCAGGGTTGGCGGTTTAAACGACTGAAATCTCTTCAGTAGCGTTTCCATCGGAGTTGCTGTCACATCCATCGGATTAGCAGAAGTACTACCCTGTTCTGGTACTCTTCGAAGAGACATATCTGATTACCAAAAGGGTTAGAAACCAAATACAACAAACCTGTTTCAGTCCTCCTCTGATCATCTTACTGCTGATCAAGAATCGATTATGATTCATTTTCAATAGCACATGTTACCAATCAAATCAGATAATCAGGTAAACATGCATTTCAAAGAAGTAAAGCGTACTGTCATGCTAGCATGCAAGAGCAGGAAGAAAAACTATATCTACCATGCTCAGTAGCTCCTATCTCAGTCTAAGGAACCTACTGCTTTGATACCACCTGCTGCGGGGACCCGGACGCTAATTCAATTTCTTAATCATTATTAAGATTCAATATAACAATTAAGAAGTGTGGGACATAAATTTTTTTTCTTTTAAAGGCAAGTGCGGAAACGTAATGTAATCAATCTGATATACATGTCAACATAAAAGTACAAGTCTTGTACAACATCTCTTTATTTCAAACTAGGGTTCAACTACTATATATCAAGTGCGGAAGCCTATCTACTTCTAATCCGGATCTCCACGCTAACTTGTCTTCTCATTCTCTTCGTGACCCTGATCCTGTCCCACCTGTTGTCATGCACACATACAAACAAGACAACAGCCGAATAACTCCGGTGAGAATATAATCCCAGTATAAATAATGAATACATGCAATCATATAAACAGATATAATAAAAGCATGAAACAGATATCAATAACATGTATCAAATCAGAAAGACATGTATCGATATAAAGCTGTAAATAAACCCAGGACTCGTCATCTCAGACTCGACTCATCTCTAATCTAGGGATCCCGGTTCCTGGACATTGTCTCATATATCGAATCTCAGCGATAGGAATGAATCAACTCCTAAGCAAACATCGATATAAACCAAACATCCAGTGTCTTGGCATATCCGCCAAAGACTTGGCATATCCTGCCAATGACTAGGCATCTCCACCCATGACTCAATACACGCTTTACTATAAATCAATAGAATAAGCATCTCAATCTCAGACATTGCAACATATCGAGGCAATGACAATTAAGTATGTGATTTTGGGAAACTCAAGTTAAATCACACTCGAGTTGTGCAATCCCGAATCAACATTGATTTATACCTTTCTTTTCTGTAAATCTGATTCTGTCGAAGTCTCGGATTCAAAGCCTGTCAATACTCAATCTGGCAATGACAATATCGAGGAGTATAATATCAATACACCACTCAAATCAATACTGGATATAATCAGAACTCAATCTAATTCTGTTTCAACAGCATAACTGCACAATCTCAATATAGTCAGCAATAAAAATCAACAGACATCAATTCCCACAACTCATACTCGATAACAATACAAATCTGATATCAAATCTCAATCAATTCCATTCTAAAAATCATAACAATTTCATACGGTATCTGTTCTTCAATCCGGTTTCGATTATACGAACACCATATATGAATCATATCCAATTCCTTCAATATCATAATTTCAAATCATAACAAAACGTAATAAAACTTAAGTCCTGTTGAAACTCTCGTCGATAAGAATACAGTACTGAAGTCGGATTGAAATTCGGACGGACGGATTTTGCGTAAATCAACTTCTAATATCGAGAAGTGAAACTTTTCCCTGAACCTCGGTTTCCTTTCTTTTTTTCTGCGGAAGGTGAAGTGTATATGTATATATATATCCCAATTGCATGTTAAAGAAACGTGTCTCATTCTTCTTTCATTTCAGTCGGCGCTCCGACGGTCGAGAACTACCGCTCGGGCGCGGAATGTTCTGTCCGAGCCCTCACTTTGTGCAACACTGGCGCTCTGGCGGTCACAAACTACCGCTCGGGCACCACAATTTCTGTCCAAAGTTTTAATCTTGTGATGCATTGGCGCTCGGGCGGTCATTTTCTACCGCTCGTGCGCCATATGTTCTGTCCAACATCTTAGCTTGTTATGCACCGACGCCCAGCTTCTTCACTTGAGTTCCTACAACATCAATTCTGTCAATTAATCAATGTCTGATTACAGTGATTAAATCTCGGGCATTACATCAGCAGCTAGGACATAGACCAGCAGCCCTTGTACACAACAAATCAAGAAAAGCGTGAGTTGCGAGCATGAACATGGATTTATGATCAAATCGAAGTCATGAATGAAAAAATATTGCAAGGCTAATACACTATATTTATATAACATACAAGGCAGCACAGACATATGGCGTGAATGATGGAAAAGAAATTAAAAAGCATGACTTGATGATTATAAGCTCACAAACTTGAAGAAACGCGCGTCGAGGAAGCATCAGAGGAGCGGGGAGGGAACTTGGTTGAGAAAATAAGGAGGAATTTTGATGGTGGCTAGTTGCTGCTACAAAACCGAGAGGGAGAGGCTGCTGATGGGGAGGGAGGGGTGGCCACTATGAGGGAATAGGTTTAGGGTTTTCTAGGGTAGGTTTTTAATAGATAATACATGCACTAATGAGCTTAATCAAAATTTTGAAATGATTAAAAGGGATTTTGAGCCCATTAAGCTTTAAAGCAAACCCAACAAGCCCATAAATTCTCCCGAAAATATTTCGTTAAGGTACATTTTTGAAAATATTTCCCGAACCCTCAAAAAGTCCTCTTCTTCGCGTACCGGTCAAAAATATAGCCTGACGGGTAAAAATACCCAGCCAATGCAACTTAAACCTTAATGCTTGAAACTTTAAAAAAATCGTGAAATAAATAATAACCATGCAATAATTAAGCATTAAATGCTTAGAATCGTTAAACACATAGTTTAAATTAAAACACTATATTGCATGCATTGAGGTTACATCGTTTAAATTTCTTGGACCATACACCAATATTGTTGTAATAGCTGTTATTGTATGCAAACTCAATTAAGGGTAAATGGTGCCCCAATTTCCATTGAATTCTAGGGCACATGCTTGCAGCATACCTTCAAGGGTTTGCATTGTTTTTTCGGTTGACCATCGATTTGAGGATGATAGAACGTACTAAAAGTAACTTTGTTCCCATGGCCTCTTGGAAGCTCTTCAAATACGTGAGATGAATCTTAGATCTCTGTCAGACAGGATTCTCACTTGTACCCCATCCACCCACAAATTGTTGCCCATGTACAGTGTAGCCAACTTTTCAAGATTGTAATTCATGCGGACACGCAGGAAGTTTGCAGATTTTGCGAGTATAACTGCGATTATCCATATTCCGTCATAACCTTGCCTTGACTATGGTAATCCTACCACAAAGTCCATGGAAATATGCTTCCATTTTCACTCAAGGATTTCTAACAGTTGCAGTAATCCTCCAGGTCGCTGGTGCTCTGCTTTGACCTGCTGACAAACTTGGCAATTAGAGACAAAATCTGCCACATCTCTTCTCATTCTGTTCCACTAAAATTTCTTCTTAATTTCTCTATACATTTTTGTACTCCATGAACTTTGATTTGTGTGCTTCCGTCATTATTTCTTAATGGAGGCTATCGCTGTCAGGTACACACAACCGCCCTTTCATCAATAAGACTCCTTTGCCGTTGCTTTGGAGATCTTGAGACTTTCCTCTTTCGACTTATTCTTTAACCTTTTTGTTGACATGGCTGAGAAGATAGTTAAGCTAGGATAACCTTACTTCCATTCTACCGACTTAAAAATCAGATACTTTGTTTGCTTTACCCGGATGGTAGCTTATGGTCATGTTGTAGTCCTTTAAAAGTTCAATCCACCTCCTTTTCCTCATATTTAGTTCCTTTTGGATGAAAAATATTTGAGGTTTTGATAGTCTGTGAAGATTTCACATTTGGCACCATAGAAGTAGTGCCTCCAAATTTTTAAAGAAAAGACAACCGCCGCTAGCTCAAGATCATGTGTAGGGTTGTTTTGCTCGTATGGTTTCAACTGCCTTGATGCATAGGCGATCACCCTTCTTTCTTGCATGAGCACGTATCCCAGACCTTCCTTAGATGTGTCACTGTAGATGGCTAATTTTTTATCCTCGGTGGGCAAGATTAACATTGGCGTGGATGCGAGCTTTTCTTTGAATGTCTGAGAACCTTTTTCACAACTTTCACCTCAGATGAACTTGGAATTATTCTGTGTGAGTTTTGTTACTGGTACAACTATATAGGATAAACCTTTGACAAACTTCTGGTAATAACTTGCCAATCCAAGAAAGCTCCTAATGTCGGTGGCGTTCTTAGGTGTCCTCCAGTCTAGAATTGCCTCCACTTTCTTCGGATCAACTGATACTCCTACTTCAGGTATCACCCAATCTTGAAATTAGCATAGAGCTCCTTTTCTCTTAAGGTCTGCAGAGCAAGGCGGACGTGCTCTTCATGATCCCTCTCATTGGGGGAATAGACGAGGATGTCATCGACAAATGCTACTATGAGCTAATCCAGTAATGGCTTGAAAACTCTGGCGCGTTTATCAGGCCAAAAGGCATCATTATGAATTCATAATACTCATACCTTGTCCGTAAAACTGTTTTGGGGATATCTTCAGCCTTGACTTTCAATTGGTGGTAGCTCGTCCTTTGATCCAGTTTAGAAAGACAGCGGCTCCCTTAAGCTGATCAAACAAATCGTCTATCCTCGGAAGATGGTGCTTATTCTTGATTGTGATCTTGTTTAGTTCTATAGAATAAATGAAAAATCTCATACCCCTATCATTTTTCTTTACAAAGAGTACTGAAGCCCCCCATGGAAACACACTCAGTCGAACTTGATTTTTGTTGGCAATTATTGGAGTTGTTCCTTTAGCTCCTTAAGTTTGGCTAGTGCCATTCTGTAAGGTGCCATAGAAATTGGAGCAACATTAGGAACCAAATTGATTTAGATCTCAACCTCACGGTCCAGAATTGTCCCAGGGAGTTATTCTAGAACAACATTTGGAAACTCTCGTATTATCGGGATATCTTCTAGTTTGAGTTCGACTTCCCCCTTCACTTAACTGACCATTGCTAGGTAGATATCTTCTCCAGATTTCATGGATTTCCATGTTTGGGAAACGGAAAAGAGTGACTTCCGCTCCTTGGATTTACCATGGTACACGAATTCCTCCTGGTTTGTGGTTCGGAGTCTAAATATCTCTCCTTTATAGTCTACCATTGCATGGTTTCTTGCTAACTAATCCATCCCTATAATGATGTAAAATCGATTGTAACTAGTTGTATCAGGTCGGCACTGAAAGTCTGATTACGGATATTGTGGGGACCCGGATGCTAATCATCTTCTTAATCATCTTTGGGATTTAATTATCAATTAAGATAAACAGGGTCTAAAAATTTTTCTTTTTAAAAATGTAAGTGCGGAACGTAATGGAATTTAACTAATATACATCTCAGTATAAAAGTACAATAATGTACAACACTTATTCAAACTAGTCTAAGGTTCAACTACTAAATTTCAAGTATCAAACCAAGTCTACAATAAGTCCGGAATCACCACTCTAACTCATCTTCTCTCATCATCTTCTTGACCCCGATCCTGCCCCACCTATTGTCATGCACACATACAAAACAAGACAACAGCCGGATACTCCGGTGAGAATAAATCCCAGTATAAAACATGGTAGACATGCATGTACACAATATAAATCATAAAGCATACTATCATGCATAAAATCAATAGCAATAGGTTTCATAATCTATGAAACTAAATCAAAATAAGCATGCAGTAACAATGGGTTCCATAATCTCTGAAACCAAAATAAAATAAGCATGCAACTCAATTCAATTCATATCTTGACTCAACTCAACTCTAACTCTAGGGATCCCGGTGTGAATAAGACATCACTGTCTGTCACCTACTCTCCCAATCGGGGTGACTGTACGTCTTATTTCTAGACTTCGGCCCTGTCTGTATCGAATATCTACAATCGGAGTGACTCTGATCCGAAGCATCGATACCACCGAACATCTAGTAATTTGGCGAATCTACCAAATGACTTTACTATCTCAAATGCTTGAATATAAATCTATAAACAAAGCATAATCATATAAAAAGATAAACAACAATTCTAGTATGTGATTTTGTTGGGAAACTCAAATTGAATCTCATTTGAGTTGTGTCTATCCCAAACAAAACATGAATTATACCTTTGTCTTCCCGGTCTGACGAAGAAGAAGTCTTGTATTCCAATCTGTCCATACCCAGTCTGGCAATGACAATCACATAAATACAATATCAGTATATAATTCGATTCAAAACCTGTTCTGATCAATACTCAAATCAGTATATAATCTGATCCATATCTGAACAAGGTACAATCTAATTCATATCAACGATATCATCGAAATCATTACTGAATCTGATCACTCTAAATCAACTGATGTTTCGACGGCATAATAATACAGTTTCGATATCCCCGTCAATCTCAACATCACAGATATAATATCAGAATTCATAATCTCAATATCTGTACACTTAAGATCAGTAACAACACAACTCTGATATCAAATCCCAATCAATATCTTCCGAAATTCATAACAATTGTATAAACAGTCTATTCTTTAATCTGACTTCAATTATACAATGTCTACTGTAGCAGAAACACTATATCTGATTCATATTCAATTCTGACAATATCATAATTTCAAATCGTGTCTAAACGTAACAAAACTTACGTCCAGTTATAGCCTGCGTTGATAGGAACCAGTATTGAAGTCGGATTTAAAATCGGACGGGCGGATGTGCGCCCATACATGTCGCGCATGTGCACGAGGACTCTTCTTGCACCTCATGTCAAATCTTCTTTCGGCTCTCCCGGTCTGATCCGTTTCATCTATAATCATCTCAATTAATAAATAAATCATTTCAGATTAATCTCAGATTACAGTAATAAAATCTCGGGCCTTACAGATATTGATTTTACAGTTCCTGTGAATTTCATAAATTTAAATGGCTTTACTTGTAGGTGTGGATATCCGAAAAGGCTCAGTTAGTTTCTCGAGCTTTCGTCCTAATTTCTTTGCAAACCTCTTAGACATAAAAGAATGTGTAGCACCATAGCAAACAACACATAAGCATGCACTTTTTGAATTAGGATTGTACCTGACACGACTTCGTTGGTGTAGTCTGCCTTGTTGGGCTCAGTTGCTTGGTTGGCGGCGTTCAGACACTCTGCAATTCGGTGCCCTGTTTCTCACATTCGAAGCATACGCCGCTAGCTCTTTGACACTCTCTAATGTGTCTGTAATGGAATATTGGGCATGGCCTGGGTCCATGACAGTTCGTAGTGGAGGAATGCCCTGTGGGGGGTCCGCCTGACTGGTTGGGCTTCTTGAAATTTTGGCCGCCCTGAAAAGACTGGCCGATAAGAGGACTTTTATTCTTGTTTTCCCCTATCTTCGATGGATTTTAGCTTCGGCCCGTATAGCTATGCCCATCAGATTTACAAAATTGGTTGGTTGGTAGACTGCTAAAGCCAATTGATTTCAGCAGTTCAATCCCTTCTTGAAGCGATGAAATTTCAAGACTTCATCCGCCATGATCGTTAGGACATACGACCTAAGGACATTGAACTGAGAGAGGTATTCTACCATTGATATATCTGGGGTTTGAGTGAAATTTTCAAACTCACTCAATTTCAATAATCTGACCTCGGCTAGATAGTATTGCTTCAGGAAGGCATCTTGGAAGTGCTGCCATGTGATTGGTCCAGCATCGGTCATGGCTAGCGAGATTGCTTCCCACCACTTGCCTGCTTTGTCTTCTAGGAAAGGCACGATCATAACCACTTTAAGTGCCTCGAGGACGAGGACCTCTCACAGTCGCAACTGAGTTTCTATACATTTAAGCCAACTCTGGCTAACTTCAGAATCGGCATGCCCTTTGAATGTTGGGCACCTATTCTTGCGGAGGGATTCGTAGTGAAATTTGATCACATTTAGCGGTGGGGTGGAGGTGGCTGATTGACGTTCGGGTTTACCAACCCTTGCAGTGTTGTTGGCACAATATTGACTATGGCCACCAGATCTGCTTGGTTCAGGTTGAACGCTAGCGGTGGTTCATTTTCTTCTTCGTTGTTACAGTTATTGTTGTTAGCGTAATGTGGGTTTACGATTCTGTCTCGGCAGTTTGCCGGCCATTTTCTATAATTCATAAGTTTCTAAGAATTTGTTGTACGAATCGACATAATTTATCGAATAGATTGCACTGGAAATAAATCGAAATCAACGAATCAAATAATTTTTTTTATTGATTTCCTAAAAGTAGAAAAACATAAACAATCTGAATGAAATAACAAAAGTAGAAAAAACAAAGCATAGGAACAATGGAAAGAAAACCCTACTAAAAAATTAAAAGAAACTCTATTCCACAACTACTCAATCTCTTACTGCTCCTGTGGGTTCTGCCTCGATCTTTTCCATGTCCTCATCTTCAGACGATTCTTCTTTCATTTGCTCCATCAGTTGCATAAGCTGCACATTCTCTCATGTGAGTTGTGCCACCTGACTCTTCAGTCCTTGTATCTTTGCATCAGCCTCATTCAATAGCTAGCCGGCATGCTGCTAGTGCTGCTGATCCTCAAACTGACTCTACTGATTCTGGCCCCTTTTGAGTCAAACTTTAAATCTAAGATAATTTCCCCATCTTTATCTATTTTCTTGGATAATTTCGAAAATAATCCCCTGGCCGGCTGTGGGGACCCGGACGTTTATTCATTCCTTAATCGTCTTTAGGAATAATTCAAACAATTATAATAAACAGGGTCGAACTTTTTTTTTTTAAATACAAAGCGGAAACGTAATGTAATTCAATTCAAATTACATATTAAACATAAACATACAAATCTTGGATTAGCTACAAGAATTCAACTAGGTTCAACTATAAATCAATGCTGAATCCTAAGTTGCTTCGAAGCCCGGATCTCCACGTTATCTAGTCCAGCCTCGTTCTTTCCTTGACCCTGATCATATCCCACCTGTTGCCATGCACACATACAAACAAGACAACAGCCGGATAACTCCGGTGAGAATTACATTCTCAGTATAAATCATATATACATGCAATCATAAAAACAATATAAAAGCATATAACAGATATGTCTAACATGTATTCAAATCAGAATATAAATCCATATCAAAAATAAATCCTATTCTAAACATGTACCATCATCAGGAACATAATTCATCATGTACCCTATTCAGGAACATAATCAACATAACTCGATATAAATTGTCAATTAGACTCATGACTTCACATTTAAGACTAGACTCAATCCTAGTCTAGGGATCCCGGTTTCCAGAAGTTGGCATTCCCATATCGACCAACAGTAATAGAAAAGACTCCAGTTCTATCCACGTTGATAGGGTATCGATCACCAGTAATAGAAGAAACTCCGATTCTATCCACATCGATATGATATCGATCATCAGTAATAGAAGAGTTACGATTCTATCCACATCGATACAGTACCGATCACCAGTAATAGAAAAAGCCACATTTCTATCCACATCGATAAGCCAATCATCCGGTGACAGACTTTGGCACTATCGCCAATACACGATCTTGTGACATCGTGCAATGTGCCCGTGGCGATCCCACCACTATCAGGCACTTCTGTCACAAGATTACTCGTCTAATACCTGCTGTCTATAAATCAAGAGAACAAGTACATCAATCAAATCAATACAATAAGGTAAAGTATGTGATTAAGGGAAACTCGAGCCAAACCTCACTCGAGTTGTGCAATCCCAACTCAACATTAATTTATACCTTTATCTTCTCGCTCTGACGAAGACGAAGTCCTGAATTCAACTCTGTCCATTCTCAATCTGGTAATAACAATACCGAACAGACACAATATCAATATATAACTCAATTCAGAACATGTTCTGATCAATACTCAAATCAACATACTATCTGATCAATGTCAATCGACATACAGTACAACAATACAATCTCAGTCAATCGTAAATCTGATCAATATCAATCTACTGAGATTTCGACGACATAACAATACAGTCTCGATAACCCCGTCAATTCCAACACCACAGATATAATACCAGAACTCATAATCAATATCGGTGCAACTCATAATTTCAATAACAATACAAATCTGATATCGAATCTCAGTCAAATCGATTACGAAAATCATAACAATTACAGAAATAGTCTGCTCTTTAATCTGACTTCAATTATAGGATGTCTACTGTATCAGAAACACCATATATGATTCCTATTCAATTCTGACAATATCAAAATTTCAAATCATATCTAAACGTAACAAAACTTACGTCCTGTAGAAGCCTGCGTCGATAGGAACACAGTACTGAAGTCGGATTCAAAATCAGACGGACGGATCGCAATATAAAGGCGTAAGGATTTTCGTAGGATTTTCTCGAGCTTCCTCTTTCTTCGTTTCTGCCAAATTCTGATGGATATATGGATATATATATCCGAATGCATGTCTAAGATACGTATCTTCTTTTCACATATTTCAGGCGGCGCTCGGGCGGTCCAGAATTACCGCACGGGCGCGGGATGCTCTGCCCAAATATTTTCGGATTGCGCATTGGCGCTCGGGCGGTCACAAACTACCGCCCGGGCGCCGCACCTTTTGCCCGAGCACTTAACTTGTTATGCACTGGCGCTCGGGCGGTCAAAAACTACCGCTCGGGCGCCAGACTCTCTGTCCAAAATCCATTCTTGTGATGCATTGGCGCTCGGGCGGCCCTTTTCTACCGCTCGGGCGCCAACAGTTCTGTACAAAATATGCACCCTTCATATGCTTTGGGCCAATCTGGTCTCAGAATAGCCCGTCTATAATCATATCAGTTCATAATCAATAATCTCAGATTAACAGAATCAAAATCTCGGGCATTAACAACAGAATAATATTCATTCTGAATTATCTTTCTTTTACTGATTCTGAACCCCGACTAGAGGAGTCAATTAAGAAGTATAATATCAAAATTCTATTCAAAATAACTTGTGATAGAATCAATCACTACTATTGGCTATACAACATCCGTATATACCAATCAACAACTTGATAGCAAATCAATATCATCGTCTGTTAATCCTATTCAAGGATATATTCAATCTTCAGCCTTCCATACCAACAGTCATCATCCGACGTTGGCTTATTTCATATCAATTTCCGAGCTATCTTCATTTGCTTCTGAATCAGTTTCATTTTCTTTATCAGATCTCTGATCCTATCAAATCCAATCTCAGGCACCACCGCAGTATCATCCCCATACGAAGAAAATTCGCAGTTCTCACTGTACAATACCTCAACTAAAGCTATTTCGATATTCATCTGATAGCTATTATGGTACCATAATTCATAAAGTGACAAGACATCAGGTCACAAGTGCAAAAATCCAGCACCACAGTTCCTGGATATCCTCCAGTATCTAGATAGTTCACTCCGACTATCCTTCAATCTATAAACCATAGATGAAAAATCATGCTATACATTCTGTCAAAAGTACAAAATCAATCAAAAATCATGGTATGATATAATCACTCTGGCATTCAATACAATCTGACCCCTTTTCTGACATACATCTAAGTCGGCTGATCATATCTATTAGTCATCCTGTACAATATAACATCCGCATATTTGAACAATCGTTCAATAATAATCACATCATATCACCGTCATTGCAAGATTTTCGATAGTTTCGTCACGAAATTCATAGAAATGTACCCCCATTTCTATTCAAGAATAGATAATCTGTATAACCAATCTTCTGGTTTCTATCTTTCTGTTTTCATCTGTTAGTGATTTAGACATTTCAATACAAATTCTGACATAAATGATTTCATTTGTTTACATCAAAACTGTCCGTTCGAATTATCACACATTTTCTGTTACCAGAATAATACTGAATCTATTACTGTGTGCATCTGACAATACCTGTCATTTCAAATTCGAAATATCTGGGACAAACAAATCAGCTAGTTATATAAACTAAAATATTAACTACCTGGTATTCTAATCGACGCACTGTTCTGACTATCGAAATCAAGTTCTGAACAGTCTGATCAAACTTCTGAACTGCTGTAATTCTCAAAATCAACTCTGAGTCGGCTTGAACTGTATATAATCTCAACGGTTCATAACAATCGGCATCAAATACGGATTCAAAATAACAGCAATATCGGATCGGATTCAAAATACCAATCATTTATACTAATATAGTAAACACATAAAACGCAATTTCTGACATTTCTGACATTTATGAAGTTCTGCCATTTTCAATGTCGTTCTCATCCACAGATCACGGTCTCAACTGTGCTATAATCAGTCAATATACTATCTTCAGATATCATAGACTCTGAATACCCTCTGTTATAATAAAGATTCATATCTGAACAATTCTGTATGCAACAATCTCAGTTCCCAGAATATTCAATACAGATTTCAACTGTTCGATTCAATCAATCATACCCTGATATCGAATCAAGGCTGAAATCGCTTTCCATATTTAGGACAAATCCGGAATTTCATCTGGAACGACTATAGCAACTCTCCTGCTACAGACAAATCATTTCCAGATAGGCTCAACTTAAGTAATCAACTGAAGACATAAGGAATTACTCCATTCTTTTCGATAATCATCGAATCATACATAATACAGATATCTAGGAATTCAAAATCGAGAATCCTTACCGTATATCATTCATTCTTTGGTCATTTCAGGTCCGAATCTTACCATCACCTGGCAAGAATCTATAATAGTTCTGTACTTGTTACATATCAATATCAGTAATGTAGTCAGAATCAGACAACACAAGTACAATACAATCTAATTCAATCTCATTCTCTTTTTACTGCAGTACACAATATATCAAAAAATTCACTGATATCAATTCCTCTCCCCAAAAGGTACGAAGATTGATACTACAGTAATACAGACCCAACAGGTATAACATATATCAATGCAACTCAGTCAAAGATAATCGTAGGGAATGCATTAGTATATATCAATACATATGCAATATAATCATAAAAGAACAGTACCTTCCACTATGTCATTGCATGTGTCCTGGGTCTGTTCCTCGATCACTACCACCAGATGATTCTGCTCCCTGAAATCTTCGGGAACCTCTCTGTGGACAAACTCTAGCAAAGTGTCCCGGCTGTCGGCAGATACGACAACTACCAGTCACTCCCTGGCATTGCTCTGTGGAATGTCTCCCTCCGCAAATCCTGCAATACACTCCAGTATAACTTGGGCTGGAACCACTGGAGCTAGATGAACCGCTCAGTCCGCTCCCTAACTTCTTAAACTGTTTCTTTCGAGCTTTCAGCAAATCTTCTTTCCACTCGTACTGCCTTTATCAAATCTAAGAGGGAGTTGAATCACATCTAACCTTTCTTGTTGTCGAATCAGACTCACCTCAGCTCCCTTTGCCCTACTCAAAGTGTCAGCAAAATGGTAAGGTCGCTGCATATTTATCAATGCAACTATCTCTGAATTCAATCCTTTGATGAACTGCTCAGCTACAGCTTCATCATTCCCAGCTATCTGAGGAACAAAACGCAATATAGTAGAGAATTTAGCAACATATTCTTCAATATTCAGTTGGCCTTGTCTCAAATTCTCAAACTCTGCTCTCTTGTCCTCTCGGTACGATCCTGAAAAGAATCTTCGATAGAATTCAGCTTTAAAGACTTCCCATGTGATCACAGTACCACGCCGTTCTAATACTCCTTTGATTGTAATCCACCAACTCCTAGCGACCTCATGTAATTGATTGGGCACCAGTTTAATGCTCCGTTCATCTGGATAATCCAGTAAATCAAACAGTATTTCTATGTCATCTAACCAATTCTCACAATCTTCAGACATCTCAACACCCCTCAGAATCGGCGGCTGAAATGACTGAAACTGTTTCAACTGTTTTTCCATCGGAGTTTTTGATACATCTATCTGATCAGTCGAAGTACTACCCCTTTCCGGAATTCTTCGAGGAGATATATCTGATCACCACAAGGATTAGCAATCACAGGAGATAAATCCATCTCAGTCCCTTCCTGATCAGCTTACCTCTGATCAAGAATTGGTTCTGATTCATTTTCAAATCAGACATATTACCAAATCAATTCAGATATTCAGGTAATCATGTAATTAAAAACAGTAAATCATACTTAGCATGCTAGCATACACAGTGTAATTCAACATTATAATAAATCACATGCTAGCAATCAAAAGCAGGAAAGAAAACTCAATCTACCCCGCTCACTAGCTTTTATCTCAGTCTCAAGAACCTACAGCTCTAGAACCTACTATTCTGGAACCTAATGCTCTGATACCACCTGTTGTGGGGACCCGGACGCTAATTCATTCCTTAATCGTCTTTAGGAATAATTCAAACAATTATAATAAACAGGGTCTAACTTTTTTTTTAAAATACAAAGCGGAAACGTAATGTAATTCAATTCAAATTACATATTAAACATAAACATACAAATCTTGGATTAGCTACAAGAATTCAACTAGGTTCAACTATAAATCAGTGCTGAATCCTTAGTTGCTTCGAAGCCCGGATCTCCACGCATCTAGTCCAGCCTCGTTCTTTCCTTGACCCTGATCCTATCCCACCTGTTGCCATGCACACATACAAACAAGACAACAGCCGGATAACTCCGGTGAGAATTACATTCTCAGTATAAACATGTATACATGCAATCATAAAAACAATATAAAAGCATATAACAGATATGTCTAACATGTATTCAAATCAGAATATAAATCCATATCAAAAATAAATCCTATTCTAAACATGTACCATCATCAGGAACATAATTCATCATGTACCCTATTCAGGAACATAATCAACATAACTCGATATAAATTGTCAATTAGACTCATGACTTCACATTTAAGACTAGACTCAATCCTAGTCTAGGGATCCCGGTTTCCAGAAGTTGGCATTCCCATATCGACCAACAGTAATAGAAAAGACTCACGTTCTATCCACGTCGATAGGGTATCGATCACCAGTAATAGAAGAAACTCCGATTCTATCCACATCGATATGATATCGATCATTAGTAATAGAAGAGTTACGATTCTATCCACATCGATACAGGTACCGATCACCACTAATAGAAAAAGCCACATTTCTATCCACATCGATAAGCCAATCATCCGGTGACAGACTTTGGCACTATCGCCAATACACGATCTTGTGACATCGTGCAATGTGCCTGTGGCGATCCCACCACTATCAGGCACTTCTGTCACAAGATTACTCGTCTAATACCTGCTGTCTATAAATCAAGAGAACAAGTACATCAATCAAATCAATACAATAAGGTAAAGTATGTGATTAAGGGAAACTCGAGCCAAACCTCACTCAAGTTGTGCAATCCCAACTCAACATTAATTTATACCTTTATCTTCTCGCTCTGACGAAGACGAAGTCCTGAATTCAACTCTGTCCATTTTCAATCTGGTAATAACAATACCGAACAGACACAATATCAATATATAACTCAATTCAGAACATGTTCTGATCAATACTCAAATCAACATACTATCTGATCAATGTCAATCGACATACAGTACAACAATACAATCTCAGTCAATCGTAAATCTGATCAATATCAATCTACTGAGATTATGACGACATAACAATACAGTCTCGATAACCCCGTCAATTCCAACACCACAGATATAATACCAGAACTCATAATCAATATCGGTGCAACTCATAATTTCAATAACAATACAAATCTGATATCGAATCTCAGTCAAATCGATTCCGAAAATCATAACAATTACAGAAATAGTCTGCTCTTTAATCTGACTTCAATTATACGATGTCTACTGTATCAGAAACACCATATATGATTCATATTCAATTCTGACAATATCATAATTTCAAATCATATCTAAACGTAACAAAACTTACGTCCTGTAGAAGCCTGCGTCGATAGGAACACAGTACTGAAGTCGGATTCAAAATCAGACGGACGGATCGCAATATAAAGGCGTAAGGATTTTCGTAGGATTTTCTCGAGCTTCCTCTTTCTTCGTTTCTGCCAAATTCTGATGGATATATGGATATATATATCCGAATGCATGTCTAAGCTACGTGTCTTCTTTTCACATATTTCAGGCGGCGCTCGGGCGGTCCAGAATTACCCCACGGGCGCGGGATGTTCTGCCCAAATATTTTCGGATTGCGCATTGGCGCTCGGGCGGTCACAAACTACCGCCCGGGCGCCGCACCTTCTGCCCGAGCACTTAACTTGTTATGCACTGGCGTTCGGGCGGTCAAAAACTACCGCTCGGGCGCTAGACTCTCTTTCCAAAATCCATTCTTGTGATGCATTGGCGCTCGGGCGGCCCTTTTCTACCGCTCGGGGGCCAACAGTTCTATACAAAATATGCACCCTTCATATGCTTTGGCCAATCTGGTCTCAGAATAGCCCGTCTATAATCATATCAGTTCATAATCAATAATCTCAGATTAACAGAATCACAATCTCGGGCATTACACCGGCCCTGAAATTTCGAATTCCATGTTTAATTTCTAGCATCCGGTATATCTCTTATTTTGCACTAAAAAAATCTTTGTCCTTAAATTTCAATTTTTCCCTATTTAATTTTGAATTTTGTTGATAAATTATCCAAAAGAATACGACTCTTGATTTTCTTGAAATCTTGGTAGGAAAACTTTTGAATTTCCCATTCTTACATTTCCTTATCGTATATACTTTTCCTTACGTGCGTAATTTATAAAATTATATATAAACACGTGAAAAATCTAAATTCTCAAATTGCATTATCTTCTTGCTTGATCTCCTTTTATTTTGATCCACGTGTATCAATATTATCTCAAATCTTACACCTTTATCTTATATTTTTTCTCAAATTCGAATTTATGTCTCAAATTCACTTGTTTATACGCATTATCTCCTTATTTAATTCCTTGGATCTTGGCCTATTTATTTATCTCAAAATAAAAATATATGTACAATTTATCTTAAATTTCGAGCTTCACAGACATTGTACAAACGATTTAATTATCCCACACAACTTTACATAGATTTGATAATCTTAAATAAAATAATGAGATAAAAAAATATTGGATAACCTACAACAACTTTAAATTACAAAATAAAAATATCACGAGTTTAGAATTCGTGAGTTTTACATGAATAGCTGTTTTTACGTTCTTTTCTTTCCAAACTGGGCCCTGTTTGTGACTTGGTTTTGCGCATTGTTTCTTCCACGTCTCTTAAAGGCTTCCAGCTTCAATTTTTGGCGTTTTCCAACCAAGGAGGGCTAGTAGATGAGCTTAGGAACAAGATGCTTGAAGCCAAACATTGTCCTCTAAGTTTCAGTTCGTTTCAGCTACATTTTTGGATTTTCCGGCAAGCTGCCGCCGCACAACCGCCATTGAAAATAGTTGTTTTGATTCTAGCTTCGTCTAGCTTCAATTCTTGAAGCAATTTGAGCTTATTCCAGCTTCATTCTAGTCTTTTTGTGACTATCCTAGGCTGTTTGTTATCAATATTTTACCCATTCGAATTTAATTCGATTTCGTCTTTTTCATTGCACCCATCTTGAAAAATAAATGTGTTGTTGTAGATTCGACATTTGTAAGAGGTTGATGTATATTCTCGATGACCCGGAGTTATTGTCGAATTAATAGTAATTGTAGTTGTTTTAAGTTTAATGAATTAAAGTAGCAATTAATTAGCTAAGAAAATATTTGTGGGTTAAACAGTTACAATTTTTGTAAAAATGATTCAATTTTAGTATTCTGATGAACATAAGTGTTGATATTAAACTTTGACTAGAAGACGGTTTCTTGATAATTATGAAAATTTGGATATGATTATTAATTTAGAAAATAATCATGAGTTGAATTGTTAAAAAAAGTTATTAATAAATTCGACGAGTTTGTTAAAATTAAAAATTATGGTAAAAAGTAAAATTGTTAAACTCACAAAATATATTAAATTATACGCTTTATAAAATTTTGTTTACTCAAGTATCTTATTCTTCACAAATTGAGAGACATATTTATATAATTTTTTTTTGAAATAATGCTAAAATAAATACATCATTACATATATCATCACACACTAATTTTCAATATTTATAACTCTTATTTTCAACATTCAATAATTTCAACTTTTTATTTTCAATACTCCCCCTTGTGATAATGATCATGATACAATGATTGTCTTCATTACGTGTTTTATACTGCTTCGTTAAAAACCTTATTAAGAAAAACTCATTGGGATAAAAATCGTAGTAAGGGAAAAAGAGTACAGTCATGTAAACTCCCCCTCATGTTAACACGAATGTTTCTTCACAAATTTCGTAGATTGCACATCCCAATGTTATATATATACTTTCTGAATATTGTTATAGAAAGTGTTTTTGTGAAGAGATCTGATGAGTTTTTACTTGATTGAATGTAACGAACATCAATATCTTTATTCTTCTCAAGCTCTTGGGTGAATACAAAGAATTTAGGAGGAATATGTTTAATTCTATCGCTTTTTATGTATCCCTCTTTCATTTGAGTAACACATGCAGCATTATCTTCATATAATATCACAGACTTCTTGTCGATTGATAATCCGCATAAGATTTGGATATGTTTCGATAATTGATTTTAGCCACACACATTCATTATAGTGCCTCCACGAGTAAATACATATCCGGTTTGGGATGTTCCTTGAGTATATTAGATAAATACCTAGCATCAGCATAACCAATTACGCTTTGATTAGTATCTTTTGAATACAAAATTCCCAAGTCTGTCGTTCCTCGTAGATAATGGAATATATATTTAATTCCGTTCCAGTGTCTTTTTGTTGGATATGAGCTAATTCTTGCCAATAAATTTACAGCAAAAGATATATCAGGTCTTGTGCAATTTGCAAGATACATAAGGGCACCAATAACACTTAGATATGGTACTTCTGGTCCATGAATAAATTCATCATTTTCATATGGACAGACTGAATCCTTTTCTATGTTTAATGATCTAACAACCATTGGAGTACTTAAAGGATTTGATTTATCCACTTAAAGGATTTGATTTATCCATATTAAAATGTTTAAGGACCTTTTCTGTATAATTTGAATGGTGAACAAATATTCCACATTCTTTTTGTTCAATTTGCCAACCTAGACAATACTTTGTTTTTCCAAGGTCCTTCATTTTAAATTCTTCCTTCAAGTACGACACAACTTTTAGAATTTTCTTATTCGTTCTAAGATGTTTAAGTCATCAACATATACAATAATAATTACACATCCGGATGTTAGTTCTTAATAAAAATGCAAGGGCATATTAAATTGTTTATATATCCATTTTTCATTAAGTTTTCACTTACCACATTCGTCTGGATTGCTTTAACCCATATAATGATCTTTGCAATTTCACAGAATAACATTCTTTGGGTTTTGAACTTTGTGCTTCACGCATACTAATCCTTTGGGGATTTTCACATATATATTACTATCGAGTGATCCGTATAAGTAAGCTATGACAACATCCATAAGACGCATTTCTAAATTTTCAGATACGGCCAAACTAATCAAATACCGAAACAAAATTGCATCCATAACAAGAGAAACCTTTCTTTATAATCAATTCCATACCTTTGAGAAAAATCTTGTGCAACAAGTTGAGCTTTATATCATACTATTTCATTTTTCTCATTTCACTTTCGAATAAAGACCAATTTATACCCAACAGGTTTTACACCTTCAGGTGTAAAGACTATCAGCCCAAAAACATTACGTTTGTTTAGCGAATCCAATTCGACCTGATGACATCTTTCCTTTTTATCCAGTCCTATCGATTTTTACATTCATCAAAAGATTTTGGTTCATGATCTTCATTGTCATTTATGATGGCAAATGCCACATTATAAAAAAATATCTCATTCGGTTACATATTTTTTTCAGTATTAATATAATTGATAGAGATTTCACGATTCTCATCAGTTTGTGGTTCTAACGGAACATTTTCATCATCATGTATTTCTGCCGAAATATCATTATCTAATTTGTGATCATCGTGTTTCTCTATGATTTTTATTTTTTGAGGATTTTTATCCTTGGAACCGATTGGCCTTCTACGCTTCAATCGTTTTATGACATCATGAGTGTCTTCAATTTGTTTCTTTGAAATTTCAATTCGAGCATGGACATTTACAGAATGTATACATGATTTAGTTACCCCTTTTGTGTCTAAAAATGCATCTGATATTTGATTTGCTATTCTTTACAAGTGCATAATTTGCTGTGCATCTTTTTCACATTGTTTAGTTCTTGGATCAATATGTAACAATGATGATTTATATCATGTAATTTTCTTTTTCGATGTGTTTCTTTTCTCCCCCTAACATTGAGAAGATTTCCTCATTAAAATGACAACCAGCAAAACGTGTTGTACACACATCGCCTGTATGAGGCTCAAGATAGCAAATGATTGATGGGCTATCATAACCGATATAAATTCTTATCTGTCTTTGAGGTCCCATTTTTGTTCGTTGAGGCGGTGCAATAGGCATATATACCATACATCCAAAAAATCTCAAATGAGAAATGTCTAGTTCTTTACCAAAGGCAAGCTGTAATGGGGAATATTTATGATATGTTCTTGTTCTGATACGAATTAATGCAGCAACATGTAAAATTGCATGTCCTCATATAGAAACAGGGAGTTTTGTTTTCATAATCATTAGCCTATCAATTTGTAACGCCTCAGATTCGACGACTGTCCTAACTGTATCAAGACGAGTCTTTCCAGCGTGCTTATGTCCTCACTCACACGCACCCTGGGAAACTTCCCAGAAGGTCACCCATCCCAAAATTGTCCAAAGTCAAGCACGCTTAATTTTGGATTTCTTATGTGATGAGCTAACGAAAAGAAGATACACCTTCTTGATATGAGTAGTACAAATCAAATCTTTTAAGCCCTCTTCAACTGTACAGTCCATTACATTGAACAGTCTCGGAATCCCTCTCATTCCCGTGTGGGTCGGTTCATTCATGTTCTCTCCACCTAGAAGCCTGCCAGGAGCCGCTCATTGTCCGTGAAACTGATGGCACCGGTGATCACCCCCCGCCCTCTTCGGCCCCGGGCCTCACACAATTAGTTGTAGACTTTTAATAAATGATTCAGTTAATTCATTTTGTGTATGTATATGAGTAACGGGATGCTCATCAGTAATTCCCATTGACATACAATGATCATTGAAAGTCTCAGAAGTAAATTCACCAATATTATCAAGTCTAAATTTCTTGTATGTAAGATCGGGAAATTGATTCCGCAATTTTATTATTTGAGCAAGTAATCTTACAAATGCCACATTCCGAGTTGATAATAAACATAAATATGACCATCCGCTGAAGGCCTCGATCAATACCATAAAATATCTAAATGGTCCATATGATGGATGAATTGGCCCACAAATATCACCCTGAATACGTTCAAAAAACATGGGTGATTTAGTTTGGATTTTAGCTGTTGATGGTCTTATAATAAGTTTTTCAAAAGAACATGTTTTGAATTGAAACTTATTATTTTTAAAGATCTCCAGGTCTTTTAGCGGATGACCATGTGTATTTTTTATAATTTTCGCATCATTGTTGAACCAGGATGTCCTAATCGATCATGCTAATTAATCAGTATTGAAGAATTACCAACTACCATGTTTGGTTCAATTGGACTTATATATGCATAATGCAATCCAGTAGGGAGAATTGGTAGTTTTTCAACTACATATTTCTTTCATGATTTATATATGGTAAGACACATATATTTCTTATTTCCTTCATTTATTGTCTGAATATCATACCCGTGTGCATATATGTCATTAAAACTCAATAAATTTCTTTTCGATTGTGGTGAATACAAAGCATCATTTATCAGAAATTTTGTACTATTATGTAACAAAAAATGTACTTTACCACAACTTTTTATAAAGTCTACATGACCTGATATTGTATTCAACATTATTTTTGTTAGTTTTAGTTCTAAGAAATATCTTTTATCTCGGTGAATAGTGTGCGTTGTATAACTATCAGGTATGCAAACTTATATGGGATTAGTCCTTGTTTAGCTTTGTTCATAACATTTTCCATATTTGAACGTCAAAAAAAATATGCAATGAAAAAACTTACTCACAATATATATGTAATAAAACGCATATCATAATTATATAATAAAACATTAACATATGAGCACATGAAAAATAAAATATTTTACATTTTTATTCCATCAATATATTGATCATTTTCAGATAAATCATTCAGAAAATCTGCAGCATCAAAATGAGTTGAATCACTCAAATGGTCAGTGTGTTCAATGAAGTTGTCTCTTTTTTTTCTCCTTTATCGATTCTTTATAGAGCTTAAAAAGTTGAAGGATCGAATTCTCAGCATCATTGGGATGCTTCAAACAAAATATTCTCCAATGAGCTGCAATAACTCATGTTCTAAGAACATTAACACCGATGAATTAAATCGAGTTTGGATTTAAAACCAAGCGGAAGAAACTCGAAGTAATCCTTCGTGAAGAATACTGATATATTTAGAAAATATTTTAACTTATGTAAACTGACTAACTGAAATAAGACAGATTAGTTTTTGCATTCTTCAGTTCAGTTGCGGTGACAACTGAACTGATGAATACTCCAACTGATCAAAACAGTTTGAAAAAAATAGTTAATCAGTTAACTACACAATATATTTTTATGGATGTTCGGAGACTTCAACTGCTCTTACGTCACACCTTCTATCTCCACGGATAGGATCCACTAGAAGACTTTGATTTATACAACTATTTGTACAAACCCACTCAGCTAGGACTTACACTACTGCCTAAACTAAACTCCTAGTAACGACTGAAGGCAGTACCTTCCAGCCAACACTTCTTTAACATCTATGTGTCAAAGAGTACATACACAGGTTTAACGTCTTTGTGCAAGACTTTATTTGAGTGGAAGAGAGTGTTTGTGTGTGAGAACTGAACAAGGATGTTCTCACACACTGAGGGAAATATTCTTCTAATCTAAGCTGATATATTTGTGAAGAGTTCCCTCGACTGGGCTGAATGCTTCTCTCTTTAAACTGATATGACTTTGAAGCGTGCCCCTTTCTTTTCTTTCTTGTATTGTATGTTATTTGAGTCTTCACTGATCTTCTCTTTAAATAGGCGGGATAACTGATCGTACAGTGAGACTCATCTATTGTATCCGTTGCATCTTGAATTCGTTTCTTGGACTCTGTGTCTCGACTTTTCGGCTGTCCTTCTGAAACGTTTTGTCTTTGATGCACTTATGCAACGTCCGTTATTGTCCTTTGACTGGATAATGGCTTTGTATCTTCACGTACAGCTGGATTCCACTTGAGAGAGTTTGTCTTCATTCATAACTAAAGGATTCTAACTGATGCTTCGAACTGGTCAGGTAAACTGGTCTTTCAGTTGAGCTGGTGGAATCAGTTGACTCGTTAGTTGAACTGATCTCACACTAGTTCAGTTGGACTGATCAGTTGGGTTTTTTCATCAGTTGAACACTTCTTCGGCTGGCCAGGCTTCTGAGGTTTTCCTGCTGAATTACCTATCAACTGGACAATTAGCTGGACTGCTCAATTGATGTAACCAGTTAGACTGATTCATTTTGGGCGATCAGTTGGCTCTTTAGTTTTGTGATGTAAACGTCTCGAAAGAGATTTTAGATGCTGCACACTAAGATAGATTATTAGTAACATAATTAACAGGTTTTGTTATCACCAAAATTAAGATTGCGAACTTGAGAAGTTCCAACAATCTCCTCCTTTTTGATGATTACAAAACCTGAGCAGTTAAGCGCAATATATTCAGTTTAAGGATTAGAAAATTCAAATATTATTAAAGGCTTCCACTTTTTAACTGAATTTAATAAATAAAAACTCCATCTCCAAAGCTGAATTAAAACCTTTTGACAGAGATGAACATAATTAAGAAACTACTTTTTAGTTGATGAATAGGAAAGAGTTTTTTCGTGACAACTGAGTTTTAAAACTGATTGATAATATTTTTAGATTGAGAGAAAGACAAAAAGCTCTCCCTCAGAAATTGAAAAAAATCCCGTATCTGAAAAATAGTTATATAGTCATTCATTCAGAGATTATAATCATTCAAGCAATATAGACAAGAGATCTGGAAATATCTATTAAGTTACAGTAAAACACAGCTGAACAAATACGATGTTTATTTAAAGAAATTTACTTGTATTTACATCTGAACAAAGTCGAACAAGAAAGATTACTACAAAGGTAGAATATTTTAAACAACATCAGATATCAGTTGGTGTGTGTGACAGAACTGGATATACCATCAACTGGTTGCTTGACTGATTGAACTGCTGCATCGGTTGTGAGTTTATCTTGCTAGAGAAACGAGTTAAACTGCCTGAACTTGCCTTTTTAGCAGACTAACTGGTCGAGCAGACTCTGACTAAGCTCAACTGGAATGCAGCTGGTGATTTTAATCATCCAACGTCCCAGCATGGATGAGTTTCGTCTGAAGAACAACTGACCTGGTAGGCTTGCAACTGAAGACTTGTTCAAGGAGCAATTTAGCTGTGCATCTTTGCAGATGATTCTCAGTCCCCTGCAGGCTAATTAAAAATCCCTAGTAAGGAGTTTAAAGAAGTGGCTGCAATATTAGTCGCAGAGCCAATCCTCTCAACTCTTTACTAAAGAGCGACATATAAATATTTTCAAATAGTTTTGAAAGTCGTATGAGATACTTTTAAATAGCTTTTAACACTATTTTAAAGTGATATTTTAAAACACAGTTTTCTTCAAATTTTCTTCTTAGAACACCTGCTCTGATACCAATTGAATGTCGATTGCTCAGCATCTTTGGGATGATTCAAACAAAATATTCTCCAATGAGCTGCAATAGCTCGTGTTCTAAGAATATTAACACCGATGAATTAAATCGAGTTTGGATTTAAAACAAAGCGAAAGAAAATCGAAGTAATCCTTCGTGAAGAATACTGATATATTTAGAAAACATTTTAACTTATGTAAACTGACTAACTGAATTAAGACAGATTAGTTTTTGCATTCTTCAGTTCAGTTACGGTGACAACTGAACTGACGAATACTCCAACTGATCAAAACAGTTTGAAAACAAATAGTTAATCAGTTAACTACACAAGATATATTATGGATGTTTGGAGACTTCAACAGCTCCTACGTCACCCCTTCTATCTCCACGGATAGGATCCACTAGAAGACTTTGATTTATACAATTATTTGTACAAACCCACTCAGCTAGGACTTACACTACTACCTAAACTGAACTCCTAGTTACGACTGAAGGCAGCACCTTCCAGCCAACACTTCTTTAACGTCTATGTGTCAAAGACTACATACACAGGTTTAACGTCTTTGTGCAAGACTTTATTTGAGTGGAAGAGAGTGTTTGTGTGTGAGAACTGAACAAGGATGTTCTCACACACTGAGGGAAATATTCTTCTAATCTAAGCTGATATATTTTTGAAGAGTTCCCTCGACTGGGCTGAATGCTTCTCTATTTAAGCGGATATGACTTTGAAGTGTGCCTCTTTCTTTTCTCTCTTGTATTGTATGTTATTTGAGTCTTCACTGATCTTCTCTTTAAATAGGTTGGATAACTGATTGTACAGTGAGACTCATCTATTGTATCTGTTGCATCTTGAATTCGTTTCTTGGACTTTGTGTCTCGATTTTTCGACTGCCCTTCTGAAACGTTTCTTCTTTAATGCACGTATGCAACGTCCTTATTGTCCTTTGACTGGATAATGGCTTTGTATCTTCACGTATAGCTGGATTCCACTTGAGAGTGTTTGTCTTCATTCATAACTGAATGATTCTAACTGATGCTTCGAACTAGTCAGTTAAACTGGTCTTTCAGTTGAGCTGGTGGAATCAGTTGACTCGTCAGTTGAACTGATCTCACACTAGTTCAGTTGGACTGATCAGTTGGGTTTCTTCATCAGTTGAACACTTCTTCGGCTGACCAGGCTTCTGAGGTTTTCCTGCTGAATTACCTATCAACTGGACAATCAGCTGGACTGCTCAATTGACGTAACCTGTTAGACTTATTTATTTTGGGCGATCAGTTTGGTCTTTAGTTTTGTGATGTAAACGTCTCGAAAGAGATCCTAGATGTTGTACACTAAGATAGATTACTAGTAACATAATTAACAGGTTTTTTTATCACCAAAATTAAGATTGCGAACTTGAGAAGTTCCAACAAAAGTGCTCACGGGCTCGACAAATACGAGACCAAAGTCCTGGAGTGCCACATCGAAAACAAGAACTTTCAAATCGTTTTGACTGTTTTTCATTAACACTCATGTTCTCATGATGCCTTTTTATTTGGTGGTTCATGACGCCATTTGAGATGAGTTATAGAAGTAACTATCTCGATTGTTTTCAAAATAACGACCACTTCCATGTCCACGTCCACAACCACGACGATGACTTCGACTACAACCTTGTCTCTGAATTAGATTTTGGTTTCCAGGTTTAAATTCATTTTTACTTACAGCATTTACTTCTGGAAATGCTATTGATTCAGTGGGTCGGGGCTGATGATTTCTCTCATTAGCAGCTCGTTGTTCTTTTTCGCCACAAGAAGACACGTGATAAGTTCAGAATATTTCGCAAATCCACGCACTATATATTGTTGTTGTAGAGTTATATTTGATGCGTGAAAAATGTAAATGTTTTTTCAAGTATTTCTGATTCTGTAACCTCATGTCCACAAAGTTTTAATTGCGATATCATAATCCTGACTTTTTTAAAATCTTGGAATCTTAATTTATTTCATTCATCACGGACGGTCGAAAGTATAATTTCCCTAATATGTTCAAATCTTTCTTTTAATCATTTCTATAACGCCATGACATATTTTTCAATTATATTAACATTGTAATCCTTCATCAAGATGTCGACGCAAAAATATCATAGCTTTCGCTTTTTCTTGTGATTGTGATATATCATTTTCTTTAATTGTCTCACTTAGACCCAATGACTCAAGATGCTATTCTACATCGAGAGTCCATGTCATATAATTTTTTCCCATAATGTCGAGTGCAACAAATTCGAGCTTTACCAAATTTGACATGGTGGTACTAGAAAAATAACAATGCATTTTATTAGTTAAGTTGTAAATCTATTAATATGACAATAAAAATTAATGAATAAAGTATACGTACAAGCATTCTTAAAAATAAAGAAAAAACGCGAGGCGGATATTCACTGATAAATACATTACTAGTGAGTATAATAACCAAAATAAATATACAAAATAACCTTGAAAGAACCATCATCATCTTCTTCTTCGAAAATTTTGATGAATAAAATTTTTTTAGGGAGGAAGAGTAAGTTTGGAGTGATTGAATGTGATTGTAAAATCATATTTATATGTTAAAAACTAGCCGTTTATGATCATTTATGACCGTTACTGTAATGCCTGAGATTTTATTCTGTTAATCTGAGATTATTGATTATGACTTGATGTGATTAAAGAAGGACTACTCCGAGACAAGAATTGATAAAGCATGAGCATTGTATTTTTGGGATACAGTAGGTATCGCGCACATGCGTGGCAGAGAGGCGCACATGTGCGTGAGTAACAAATGCCGAGGCAGAGGACCTCGCGCATATACGTGAGACTAGGCGCCCATATGCGCGAGCATGTGAAGAGAAGAAGTGCCGAGGCAGTAGGTCTCGCGCATATGCACCAAGATGGTGCGGGCATATGCGCGAGCAGAGGAATTCTGTTGCGACGAGATAGTAGGTCTCGCGCATATGCGCGAGACGTGCAGCACAAAGAATGAGCCACTTGGTCTTGCCATGCATTATATATGTAAATTCATTTCAATTCCTTCAGAACTGATCGAGAAGAACCGAAGAAGACTCCATAGCAAATTCTCAAATTCTTGAGCCTAGAATTTGATTTTGTGCAAAATCTGACCGTCTGATTTTCAATCCGAGTTTGGTACTGTGCTCCTCTCGTAAAAGGCTTCAACGGGACGTATGTTTTACAACTTTTTGACATGGTTTGAAAATATGATATTGAAGAAATCATGATATGATTGATATTATCTGTTCCTAAGATTGGTATAATCGTATAATCGAAATCAGATCGAAGAACGAATATCGTATGAAATTGTTATCAATTTCCAGATTTGATTTGATTGAGAATATGCAGATTTTGTATCAGATTGTGTTTGCTATTGATTATGAGTTGTTGAAATTGGTATTTATTGATATTGTATTGCTTGGTATATCGAGATTGTGCTGTTAAGCCGTTGAAACAGAATTAGATTGAGTTCTGATCATATCCAGTATTGAGTTGAGTTGTATATTGATATTGTACTTCTCGAATATGTCATTCTAGAGTTGGTATTGAAGGCTTCGAAGACTGAACAGAGCCAGACTGTGGGGACCCGGACGCTAATCATCTTCTTAATCATCTTTGAGATTTAATTATCAATTAAGATAAACAAGGTCTAAAAATTTTTCTTTTTAAAATATAAGTGCGGAACGTAATGGAATTTAACTAATATACATCTCAGTATAAAAATAATAATGTACAACAATTATTCAAACTAGTCTAAGGTTCAACTACTAATTTTTCCAGTATTAAACCAAGTCTACATCCAAGTCCGGAATCACCACTCTAATCTCGATCTCTCATCATCCTCTTGACCCTGATCCTGTCCCACCTGTTGTCATGCACACATACAAACAAGACAACAGCCGGATACTCCGTTGAGAATAAATCCCAGTATAAATAAAGTATACATGCAGTTAACTGAATTAACATAAAAGCATGAATTATATCTTATCACATGTAGCATAATCAAACAACATGTATCAATACCAGTCTGTAAATAAAACATGAATCGTAATCTACGAAACATAAATCAATACGAATATGTAAATCAAATTCTAGTCTCAATATCTAAGACTCGACTCATCTCTCATTCTAATCTAGTCTAGGGATCCCGGTGAATAAGAACGTAACATGTCTCCCACCTACTACCACCAGTCGCAGTGGCGGTACGTTCTTATTTCTGGACTTTGGTCTAGCTGTATCGAATAATCTACAATAAGAACAATATCTGTATCTTAAGCACATCGATACACCAAACGTCCAGTGCCTTGGCGTATCTACCAAGACTAAGCCTAGTCTGACAAGGTGCAATGGGTCAGTGACTATACTGTCAAAATCTAACCCCTCTGTCAGTGACTCTTACTTAATAGCTCTCTGCTTTCTACTTCTAATTCAATAGAATAAACATAATCATTAAAACACAAAGGTATAAAAACAATACCATACAAGTATGTGGTTTATGGAAACTTGAGTAGAATCTAACTCAAGTCGATCTCCCAGTTAACATCGATTTATACCTTTCTCTTCTCGGTCTGATGAAGAAGAAGTCTTGTATTCCAATCTGTCCATACCCAGTCTGGAAATGACAATCACATAGATACAATATCAGTATATATCTCAGTTCAGAATCTGTTCTGATCAATATTCAAATCAATACAAAATCTGATCACTGTCAACGACATAATAATACAATCTCAATCAATACTGAATCTGATCAATATCCTGGAATGCACAATTTCGAACTCCACACTATCAATATCAAATTCCATTCAAGTCATGACATTGATTAAAACTCATTCTATATCAAATTCGGCGGCATAACGGTGCAATTTCGGTATCCCGATAAATCTAATACCAATCAATTAATATCAACAACTCATAATTCCCAACAATATCAAGCCCAAAACATAATAAATCCACACCTCCAAGTTTCGGCCCACAATCTGAATTTTTACAAAAATTATATACGGCATCCGATCAACGATCCGTTTACGGTGTTATGATCTCTATCTACTCAAGAACACATTGCACCAATAAAATCCATAATTCCCCAACATATTATTTTCGAAACTTGTTGGAAATGTATAAAAATTACCTCCTTTTGAAGCTCTTCAGGCAAGGAGCGAGAATCTATACTAGGATTGACAACTTGATGGTTGGATCTTGAGATACGAAATTTTGAAGATCAAAATCCTTGAAGGAAACCATGGAAGCTCACGTCTTTACCCTTCCAAGCTAGGCATCCATGCAAAATGAAATTTGGAAGGGAATTCCACGTTCAAGAGGTGAATCAAGCCAAGTGTCCCATGCAAAATACATTAATTACACTTTAGTCCCTCAATTTTTCACTAATTGCAAATTGGCCCCCGCTCAATCTTTTTAATTCAATTCAATCCTAAATAATTCCATTTCAATCCTAAATAATTGTAAACATCTTGGAATATAATTCAACACTCCAAAAGTTTCCAATTACATAATCTCGGATTAAAATAATATCATCTTTATTATCTCGGGCCTTACACATACTGATATTTGATTTCATTGATCAGATTGATCTACGAAAAGAAAGGTATAAATCAATGTTAAACCGGGAAGATACGAATCGAGTAAGAGATAGCTATAGTTTCCCAAAACCACATACTTTATTGTAATTGCTTTGATGTTTGCAATTCATGAGATTGATATGCTTAGTCTATTGATTTATAGCAAAGCATGCAGAGAGTCTGTGGCAGATATGCCATGTCTTTGGCAGAGGTGCCAAGTCACTGGACATTTGGTTTAAATCGATGTTGCTTAGGAGTATATCGACTCCTATTGTAGAGATTCGATATAGAAGGCCAAAGTCTAGGAATAAGAACGTACGACCATCTAGCTGGGAAGAGTAGGTGGGAGACTGTTGCGTTCTTATTCGAACCGGGATCCCTATATAAGAGTCGAGTCAGAGATGACGAGTCAAAGAGTTTGATTTAGAATTTTATATCGATTCATGTTTTTCATATTATGATAAATGCTATTGATAACTGTTCTATGCTTTTATATATGTTTATATGAAATGCATGTATACGTTGTTTATACTGGGAATATATTTCTTACCGGAATTATCCGGCTGTTGCTGTTTTGTATGTGTCCATGACAACAGGTGGGGCATGATCAGGGTCGAGAAGAGGATGGGAGATTGAGTTTAGAGTGGAGATTCGGACCCGAAGTAGAGTTGGTTTTCATCACCTGATATGTAGTTGATGAACATTAGTTTGTTATGATTTTCTTTTGTACAAGACTTGTACTTCGGATCATGTTGTTGATATTTAACTTGATCTTGTGATGTGAATGAGATGGGACCTATTTTGTTATAGAAAAATTTACACTTGTTTATAAGGTGTTCAACATAAAAAAAAAATTTTATGACCCTGTTTATTTAATTGTTCCCAATTAATCCTAATGATGATTAATAAGATGAGTTAGCGTCCGGGTCCCTATAACAGGTGGTGTCAGAGCTGTAGCTGTATGTTCCTTAGACTGGAATAGAAATGAGTGAGCGGGGTAGATTGAGTTTTCTTTCCTGCTTTTGTGTAACAACATGTTTTACTGCTTTGAAAATACATATTTACCTGATTATCTGATATGATTGGAAATATGTATTATTGAAAGAATGAATTAGAACCGATTCTTGATCAGAGTTATGATGATCAGAGGAGGACTGAAACAAAATTTTTATATTTGGTTGCTAACCATTTTGATAATCAGATATGCCTCCTCGAAGAATCCCAGAACAGGGTAGTACCTCGACTAATCCGATGGATGTTACAGCGACACCCATGGAAACACTGCTGAAGAGATTTCAGTCGTTCAAACCGCCGACCTTGAAGGGCACTGAGAATTCTGTTGACCGTGAGAGTTGGCTAGATGACATTAAGATGTTGTTTGATTCCCTTGATTACACAGATGAACGAAGATTGAGACTGATTGGGCACCAGTTGCATGACGTTGCAAAGAATTGGTGGCTCACGACTAAGAGAGCGTTGGAGCATCGAGGTACAGTTATTACTTGAAAAATCTTTAAGACTGAATTTTATCAAAGATTTTTCCCAGTATCGTACAGAAAAGACAATGGTGCAGAGTTTGCTAATCTGAGACAGGGTCAACTAAACATAGAAGAATTTGTGGCCAAGTTCTCTACCTTGTTACGATTTGCTCCGCATGTTCTGAGAATGATGAAGCGGTGGTTGATCAGTTCATCAATGGGCTGAATCCTGAGATCTTTACACTGGTAAATGCAAGGCGACGGAATAATTTTGCTGATGCCCTGAACAGAGCCAAAGGAGCGGAAGCGGGCCTAATTAGGCAGAAAAGAGCTTCGTATGTTGCTCCACCTCCGAAACAGCAACAACCTCCCACTCAGTTCCACCAAACCCCTCCCAGATTTGATAGTGGTGGTAGCAGCAGTGGAAAGAAGGATCATTTGAAAGCCTGAGGCAAACAGTTTAAGAAGTCTGGTAGTAGTTCATCTAGCTCCAGTGGTTCGCGACAGAGCCAGAGTTATACAGGGGTCTATTGCAGAACTTGTGGAGGGAGACATCCCACAGAGCAATGCCAATGAGTGTTTGGTAGTTGCTATATCTGTCGACAGCAAGGACATTTTGCTAGAGTCTGTCCAAAGCGAGGTTCTCAACAACCCTAGGGAGCAGAATCATCTGGATCAGTGGCTCAGATTGATAGACGATCATCAGCTGTTCACTCTGTCAAGCCAGCACCTACTACTCAGTCACAGCCAAGGCCAAGAGGAAGCCAGACTGTTAGCCAGCCTCCGAGACAGCAGGCCAGAGTGTGTGCATTGATTGAAGAACAGGCACAGGAAGCACCTGATGATGTTGTTGCAAGTAACTGTTCTCTTTGTGGTTACTCTGCTTATGTATTGATTGACACAGGTGCATCCCATAATTTTATATCTAAGCGATTTGCATTGATACATGATTTGCCTGTTGGGTCATTATCTGCTATAGTGTTTGTCTCTTCACCTTTGGGGAGAGGTCTTATATCAGTGAAATCTGTTAAACGTTGTATACTGCAGTATGATGGGAATGAGATTGAGATAGATTGTATTGTACTCGGTTTGTTTGATTTTGACTGCATTATCGGTATTGATATGCTGACCAAGTATAGAGCTACCGTAGATTGTTTCCAGAAAATTGTGAGATTCAGACCTGAGATGGCTGATGAATGGAAATTTTACGGTAAGGGTTCCAGAGCTCAAATTCCTTTGATATCTGTGTTGTCTATGACTCGATTATTACAGAAAAGAGCAAAGGGATTCCTTGTGTATTCAGTAGATGTACTGAAATTGAGCCCGTCATTGACAGATTTGCCAGTGGTATGCGAGTTTGCTGATGTCTTTCCAGATGAGATTCCGGGTTTGCCTCCAATCTGAGAGATAGACTTCAGCATTGAATTGATACCAGGTACAGTTCCTATTTCTAAAACTCCATACAGAATGGCACCGATTAAGTTGAAAGAATTGAAAGATCAGTTAGAAGATTTACTGGCCAAGGGTTACATCAGACCGAGTGTTTCTCCTTGGGGTGCTCCAGTATTGTTTGTTAGAAAGAAAGATGGTTCAATGAGACTCTGCATTGACTATCGGCAACTGAACAAGGCTACGATAAAAAATAAATATCCTTTGCCTCGTATCGATGATTTATTTGATCAGTTGCAGGGTTCTTCTGTTTATTCCAAGATCGATCTGAGATCTGGATATCATCAGCTGAGAGTCAGAGATTCCGATACTTCAAAGACAGCGTTCAGAACCAGGTATGGCCATTATTAGTTTATTGTCATGCTGTTTGGTTTAACGAGTGCTCCAGCTGTATTTATGGATTTGATGAACTGAATATTTCAGAGATATTTTGATGATTTTGTGATTATCTTTATTGATGATATTTTGATTTATTCTAAGAATATGATTGATCATGCTGAGCATTTGAGAACTGTATTGAGAATTCTAAGAACTGAGAAGTTGTATGCTAAACTATCTAAATGTGAGTTTTGGCTGAAGCAAGTGATATTTTTGGGATACAGTTATATCTGGAGATGGTATTTCTGTTGATCTTAGTAAAGCTGAGGTTGTGATCAGTTGGCCTAGACCGACATCAGTGCCAGAGATACGCAGTTTTATGGGTTTAGCAGGATACTATCGTCGATTTATCAAAGATTTTTCCAGTATTGCGAAGCCGATTACTCAGTTGACTCAGAAGAATGCACCATTTTTTTTGTCAGAAGCTTGTGAATTTAGCTTCCTAGAGTTGAAGAAGAGATTAATCAGTGCTCCTGTGTTGACTATCCCGTCAGGTACTGGTGATTTTGTTTATTGTTATGCTTCTCACAGAGGAATAGGTTGTGTTTTGATGCAGCGAGGACATGTTGTTGCGTATGCTTCAAGACAATAGAAACCACATGAGACTCGCTATCCGATTCATGATCTTGAATTGGCTGCTATCGTATTTGCATTGAAGATTTGGCGACACTACCTATACGGTGAGAAATTTGATATCTATTCTGATCACAAGAGTTTGAAATATCTATTTTCACAGTCTGAATTGAATATGAGACAACAAAGATGGCTTGATTTATTGAAAGATTTTGATTGTGAAATCAAATATTATCCGGGAAAATCGAATGCAGCAGCTGATGCACTGAGTCGAAAGGTATGTTATTTATCCTTATCGACGATTGGTGCTCCGAATTTGATTGAAGATCGCTGTCTTTCTGGATTAGTATTTGAGACAGATTGTCAACCTCTGAGATTGTATGCCATTCAAGTTGAACATGAGTTGATTTTTCGAATTAAAGAAGCACAGAAAGTTGATCAGAATGTACAAAACTCGATATTGATGGTCAGATCAGGGCATCAATCAGCATATCAGGTTCGTGATGATCTGTTATATGTGAATAATCGACTTGTTGTGCCAGATGTTTCAGATTTGAAACAGCAGATTTTGACAGAAGCGTATTGTAGTCGTTTGAGTATTCATCCTGGTCACGGAAAAATGTACAATGATCTGAAGAAACAGTTTTGGTAGAAACAGATGAAATCAGACATTGCAGATTTTGTGTCTAAATGTTTGAATTGCCAACAGGTAAAAGCAGAAAGTAAGAAACCAGGAGGTCTGTTGCATAGCTTTTCTATTCCAGAGTGGAAATGAGATCACATTTCTATGGACTTTGTGACGAAGCTACCACGATCCTCCAGAGATTGTGATGCGATTTGGGTCGTTATTGATAGATTGACCAAATCAGCATGCTTTATTCCGTACAGAATGACGTACAGACATGACCAGATGGCAGAGATTTATGTCAGAGAAGTGGTCAGATTGCATGGTGTGCCTAAGTCGATCGTATCAGATCGTGATCCACGATTTACTTCGCACTTTTGGCACAGTTTGCAGCAAGCTCTAGGTACGAAATTAATTTGAGTACTGCATATCATCCTCAGACAGACGGACAGCCATAGCGGACTATCCAGACGCTGGAGGATATGCTTAGAGCTGTAGTGCTAGATTTTGGCACTAGATGGCAAGATTCTTTGCCACTTTGTGAATTTTCGTACAACAACAGCTATCAGACGAGTATAGAGATGGCTCCATTTGAAGCGTTGTAGGGAAAGAAGTGCAGATCCCCTCTCTATTGGGATGAAATATCTGAGGTACCTGAACTTGGGCTTGATATGATTCGGGATATGAATGAGAAAGTGAAGCTGATTCAGCAGAAAATGAAAACAGCTCAAGACAGACAGGCCAAATATGCAGATATTCGAGTCTACCGTTGGAATTTGAACAAGGAGACAGAGTATTTTTGAAAATTTCTCCTTTTAGAGACATTGTCAGATTTGGCAAGAAAGGAAAATTATCTCCTCACTATATTGGGCCATATGAAATTCTGGAGAAGATAGGTACTCGTGCCTATCGACTCGCTATTCCTCCTTCTCTATCTGGTATATATGACGTGTTTCATGTGTCTATGCTGCGAAAATATATTCCTGATGATTCTCATGTTCTTCAGCCAGACGAGGCAGAACTTGATGAAACTCTGAGTTATTTTGAGAAACCGATCCATATTTTAGAACGTAAGGAGAAGCAACTTAGAACAAAGACTATTCCGCTTGTGAAAGTTCAGTGGAGTCATCATGGCATTGAAGAAGCTACTTAGGAAACTGAATCAGACATGAGACAGAAATTTCCAGAGTTATTTCATTGATGTGAGTTTTCTTATTTAGCTTTTGTATATCTCCTTCTTGTATGTGATTTGATTGCTTGTGATTTTGGGGACGAAATCAGATCTTAGAGGGGGAGAATTGTAAGACCCAAGATTTTATTATGTTAATCTGAGATTATTGATTATGAATTGATGTGATTATAGAAGGACTATTCCGAGACAAGAATTGATAAAGCATGAGCATTGTATTTTTGGGATACAGAAGCTATCGCGCACATGCGCGGCAGAGAGGCGCTCATATGCGCGAGTAGCAAATGCCGAGGCAGAAGACCTAACGCATATGCGCGAGACTAGGTGCGGATATGTGCAAGCATGTGAAGAGAAGAACTGCCGAGACAGTAGATCTAGCACATATGCGCGAAGATGAGGCGTGCATATGCGCGAGCAGAGGAATTCTGTTGCGACGAGACAGTAGGTCTCGCACATATGCGCCGATGATGGTCGCGCATATGCGCGAGACGTGCAACACAAAGAATGAGCCACTTGGTCTTGCCATGCATTATATATGTAAATTCATTTCAATTCCTTCATATCTGATCGAGAAGAACCAAAGAAGACTCCATAGCAAATTCTCAAATTCTTGAGCCTAGAATTTGATTTTGTGCAAAATCTAACCGTCTGATTTTCAATCCGAGTTTGGTACCGTGCTCCTCTCGTAAAAGGCTTCAACATGTCGTAAGTTTTACTACTTTTTGACATGGTTTGAAAATATGATATTGAAGAAATCATGATATGATTGATATTATCTGTTCCTAAGATTAGTATAATCGTATAATCGAAATTAGATTGAAGAACAGATACCGTATGAAATTATAATCAATTTCCAGATTTGATTTGATTGAGAATATACAGATTTGGTATTAGATTGTGTTTGCTATTGATTATGAGTTGTTGAAATTGGTATCTATTGATATTGTATTGCTCGGTATATCGAGATTGTGCTTTTATGTCGTCGAAATAGAATTAGATTTAGTTCTGATAATATCCAGTATTGAGTTGAGTTGTATATTGATATTGTACTTCTCGAATATGTCATTCCAGAGTTGGTATTGAAGGCTTCGAAGACTGAACAGAGCCAGACTGATATTTGATTTCATTGATCAGATTGATCTACGAAAAGAAAGGTATAAATCAATGTTAAACCGGGAAGATACGACTCGAGTAAGAGATAGCTTGAGATTCCCAAAACCACATACTTTATTGTAATTGCTTTGATGTTTGCAATTCATGAGATTGATATGCTTAGTCTATTGATTTATAGCAAAGCATGCAGAGAGTCTGTGGCAGATATGCCATGTCTTTGGCAAAGGTGCCAAGTCACTGGACATTTGGTTTAAATCGATGTTGCTTAGGAGTATATCGACTCATATTGTAGAGATTCGATATAGAAGACCAAAGTCTGGGAATAAGAACGTACGACCATCTAGCTGGGAAGAGTAGGTGGGAGACTGTTGCGTTCTTATTCGAACCGGGATCCCTATATAAGAGTCGAGTCAAAGATGACGAGTCAAAGAGTTTGATTTAGAGTTTTATATGGATTCATGTTTTTCATATTATGATACATGCTATTGATAACTGTTCTATGCTTTTATATATGTTTATATGAAATGCATGTATACGTTGTTTATACTGAGAATATATTTCTCACCAGAGTTATCCGGCTATTGTTGTGTTTGTATGTGTGCATGACAACAGGTGGGACAAGATCAGGGTCGAGAAGAGGATGAGAGATTGAGTTTAGAGTGGAGATTCAGATCCAGAAGTAGAGTTGGTTTTCATCACCTGATATGTAGTGGATGAACATTAGTTTGTTATGATTTTCTTTTGTACAAGACTTGTACTTTGGATCATGTTGTAGATATTTAACTTGATCTTGTGATGTGAATGAGATGAGACCTATTTTGTTATAGAAAATTGTACACTTATTTATAAGGTGTTCAACATTAAAAAAAAAAATTTATGACCCCGTTTATTTAATTTTTCCCAATTAATCCTAATGATAATTAAGAAGATGAGTTAGCGTCCTGGTCCCCACAATTACAAAATCTTAAAAAAATAAATGTATGTATATGTAAATTTTATGGTAATAATATGATGTATATAATGTTAATCATGTTTAAATAATTATGGTTATCACATCACAATATTATAATGTGGTGTCATAGACTCCTTTTATTTAATACTGTGACATTATACAAATATATATATATAATTATTATATAACACAATAAAATATATAAATAGTTAAATAATCACACCACTATATAATGAGGTATCATAGACTCTTTTATATAATAACATGATATTATTCAAATATATATATAAAATAAATAAAAGTAACACAATAAATTGATATAAGCAGTGTAATAATATAATCACATCACATTATTATAATGAGGTGTCATAGACTCTTTTTATATAATAACACGATATTATATATTAAAAATATGCACAATAAAAATAAATAAACAGTAAAATAAATATTCTTACTTTTGAATATTGTTACATTTTTCTTGTGTTTTGGAGCTTGGAAAAATATGGAGAACCGAACCTTGGAGTATCGTGCTGATAACTTGTTAAAAATAAAATTTACGGTAAAAAAAAACCTCAAACTCACAAAATATATTAAACTACACACTTTAAAAAATTTAGTCTACTCAATTGTGTTCTACTTCACAAATTGAGAGACCTATTTATAGAATTTTTTTGGAAATAGTCCAAAAATAAATACATCATTACATACATCATCACACACTAATTTTCAATATTTACAACTCTTATTTTCAATATTCAATAATTTCAACTCTTTATTTTCAACGTAGTTGAAATTTTGGAAAAAATGATTCAACTTGGAATATTTTAGAAATATAGTTGAATTATTTAATTATTGTTGTCTTTATTGACTAATTCGATCTTATGATATTTAATATCTTTTAAGCCAAAAATTTGAAAGTTGAAGTTAATGGTTTCTGCTGTTGTGAGTTAGTATAAGTATGTTACAGTTTGTAATAAGACGTTAAACCATAAATTATGTTTTACTCATAATTATGTCGTTTATGCAACCTATGTGAATTATATGAGTTATATGATTAAATTCCTAGTTGTTTATATGTTATTTTATTTGACATATTTTATGAAATTCAGAATAGAGCATGATATTTATAGCGTAACATTTTGAGCCATATCGTTCTTGTCACGCGTTTACAATTATATTGTATTCATGGCACACATGGTTGGCATTTTGGAATCAGTTGGTGGCTTTAGAGCCGAGCTATCCATGAGATGGAATTTATGATTGTTGTTTGTTAATGCATTTTATGTGTGATATGCTATTGGAATCTTGACTTCATACTTTGTCTGTTATTATGCTTTCTTGTTTATTGTTATTAGATGTATGGAGGTCGAGTCGTGGGTGTTTGATTGGACATGATATATCTCGCATACTTGGCAGGGAGGATTAGTTGCATGATAATGTGGCTCTCCTGTGTGTTGTTGTTCGAGCATTTTTTTCAGCTGTTATCGTAGTGTTTATTGGCTCGTGTTATCATGTTCACTTTGAGCCCAATAAATCCATTGCATATTTCATTTCATAAATTTGTTCATGGATTATATTTATAGTTGTTATTTAATTGTTTCATACAAAAATAATAATCTCATTTATTTCTAGGGGGCTACTATGGCTGCTTTTGCACACCATTGTAGGTCATCTGAGTGTGTTTGGAGCAGCAGGCGGAGGGTTCGCTAGTGGAGCTAGTAGATGAGTTTGGATAGAGTCTTGAGTCTCCTTACAATATATTATGTATTTTTTGAGTTATTTATATATTATATCATAGTCGTTTGTTATTTATCTCGGGAGATACTCGAGTATCTGTGTTATTATTTGGGAGTTTATGCCGTGGTTAAATGTTATTTTGTTGATTTTGAGTCTTGTCGGCTCTAGTATATGTTTGGATGTTTATGTTGTGTTTGGTCGACACTTGTTTGTGTGGTATGTTAATTCATTGCGGTCCTAGTTTAGTTATTTTCATATAAACTATTGTGAGGTTTCACTAGCATGTTCTATTTATAGGAATGTCATGTCAAAATTTTTTAAATCCAAATTTTATTTTAAATAACTTTTTCCCTGCTTTTGATGTTCATTAATTTATTTTGTGCTGGAACAAAACGTAATTAGCATAAAAATACCTCAAATCATGGTACCAGAGCGTAAACTGAGATTTGCTCGAATGAGAGTTAAGGAAACTCGAGTCTAGACATTAAGTTTGTTGGCGAGTCTGTTGATGCTACTTGCCAACTTATTTATGTGTTTATGTTAATTGTTTACTTTCATTCTATTCATTATTTTATTATATATAGATATATTTAAAATGATATATGGTGTTTTCGATGTATGGCATTTTTGCTATGGGTGTGCAGTAGTTTACATGATGATAATATAGATATTACTATGCACTATTTGAAAATATTTAGACATTAATAAATGATATTGAGACATTATTAGACAATAATGAAAGGGGATCGGATAATGTGCCCGTTTGTGCAACGGAAGTTTCAAAATATTTTTCATACAAGAAAAACGAGCACCCTAAACTATAGTGTGTAGCAAATACAATAAAACACAAAATGACATTCTTAAGGTGTTTTAGAAAATTACTTTAAGATTGATGATGGCTCCAACTTAGTTGCCAAATAACTAAGCTCTTCAATGGCAAGACAAATCTTCAAGCTTCCAAGAGCACACCTTGCTCAAAAATTAAGCCCACCACGAACAAGGAAGATCCACCTTACACCTCCAATAGAAAATGTAAGGCATTTTTCTTTGAGAAGACTAAGCTTTCTTGTAATGCCCGAGATTTAATATCGTGTTAAATTACGATTATTGATTTTAATCGAGACGATTATGAGAGGAGCTGACCGAGACACAAAAGGAGATTTTATGTGGGAATTGTCGGTGCGAGGACCGAAGGTCTCGCGCATATGCGCGAAGAGTAGGCGTGCATATGCTCGAGCTGTGCGGAAGCCATAATGAGAGACCGAGCATTGGGCGCACATACGCGACCTCAATACGCGCACATGCGCGAGAGGTCCAGAGAGTTGGGCGCACATGCGCGACTTAGATTCGCGCATCTGCGCGAGGCGATGTGCATGATACGCACGGAGACAGAGTGTCTCGCGCATATGCGCCGAGTGATGTCGCGCATATGCGCGAGACGTGTTTTGCGAAGGAAAAAGCCGCGTCGCTTAATGCATGCAAGGTATATATATATGTATATCATTGCTTCAGAAACGGGAAAGAAGAAAGGAAATCGAGAAATTGAAGCCAACTTCATATTTGGATTTTAAAGTGGGATTTTGCGAGAATCCGTCCGTCTGATTTTGAATCTGACTACGGTACTGTGTTCCTATCAATGCAGGCTACAACTGGACGTAAGTTTTACTACGTTTTGACATGTCTTGAAATTATGATATTGTCAGAATTGAATAGAATTCATATATGACGTTCTCGACATGTTAGACATCATAGAATCGAAGTCAGATTAAGAAACGGACTGATTATGGAATTGTTATGAATTTTCAGGGTATATTGATTTATACCAGACAGATTTGAATTGTGACTGGATTATAGATTGTATCGGATATGATTTATGATTTGTAATTGATGTCTGTTGATATGGTATTGACGGGGATACTGAGATTGTGCCGTTATGCCGTGATTTGTATTAAATCCAGATTAATCAGATTCAGTGTTGAATTGAGAATGGAATAGTGATATTGTGATTTTCAATATGTCGTTTCAGATTTACAGAGACAGTCTTGAGTTCAGAACTGATATTGCTTCAGACCAAGACTACAAACGAAAGGTCTAAGTCAATGTGGTATCGAGAGATCGACTTCAGTCTGTTTAGACTTGAGTTTCCCTAAATCACATACTTTAGTTTATTGCATTGATATTTGCATTGATTTGATTGATGTACTTGTTCTCTTGATTTATAGATAGCAGGTATTAGACGAGTAATCTTGTGACAGAAGTGCCTGATAGTGGCGGGATCGCCACGGGCACATTGCACGATGTCACAAGATAGTGTATGGGCGATAGTGCCAAAGTCTGTCACCGGATGATTGGCTATCGATGTGGATAGAAATGTGGCTTCCTCTATTACTGGTGATCGGTACTGTATCGATATGGATAGAATCGTAACTCTTCTATTACTGATGATCGATATCATATCGATGTGGATAGAATCGAAGTTTCTTCTATTACTGGTGATCGATACTATATCGATGTGGATAGAATCAGAGCTTCTTCTATTACTGGTGATCGATACCCTATCGACGTGGATAGAACTGGAGTCTTTTCTATCACTGTTGGTCGTTATGTGAATGCCAACTTCTGGAAACCGGGATCCCTAGACTAGGATTGAGTCTAGTCTGAATTGTAGAGTTACGAGTATTGTCGACAGTCTGATATTGATTATGTTTCAGCTTTTGATACATATTGCTGTTATCTGTTACATGGTTTATATTTGTTTATATGATTGCATGTTTCGTTGATTTATACTGGGATTATATTCTCACCGGAATTATCCGGCTGTTGTCTTGTTTGTATGTGTACATGACAACAGGTGGGACAGGATCAGGGTCCAGGAGATGAGGAGAGATCGTGATAGAGTGGAGACTTTGGACTTTGGTTACACATTTTAATTTAAGCTTTTAAATTAATTATTGGACATAAAAGAACTTATTTACTACTTAACTCCAATTAATTAAATAAATACTTAAACATTCTTTTACATTAAAATAAATTAGTCCTTGGCTTAAATTAAATATAAGAATATTTTCTTATTATTAAATTTTATCTCAATACTCCAACTCCGGTCCGGCCTCGCGTATTTAAATGAAAAGATAAAACTAAACTTTTACGATTTAAAAATAAATGATCATGACTTAACAATTTTAAAAATGAAATAAACTCTCATGCATGTATGAAAATCATTTGAATTTAAATAATAGTAATTATGCATGGCTTATACGTAGTCTGATTTATCGGGTTCTACAACTCTCCCCCCCTTAAAAGAAATTTCGTCCTCGAAATTAAAACTCACCGAATAACTCAGGGTAACGACTCTTCATCTCTGATTTCGATTCCCATGTAGCTTCCTCCTCCGAATGATTAAGCCATTTGACCTTCACTAGCTTCACCAGTTTGTTCCGAAGCTTCTTATCCAGTCTGTCTAAGATTTGCACTGGTCTTTCTTCATAAGACAGGTTCGGAGTGAGCTGCAACGGTTCAAAGTTCAAGACATGCCAAGGATTCGCCTTATACTTCCTCAGCACAGAGACATGGAACATATTGTGTGCTCCGGCCAGATTCGACGGAAGAGCAACACGATAAGCTAACGTCCCAACCATGTCGAGGATCTCAAATGGTCCGATGAATCTCGGACTAACCTTTCCTTTCTTCCCGAACCGCATGACACCTTTCATAGGTGCTATCTTCACGAAAACATGGTCGCCAACGGCAAACTCTAGATCTCTCCTCCTCTGATCCGCATAACTCTTCTGTCGGCTCTGAGCAGTCCTCAACCTATCACGGATCTTGACTATTACGTCGGCAGTCTGCTGAATAATCTCCGGACCCAATTCTGCTCTTTCCCCTACTTCATCCCAGTGAATAGGAGATATGCACTTACGACCGTACAGTGCTTCATATGGAGCCATACCTATAGACGACTGAAAATTGTTGTTATAGGTGAACTGTACCAATGGTACCTTCGACTCCCAACTCCCCGAGAAATCGATGACACATGCACGGAGAAGATCCTCCAAAATCTGGATAACTCTCTCTCACTGTCCATCTGTCTGTGGGTGGAAAGTTGTGCTAAACAAAAACTTCGTACCCATAGCCGAATGCAAACTCTTCCAAAATGAGGAAGTGAATCTAGGATCTCGGTCAGACACTATAGAAACGGGAATACTGTGAAGTCTGACTATCTCTCGGATGTACAACTCTGCATACTGAACCATGGTGAAAGTCGTCTTAATGGGCAAGAAGTGCGCTGATTTGGCAAGACGATCAACAATCACCCTGTTAGCATTCGATCCTCTGACTGACTTCGGCAAACCGACAACGAAGTCCATGGTAAAACTCTCTCACTTCCACTCGGGAATAGGAAGAGGCTTGAGCATACCTGCTGATCTCTGATGTTCCGCTTTCACTAGCTGACATGTCAGACACTCGGATACAAAACGTCTGATATCCTTCTTCATTTCGGGCAACCAATATAACTACAGATCTTTGTACATCTTCGTACTCCCAGGATGAATAGAGTACGGTGACATGTGGGCCTCGGATAAAATATCTGCTCGAATAGAATCACTGCTAGGAACCCACATTCTGTCTCGATATCTCACAATGCCATCGCTAACTGTATACAAGATACTGCCCTTGGCCTCATCCCTCTGCTTCCACTTTTCCAACTGCTCATCTGCTGACTGTCCACTGCGAATACGGTCTATAAGAGAAGACTGAATCGTCAAAGTAGATAGACGGGAAACTCTACCTCGAGGATATGTCTCTAGATCAAACCTCTGCATCTCAAACTGAAGGGGTCTCGGAATCGTCATATGAGCCATCACTGCGACTTTCCTGCTTAGTGCATCCGCAACTATATTAGCTTTGCCCAGGTGGTAGCTAATGTCACAGTCATAGTCCTTCACTAGCTCCAACCAACGCCTCTGACGCATATTTTGCTCTTTCTGCGTAAAGAAGTACTTGAGGCTCTTCGGTAAAGATCTGGCACTTCTCTCCGTACAAATAATGCCTCCAAATCTTCAAGGCAAATACTACGGCTGCCAACTCCAGATTGTGGGTAGGGTAATTCATCTCATGGATTTTCAACTGACGAGAAGCATACGCTATCACCTTCCCATGCTGCATCAACACTACGCCTAAATCGAGCTTCGAAGCATCGGTATACAAAACAAAGTCTCCGGGCCTTGACGGCATGGCCAATACTGGTGCTGAGATAAGAGCTTGCTTCAAAGTATCGAAGCTCCTCTGACACTCCTCGCTCCACACAAATTTCACATTCTTCTTTGTCAACGATGTGAGTGGAACTGCGATAGAGGAGAATCCCTGAATAAACTTCCGATAATATCTTGCTAACCCAAGGAAACTACGTATCTCTGATGCATTCTGCGGCACAACCCAATCTCTGACTGCTGCAACATTCGCTGGGTCTACCGCAATACCGCTGCTAGAAACAATGTGGCCTAAGAACGCCACCTTCTCTAACCAGAACTCACACTTACTGAACTTTGCGAATAGCTTGTGCTTTTGCAAGGTCTGCAATACTGCTGTCAGATGTCTGTTGTGCTCCTCATGATTCTTTGAGTAGACGAGAATGTCATCTATGAATACTATCACGAACTGATCAAGATACGGCTGAAATACGCGATTCATGAGATCCATGAAGATCGCTGGCGCATTCGTCAAATCGAACGGTATCACAAGGAACTCGAAGTGGCCATAACGATTCCTAAAAGCAGTCTTGAGAACATCGGCATCTTTCACCCTCAGCTGGTGTGTGGGGACCAGGAGGCTAATCATCTTCTTAATCATCTTTGGGATTTAATTATCAATTAAGATAAAAAGGGTCTAAAAATTTTTTCTTTAAAATGCGGAAGGTAATGGAATCAATCTATTATACAAACCAGTATAATAATACAAATCTTGTACAACATGCTTCTAGTTCAAACTAATCGAAGGTTTAACTACTAAATTTCAAGTATTAAACCAAGTCTACATCCAAGTCCGGAATCACCACTCTAATCTCGATCTCTCATCATCTTCTTGACCCCGATCTTGTCCCACCTGTTGTCATGCACACATACAAAACAAGACAACAGCCGGATACTCGGGTGAGAATAAATCCCAGTATAAAACATGTATACATGCATATACATAATATAAATCATAAAGCATATTATCATGCCTAAAATTCATAACAATAGGTTTCATAGTCTATGAAACTAAATCAAAATAAGCATGCAGTAACAATGGGTTCCATAATCTCTGAAACCAAAATAAAATAAGCATGCAACTCAATTCAATTCATATCTTGACTCGACTCGACTCTAACTCTAGGGATCCCGGTGTGAATAAGACGGGGTAACTGTACGTCTTATTCCTAGACTTCGGTCATGTCTGTATCGAATGTCTACAATCGGAGTGAATCTGATCCGAAGCGTCGATACCACCGAACATCTAGTTTGGCAAGTCTGTCAATGACTCTCCTATCTCAATGCTTGAATATAAATCTATAAACAAGACATAATCATCATCAAATATAATTAATAAATCTAGTATGTGATTTAGGGAAACTCCAACCAAGTCTGATTCGAGTCGTATCTCCCGAATTCACATGAATTATACCTTTGTCTTCCCGGTCTGACGAAGACGAAGTCTTGTATTCCAATCTGTCCATAACCCGTCTGGCAATGACAATTGCATAAATACAATATCAGTATATAATTCGATTCAAAACCTGTTCTGATCAATACTCAATTCAGTATATAATCTGATCCATATCTGAACAAGGTACAATCTAATTCATATAAACGATACCACGATACAATCGAAATCATTACTGAATCTGATCAATATCAATCTACAGATGTTTCGACGGCATAGCAATACAGTCGCGATAACCCCGTCTATCTCAACATCACAGATATACTACCAGAATTCATAATCAGTATCAATACAATTCATAATCTCAATATCGGTACACTTAACATCAGTAACAACACTACTCTGATATCAAATCTCAATCAATATCTTTCGAAAATCATAACAACTGCATACACAGTCTGTTCTGCGATCTGACTTCAATTATGCGATGCCTACTATATCAGAAACACCATATCTGGTTCATATTCAATTCGAACAATATCATGTTTCCAAATCATCTCAAAACTTAATAAAACTTACGTCCTTGTATAGCTCGTAGCGAGAGGAGTACGATATTGCGTTCGGATTCGACTTCTGATACACGGATATCTCAAAATCACTATTTGAAGATATGAAAGGCTTTAAGAAATTTGTTGAAGGAAATTTCACCCACGATTTCTTATGCTGAAATCGTGAGAATCAATACATATATATATATATATCTCAATTGCATGTCAAACAAATGGCTAAACCTTCACACTGCACGTCGCACCGCGGGTGCGCTCACTTTTGCACCGCAGGTGCGCTCCATGTATTGATATGCATCAACTTTCCCCGAAGCTTGGACCGCGGGTGCGCTCTGTCTTTTACCGCGGGTGCGCTGACCCTACTGGTACAACACCGCGGGTGCGATGTCATTTCTGTAATTAATCTCCAACTCTCTGTCCATCAACCGCGGGTGCGGTCTTGTTCGTAGCGCGGGTGCGCTCATGCTACTGTAATTCTTCCACAATTCATGAGCTCAACCGCGGGTGCGGTCCTTTTCTTACCGCGGGTGCGGTCTATATTTCATGCACCACTTCATAATCTTGTTTAGTGCTTCTCATTACATGTCATGCATACTCATATCTTCTGAATATCACATCAACGAAGATTATTAAATCTCGAGCCTTACATGGTGATAACCCGAATGCAGATCAATCTTTGAGAATACTGAAGCTCACTGCAACTGGTCAAATAAATCTTCAATCCTCGGGAGTGGGTATTTATTCTTCACTGTAACCCTGTTCAATTCCCGGTAGTCAATACAGAGCCTCATCGAACCATCCTTATTCTTCACGAATAAGACTGGCGCGCCCCATGGTGAAAAAATCGGGCGAATGAACTCCTTGTCAAGAAGTTCCTGAATCTACTTCTTGAGTTCTGTCATCTCTGTCTGTGCTAACCGGTATGGTGCTTTTGATATTGGTGCGGTTCCTGGCATAGGCTCAATAGAAAACTCCACTTCCCGCACAGGAGGCATACCAGAGACGTCATCAGGAAAAACGTCTAGATAGTCCCCAACAACTGGGACATCGGAGGCCGACTGACTGGGTGCCTCGGGAACAGATACAAAAGTCGCTAAAAACGCTCGACACCCGCTACGCATAAGCTTCCTAGCCTGGACACAGGGTATAATGCGCGGTAAAGAAAAGTACTGTGTGGCTCGAATAAGAACTGCTCTCTCCCAAGAGGTCGGACTAGCACAGATCTCCGCTGGAAAACAATCAAAACTATGTTCCTTAATAGCCAGTCCATCCCCAAAATGATGTCAAACTCTGGCATCGGCAATACGATAAGATCCGCGTAAACAAGGTTACCATGAAGCTCGATGTAAGGCCCGAGAATTTTATCCTATTAATTTGAAATGAATTGGGGATAATTGATATGATTATAGACGGAAAAGATCGGACCGGGAAAGACGAGATAATGCATGAAAATGTGCGAGGAACAGTAGCCCTCGCGCATATGCGCGGCACAGATGCGCGCATATGCGCGACGTGGGCAGAGGACCTCGCGCATATGCGCGAAGTGAGTCGCGCATATGCGCGAGCCTGTACAAACGAAGTCCAGAGGATCTCGCGCATATGAGCGGAGATGAGTCGCGCATATGCGCGAGCTGCTGAGAAGCTTATCCACGAGACCCGTAGGTCTCGCGCATATGCGCCGATATTAGTCGCGCAGACCCGGACGCTAATCATCTTCTTAATCATCTTTAGGATTTAATTATCAATTAAGATAAATAGGGTCTAAAAATTTTTCTTTAAAATGCGGAATGTAATGGAATCAATCTATTATACAAACCAGTATAATAATACAAATCTTGTACAACATGCTTCTAGTTCAAACTTATCAAAGGTTTAACTAATAAATTTCAAGTATTAAACCAAGTCTACATCCAAGTCCGGAATCACCACTCTAATCTCGATCTCTCATCATCTTCTTGACCCCGATCTTGTCCCCCCTGTTGTCATGCACACATACAAAACAAGACAACAGCCGGATACTCCGGTGAGAATAAATCCCAGTATAAAACATGTATACATGCATATACACAATATAAATATAAAGCATACTATCATGCATAAAATTTATAACAATAGGTTTCATAGTCTATGAAACTAAATCAAAATAAGCATGCTGTAACAATGGGTTCCATAATCTCTGAAACAAAAATAACATAAGCATGCAACTCAATGCAGTTCATGTCTTGACTCGACTCAATTCTAACTCTAGGGATCCCGGTGTGAATAAGACGTCATTGTCTGTCACCTACCCTCCCAATCGGGGTAACTGTACGTCTTATTCCTAAACTTCGGCCCCGTCTGTATCGAATGTCTACAATCGGATTGAATCTGATCCGAAGCGTCGATACCACCGAACGTCTAGTTTAGCAAGTCTGCCAATGACTCTCCTATCTCAATGCTTGAATATAAATCTATAAACAAGACATAATCAAAATCAAATATAAATAATAAATCTAGTATGTGATTTAGGGAAACTCCAACCAAGTCTGATTCGAGTCGTATCTCCCGAATTCACATGAATTATACCTTTGTCTTCCCGGTCTGACGAAGACGAAGTCTTGTATTCCAATCTGTCCATAACCAGTCTGGCAATGACAGTTGCATAAATACAATATCAGTATATAATTCGATTCAAAACCTGTTCTGATCAATACTCAATTCAGTATATAATCTGATCCATATCTGAACAAGATATAATCTAATTCATATAAACGATATCAAGATACACTCGAGATCATTACTGAATCTGATCAATCTAAATCAACTGATGTTTTGACGGCATAACAATACGGTCTTGATAGCCCCGTCAATCTCAACATCACAGATATAATCATACAACTCATAATCGCTATCAATACGAATCATAATCTCAATTCTGTACAGTCTCACAATACCGGCAATACAATATAGATAGGATATCAATTCTAACACCTCATAATCGATAACAACATAATTTTGATATCAAATTGGTATAACCACAATTGAATCAACTCTGAAAATTCATAACAATTGCATAAACAGTCTGTTCTTTAATCCGGTTTCGATTATACGATGTCTATTGTCTCGAGAACAACATATCTGAATCATATTCGATTCTGGCAATATTATAAATTCAAATCATGTCTAAATGTAACAAAACAAACGTCCAGTTGTAGCCTGCGTCGATAGGAACACAGTACTGAAATCGGATTAAAATTCTAACGGGCTGATCTTTCCCAATCACAAATCTACAAAGGCGTAAGGATTTTTCTCTCAAAGCTTCGACCCTTTTCTGAATTTTTTGTGAAGAAAAGGCGTGCATTTCTTATATATATGCTGCATGCAACACAAGGAAACGTGGCTTATTTTTCATGCTGCACGTCGCACCGCGGGTGCGCTCATTCAATAACCGCGGGTGCGCTCAGTGTAATGATATACATCAACTTTTCCGAAAGCTTCGACCTTGGGTGCGCTCAGTCCTGTAACGCGGGTGCGCTGACCTCACTGTAGCAGCACCGCGGGTGCGGTCTGTCTAGCACCGTGGGTGCGCTCAATCTCCAGTAGCAACTTTCATACCCAACTGGCCATGCACCGCGGGTGCGGTACTTCTTCATCGCGGGTGCGGTGTCACTTCCGTAATTAATCTCCAACTCTCTGTCCATCAACCGTTGGTGCGGTCTTGTTCGTAGCGCGGGTGCGGTCTAGACTTTATGCAACCTTTCATAATCTCATTTAGTGCCTCTCATTACATGTCATGCATACTCATATCTTCCAAATATCACATCAATGAAGACTAATAAATCTCGAGCCTTGCATTCCTCCCCCTCTAAGAAATGATTTCGCACTCGAAATCGCAAGTAATCAATTCAGACATATCAGAAGGAATGTATATAGGGTTTAAATCAAAAACTCATCTCAATGAATCCATTCTGACATCTTAATCTCATATCAGATTCTGTCTTTCAAGGAATATTTCTAATGCTCTGTCGACTTTACTGTATATGCAACAGTAGAATATTCTTCTTTCTAAATTTTCTTCCTTTCACAGATCTCTGATTCCAGACTGGAGTAGTCATTCAAGAAGCATAAAATCATAATACCACTCAAAATCATTTTAATCGAATCAATCGTAAAATACTGGCTATACAATATCCGTATATACCAATCAACAGCTCATACCAAATCAATATCATTAGCTGATATCAGATCTGTTTATCACAGTCAAGGATATATTAAATCTTCGGCCCCAAATACCAATCGTCATCATCCGACGTTGGCGTATTAAGTCTGTCTGGTCTGAGCTATCTTCACTCTCTTCTGAATTAGCTACATTTTCTTTGTCATATCTCTGACTGTATCAAATCTTATCTCAGGTATCTCCGAGATATTATTCTTATACCAACGAAATCTGCAGTACTCACTGTACAATATCTTATCTGCAACTATCTCATTACTCTTTTGATGGCTATTATCATACTATAATTCATAGGATGACAATATGTCATATTAACTAGTGCTAGCATCCAGCACTACAACTCCATAATTATCTTCTAATATCTGGATAGTACGCTCTGGCTATCTGTCAGTCGGTGGATAATATATGAATGAGTTCATGGTATATTCTGCCACAATTACAAACTCAATCAAAATCATAATCTGATATAGTCAAGTTCTACATTCTGATCAGTCTGACCATTTCTTTGACATCGATCTGTGTCATTTGGTCATGTTTGTACGTTATCTGGTACAAACTAATAGATATAGATTGGACAATTTGTCAATCACAATCATATTACATCACAATCTGGAAAGTATTGCAGTGGTCTTATTACGAAATTCATCGAAATATACTCCCCATGTCTAATCAGAAATATACCAATTCTGTAATAACTCTTCTGATTTCTATCTTTCTATCTTCATTTATTAGCGATTCAGACATTTCAGTACAAATTCTGCCAACATTTCAGTATAAATTCTATCATAACTGATTTAATCTGTCTATAACAAAACTGTCTGTCCGAATATTATACATTCTCAGTCACCAGAATGAAAACTGAATTCATTACTGTGCGCTTCTGACCCTATCTGTCATTTCAGATTCGAACTATTTGGTACAAACAAATCAGTTAATAATATAAATTAAAGAAAAATACCTACCTGGTATTCAGTTCTGACTATCGATATCAAATTCTGTTGTACAATTCTGAAACATTTGGCATCACAAGATAATCATTCTCATACAATACAAATCACATATCTGTCACTATGATCGATGTTCTGCTCTGATTATCGAAATTAAGTTCTGAACATTCTGATTAAATCTCTGAACTGCCGTAATTCTCGAATTCAGCTCTAATTCGGTTTGAATAATCTGTATCACATACTGACTCAGAGTAACGATACTATCAAATCAGATTCGAAATATCAATAACTATACTGATCTAGTGAGTTTAGTACACTCATAAAACGGCAATTTCTGGCAATATTGTCAATTCTGACTAATCAATTATGTCTTCATGTCGTTCTGATCAACTGCTATATATCATCCGCAAATATAATATGCCCTCAAACAATATAAGCTGTCTCAAATATTGTGTTAGAACAATAACAATACTCAAGTAGATACAAAACAACAATCGTATAAGATAATCTGCCAACTAAGACCAAAATAAATTTCTGATATTCTGAAATTTCTGATCTTTCTGATATCGGTATCGTTCTCAGTCACTGATCACAATCTCAACTGTGTCAAAATCAATCGGTATATTGACTTTTGATATCGCTTATTCTGACTACAATCTGTTTTTAAGCAAGATTTTTATCTGAATAATTTCTGTATATAATAATCACATTTCTCAGAGTATTCAATACAACCTTCAGATATTCGATTCAATAAATCAGATGCTACAAATATATTAAAATGTCATAGATACAACGAGCATGAAATCATCAGAATATCTCTGAACATACTGAAATATGCCACCGAGAAACACTAAATCAAATGTAACTCCTGGCCCGTACTCTTCTACTGATCTTTCAATTCTTTCACTTCATTCAGTGACATTCTGCATATTCAATATCATTCTGTACTGAATTCTAAAACACAACCAGTACCTGGTATCAATTCAATTCTGAAATCTATCTTCCTAATACAAAACAATTCTGGAATCTTATCTGGCAGAAATCAGCCAACTCGTACATCACTAGCAAATCTGCCAATGCTAGGCTCGATTTAAGTATGTCTACTGAATACATAAGGATGCCATCTGCTCCTTTCTGTAATAATCGAGTCATAGACAATACAGATATCAAAGGAATTCTAGATCTAGAATCCTTACCGAGGAATTTTTTACTCATCATTCCTATCTGGTCTGAATCTTATCTTTTTCTGGCAGGAATCTACAATAGTTCTGTACTTGTTCAGCATATTAATATCAATAATGCGGTCAAATCGGAAAACACAAGTACATCATAATCTAACTCAATCTTATTCTCATCTTACTGTAGTATACAATATTTCACAGAAATCTCTGATATCAATTTTTCTTTCCCAGAAGGTACAAAAATTAATACTACAGCAATACAGACCCAACAGGTACCGTATATATCAATGCAACTCAGTCAAAGACGATCGTAAGAAATGCATTAATATATATATCAATACATATGCAATATAATCATAAAAGAACAGTACCTGCCACTATATCATCAAGTGCCTCTTGGGTCTGTTCCTCGGTCAGTACCACCAGATGGTCCTGATCCCTAAAATCTTTGGGAATCTCTCTGGGGACAAACTCTAGCAAAATGTCCCGGCTGTCGGCAGATACGACAACTACCCGTCACTCCCTGGCATTGCTCTGTGGAATGTCTCCCTCCGCAAATCTTGCAATACACTCCAGTATAACTTGGGCTGGAACCACTGGAGCTAGTTGAACCGCTCAGTCCGCTCCCTAACTTCTTGAATTGTTTCTTTCGAGATTTCAGCAAATCTTGCTTTCCACTCGTGCCGCCGCGATCAAATCGGAGAGGGGATTGCTGTGTCTGGGGTTGCATCGCACACACCCTTTTTAGTTGTCTAATCAGACTCGCCTCAGCTCTCTTCGCTTTACTCAAGGCATCAGCAAAATGATAAGGTCGCTGCATATTCATCAATGCAACTATCTCCGAGTTCAATCCTCTGATGAACTGATCCGCTACAACTTCATCATTCCCAATTACATTAGGAGCGAAACGCAGTAAAGTAGAGAATTTCGCAACATATTCTTCAATATTCAGTTGGCCTTGTCTCGAATTCTCAAATTCTGCTTTCTTGTCCTCCCGGTACGAAACTGAGAAAAATCTTCGATAAAATTCAGTTCTGAATATTTCTCACGAAATCACTGTACCTCTCTGTTCTAGCATTCTTTTACTTGTAATCCACCAACTCCTGGCAGTCTCTCGTAACTGGTGGAATATCAGTTTAATTCTCTGCTCATCTGAATAATCAAGTAAATCAAACAGTATTTCTATATCATCAAACCAGTTCTCACACTCTTCAGACGTCTCGATACCACTCAGAATCGGCGGCTGAAATAACTGAAACTCTTCCAACTGTATTTCCATCTGAGTTTCTGATACATCTATCTGTTCAGTCGAAATACTACCCCTTTCTGGAATTCTCCGTGGAGGTCTATCTGCTTATCAAAACATCAGTACTCAAATACTACAAATCTGTTCCAATCTTTCTCTGATCATCTTACTGCTGATCAAGAATCAAATCTGATTCATACTGAATAATACATATTACCAATTCAAATCAGATAATTAGATAACATGTATTTCAAAGCAGTAAAACATAATCTCATGCTAGCATACACAATGTAAATCAACATTAAAAGAAATCTCATGCTAGCAATCACATGCAAGGAAAGAAAACTCACTCTACCCCACTCATTCTCTTCTATCTCAGTCTAAAGGATCTATCGCTCTGAGACCACATGTTGTGGGGACCCGGACGCTAATCATCTTCTTAATCATCTTTGGGATTTAATTATCAATTAAGATAAATAGGGTCTAAAAATTTTTCTTTAAAATGCGGAAGGTAATGGAATAAATCTATTATACAAACCAGTATAATAATAAAAATCTTGTACAACATGCTTCTAGTTCAAACTAATCGAAGGTTTAACTACTAAATTTCAAGTATTAAACCAAGTCTACATCCAAGTCCGGAATCACCACTCTAATCTCGATCTCTCATCATCTTCTTGACCCCGATCTTGTCCCACCTGTTGTCATGCACACATACAAAACAAGACAACAGCCGGATACTCCGGTGAGAATAAATCCCAGTATAAAACATGTATAAATGCATATACACAATATAAATCATAAAGCATACTATCATGCATAAAATTTATAACAATATGTTTCATAGTCTATGAAACTAAATCAAAATAAGCATGCAGTAACAATGGGTTCCATAATCTCTGAAACAAAAATAACATAAACATGCAACTCAATGCAGTTCATGGCTTGACTCGACTCAATTCTAACTCTAGGGATCCCGGTGTGAATAAGACGTCATTGTCTGTCACCTACCCTCCCAATCAGGGTAACTGTACATTTTATTCCTAGACTTCGGCCCCGTCTGTATCGAATGTCTACAATCGGATTGAATCTGATCCGAAGCGTCGATACCACCGAACGTCTAGTTTAGCAAGTCTGCCAATGACTCTCCTATCTCAATGCTTGAATAGAAATCTATAAACAAGACATAATCAAAATCAAATATAAATAATAAATCTAGTATGTGATTTAGGGAAACTCCAACCAAGTCTGATTCGAGTCATATCTCCCGAATTCACATGAATTATACCTTTGTCTTCCCGGTCTGACGAAGACGAAGTCTTGTATTCCAATCTGTCCATAACCAGTCTGGCAATGGCAATTGCATAAATACAATATCAGTATATAATTCGATTCAAAACCTGTTCTGATCAATACTCAATTCAGTATATAATATGATCCATATCTGAACAAGATACAATCTAATTCATATAAACGATATCACGATACACTCGAGATCATTACTGAATCTGATCAATCTAAATCAACTGATGTTTCGACGGCATAACAATACGGTCTTGATAGCCCCGTCAATCTCAACATCACAGATATAATCATACAACTCATAATCGCCATCAATACGAATCATAATCTCAATTCTGTACAGTCTCACAATACCGGCAATACAATATAGATCAGATATCAATTCTAACACCTCACAATTGATAACAACATAATTTTGATATCAAATTGGTATAACCACAATTGAATCAACTCTGAAAATTCATAACAATTGCATAAACAGTCTGTTCTTTAATCCGGTTTCAATTATACGATGTCTATTGTCTCGAGAACAACATATCTGAATCATATTCGATTCTGGCAATATCATAAATTCAAATCATGTATAAATGTAACAAAACTTACGTCCAGTTGTAGCCTGCGTCGATAGGAACACAGTACTGAAATCAGATTATAATTCTAACGGGCTGATCTTTCCCAATCACAAATCTACAGAGGCGTAAGGATTTTTCTCTCAAAGCTTCGACCCTTTTCTGAATTTTTTGTGAAGAAAAGGCGTGCATTTCTTATATATATGCTGCATGCAACACAAGGAAACGTGGCTTATTTTTCATGCTGCACGTCGCACCGCGGGTGCGCTCAGTGTAATGATATACATCAACTTTTCCGAAAGCTTCGACCGCGGGTGCGCTCAGTCCTATAACGCGGATGCGCTGACCTCACTGTAGCAGCACCGCGGGTGCGGTCTGTCTAGCACCGCGGGTGCGCTCAATCTCCAGTAGCAACTTTCATACCCTACTGGCCATGCACCGCGGGTGCGGTACTTCTTCACCGCGGGTGCGGTGTCACTTCCGTAATTAATCTCCAACTCTCTGTTCATCAACCGCGGGTGCGGTCTTGTTCGTAGCGCGGGTGCGGTCTAGACTTTATGCAACCCTTCATATTCTCATTCAGTGCCTCTCATTACATGTCATGCATACTCATATCTTCCGAATATCACATCAAATGAAGGCTAATAAATCTCGAGCCTTACACGCATATGCGCGAGACGTGCAGTATGCACATTGAGCCACTCATCCATTTGCATGTGCGTGGATGTATATATATATATACCTTGCAACTCTTCAGACAAGAAAACGAAGGGAGAAACGAAGAAAGGGAAGCTTCAGAGAAAGAAAGAAATCCTTACGCTTTTTGTGAGAAATCCGCCCGTCCGATTTAGAATCCGACTTCGGTATTGAGTTCCTATCGATGTAGGCTACAACTGGACGTAAGTTTTGCTACGTTTTGATATGATTTGAAATTATGGTATTGTCAAAATCTGATATGATTCATATATGATGTTCTTGTCATGTTAGACATCGTATAATCGAAACCGGACTGGAGAACAGGTACCATATGAAATTGTTATGATTTTTGGAGTAGTTTTGGAGTCGATTTGATATCAGAATTGAATTGTTATCGATTATGAGGTGTTGGAATTGATATCTGACTGATATGGTAGTGCTGGATATATTGAAATCATTACATTATATTGTTGAAACAGAATTTGATTGAATTCTGATTATATCCAGTATTGATTGAGTTGTGTATTGATGTCGTACCCTCAATATTGTTGTTGTCAGATTGAGTATTGACAGGCTTTGAGTTCAAGACTTCGACAGAGTCAAAGTATCAGAAAGAAAGATATAAATTAATGTTGAGTTGGGATTGCACAACTCGAGTGAGGTTTGACTCGAGTTTCCCTAAATCACATACTTAGTTATTGCATTGATATTTGTAATTGATGAGATTGATGTTTGTAGTCTATTGATTTATAGCCACTGCATGTATTGACTACTGATTCGTTTAGTCATTGGCTGATTCGCCTAGTTACCGGCTGATTCGCCTGGTTATCGGCTGATTCGCCTAGTTACATGCTGATTCATCTAGTCATTGGCAGATTCGCCTAGTTACCGGCTGATTCGTCTTGTTACTGGCTGATTCGCCTAGTTACTGGCTGATTCGCCTATTCTCTGACTGATTCGTTAATTCTGCGGCCGATTCGCCTAGACACTGGATATATGAATTATATCGATGCCGTTTATGGATTGATTCATTCCTATCGACTGAGATTCGGTATATTTATCATTATTGAGACACCGGGATCCCTAGATTAGAATTGAGTCGAGTCTGAGACGACGCGTCAGTTGAGTCGAGTCTGAGACGACGCGTCGGTTGAGTTGAGTCTGATACGACATGTTGATTTACAATGTTTATATCATTCATGTTTGTTGAGTTGCTACATGTTAATGATATCTTATTTATGCGTTTATATATGTTTTTATATAATTGCATGTTTACATTATTTATACTGGGATTTATTGATGCAAATGTGGTTGATCAAGCACCAAAGAAAGCATGGGAGTCTTTGGAGTTGCCCGAAGGACCTATAACGAGGGGATGAAGCAAGAAGTTTAAAGATGCACTTCAAGAACTCATGATGAGCTATCAAGGAAGTCCTACAAGTTGGATGTCTAAATTAGAGGAGGTTGAGAATCATGGGAATAATATTAGAGGTTTTTTGAATGTTATTCAAGTGCAATTGCCGAAGGTACAGCGCACCCGCGCCAGGTCAGAAGGCGAGCGCACCTGCGGAAGGCGAGCACACCCGCGCTCCTAAAAGGACCGCACCCGTGGTCCTTTGCATCCGAACTTCGCCGAAGCGGCACCGCACCCGCGGTCCAGTTTGCAGCGCACCCGCGGTCTTTTGTCAACTTCCGTGTCAAATTTGCTTGTTATCATAATTAAGCCTTTTTACACTACTTTTTCATAATTTATTGAATATATATTCAGTGTATCAGACCTTGAACGAATGATGATGAATGATAGATAAAAGTTCTTGAGCTTTCTCTCAATTTGCAAAGCTTGTGCTTTGTGTTCTTCAAAATCAAACTTATCAAAGATTGCATCTTTGTGGCGTTTGTCGATTGTTCTTCGCACAGATTGTCAAAACAAGTTCTTTGAAGGTTCGTTTGAAATTAAATTGTTTTATCGTTGATATTTGTTGCTAAGTTATAATCGCTTAGAGGTGTATATCACAAAATCGTTAATTGTTTCAAAAGATCGGGACAAAATAATCGTTCCTTGTTTGTTATTTTGAATTGAGGGTGCGATTTATATATTCGTGCTTGCCTTTCATTCGTACGAGGATTCGTATCATTTATTCTCACCGGAGTTATCCGGCGGTTGTCTTGTTTTGTATGTGTGCATGACAACAGGTGGGGCTAGATCAGGGTCAAGAAGAGGATGAGAGAAGACAGTTAGCGTGGAGATCCGGACTTAGGAATATATCTGTTATATCACCTGAGATGTAGTAAAGAAACAATAGTTATTATGATTTATGATTGTACAGGACTTGTACTTAGATCTGAATAGTGATCGTGTAAATGAGATAGGACTTATTTCATATGCTGCGTACTCTCGTATTTAAAAAAAAATTTTAGACCCTGTTTATTTTAATTGATTAATTATTCTCAGAAAGTGATTAAGAACTGAATTAAGTTCGGGTCCCCACAACAGGTGGTCTCAGAGCGATAGATCCTTTAGACTGAAATAGAAGCTATTGAACGGGGTAGATTGAGTTTTCTTTCCTTGCTTGTGATTGCTAACATGCTTTACTGCTTTATATAATACATGTTGCTTGACTTATTCGATTTGATTGTGTAATATGTATTATTGGGAACGAAATTGAACCGATTCTCGATCAGCAGTAAGATGATCGGAGGAGGGAACTGAAGTGAAACAGGTTTATTGGATTGGGGTACTAATCCATTTGATTATCAGATATGCCTCCTCGAAGATTACCAGAACAGGGTAGCACATTGAATCCTCCAATGGATGTGACAGCAACTCTGATGGAAACGTTATTGAAAAGGTTTCAGTCATTCAAACCACCGACTCTGAAGGGTACTGAAACATCAGTTGAATGTGAGAGTTGCTTAGATAATATTGAGATGCTGTTTGATTCACTGGATTAAAGTGATGAGCGCCGAATTAAATTGATTGGGCATCAGTTGCTTGATGTTGCAAAGAACTGGTGGATTACGATGAAGAGGGCCTTGGAGCATCGAGGTACGACTATTACTTGGGATGTATTTAAAACTGATTTTTATCAAAGATTTTTCACGGTGTCGTACAGGAAAGACGAGGGGGCGGAGTTTGCCAATTTGAGACAGGGTCAGCTGAACATTGAAGAATATGTGACCAAGTTCTCTACCCTATTGAAGTTTGCTCCACATGTGGCTGGAAATGACGAAGTCGTTACTGATCAGTTCATCAATGGCTTGAATCTCGATATTTACATTGGTGAACACCGGGCGACCGAATAACTTTGCTGATGCCATGAATAGAGCAAAGGGCGCTGAAGCGGGCCTGATAAGGCAGGGAGGAGCTGCAGATATTCCTCCCGCACCGAGACCACAGCAACCATGTCCCCGATTTGAGAGTGATAGTAGCAGTGGTGGAAAGAAAGATTTTCTGAAGGCTACAGGAAAGCAGTTTAAGAAGTCTGGCGACAGTTCTTCTAACTCCAGTGGTTCCAAACAGAGTTATACCGGAGCTTACTGCGGAAATTGTGGAGGGAGACATTCCACTGAGCAATGCCAAGGAGTACTTGGTAGTTGCCACTTCTGCAAACAACTGGGACATTTTGCCAGAGTGTGTCAATAGAAGGGTTCTCAAGGATCCCAGAGAGCCGAATCATTTGGATCAGCGACACAGTGGAGTAGACGATCAGCTGCTGTTCATTCATTTCAGCCAAAACCATCTCAGTCACAGCAGAGGCCAGGAGGAAGTCAGATAGTTGGCTAGCCTCCTAGACAGCAGGCCAGAGTATTTGCTTTGACTGAGGAGCAGGCTCAGGAAGCACCAGATGATGATGTTGCAGGTAACTGTTCTTGATGTAGTTATCCTGCTTTTGTATTGATGAATACGGATGCTTCCCATATGTTTATTTTTGAACGATTTGCATTGAGTCATGCATTACCTGTTGAGTTTGTATCTACTGTAGTATATCTCTTTACTGGTTGGTGAAAGTGTTTATAGCAGTGAATTCTGTAAAATATTGTATACTACAATAGGATGAGAATGAGAATGAGTTAGATCGTCTGGTAACGGGAATTGTACTAGTGTTGTCTGATTTTTGGACTGCATTACTGATATTGATATGCTGATCAAGGACAAAGCTACCCTAGATTAGATCCAGAAGAGGGTGAGAATCGGACCTGAGATGGCCAAAGGATTAATATTGTACGATAAGGATTCAAGATTGAGAATTCCTTTGATAATCCGTACTATTTATGATTTGATTATTACAGAAAGGAGCAGAGAGACTCCTTATGTATTCAGTTGATTTACTGAAGTTGAGTCTATCATTGGCTGATTTACCAATGATATGAAAGTTATTGATGTTTTCCCCAGATCAGACTTTAGATTTGATTTCATTCAGAGAGATTGATTTTAACCTTGACTTGATATCAGAAATTGTGAAATGGTGAATCCTGATTGAGATAGATTGCATTCAGGTATGTTATATCTGAAGATGATGTATCTATTGATTTTAGCATAATTAAACCGTAATTAGTTGGCCGATGTGGATATTAATGTTAGATATTTGCGGTTTTATGAGTTTAGCAGATCAGTACCGATGAGTGATATGTTGAATCTGGTTGAATATTGCTGAATTTGTAGCCAAATGTCGGAATTGCCAACAGGTGAAGGCTAAGAGAAAGAAACCCGGAGGACTATTATAGAGTTTGTCTATTCCTGAAGAGAAATGGGATCACATTTCCATGAATTTTATAATGAAGTTACTAAGATCCTCCCGAGATTGTGATGCGATTTGGGTTGTGATTGAAAGATTGACCAAATCCGCATGCTTTATTCCGTACAAGATGACGTACAGACATGACCAGATGGCTGAGATTTATGTCAGAAAGGTAGTCAGACTGCATAGAGTGCCGAAGTCGATTGTAGCAGACCATGATCCTCGGTTTGCATTGCACTTCTGGTAGAATTCACAGCAGATTTTAGATACGAAATTATATTTTAGTACTGCATATCATCCACAAACCGATGGATAGTCTGAGCAGACGATCCAAACATTGGAAGATATGCTGAGAGCAGCAGTGCTTGATTTTAGCACTAGCTGGCAAGATATATTGCCACTTGGTGAGTTTCGTACAACAGTAGCTATCAGACGAGGATTGAGAAGGCTCCTTTCGAAGCGTTGTACGGAAAGATGTGTCGATCCCCTCTTTATTAGGATGATATCTCTGAGGTTCCTGAGATCGGACGTGGCATGACTAGAGATATGATTGAAAAAGTGAAGCTAATTCAAAAGAGAATGAAGGCAGCCCAAGACAGACAAGCCAATTATGCCAATGTCCGGCGACGACCATTGGTATTTGAGGCTGGTGACCGAGTATTTTTGAAAATTTCACCTTTTAGAAGAGTTGTTCACGTTTCAGAGGAGTTGGTTACCTTTCAGAGGAGTTGTCAGATTTGGCAAGAAAGGGAAACTATCTCCATGATATATTGGCCGTACGAGATTTTGAGAAGATAGGAGATCGTGCCTATCGACTCGCTTTATTCACCTTCATTATATGGGATACAGGACGTTTTTCATGTTTGTTCTTGCGAAAATACCTGTCTGATGCTTCACATGTCATCCAACCAAATGAGGCCGAGTTGGATGAGACATTGAGTTATTTCGAAAAGCCGATTCAGATTCTTGATCGGAAGGAAAAGTAGCTCAGAACGAAGACTATTCCACTTGTGAAAGTTCGGTGGAGTCATTGCATTGAAAAAGCTACTTGGGAGACTTAGTATATACCTTCTTATGATATGATTGATTGCCTGTGATTTCGAGGACGAAATCATATCTTAGGGGGCAAGAAATGTAAGGCCCGAGAATTTTATCCTATTAATCTGAAATGAATTGGGGATAATTGATATGATTATAGACGGAAAGGATCGGACCGGGAAAGACGAGATAATGCATGAAAATGTGCGAGGAACAGTAGCCCTCGCGCATATGCGCGGCACAGATGCGCGCATATGCGCGACGTGGGCAGAGGACCTCGCGCATATGCGCGACCCTGTACAATCGAAGTCCAGAGGACCTCGCGCATATGCGGGGAGATGAGTCACGCATATGCGCGAGCTGCCGAGAAGCTTATCCACGAGACCCGTAGGTCTCGCGCATATGCGCCGATATTAGTCGCGCATATGTGCGAGACGTGCAGTATGCACATTGAGCCACTCGTCCATTTGCATGTGCGTGGATGTATATATATATATATATATACCTTGCAACTCTTCAGACAAGAAAACGAAGGGAGAAACGAAGAAAGGGAAGCTTCAGAGAAAGAAAGAAATCCTTACGCCTTTTGTGAGAAATCCGCCCGTATGATTTTGAATCCGACTTCGGTAGTGAATTCCTATCAACGTAGGCTACAACTGGATGTAAGTTTTGCTACGTTTTGATATGATTTGAAATTATGGAGAACAGATACCATATGAAATTGTTAAGATTTTCGGAGTATTTTTGGAGTCGATTTGATATCAGAATTGAATTGTTATCGATTATGAGGTGTTGGAATTGATATCTGACTGATATGGTAGTGCTGGATATATTGAAATTATGACATTATATTTGTTGAAACAGAATTTGATTGAATTCTGATTATATCCAGTATTGATTGAGTGGTGTATTGATGTCGTACTCTCAATATTGTTGTTGTCAGATTAAGTATTGACAGGCTTTGAGTTCGAGAATTCGACAGAGTCAGAGTACAGAAAGAAAGGTATAAATTAATGTTGAGTTGGGATTGCACAACTCGAGTGAGGTTTGACTCGAGTTTCCCTAAATCACATACTTAGTTATTGCATTGATATTTTTAATTGATGAGATTGATGTTTGTAGTCTATTGATTTATAGCCACTGTATGTATTGACTACTGATTCGTTTAGTCATTGACTGATTCGCCTAGTTACCGGCTGATTCGTCTAGTTATCGGCTGATTCGCCTAGTTACTGGCTGATTCGCCTAGTTACCGGCTGATTCGTCTAGTTATCGGCTGATTCGCCTAGTTACTGGCTGATTCGCCTATTCTCTGACTGATTCGTCAATTTTGCGGTCGATTCGCCCAGACACTGGATATATGAATTATATCGATGCCGTTTAGGGATTGATTCATTCCTATCGACTGAGATTTGGTATATTGATCATTATTCAGACACTGGGATCCCTAGATTAGAATTGAGTCGAGTCTGAGATGACGCGTCAGTTGAGTCGAGTCTGAGACGACGCGTCGGTTGAGTTGATTCTGATACGACATGTTGATTTACAGTGTTTATATCATTCATGTTTGTTGAGTTGCTACATGTTAATGATATCTTATTTATGCGTTTATATATGTTTTTATATAATTGCATGTTTACATTGTTTATACTGGGATTTATTCTCACCGGAGTTATCCGGCTGTTGTCTTGTTTTGTATGTGTGCATGACAACAGGTGGGGCTGGATCAGGGTCAAGAAGAGGATGAGAGAAGACAGTTAGCGTGGAGATCCGGACTTAGGAGTATATCTGTTATATCACCTGAGATGTAGTAAAGAAACAGTAGTTATTATGATTTATGATTGTACAGGACTTGTACTTAGATCTGAATAGTGATCTTGTAAATGAGATAAGACTTATTTCATATGCTGCGTACTCTCGTATTTTAAAAAAAATTTAGACCCTATTTATTTTAACTTATTAATTATTCCCAGAAAGTGATTAAGAACTGAATTAAGTTCGGGTCCCCACACTCGAGGTCTATGTCTCGGATCACATTAGTAGCTGCCAGCTCCTCTCCAGAAGGCAAGACTATTGAATACGCTACATCTAGCCCAATGGTCTTGATCTGGAGAAAATTCGTGAAGATCTCCGAAATGAACGAATGAGTAGCCCCTGAATCTATCAAGGAATTCGTAGCTGAACCAGCTATAAAAATTCTCCTTGAAAGGTTGGAACATCAAGCTGAACCCAATAATTACAAAGACTAAACTTATAGACATGCGAAGGTCAAAGTTCTTCTACTCTAAATTCCCGAAATAACGCTAATTAGAGCATGCAATCCTATCATCAATTCTATGTTCAGAATCTCAACCCAAACCCTCGAAAAATAACCTTCAAATATAAACTTAAAGCTTTAAGATACCTGTCAAGAGCATAGTCTCCGGGTTCATCTCCGCTGCATGAAGGGCAAAAACTCTGCCTTGGGTAGGCAGACTCCCCTGAGGGCAATTCTTCAGTAAATGGTCAGGACTACCACACTTGTAGCACTTCACTGAGCCATACAAACAAGCTCCAGCGTGACGGCGTGTGCACTTAGCACAGACTGGATAATCCGTGGCCCTCGGGACTACATGTCCCTGCTGCTGCTGTCCTCTCTTCCTGGATGGGCCGTGGAAAGGCCTCTTACTCTGATGCTGCTGATGGGGAGGGCGGTGCGGCGCTTGGACTAGTCTCTTGCCCTGGCGGTCTCTCTCAATATCATTCAGATCCTGCTCTGCAGCTAGAGCTCTAGAGACAGCGACATCATAAGTATTAGGGCTAGCCACCCTAACATCACGGCGCAAGATCGGCCGCAGACCATCCATAAACAGCCTCAACTTGGCTCCAGCGTCATTTGCAATCAGTGGTACGAAATGGCAAACCCTCTCAAACTTACGGATGAACTCCGTAACAGTCATGTTCTCCCTGCCTCAGGGTCATAAACTCCCTGGTAAACCTGGAACGCACCTCGTCAGTAAAATATTCAGAGTAGAATACCTCTGTAAAGCGCGTCCATCTCAGAGTTGCCAAATTCAAGGCTACGGATGCTCCTTCCCACCATAAGCGAGCGTCTCCTCCAAACAGATAGGTCGCACAACGAACCCTATCCTCGTCTCCAAGCTCCATGAACTCGAAGATAATCTCGAGGGACTTAATCCAGCCCGCGGCAACCATATGATCGGTCGTCCCTGAGAACTTCTTCGGCCTCATCTTCATGAACCGTTCATAGGTAGCCTCAGGTCCAGTCTTCTTGGCTACCCCTGCATTGTTCCCCGCAAATTGTGCGAAGAACTGTGTCATTCCGGCTAACATCTGGGCGTTCATGTCCGGTGGAGAGGGTGGAGGTAAATCTCTCTCCTGCCTATGATCCTCACCGTCCTCACGACGATGCTCATCATCTCTCATGCGCTCAGGAATGCGTCTAGGAGGCATACTGTTCCATATATATAACCCATACGTAACCAACATGCATAATTCCATTATTTCTTTAAATTTAAATAAATACTGCATAATCATAATCTTGACATGAAAACATGAGGTCCTCGGGTTCCTACTACTGCTGACCCAAGCTCGCTCACTAGTCCACACCCTCAGTCTCGACATCATCAGTACCTACAACAATCAAGTCTAGTGAGTCTAAAGACTCAGCATGCATATATCGTGAATAACAAGTAAATATATCATAAAATTTCGTGTAACGTAAAAATATCGTATCGTAAATCGTAAAGGGGAAATCATGTCATGAGTAATTATAAATACGTGCATATCTTAAAATCATACGTAAAAGCTTTGGTTGATAGAGCTCTGTCATAACATATCATATCGTAATTTTTTGTAGAGATAATGTTTCTACGCAAGTGGCCCATAACATAACATAACATGCACGTCTAATCAGACTAAACCATAGTATACTAGGCAGTAGAGATCATCACAGCCCTTGGACTTGATATCCGTACCATACATAATGGTAAACCGGTCGTAAGTCACCGGGTGAAGCAATCCCATAAGCGTAAGGTGGCCACAAGACATATCGCATATATCTCAAAAATAAACATTTTATATTTTATGCACGTAATATAATTATAACCATGTTTTTACCGAATGAGTTGGATCGTTCCCAGGCTCGCTGCGACCTAATTCTAACATGAGAAACATGCAAATAATCTTAACTTGACGAGAACTTCATAACCGAACTAAAGACGAGACAACTACGCCCAACAAACTTAGTATTCAACCACAGATTCGTACCAACCCGAACCAACATTGAACCATCGCTTAGCCATGATTAAAATACACCTAAAATACTGGAAAACATGACCCTAGGGCTGTAATACATGAAAATAGTGAATGGAGGCCAAAATTGTGAAACGCTCTTTTGAGAGTCATTTTGGCACATTGCACCGTAAATTCTCGTACGACTTCTAAACTTAACCAAATCACGAACGGCCAAAAACATGACCTTTCTAACTCATTGAGGCACTGTCCAGTCCAAGCCCATAGGCTAAAAGCGAGCCAAGAACTCAAAACAAGCCTCTGAACCGAAGCAATGCTGCTGTCAAAAATGTGTGACAGCAGCTGCGCTAGCTGGGCTTCGTTAAAGAGGCTGCTGGTCATTGGGGCTTGAACCACCAACCAGAGTCCCTTACCAACGTCCTAAGGTGTGGCTTGAACCATGGCTAAGGGCCCTAGGCCAACCAAAATCCAAAAAAACACCCAAGACAACCCAAGTTCCAACCAAAAATTCAGAAAAATCTGTACTGTGATGTATCGATTCGTTTTGTAATGCCCGAGATTTTGATTCTGTTAATATGAGATTATTGATTATGAATTGATATGATTATAGACGGGTTATTCCAAGACCAAATTGACCAAAGCATATGAAGGGTGCAATTTTTGGACAGAACTAGTGGCGCCCGAGCGGTAGAAAATGACCGCCCGAGCGCCAATGTTCAACAAGAACATGTTCGGGCAGAAGATGTGGCGCCCGGACGGTAGATTTTGACCACCCGAGTGCCAAGGGAAAGTTCTTGGACAGAGAGTGCCGCGCCCGAGCGGTAAATTACCACTGCCCGAGCGCCGGCTGAAGTTTAAGAAAATGAAACACGTTTCCTTCAGCATGCAACGTGGGTGGTATATATATATACATATATAGACGTATCATTCTTCACAAAACAAAAGAGAGAAACAAAGGAAAAGAACGAGAAAGCTTAAGAGAAACTTCGTGAAAAATCATTACACCTTTATATTTCAATCCGCCCGTTAGATTTTGAATCAGACTTTAGTACTGGGTTCCTATCAACATAGGCTACAACTGGACGTAAGTTTTACTACGTTTTGACATGCTTCGAAATTATGCTATTGTCAGAATTGAATAGGATTCATATATGATGTTCTTGTTATGTTAGACATCATAGAATCGAAGTCAGATTGAGAAACGGACTGATTATGGAATTGTTATGATTTTCTGAGTATATTGATTTGAAATCGGACAGATTTGGATTATGAATGAGTTACAGACTATATCAGATATGAGTTATGATTTATAATTGATGTCTGTTGATATGGTAGTGACGGGGAGACTGAAATTGTTCCCTTATGCCGATGATTTGAATTAAATCCAGATTAATCAGATTCAGTGTTGAATTGAGAATTGAATATTGATATTAGGATTCTCAATATATCATTTCAGATTTACAGAGACAGTCTTGAGTTCAGAACTGATATTGCTACAGACCGAGACTACAAACGGAAGGTATAAGTCAATGTGGTATTGGGAGATCGACTTGAGTCAGTTTAGACTTGAGTTTCCCTAAATCACATACTTTATTTTATTTCATTGATATTTGCACTGATTTGATTGATATACTTGTTCTCTTTAATTATAGATAGCAGGTATTAGACGAGTAATCTTGTGACAGAAGTGCCTGATAGTGATGGGATCGCCACGGGCACATTGCACGATGTCACAAGATAGTATAGAAATCTTGGGACAGATGTGCCGGATAGTGGCGGGATCGCCACGGGTACATTGCATGATGTCACAAGATAGGATATTGGCGATAGGGCCATAGTCCATGACGGTTAGGTCAGGACACTTGATGTTTTGTTATATCGACGTGGATAGAACTGGAGTCTTTTCTATTACTGTTGGTCGATATAGGAATACCCACATCTGGAAACCGGGATCCCTAGACTAGGATTGAGTCTATTCTGAATCGTGGAGTCACGAGCATTGTTGACAGTTGGATATTGATTATGTTTCAGCTTTTGATATATATTGCTGTTATCTATCCATGCTTCTATGTTTATCATATGATTGCATGTTTCGTTGATTTATATTGGGATTATATTCTCACCGGAATTATCCGGCTGTTGTCTTTTTTGTATGTGTACATGACAACAGGTGGGACAGGATCAGGGTCCAGGAAATGAGGAGAGATCGTGATAGAGTGGAGAATTCGGACTTTGATGTATATAGAGTTTTGACTCTTGATATTTAGATGTTGAACCTTAGTTTTACTGATTTGTAGACGGTACAGGACTTGTATTTTATTTTATACTGAGTTGTATATTAGTTTGATTTCACTACATTCCGCATTTTAAAAAGAAAAAAATTTATGACCCTAATTACTTGATTAGTAAATTGATCCTGATGAAGATTAAGAATTGATTAGCATCTGGGTCCCCACAATAGGTGGTATCACATCCATAGATCCTTTAGAATGAGATAGAAGCTAGTGAGCGGGGTAGATTGAGTTTTCTTTCCTGCTTTTGATTGCTAGCATGATTTACTACTTTATAATACATGTTTACCTGAAATATCTGATTTTTATATGGTATTGTGTATTATCTGGAATGGATCATCTGTAAGATGATCCGAGGAGGATTGAAACTGATCTGTTGTACTTGGGTTATTAATCCAATTAATTATCAGATATGTCTCCGAGAAGAGTACCTGAACAGGGTAGTACTTCAAATCCTCTAATGGACGTTACAGCCACTCCAATGGAGACATTGTTAAAAAGGTTTCAGTCTTTCCATCCACCGACTTTGAAGGGTACGGAGAATTCCGTGGAGTGTGAGAGTTGGCTGGATGATATTGAGATGATGTTCGAATCCTTGGAATATACGGATGAGAGGAGAGTGAAATTGATAGGACACCAGTTACACGACGTTCGACGTTGCTAAGAACTGGTGGATCACAACGAAAAGGGCATTGGAACAACGAGGTACGACCATTACCTGGAATGTATTCAGAGGTTCTTTCCAGTGTCTTATAAGAAGGACAAGGGAGCCGAGTTCGCAAACTTGAGACAGGGCCAGCTAAACATTGAGGAATATGTGGCCAAGTTCTCTTCACTGTTGCGGTTTGCTCCACACGTGGCTGAACATGATGAGGCCATTGCTAACCAATTTATTAACAGCCTGAATCCGGAAATATTTACGTTGGTAAACACTGGGAGACTGAACAACTTTACCGACGCCTTGAACAGAGCCAAAGGAGCCGAAGCCGGTCTGATGAGACAGAGAGGAGCTTCGTTTGTGCTTCCAGCATCGGGATCACAACCACCACCTCTTCGATTTGAAGGTGGCAGCAGCAGTAGCAAGAAGAAGGATTTCTTGAAGGCTAGAGGGAAGCAGTTTAGAAAATCCGGAAGCAGTTCTTCTAGCTCTGGGAGTCCTCGACAGAGCCAGAGCTATACTTGACCTATTTGCAATACTTTTGGAGGGAAGCATCCCACTGAGCAGTGCCGAGGAATATTTGGCAGCTGCCGTATCTGCAAACAACAGGGACACTTTGCTCGAGTGTGTCCACAGAGAAGTGCCCAGGGATCCCAGGCAGCAGAGTCATCTGGATCAGTGGCTCAGACAGGGAGACGACCATCTGCTGTTCATTCTTTTCAACAAGCACCGCCTAATCAGTCACAGCAGAGGCCGGGAGGAAGCCAAACAGTGAGCCAGCCTCCGAGACAGCAGGCCCGAGTGTTTGCATTGACTGAGGAGCAGGCACAGGATGCACCTGACGATGTAGTTGCAGGTAACTGTTTTATTTCTGGTTATCCTGCATATGTATTGATAGATACTGGTGCATCACATACATTTATATCTAAGAGGTTTGCATTGAGTCATGCATTACCTATTGAGTCATTGTCTGCGATAATGTCTGTCTCTTCCCCGTTAGGGACAGGTTTGATATCGGTGAAGACTGTGAAATCTTGTATACTGCAGTACGATGGGCATACGATTGAGTTAGACTGTATTGTGCTTGGTTTATCTGATTTTGATTGTATTATCGGTATCGATATGTTGACCAAGTACCGAGCTACAGTTGATTGTTTCCACCAGATAGTGAGATTCAGACCTGAGATGGCTGAGAAGTGGAAATTTTACGGTAAGGGTTCTCGAGCTAGAATTCCTTTGATATCTCCGATAAATATGACTCGATTATTGCAGAAAGGAGAGGATTGATTCCTGGTATATGCAGTTGATTTACTGAAGTCGAGCCCATCATTGGCGGACTTGCCAGTGGTGTGTGAGCTTGCTGATGTATTTCCAGATGAGATTCCTGGATTGCCTCCGATTCGAGAGATAGACTTCAGCATTGAGTTGATGCCAGGAACCGTTCCGATTTCGAGGGCTCCGTACAGGATGGCACCGATCGAATTGAGAGAATTGAGAGAACAGCTGGAGGATTTACTGGCTAAGGGATATATTAGACCGAGTGTTTCTCCTTGGGGCGCTCCAGTACTCTTCGTGCGGAAGACGGATGGGTCGATGAGACTTTGTATCGACTACCGGCAACTGAACAAGGCAACGGTAAAGAATAAATATCCATTGCCTCGCATTGATGATCTGTTTGATCAGTTGCAGGGTTCTTCGGTGTATTCCAAGATCGATCTGAGATCTGGATACCATCAACTCAGAGTTAAGGATTCTGATATCTCAAAGACATCATTCAGAACCCGGTACGGACACTATGAATTTATTGTCATGCCATTTGGTTTGACGAATGCACCAGCGGTATTTATGGGATTAATGAACCGTGTCTTTCAGAAATATCTCGATGATTTTGTGATTATTTTCATCGATGATATTTTGATCTATTCAAAGAATGTGATGGAGCATGCTGAGCATTTAAGAACTGTGTTAAGAACTTTGAGGGCGGAGAAACTGTATGCTAAACTGTCGAAATGCGAGTTTTGGTTGAAACATGTGGTATTTCTGGGACATATTATATCCGAAGATGGCATATCCGTTGATCCCAGTAAGGTTGAGGCAGTGATTTCTTGGCCGAGACCGACATCTGTACCAGAGATTCGTAGTTTTATGGGTTTGGCAGGATATTATCGTCGATTTATCAAAGATTTTTCGAGTATTTCCAAACCGATTACACAGTTGACTCAGAAAAATGCTCCATTTGTTTGGTCTGAGGAGTGTGAGTCCAACTTTGTAGAGCTGAAGAAAAGACTGACCAGTGCTCCGGTGTTGACTATCCCGTCAGGTACTGGTGATTTTGTTGTTTATTGTGATGCATCTCACCGTGGATTGGGTTGTGTTTTGATGTAGCGGGGGCATGTGATTGCTTATGCCTCGAGACAGCTGAAACCCCATGAGTCTCGTTATCCAATTCATGATCTTGAATTGGCGGCCATCGTCTTTGCATTAAAGATATGGCGACATTATCTGTACGGTGAGAAATTTGAGATATATTCCAATCACAAGAGCTTGAAGTATTTGTTTTCACAATCAGAGTTGAATATGAGACAGCAAAGATGGCTGGATTTATTGAAGGACTTTGATTGTGTGATTAAATACTATCCAGGAAAGTCCAATGCAGCAGCTGATGCACTAAGTCGAAAGGTATGTTCTCTATCCTTATCGACTATGGGTGTTTCGAATTTGATTGAAGACTGCTGTTTGTCTGGATTAGCTTTTGAAACAGATCGTCAGCCTCTGAGATTATGTGCGATTCGAGCTGAACCGGCATTGATATTGAAAATCAAAGAGGCACAGAAAGGTGATCAGAACGTACAAAATTCGATTGCTATGGTCAGAGCTGGACATCGATCAGAATATCAGGTTCAAAATGGTATTTTGTATGTGAATGATTGTCTTGTTGTGCCGAATGTTTCGGAGTTAAGACAGCAAATACTGACAGAAGCACACAATAGTCGTTTTAGCATTCATCCTGGTGGCAGGAAAATGTATAATGATTTGAGGACACAGTATTGGTGGAAACAAATAAAATCTGATGTTACTGAATTTGTAGCCAAGTGTCTGAATTGCCAACAGGTGAAGGCTGAAAGAAAGAAACCAGGAGGACTGTTACAGAGTTTGTCGATTCCTGAATGGAAATGGGATCACATTTCCATGGATTTTGTGACACAGTTGCCAAGATCCTCCCGAGGTTATGATGCGATTTGGGTCGTGATTGATCGACTAACCAAATCTGCATGTTTTATTCCATACAAAATGACCTACCGATATGACCAGATGGTCGATATTTATGTGCGTGAGGTGGTCAGATTGCAAGGAGTGCCGAAGTCGATTGTCTCAGACCGTGATCCTCGGTTTACTTCACATGTGGGGACCCGGACGCTAATCATGTTCTTAATCATAATTGGGACTAATTAATCAATTATAAAACAGGGTCTAAATTTTTTTTTAAAATGCGGAACGTAGTGAAATAAAACATATATACATCTAAGTATAAAAGTACAAGTCCTGTACTACATACATTTATTCAACTAAGGTTTAACAGCTAATATCAAGTGTCCAACCCTATCTCTAATCCAAGTCCGGCCTCCACTCTAATCACAATCTCTCTTCATCTTCTCAACCCTGAACCTGCCCCACCTGTTGTCATGCACACATACAAAGCAAGACAACAGCCGGATAACTCCGGTGAGAATAAATCTCAGTATAAACAATGTAAACATGCAATCATATAAAAACATATACAAAAGCATATAACAAATATCATTCACATGCAGCCAATCAGTAAACATGAATGATATAAAACTGTAAATCAACTAGTCATCACAGACTCGACTCAAACAACGCGTCGTCTCAGACTCGACTCAACTCTAACCTAGGGATCCCAATGTCTGGATATTGATAATTTTATCGAATCTCAGTCGATAGGAATGAATCAACCCTAAACGGCATCGATATAATTCATATATCCAGTGTCTGGGAGAAACAGCCGCAGAATTGACGAATCAGTCAAGAATTAAGCGAATCAGCCAATAACTAGACGAATCAGCCAGTAATTAAGCGAATCAGCCAAAGTTTAGACGAATCAGTCGATAACTAGACGAATCAGCCAATAACCAGACGAATCAGTCGGTGACTTGGCGAATCAGCCAATGACTAGCGAATCAGCAGTCAATACATGCAGTGGCTATAAATCAATAGTCTACAACCATCAATCTCATCAATTACAAATATCAATGCAATAAACTAAGTATGTGATTTAGGGAAACTCGAGTCAAACCTCACTCGAGTTGTGCAATCCCAACTCAACATTAATTTATACCTTTCTTTCTGATACTCTGACTCTATCGAAGTCTCGAAATCAAAGCCTGTCAATACTCAATCTGAAAATAACAATATCGAGGGTACGGTATCAATACACCACTCAATCAATACTGGATATAATCAGAATTCAATCAAATTCTGGTTCAACGGCATAGAATCATAATCTCAATATATCCAGCCATACCATATCAGTCAGATATCAATTCTAACATCTTATACTCGATAATCACTCAATCTTGATATCAATTCTTACTCAACTTTACTCTAAAAATCATAACAATTTCATTTGGTATCTGTTCCTCAGTCCGGTTTCGATTATACGATGTTTAACATGACAAGAACATCATATATGAATCATATCAGATTCTGACAATACCATAATTTCAAATCATATCAAAACGTAGCAAAACTTACGTCCAGTTGTAGCCTACGTCGATAGGAACTCAATACCGAAGTCGGATTCAAAATCTAATGGACGGATTGAAATATAAAGGCGTAAGGATTTTTCGGAGCTTCTTCGGCCTCTTTCTCCTTTCACCTTATTTTTGAAGAGGAATGTTAAATATATATATATATATCTCGTGCATGCATCAAGGCAAATGGCACATCCTTCACGCAACACGTCTCGCGCATATGCGCCGATGCGCGACATCAACCGGCGCATATGCGCGAGACCTTAAGTCTCGGCGCGTGTCTTCCCAACTGCTGGCGCATATGCGTGACACCTTTCCGCGCATATGCGCCCAACTCTCTGGACTCGGCATTCCTGAATACACCTGCTCGCGCATATGCGCGTCATGTCTCGCGCATATGTGCGAGACTTACTGTCTCGGCAATCACCCCACATACCTGGCTCGCGCATATGCGCGCCCCTTCTCGCGCATATGCGCGAGGTGTTCTATCCTCGCGAAGGATCTTTCGCTTGTACAGGCTCGCGCATATGCGCGAGGTCCTCTGTCCCATGTCGCGCATATGCGCGCATCTGTGCCGCGCATATGCGCGAGGGCTACTGTTCCTCGCACATTTTCATGCATTATCTCGTCTTTCCCGGTCCGATCCTTTCCGTCTATAATCATATCAATTATCCCCAAATCATTGCAGATTAATAGGATAAAATTCTCGGGCCTTACATCTCACTTCTGGCAAAGTTTGCAGCAAGCTATAGGTACGAAGTTACATATGAGTACCGCATATCATCCACAAACTGACGGACAGTCAGAGCGTACGATCCAGACATTGGAAGATATGCTAAGAGCTGTAGTGCTTGACTTTAGCACTAATTGGCAAGATGCATTGCCTCTTTGGGAGTTTTCGTACAACAATAGCTATCAGATGAGTATTGAGATGACTCCTTTTGAAGCGTTGTACGGAAAAAAATGCAGATCCCCTCTTTATTGGGATGATATCTCTGAAGTTCCTGAGATTGGACCTGATATGATCAGAGATATGACTGAAAAAGTAAAACTAATTCCGAAGAGAATGAAGGCAGCTCAGGACCAACAGGCCAAATATGCCAACATTAGACGACGACCGTTGGTATTTGAGACAGGAGACAGAGTATTTTTGAAGATTTCTCCTTTCAGGGGTGTTGTCAGATTTGGCAAGAAAGGAAAATTGTCTCCATGATACGTTGATCCATATGAGATTCTCGAGAAGGTAGGAGATCGTGCCTATCGACTTGCCTTGCCGCCTTCATTATCGGGAATACATGATGTTTTTCATTTATCTATGCTGCGGAAGTATCTCCCCGATGATTCTCATATTATGCAGCCAGACGAGACCGAGCTGGATGAGACATTGAGTTATGTCGAAAAACCAATTCGGATTATCGATCGTAAAGAAAAACAGCTCAGAACAAAGACGATTCCTCTTGTGAAAGTTCAATGGACTCGTCATGGCATTGAAGAAGCCACTTGGGAGACTGAATCAGATATGAGACAAAAATTCCCAGCATTGTTTCACTGATGTAAATTTTTATTTGACTCTAATTACATTCCTTCTTAATGATATGATTTGACAATCTGTGATTTCGAGGACGAAATCATATCTTAGGAGGGGAGAAATGTAATGCCCGAGATTTTGATTCTGTTAATATGAGATTATTGATTATGAATTGATATGATTATAGACGGGTTATTCCGAGACCATATTGGCCAAAGCATATGAAGGGTGCAATTTTTGGACAGAACTAGTGGCGCCCGAACGGTAGAAAATGACTGCCCGAGCGCCAATGTTCAACAAGAACATGTTCGGGCAGAAGATGTGGCGCCCGGGCGGTAGATTGTGACCGCCCGAGCGCCAAGGGAAAGTGCTTGGAAAGAGAGTGCCGCGCCTGAGCGGTTAATTACCACCGCCCGAGCGCCGGCTGAAGTTTAAGAAAATGAAACACGTTTCCTTCAGCATGCAACGTGGGAGGTATATATATATATACATATATAGACGTATCATTCTTCACAAAACAAAAGAGAGAAACAAAGGAAAAGAACGAGAAAGCTTCAGAGAAACTTCGTGAAAAATCCTTACACCTTTATATTTCAATCCGCCCGTTAGATTTTGAATCTGACTTTAGTACTGGGTTCCTATCAACATAGGCTACAACTGGACGTAAGTTTTACTACGTTTTGACATGTTTCGAAATTATGCTATTGTCAGAATTGAATAGGATTCATATATGATGTTCTTGTTATGTTAGACATCATAGAATCGAAGTCAGATTGAGAAACGGACTGATTATGGAATTGTTATGATTTTCTGAGTATATTGATTTGAAATCGGACAGATTTGGATTATGAATGAGTTACAGACTATATCAGATATGAGTTATGATTTGTAATTGATGTCTGTTGATATGGTAGTGACGGGGAGACTGAAATTGTTCCCTTATGCCGATGATTTGAATTAAATCCAGATTAATCAGATTCAGTGTTGAATTGAGAATTGAATATTGATATTAGGATTCTCAATATATCGTTTCAGATTTACAGAGACAGTCTTGAGTTCAGAACTGATATTGCTACAGACCGAGACTACAAACGAAAGGTATAAGTCAATGTGGTATAGGGAGATCGACTTGAGTCAGTTTAGACTTGAGTTTTCCTAAATCACATACTTTATTTTATTGCATTGATATTTGCACTGATTTGATTGATATACTTGTTCTCTTGAATTATAGATAGCAGATATTAGACGAGTAATCTTGTGACAGAAGTGCCTGATAGTGGTGGGATCGCCACGGGCACATTGCACGATTTCACAAGATAGTATAGAAATCTTGGGACAGATGTGCCTGATAGTGGCGGGATCGCCACGGGCACATTGCAAAATGTCACAAGATAGGATATTGGCGATAGGGCCATAGTCCATGACGGTTAGGTCAGGACATTGGATGTTTGGTTATATCGACGTGGATAGAACTGAAGTCTTTTCTATTACTGTTGGTCGATATAGGAATACCCACATCTGGAAATCGGGATCCCTAGTCTAGGATTGAGTCTCGTCTGAATCGTGGAGTCACGAGCATTGTCGACAGTTGGATATTGATTATGTTTCAGCTTTTGATATATATTGCTGTTATCTATGCATGCTTCTTTCTATGTTTATCATATGATTGCATGTTTCGTTGATTTATACTGGGATTATATTCTCACCGTAATTATCCGGCTGTTGTCTTGTTTGTATGTGTACATGACAACAGGTGGGACAGGATCAGGCTCCAGGAAATGAGGAGAAATCGTGATAGAGTGGAGACTTCGGACTTTGATGTATATAGAGTTTTGACACTTGATATTTAGATGTTGAACCTTAGTTTTACTGATTTGTAGACGGTACAGGACTTGTATTTTATTTTATACTGAGTTGTATATTAGTTTGATTTCATTACATTCCGCATTTTAAAAAGAAAAAAATTTATGACCCTAATTACTTGATTAGTAAATTGATCCTGATGACGATTAAGAATTGATTAGCGTCCGGGTCCCCACACGTTTGTTGTCTTATATCGTTCCAGTGGCCATATGATCGACCATGGCTCGATCTATACTTGATGAAGTGTTGTAGGAACCATGGCTAAGGGCTAAAGAGCCAACCAATATCCACCCAAAAATTCAAAGCCGAAGCTTCACTCACGCAGGAACTAAAGAAATCGAAGGGGTAAGTACTTGTCTTGTTTTGTTTTAAAACTGATGGGACAATGAACCAAGCCTTAAAAGGCCATCATGGTCATGTCCTAGACATGCTAAGGAAGGGTTCCAACCATGGTTACAGGCCTTGGACTAACCATGATTCGAACACTTGCCGTAGACAAGCAACACTAAAACCGAGCCTCAAAATTTGCAACATGGAGCGTTGCTGTCAAATATGGTTTTATTGTGGTAAATGGACTGCAACCAATGGACCAACACCTTCTTAACACACACTATTACATGCCTAGATGCTGCCATGAGCGCCTGGAAACGATCCAATCCCTGAAATCACAAAAACAAGACAACCCGTGAAGCATGAAGGAAGCCGAAAAATCTGTGCAGAATATTTTGTGTAGTTGCTGTCAACATTTCGATTTCGCCATTGAAATCATGATCATGTAATGTTTTAAAATATTTATATGACTTGATTGAAGAGCAAAGAAAGCATATATACATGCCTGGAAATTTGTTTTCGAAAGAAACAAATCAATATGACGAATACGGCGCGGCGGAGACGGAGTTTCTTTCTTACTTTCTTTCTTGTTTCTCTTGGTGATGGATCACGATTTCAGCAGCTGTTATGCTCTTAAATTCTTGAATGGATGGTGGGGGAGAGTGTTTAGGGAATGAAGGGGAAGGTTCCCAATTAAATGGGGAGGTAGAATGGCAATTCAATTCATTCCATGATAGTTACTAGTGAGATATGGAATGAGGTGTGCTATCATGGGATTGAGGGAGATTTGAGGGAGGTGATTGCCGATTATTCCTATCAAAACAAGGCAAGGATATTGCTTAATTGTTAATTAGTGGGGATTTAAATGAAGGGATTATATATGCCATGAAGAGTTAAGGAAGGGGATCAAAATGGAGGGCTGCCAAGCAAGATTAAATCCTATAAGGGGTGGTGGAATTTTTCTATCAAAAATGGGGGAGGATATTGCTTAATTCATGAATTTTTAACTCCTTAAAGTTTTAAACATTTATTATGTATTTTAGTGAATTAATAATTTAATTTAGGATAACAATTATCTTGGATGCATGGCTAGGTCTTAAAATAAATTACTAACATGTTAAGTTACAATCTCTTAAATAAAATAGGTCTAGATTAATTTATCCCAATTGGTTACATATTTTAATTTAGGCTTTTAAATTAATTATTGGACATAAAAGAACTTATTTACTGCTTAACTCCAATTAATTAAATAAATCCTTAAACATTCTTTTACATTAAAATAAATTAGTCCTTGGCTTAAATTAAATCTTGGAATATTTTCTTATTATTAAATTTTATCTCAATACTCCAACTCCGGTCCGGCCTCGCGTATTTAACTGTAAAGATAAAACTAAACTTCTACGATTTAAAAATAAATGATCATGACTTAAAAATTTTAAAAATGAAATAAACTCTCATGCATGTGTGAAAATCATTTTAATTTAAATAATAGTAATTATGCATGGTTTATACGTAGTCTGATTTATCGGGTTTTAAAGTGTGAACTCTGGTTAGAGCAAGTATCATTTCTGGGCCATATCGTTTCGAGAGATGGCATTGCAGTGGATCCCATTAAGATTGAAGCGATTAAACAATGGCATATTCTTCGACAGTCTCCGAGGTGCGTAGTTTTCTTGGTTTGGCAGGTTCTTATCGACGTTTTATTGCCAATTTCTCCAAAATAGCCCTGCCATTAACCAATCTGACGAGGAAAGAGGGGACGTTTGAGTTGACAAACGAGTGCCAACACGGATTTCAAGTGATGAAAGACAAGTTGACATCAGCCTCTATCCTAGCACTTCAGTGCAGTACTGAAGATTTTATTGTATACACTGATGCGTCAAATATGGGACATGGAGCTGTACTGATGCAGAGTGTGAAAGTAATCGCTTATGCTTCTCGTCAGTTGAAGGACTACGAAAAGAATTATCCCACCCACGATCTTGAGTTGGCTGCATTGGTCTTTGCATTGAAAATATGGAGGAATTATCTGTATGGCGAGAAATGTGAAGTTTTCACAGATCACAAGAGCTTGAAATATCTATTCTCACAGAAAGAACTCAATATACGGCAGAGAAGGTGGTTAGAACTTGTTAAAGATTATGATGCGACCATTAGCTACCACCTAGGTAAAGCAAACGTTGTTGCAGATGCTTTGAGCCGCAAGTCAGTTTCTTCTTTGAGCTCGTTGATTCAGAAGCCGTTGTTATTAGATCTTTCAGGTTTGGTTATTCGACCTACGTTGATAGATAGGATACGACGGGAGCAGCCTAAGGACAATCAATTGATGGAATTGTGATCCAAAGCCGATGAGAAAGGAAATACAGAGTTCGCAATGAACACTGATGAATTGTTAACGTTTAGAGGTCGGATATGTGTTCCTAGTGGTGATGATATTCGATGGGATGTTTTGACAGAAGCTTATACCACGCCATATTCGATACATCCATGTAGCACCAAGTTGTATCAGGATCCCCGACATCTATACTGGTGGCCAGGTATGAAAAATGATATCGCAAATTTTATATCTGAATGTCTAACATGTCAGCAGGTAAAGATTGAGCATCAAAGACCTGCTCGAACTTTGCAATCTCTCCCAATATCTCAGTGGAAGTGGGAGCACATCACTATGGACTTCGTAACGGGACTTCCAAGAACACCAAAGGGTTACAACTCCATCTGGGTGATTGTTGACAGGTTAACAAAGTCGGATCATTTTCTTCCGGTCAAGACGACGTTTACAATGAACCAGTATGCTGAAGTTATGTAGTTGAGAATGTGAGACTTCATGGAATCCCTGTGTCAATTGTATCTGATCCTGACCCAAGGTTTACTTCTGAATTCTGGAAGAGCTTGCACAGAGCCTTAGGCACTAGGTTAGCTTTTAGCACAGCTTATCATCCTCAGAGTGACGGGCAGTCAGAGAGGGTGATACAGATTCTTGAAGATATGCTACGAGCTTGCACGATTGATTTTCCTGGTAGCTGGGATTCTAAATTGCCACTTGTTGAATTTATGTATAACAATAGTTATCAGGCGTTGATTGTGGAATGGCACCATACGGGGCATTGTACGGCAGGAAATGTAGGTCACCGTTGAACTGGGATGAAGTCGGTGAAAGAAAGATGTTAGGACCAGAATTGGTTCAACAAACAGTTGATGTAATTGCTTTAATTCGGGACAGAATGAAGACGGCCCAATCCAGATAGAAAAGTTATGCCGATATCCGAAGAAGGCCTTTGGAGTTTAAAGTTGGAGATCACGTATTTGTCAAAATTTCTCCTCTCAAAGGCATTATGAGATTGGCAGGAAAGGAAAGCTGAGCCCAAGATTTATCGGCACATTTGAAATTCTGGACAGGATTGGAGAAAGACCATATCGTTTAACCTTACCGCCCGACTTGGATAGAGTCCACAATGTATTTCACGTCTCAATGCTCAGGAAGTACATCTCGAACCCTTCCCATGTTCTCAGACATGAACCGTTGGATCTGATGCCGAACTTGACCTATCAAGAAGTATCAATCCAAATTTTAGATCGCAAGGTTAAAGTACTGAGGAATAAGGAGATCGGAATTATCAAGATTCTTTGGCGTAATCAGTTGGTTGAAGAAGCAATGTGGGAGCCAGAGGAGGAAATGAAACAACGATATCCTGAGTTATTCGCACAGTAATGGCAATTTCGGGGACGAAATTTCTTAAGGAGGGGAGAATTGTAACGCCCAGACATTCGTATACATATGATATAAGGTAATGATTATGATTAAGTATGTTCATTATTCCTTTTATGGTTTATTATGATGATCGTTTGGGATAGGTGATGTAATGGTGTTGGTTTATGGCTTCAAGATATGATATGAATGGTATTGAATTATACAGAATGAAACAGATAATGCATGGGTAGAATAGAAAGTTGATCTTTAGCCAAATAGATAATGGAAGTGCTGAAACGGTATGAAACTGTGGCAGTAGTTGTGGTTTTTAGCATAATGTTTGTATATTGATCTGATTGATGTGAGGCCACTTCCATTAGAAAGATAAGACATAAGAATATTACTTTCATGTTTTGAGTTGTGTTCAAATCATTGTGGAAGACAAGCCAAAAGCGTCCCGAAGTGTGTCGTGTGTATCGTCGTTCCTCCATTGACACATGTTGGGAGATTGAGCATAACTTTTTACTCAGAACTTTAAATGACATGAGGTCAATTGGAGATGCAAGCCAAGACATAGGGCTACAACTTTCATGTTTACCACTTTTCCTAATTATGAAGGGAAGAGGCGTTTCAGAAGCGATCTTTGTTGTAGCTATGCGCAGAGCGCGCCCGAGCGGAAAGAGTTGTCCGCCCGAGCGCGCCTAGTTCGGAAATTTTGTGTTTTTGGCCGAGAGGTCCGCGTTAGGGCGGTAAAAGATGTCCGCCCGGGCGCCCAGCAAAGTGTAAAAACGTGTTTTGGGTATTTTAAGGCATAAAATCGATTGAGACTTCATTTTTCCTCATTTTCCTTCTCTTCCTTTCTCTTCTCCATCGATTCTAAGATAGGGTTCTTCATCTTATTCTTATTCTCTCATTCAATCAAGCAATCAATCTTCAATTCGGAGTTGGAACTTCATATTTTTAGTGAAAGGAGCAAAGGTAAGTGGTTTTTCTTCTTGTTCTTGAGTTGTTGTAGATGGTAAAGTTGGGGGATGGTAGTTGTGATTGATGTATTGGATTAAATTGTAATTTAAGGTTATTATTTTGATGTTGATGGTTAGTTATTGAGTTTATTGCTGTAGGATCATTGTCAAGGTTTAGGAAACCAATTGCTTCAAGTGTTGTAAGTGGAATCATTTCTTAAATTCATCACATGATCCTATATATATGTGTTTTGATGATTTTATGATGCTAACTCCTTTCAAATTCCATTAATGATATATATATGTAAATATGTATATATGGTAGTGCAATTATTTGCATTTTTGAATGAAAGGAGTTAAACTTTACATGATGCCTCTAATGTGTTTGATAAAATGCTTGAATGAAGTTTTATATGATTGAATGATTGGATTGATAGTGATAGTAGCGGTGTTGTCTCTAGAAATTCTAAATCTGCAATGTAATTGACCAATTAACGATGAAAACATGTGCTTTCTTATAAGATGCATTTTATGCAGAGGTACATATCCCTCCTACAAGATTCGTTTTTACGAAGAGGGTTAGAAATGAATGAACTATCCTATAAGAACTATCAATGCTTCAGTTAATCAATGAAATGAATATCATCTCTATGTATTGTTGTATTATGATTCTTGACGGATGATATTAATGATGATTCGACGATTATGAAAATGAGATGGATAATGTTTTCAACAAAATGAAATTGAGGCTATCCCTTTTAAGTTTTTCAATAAAATGATATATATGTATCTTGTTAGTATTAATTCCATTTGCTGAGTTTTATACCCATTCCAGTTATGTTCATGTCATGCAGGCACAGGTAAGAAAGACTGATCATCCCTCAGTTGTCAAAGAGAGAGAAGGGAATATGAAAAACTTTGGAGATTTCAATTGGATGTTATTTTTGTTATGGTTATGGTTATTTTGGGAAATATTGTGAGGACCCGGAAGCTAATCATCTTCTTAATCATTTTTGAGATTTAATTATCAATTAAGATAAACAGGGTCTAAAATTTTCTTTTTTACAATGCAAGACGGAACGTAATGGAATTTAATTAATATACATATCAGTATAAAAATACAGTTCTGTACAATACACATTCAGACTAGACTAAGGTTCAACTACTAGATTTCAAGTGTTAGAACCATATCTACAACAACTCCGGAATCACCACGCTAAACTTGTCCTCTCTCATCATCTTCTTGAGCCCGATCGTGTCCCACCTGTTGTCATGCACACATACAAACAAGACAACAGCCGAATAACTCCAGTGAGAATAAATCCCAGTATAAACAATGTGTACATGCCATGGTATAATAGAGTATGAAACAGATATCACTACATGTATCACAATCTGGCATTGCAAATCGAAATCAAATTGTAAATAAAACATGAATTGTAATCTACGAAACATAATTTATACAATCTTTAATTCAACTCATGACTCGGCATCTCAGACTCGACTCATCTCTCATCTAATCTAGGGATCCCGGTGAATAAGAACGTAACAGGTCTCCCACCAACTACTACCGGTCGCGGTGGCGGTACGTTCTTATTTCTGGACTTTGGTCTAGTCTATATCGAATAATCCGTAATAAGGATGCTATCTGTATCTGAAGCATCTCGATATACCAAACATCCAGTGTCTTGGCATTTCTGTCCAAGACTAACCCTATTCTGACAATGTGCAATGGACCAGTGACTCCTCTGTCATAGTCTAGCCCCTCTGTCAGTGACTCTCACTTAATTACTCTCTGCTTTCTACTTTCTAATTCAATAGAATAAACATAATCATTAAAGCACAAAGGTATAAAAACAATACCATACAAGTATGTGGTTTAGGGAAACTCGAGTTAAATCTAACTCAAGTCGATCTCCCAATTAACATCGATTTATACCTTTCTCTTCTCGATCTGACGAAGTCGAAGTTTCGGGTTCAAATCTGTCCATTCCCAATCTAGCAATGACAATCGAATATGTATAATATCAGTGAACAACTCAATTCAATACCTGTTCTGATCAATACTCAAATCAAAATACAATCTGATCAATGTCAATCGACATAGAGTACAACAATACAATCTCCATTCATCGTAAATCTGATCAATATCAATCTACTGATGTTTCGACGGCATAACAGCGCAATCTTGCGATACCGATAACTCAAACAACAATAACCTAATACAAGGACCATAACATCAACTCATAATCATCACAATCTATATATCAAGATCTCAAAATCTGCATAATCTCATACACATATATGCTGGAAATCTAAACAATCTCATATCATATCCGTTCTTCGATTCGTTTGCAATTCTACGATCATCATAATCATGGGAACACCAAATAGAAATCAATTCTGATTCCTCCCCACATATATATTGAACCATACTGAAAATGAACCATACTTACATCCTTTCGAAGCTGGTGATGAGAGGAACACAAATCTTAACTCAGATTGAAAATCGGATGAATAGATCTTACACAAACTAGCTTCTAAGATGAAAGAATTTTGCACCTTTCCTGAAATGCTCTCGGTCCTTGCTGTTGAGTTGGTGAGGAAATGAAGGAGACAACACATCATATATGCATGGCAAGGGCAAGTGTCTTATTTTTCACTCAACACGTCGCACCGCGGGTGCGGTAGCTTTTCACCGCGGGTGCGCTTAGCTCTCAGCAGCCCCATCAAAAAATCAGGAACAGTGACCGCGGGTGCGCTCATTCTTGGACCGCTGGTGCGGTGACCCTACTGTAGCAGCACCGCGGGTGCGCTCTGTCTGGCACCGCGGTTGCGGTGTCCCTACTGTAAAAATAGCCAACTCTCTGTCCATCAACCGCGGGTGCGGTATATTTCATAGCGCGGGTGCGGTGGCTTTTTCCCTCAAAACACAACTTTCTGCCCTTGCACCGCGGGTACGGTGGCTTTTTCCCTCAAAACACAACTTTCTGCCCTTGCACCGCGGGTGCGGTCTACTTCTTGGCGCGGGTGCGGTCACTCTCTTTGTCAACAAACTCAATTTGCAACGTCGCTTCTCCACGTCTGTTCTTCCATCGCCTTATTCATATATAACAATTCAAAAGTATCAAACTAAAATCTCTGGCATTACATTTCTCCCCCCCATTAGATATGAGTTCGTCCTCGAACTCACAGGTAATCCTATCAGATACATCAGAAGAAATGTATAACAGAGTTCAATCCGAAAACTCATCTCAATGAATCATTTCTGAAATCTCAATCTCATAGCGGATTCTGTCTTTTAGATAGTCTCTTTGATATTCTGACAATATTACTGTGTTTTCAACCACAGAATAAACTTCATTTTTAAATATCTGTCTTTTACGGATCTCTGATTCCAAACTGGAATAATAATTCAAAAAGTATAATATCATAATAGCCTTCGGAATAATCCTGTTCGAATCAATCTTGCAATACTGGCTATACAACATCCGTATATACCAATCCACAGCTCATAACAAATCAACACCATCAGCTGTTATCAAATCTGGTTAATCTAGTCAAGGATATATTCTATTTTCAGTCTCAAATATCAACAGTCATCGTCCGACGTTGGCTTATTTAGTCTATCTATTCTGAGCTGTCTTCGTTCTCTTCTGAATCAGTTGCATTTTCTTTATCGTATCTCTGACCTTATCAGATCCAATCTCAGGTATCTCCGAGATATCATCTCTATGCAAAGGAAATATACAGTTCTCTCTGTACAATACCGCAACTGAAGCTATCTCAATACTCATCTGATAGCTATAGTTATACGATCATTCACAAAGTGACAATAAATCATGTCAACTAGTGCTAAAATTCAGCACTACATGTCCTGGATATCCTCCAGTCTCAGGATAGTTCACTCCGACTATCTGTCGATTTATAGACCATAGATAAAAGAGTTTATTGTATACTCTGCCAAAAGTACAGAATTAATCAAAAATCATAGTATGATATAATCAACTTTGGCATTCAATACAATCTGACCCCTTTTCTTACATAAATCTCAGTCATCTGATCATATCTGTACATCTTCCTCTACAACATAATAGAGGCATATTCAAGCAATCTCTCAATCATAATCACATCACAGCACAGTCTTGTCAAGATTTCAGTAGTATCGTCACACAATCCATAGAAATGTACTCCCATTTCTATTCAAGAACCGATAATCTAGATAACCAATCTCCTGGTTTCTATCTTTCTGTCTTCATCTGTCGACGATTCAGACATTTCCGTACCAATTCTGCTACAACTGATCTCCTCTGTTTATATCAAAACTATCTTTTCGAAGTATCATATCTTTTCTGTTACCAGCAAGAATACTTAATTGACTACTGTGCGCTTCTAACAAACATCTATCATTTCAGATTCGAAATATTCGGCACAAACAAGTCGGTTACTCGCATATAATACAGTAGTACCTACCTGATATTCTGATTGACACCCTACTCTGCTTATCGAAATCAAATTTTGTACATTCTGATAAAACTTCTGAACTGCTGTAACTTTCAAAATCAGCTTTGATTCGGCTTGAACTGTATATAATCTCAACAATATACAACAATCTGTATCAAATACGGATTCAGAATAACAGCAATATCGGCTCAGATTCTAAATATCAATCATCTAAACTGATCTAATAAACTCATAGAATGTGATTTCTGACAATATTGTCGATCTGACTAACCGATTACATCTTCAACGTTGTTTAGATCAACTGCCATATCATCTTCGAATGTAATGTCCCCCAAACAATATACTCTGTCTCAAATACTGTTTTAGAACAATAACAATTCGTAAGAAATTTCAAAACAACAGTCACATATCATAATCTGCTAAACTCATGAAAAAAATAAATTTCTGACATTTCTGACTCGGTGTCATTCTCAGCCACTGATCACTGCCTTAGTTGTGCTAATATCAATCGGTATACCATATTCGGATATCACATACTCGGAATACTATCTGTTTCAGTACAAATTCATATCTGAACAATTTCTGTATACAACAATTTCAGTTCTCAGATTCTTCAATACAAGATATTCGATTCAGTCAGTCATATGCCACGAGTATATCACAAAATATCATAGATAACCAGCATAAAATCATCAGAATACCTCTGAATCCAGGATTCGTCAACCCATAATCAGAACTGGTATTAAATCAAGGCGGAAATCACTCTCCCTGATATAAGGCAAATCCGGAATTTCATCTGGAAAGACTTTAGCGATTCTCCTGCTACTGACAAATCAGCTCATGGTATATTGATTTTCAGTAATCAACTGAATGCATAAGGAATAACTCCATTCCTTTCGATAATCATCGAATCTTAATTAATACGGAAATTAAAGGAATTCAAAATCGAAAATCCTTACCGTACATTATTCATTCTTCGGCCATTTCAGGTCCGAATCTTACCATCTCCTGGTAAGAATCTACAATAGCTCTGTACTTGTTCAATATATCCATATCAATAAAGCTGCCAGAATCAGACAATACAAGTACAACATAATCTAACTCAATCTTATTCTCATCTTACTACAGTATACAATATTTTACAGAATTCACTGACATCAACCTTTCCCCCAAGAGGTAAGGAAATCAATCAATACTACAATACCACCAGACCCAACAGATAAAGCATATATCAATGTAATTCATACAAAATCATGTATAGGATGTTTTTGTTAGAGTAAGTGCCCGTCGAGCCAAGTGTTGGCCGAGTGTTCACAATGAAACTCTATGTATAAACAGTCTTTATTTTAATAATACTTAAAATTATTATTTTGGCACATCTTTATCTGTATACTCATGCTAGTTGCATAGATAAAGCCCTTGAATATACAAATAGTAGAAAGAATATGAGATGCTCATATGATGAGTATCATGAAATTCATATTTGGAATACTGTATATTCTAAACAGTTCCTAGTCGATTCAGCCGCCGCTAAGAAGGATATGGGCCGCTCGAGTTCGAGAATAGTATCTGCGATGTGAGTACCATGTTTCATTGGTAGGGGACATTGTGATGTCCGAGCATGCAGATAGGTGCTCCTGGTAGAGTGCACTGAACAACCCTCCATAAAGGACTTTCCAAGTGGTTCTCACTTATCGAGTGGAAAAGTCCTAGTTTATGGTTGTACACCATTAGTCCTTATGACCCGGGACAACATTGAGACTCTATGTGCTAGAATTACACTTTGACTTGTTTACCGACTGATGCAAACGAGGGGACGAAGTAAGAAGTTTAAAGATGCACTTCAAGGACTCATGATGAGCTATCAGAGAAGTCCTACAAGTTGGATGTCTAAATTAGAGGAGGTTGGGAATCATGGGAATAATATTGGAGGTTTTTGGAATATTATTCAAGTGCAATTGCCGAAGGTGGAGCGCACCCGCGCCAGTTCAGGGACTGCACTCGCGGTCCATGATAATCAAATTTAAGAGAATATTGCCGAAGCTATACCGCACCCGCGGTCAAGCAAGGATCGCACCCGCGGACGGCAAGCGCACCCGCACTCCTACAATGACCGCACCCGCGGTCCTTTTATTCGAACTTAGCCGTAGCCACACCGCACCCGTGGTCCAGTATGCAGAGCACCCGCGGTCTATTGTCAACTTCCGTGTCAAAGTTGCTAGTTATTTTCTTTAATGCTTTCTACACTACTTTTTATGGGTTTTATTAATTATAAAATGCATTGTAATGACAAAAAACGAGATTATTGAAGATTGATATCAAATACATTGAGTTCTCTCAATTTTCAAAGCTTTTAGCTTTGTTCTTCACAAGAAGAAAACCAAATCAAACTTATCAAAGATTTTCATCTTTGTGGCGTTTGTCGATTGTTCTTCGCACGGATTGTCAAAACAAGTTCTTTGAAGGTTCGTTTGAAATTCAATTGTTTTATCGTTGATATTTGTTGCTAAGTTATAATCGCTTAGAGGTGAATATCACAAAATCGTTACTTGTTTCAAAAGATCGGGACAAAATAATCGTTCCTTGTTTGTTATTGAATTGAGGGTGCGATTTATATATTCTTGCTTGCCTTTCATTCGTACGAGGATTCGTATCACCGACTCTCATGGGATCATCAGGTGGCAAGGTTGGGTGTTCTGTCGAAACATATAGGAGTCGATGCATTGTAGTCGGGGATTCACCGCTTACCTTTGGGTATGGATATCCTATGTGTTCTCATGTGTATGTAGGTTGAAATCTCTTATCAGAGTATGGTGGTAATTATGAAAGGGGTTTCATAGATTACACCATCGATGCCACTACGACATGACACATAGTATCGATTCATTGACAACTCTCGATAAACCAATGGTTGTCGAATCGGTCGGGATATATGAATTGAAGGGACCGTACTGTACGCTAACCATAATTGAATGGTTCTTGCAGGCACTATCATTTAATACCTAGGGAATCATGTAAGCGATGCTGCTAGGCGTTTAACGTGATTGGTTGGGTACTATCAGACTTGAGTTTTGACATCTTATTATCAAGGAGTTGATAAGTAAGAATGGAGCAATTGGGGTATGCTCGTATAAGGACATGTTTAGTCCGAATCACATGGAGATGTGAACTCACGACTAGTTGTATCAATGAACCATTGAGGGCCACACAAGTACTAGCTATCTAGATCCCGTTGAGAAGTAAAATAGTTCAATGTGTTGAACGGCTTATAAAGGAGTTTACAAGTTTAAGGAAAAATAGAAGTATGACTTCTATAAGGAGAATGTAACTTTTAATTCGAGGAAGTGTTCCTAAATTAAAAGTTGGCCAAATAGATAATGTATTTGAAAATTGTGATTTTCATAAACATTGTTATGGACTAAATTAAATTAATTCAAGTGTTGAATTAATTAAACACTAGTGGGCCTAGTAGAGTCCAAATAATTAAATTAATTCAAGTGTTTAATTAATTAAATCATATTGGGTCTTGTGGAGCCCAATAGTAAAATAATTATTAAACTAGTGGGTTTGAGCAAAATCAAGTAAACTTTAAAAGGAATCAAATTTGTTTGAGACATTTAAATAAAAGTCTATGGGCTTTGTAATTGTTACAAGCCCAGGTCAAAAGACATTAAAGGGAGGTGAAGAGTTGGGAGACAATTTTTTGTTTAACAAAGGCATGGCATGCAAAAGTTGGACACTACTTTTTCACACACCAAGAAAAACTCTCCTCCCTCTCTCTACTCCTTCCCTTGGCCGAATTTTCTTCTCTTTTTCTTAAAAATTTTTGCTTATTCATTTGAAGAATTGATAGCAAACTTCTCAAAGAAAATGCCTTACATTTTCTAGTGCAAGTGTAAGGTGGATCTTCCTAGTTGGTGGTGGGCTTAATATTTGGGCAAGGTGGGCTCAAAGGGAAGCTTGAAGATTGTCTTGCCATTCAAGAGCTAAGGTGTTTACACCTTAGTTGGAGCCATCATCAATCTTTTAAGATTGATAGGTACATTTCTATAAACATCCTATGTATGACATTTTTGGCTGGAATCCGGCGACGGTGATGACGACTAGGGTTTTTAAAAGGTGTTTTGAAATATCAAAGTGTCATGGGCCTTGAGTTGTTGGGCCATTAGATGGCTAAAATATTTGTGAATTTTAAATGCGCCAAAATGTTTTGGGTGAAAAATGATTTTTTGGGCCCTTAAGTTAAAATTTACAAAAGTTGCAAATATTTTCTCATAAAATAAATAATTGAAGTTGGACTTTAGTTATTTATAATAAATGGTGATTTACAAGAAATTCGGTTATAAATAAATTAATTAGAAAGTAGACAAAGGTGTTTGTATACTTTGTTAATTTAGTTTATAATCGTGGCGGTTAGTGATTGGATCAAGATATATAATATTGGATCAATTAATTATTGTGATAATTAATTGATGGTGTATGATATGTGATATTATGCATGAAGGATGATCAAAAGCCCAAGTCCAATTTGCTAGGTGTATGCTAGGATATTTTGTGTTGAATGATTGTAATAATTATCAAATTTCAACTGTGTGGGGACCCGGACGCTAATCATCTTCTTAATCATCTTTGGGATTTAATTATCAATTAAGATAAAATAGGGTCTAAAAATTTTTCCTTTTAAAATGTAAATGTGGAACGTAATGGAATTGAACTAATATACATCTCAGTATAAAAGTACACTAATATACAACAATCATTCAAACTCGTCTAAGGTTCGACTACTAAATTTCAAATATTAAACCAAGTCTACAATAAGTCCGGAATCACCACTCTAAACTCGTCTTCTCTTATCATATTCTTGACCCCGATCCTGCCCCACCTGTTGTCATGCACACATACAAAACAAGACAACAGCCGGATACTCCGGTGAGAATAAATCCCAGTATAAAACATGGTAGACATGCATATACACAATATAAATCATAAAGCATACTATCATGCATAAAATCAATAACAATAGGTTCCATAGTCTATGAAACCAAATCAAAATAAGCATGCTGTAACAATGGGTTCCATAATCTCTGAAACTAAAACAAAATAAGCATGCAACTCAATTCAATTCATATCTTTACTCGACTCGACTCTAACTCTAGGGATCTCCGTGTGAATAAGACGTCACTGTCTGTCACATACCCTCTTAATCGAGGTGACGGTACGTCTTATTCCTAGACTTCGGTCCTGTCTGTATCGAATGTCTACAATCGGAGTGACTCTGATCCGAAGCGTCGATACCACCGAACGTCTAGTTTGGCAAGTCTGCCAATGACTCTCCTATATCAAATGCTTGAATATAAATCTATAAACAAGACATCATCATATCAAGAGATTTGAATATAAGTCTATAAACAAATCAAAATCATCTCAAAAGATAAACAACAATTCTAGTATGTGATTTTGTTGGGAAACTCAAATTGATTCTCATTTGAGTTTTGTCTTCCCAACTTGACACAATCTTGCTCAACTCTTCTCGGTCAATAAGAACACAAGTTAGGAAATATTGCTCATTCTTCTATCCAAGGTTGGAGCTACACATTTGAACTCAAGGCTATCCACACCAAATCTGGAATGCACAATTCGAACTCCGCATTAGTAATATCAAACTCCACTCAAGACATGAAAGTGATTAACTCATTCTATATCAAATTCGGTGGCATAACGGCGCAATTTCGGTATCCCGATAACTCAAACAACAATCAACTAACATCAACTCATAATCAACAACAATACCAAGCCAAAACATAATAATTCTGCACCCTCTAGTTTCGGCCAACATGCTGGAATTTTCCACAAATTGCATATGACATCCGATAATCGATCCGTTTGCGGCGTTATGATCTCTAGTTACTCAAGAACATATATCTCTAATAAAATCACAATTCCTCCAACATATAGATTTCGAAACATGCTGAAAATTGATGAATTTTACCTCACCTTGAAGCCCTTGAGTTGAGGAGCAAGAATCTAAATTCAATTTCAAGAAATTGTGGTTGGATCATCTCAATGAAATTTGAAAAATGAGAAAGGAACTTGAAGCTTTCATCCATGGAGGTTTCGGCCATATCCTTGACAAAAGTTGAATGAAATGGAGTGAAATGTAGTAACGTGGCACGTCCCCAAGATTCCTCTTGCATGGCATGACAAGTGGAAAATCCCACTTATTGCACTTTAGTCCCTCAATTTCTCATTAATTGCACATCAGCCCCTATTCAATCTTTCCTATTCAATTCCAATCCTAGATAATTGGAAACATCTTGGAATATAATTCAACACTACAAAATTTTCTAATTCAATAATCTCGGATTAAAATAATATCATCTCTATAATCTCGGGCTAAGCAATTCTCCCCCTCTGAGATATGAGTTCGTCCTCGAACTCGCATGCAATCAATTAAAGTATGTACAAGAAGCAATATAATCAAAACTGAATAAATACTCACATCATGTAAATAACTCTGGATATCTCTGTCTCATTTCTAATTCTGTTTCCCAAGTTGCTTCTTCAATGCCATGACGACTCCATTGGACTTTCATTATCGGAATAGTCTTTGTTCTGAGCTGTTTTTTCTTTTCGATCAAATCTGAATCGATTTCTTGACATTATTCAATGTCTCATCAAGCTCGGCCTCGTCTGGCTTGAGCTGTCTTCATTATTTTCTAAATCATCTTGGCATATCTCGGACTGTACCAGATCTAATCTCAAGAATATCAGAGATTATGTCAAATAAAGAGGAGATCTGCACTTCTTTCTGTACAACGGTTCCATTTCAATACTCGTCTGATAGCTGCGCTGTACGACAATTCACAAAGTGGCAAAGAATCTTGCCAACTAGTGCTAAAAACCAAGCACCGTAGCTCTAAGTATATCCTCTAGTATCTAGATAGTCTGCTCTGATTATTTGTCGGTCTGAGGATAATATATGAAAAAGCTCATGTTATATTCTGCCATAAGTACAAATTCAATCAAAATTCACAATCTAATATAGTCTACTGCTACATTCCGGTCAATCTAACCATTTCTTTGACATCGATCTTTGTCATCTGGTCATGTTTGTACGTCATCTTGTACAAACTAATAGATATAGATTGAACAATCTGTCAACCACAATCATATTATATCACAATCAGGAAAGTATTGCAGTGGTCTCATTACGAAATTCATCGAAATATACTCCCCATGTCTAGTCAGAAATATACCAATTCTGTAATAAATCTTCTGATCTATCTTTCTATCTTCATTTATTGGCGATTCAGACATTTCAGTACAAATTCTGCCAACATTTCAGTATAAATTCTATCATAACTGATTTAATCTGTCTATATCAAAACTGTTTGTCCGAATATTATACATTCTCAGTCACCAAAATGAAAACTGAATCCACTACTGTGTGTTTCTGACACTATCTGTCATTTCAGATTCGAACTATTTGATACAAAAAAATCAGTTAATAATATAAATTAAAAAAATACCTACCTGGTATTCGGTTCTGACCATCGATATCAAATTCTGTCGTGAAAATCTGACACATTTGACATCATACGTTAATCATTCTCATACAGTAAAAATCACATATCTGTCACTCTGATCGATGCTCTGCTCTGATTACCGAAATTAAGTTCTGAACATTCTAGTTAAATCTCTGAACTGCCGAAATTCTCGAATTCAGCTCTGATTCGGTTTGAATAATCTGTATCAAACACTGACTCAGAATAACAGTACTATCAAATCAGATTCACATTATCACTAATCTATACTGATCTAGTGAGTTCAGTAAACTTATAAAACGGCAATTTCTGGCAATATTGTCAATTCTGACTAATCAATCACGTCTTCATGTCGTTCTGATCAACTGCTATATATCATCTGCAAATATAATATGCCCTCAAACAATATAAGCTGTCTCAAATATTGTTTTAGAACAATAACAATACTCAAGCAGATACAAAACAACAATCGTATAAGATAATCTGCCAACTCAGACCAAAAATAAATTTCTGACATTTCTGAAATTTCTGATCTTTCTGATATCGGTATCATTCTCACTCACTGATCACAATCTCAACTGTGTCAAAATCAATCGGTATGTTAACTTCAGATATCGCTTATTCTGAATACAATCTGTTTCAAGCAAGATTCTTATCTGAATAATTTCTGTATACAATAATCACAATTCTTAGAGTATTTAATACAATCTTCAATTGTCTGATTCAATCGATCCGATGCTGCAAATATATTAAAATATCATAGATACAACGAGCATGAAATCATCAGAATATCTCTGAACATACTGAAACATGCCACAGAGAAACACTAAATCATATGTAACTCCTGGTCGGTACTTTTCTACTGATCTTTCAATTCTTTCAATTCATTCAGTGTTATTCTGTATATTCAATATCATTATGTACTGAATTCTAAAACAACAAACATTACCTGGTATCGATTCAATTCTGAAATTTATCTTTCTAATACAAAACAAATCTGGAATATTATCTGGCAAACATCAGTCAACTCGTATGTATCACTGGCAAATCTGCCAATGCTAGGCTCGATTTCAGCATGTCTACTGAATACATAAGGATACCATCTGCTCCTTTCTGTATCAATCGAGTCATAAACAATACAGTTTACAAAGGAATTCTAAATCTAAAATCCTTACCTTGAAATCTCTACTCATCAGCCATATCTGGTCTGAATCTTATACTCTCCTGAAAGGAATCTATAATAGTTCTGTACTTGTTTAGCATATTAATATCAATAATGCGGTCAAATCTGAAAACACAAGTACATCATAATCTAACTCGATCTCATTCTTCTCTTACTGTAGTATACACTATTTCACAGAAATATCTGATATCAACATTTCCCCCAAAAGATAAAGAAATCAATACTACAGTACAACCAAACCCAACAGATAGGGCATATCTCAATGCAATTCAGTCAAAGATAATCGTATGGAATGCATTAGTATATATCAATACATATGCAATATAGTCATAAAAGAATAGTACTTGCCACTATATCATCAAGTGCCTCTTGGGTCTGTTCCTCGGTCACTATCACCAGATGGTCCTGATCCCTGAAATCTTCGGGAATCTCTCTGTGGTCAAACTCTAGCAAAATGTCCCCGCTGTTTGCAGATATTGCAAATACCAGTCACTCCCTGGCATTGCTCTGTAGGATGTCTTCCTCCACAAGTTCTGCAATACACTACATTGTAACTTGAGCTAGAATCACTGGAGCTAAATGACTCGCTCTCTAACTTCTTGAACTGCTTCTTTCGAGCTTGTAACTGTTATTTCTTCCCACTACTGCTACTGCCCATCTCAACTCTATGGGGCAGTTGCTGTGAACTCGATACTGGAAGAACATACGATGCTCCCTTTTGTCCTATCAGAACTGTTTCTGCTCTTTTGGCTCTGTTCAATGTTTCAGCAAAATTAATCGGTCGTTTCACATTCACCAATGTACGTATCTCCGGATTCAATCCCCGAATGAACTAATCAGATATAGCTTCATCATTTCTAGCCACATGAGGGACAAAACATAGCAAGGTAAAGAACTGAGCCAAATACTCATCAATACTCAAGTGACCCTGTCTCAAATTTGAAAACTCTACACTTTTGTCTTGTCTGTATGATACGGGGAAAAATCTTTGATAGAATTCAAACTTAAAAATTTTCCACGTAATTAGTGAACTACGTTGTTCCAAAGCTTCTTTGGTTATTAGCCACCAACTCTTTGCCATCTCCTGTAGCTGGTTCTCAATAAGTGTACCTCTACAATCATCTGTGAAATTAAGAAATTCAAATAGCATTTCTATGTCTTCAAGCCAATTCTCACAATCTACTGGCGTCCCAGTACCCTTTAAAATCGGCGGTTGAAACGACTGAAACCTCTTCATCTGTATTTCCATCAGAGTTTCTGATGTACCTATCTGTTCAGTCGAAGTGCTACCCCTTTCTGGAATTCTTCGAGGCAGTATATCTGATTATCAAACAGATTAGTACACAATCTATACAATCTGTCTCAGCCCTCCTCAGATCATATACCTCTGATCCAGAATCGGTTCTGATTCAATCTTGATACATACATGCTGTACTCAACTCAGATAACAATACAACATATATAAGGAAAGCATTAACTCATGCTAGCACACATAATGTAAATCAACATTATAATAAATCTCATGCTAGCAATCACATGCAAGGAAAGAAAATTCAATCTACCCCGCTCATTTTCTTCTATCTCAGTCTAAAGGATCTATCACTCTGATACCACCTGTTGTGGGACCCGGACGCTAATCATCTTCTTAATCATCTTTGGGATTTAATTATCAATTAAGATAAAATAGGGTCTAAAAATTTTTCTTTTTAAAATGTAAATGCGGAACGTAATGGAATTGAACTAATATACATCTCAGTATAAAAGTACACTAATATACAACAATCATTCAAACTCGTCTAAGGTTCGACTACTAAATTTCATGTATTAAACCAAGTCTACAATAAGTCCGGAATCACCACTCTAAACTCGTCTTCTCTTATCATCTTCTTGACCCCGATCCTGCCCCACCTGTTGTCATGCACACATACAAAACAAGACAACAGCCGGATACTCCGGTGAGAATAAATCCCAGTATAAAACATGGTAGACATGCATATACACAATATAAATCATAAAGCATATTATCATGCATAAAATCAATAACAATAGGTTCCATAGTTTATGAAACCAAATCAAAATAAGCATGCAGTAACAATGGGTTCCATAATCTCTGAAACTAAAACAAAATAAGCATGCAGCTCAATTCAATTAATATCTTTACTCGACTCGACTCTAACTCTAGGGATCCCGGTGTGAATAAGACGTCACTATCTGTCACCTACCCTCCCAATCGGTGTGACGGTACGTCTTATTCCTAGACATCGGTCCTGTCTGTATCGAATGTCTACAATCGAAGTGACTCTGATCCGAAGCGTCGATACCACCGAACGTCTAGTTTGGCAAGTCTGCCAATGACCCTCCTATCTCAAATGCTTGAATATAAATCTATAAACAAGACATCATCATATCAAGAGATTTGAATATAAGTCTATAAACAAATCAAAATCATCTCAAAAGATAAACAACAATTCTAGTATGTGATTTTGTTGGGAAACTCAAATTGAATCTCATTTGAGTTGTGTCTTCCCAAAACAAAACATGAATTATACCTTTCTTTTCGGTTCTTGGACGCTATCACACTTGACACAATCTTGCTCAACTCTTCTCGGTCAATAAGAACACAAGTTTGGAAATATTGCTCATTCTTCTATCTAAGGTTGGAGCTACACATTTGAACTCAAGGCTATCCACACCAAATCTGGAATGCACAATTCGAACTCCACATTAGTAATATCAAACTCCACTCAAGACATGAAAGTGATTAAATCATTCTATATCAAATTCGGTGGCATAACGGCGCAATTTCGATATCCCGATAACTCAAACAACAATCAACTAACATCAACAACTCATAATCCACAACAATACCAAGCCAAAACATAATAATTCTGCACCCTCTAGTTTCGGCCAACATGCTGGAATTTTACACAAATTGCATATGACATCCGATAATCGATCCGTTTGCGGCGTTATGATCTCTAGTTACTCAAGAACATATATCTCTAATAAAATCACAATTCCTCCAACATATAGATTTCGAAACATGCTGAAAATTGATGAATTTTACCTCACCTTGAAGCCCTTGAGTTGAGGAGCAAGAATCTAAATTCAATTTCAAAAAATTATGGTTGGATAATCTCAATGAAATTTGAAAAATGAGAAAGGAACTTGAAGCTTTCATCCATGGAGGTTTCGGCCATATCCTTGACAAAAGTTGAATGAAATGGAGTGAAATGTAGTAATGTGGCACGTCCCCAAGATTCCTCTTGCATGGCATGACAAGTGGCAAATCCCACTTATTGCACTTTAGTCCCTCAATTTCTCATTAATTGAACATCAGCCCCTATTCAATCTTTCCTATTCAATTCCAATCCTAGATAATTGCAAACATCTTGGAATATAATTCAACACTACAAAATTTTCTAATTCAATAATCTCGGATTAAAATAATATCATCTCTATAATCTCGGGCCTTACAAAGTGGGTTCGGTTTATAGGCGTTCCCACCCCTTGAGATGTATCCCTATTTGCTATGGATATTTATTTGTAAATATTAGTATAGTGGATGATCAAGATTGGAAGATGGTGGCCTTGATGATTATGAAGATCGAAGACATGTAAATATTGGAAGCTTATGTAATAGTTGCATTTGCATCCCATGCATTTCCCTAGGATTGGACCTAGGCCCGTGTTTAGCTCACACGGGCCATTAGTGTTGGGGCGATTGATCATCCTTGTTTGTTTACTGTTTATAATATATGCATGATATGTTATAAATAATGAGTATGTGCGTTATTATTATGATAATAACAAAGTTACATGAATTCGGCAAACATACGATCAAACATGGCGAGCTTTTAAATAAAATTAATGATGAGACTTTTCAAAATTAAAAAACCCTCATTTTTAATAAGATTCAAAATTAATATCAAGCCCGAAAAGGGGAATTATAAATTTGTTTATAATTTTCATGTCTTCCATCGACAATGGGTGCATGATGAACGCTACCCGTGCTCGGGGCTCGGCTCATATTATTGGGGGGGCCCTGGGTGCCGGAAAGCTGTGACATCCATTGACATGGTGATGTGAACTACGTGGAACTCCCATGATTTCGGCCCATATTATTGGAGGAACTCATGGCGACCGTCCATTAAGGTTCTACATCGATGGGTAAGGCTTGACACGTGAAGATGAACGACGTCATATTATTGGGTCCTAATCAAACGTGAGACAAAATTTTACGTAGAGGGTTGCATTGTGATGCAATTGGAAACTACCTTTTAGGAATTGTGATTGGCTGATATTATTCGGGATCATGATTCGCTAATTGGACCTTGCGTACCTACTGAGGAAAGGAGTTTCCCGTTTTCACTAGAGGGTAGTGAAAGATGTCAAAACAGTGGGAGTAAACATTTATAAAGTAAAAGTCCATACTTTATATCTTACTAAATATTTTAAAATAGTCATTAACATTTATCTGTTATACTTTTCAGTACAATTTTTGACAATGTCTTCGATTCGCAATCCGCTATCTGCAATACTCGACAAACACGTATTAACTGGACCTAACTACCTCAATTGGCTAAGAAACCTAAAAATTGTCTTGAATTCGGAAAGGATAGCATATACACTGACTGAGTCGCCCCCTGTTGAGGCTCCGACTGACTGCACTCCTGAGGAATTGCAGACTTACAAGGAATGGTGTGACCATGACTTGAAAGCCAGGTGTTATATGCAGGCTTCTATGAATGATGAGCTGCAGAGCCGTTTTGAGGATGCAAAGAGTGCTGCTGACATTCATTTGCATCTCCAGGAGCTCTTTGGAGAGCAAAACACGTCCTCTTAGGCATGCTACCGTCAAGGAGCTGATCACTTTGCGCATGCGAGATGGGGCCTCGGTCCATGAGCATGACCTAAAGTTGATTGGGCTCGTAGACAAGCTCGTTGGCATGGATCTGATTTTGCCTTTGGAGTTGACCACCGACGTGTTGCTTTTGTCACTGCCTAGCTCATTTGATCCTTTTGTGGTGAATTTCAACATGAACAAGCTAGAGCCGACCCTTGAGGAGTTGGTTAACATGCTTGTTACGTTTGAATCCACCATCAAGAAAGAGAAGTTGGTTCTTTATGTCGGTTCTTCATCTGGTACGAAGATTGATCCATATGGGAAGGGAAAGAAGCGTTCTTTCCAACGTCCCAAGAAGAACGTGCCCTTGTTGAGGCAATCTCCGAATCCCGTCATGGCAGCCACACCAGTTAAGGCTGACAAGACTAGTGATGTTTGTCATCACTGCAAGAAGCCCGGACATTGGAGGCGTAATTGCAAAGAATATCTTGCTCAGAAAAGTTCTGGAAACGGTATGTTCTAAATTGAAGTAAACATTTTAATTAACTCTACTTCTTGGGTATTAGATACCGGTTGTGGCCCACATCTCTGTAATGAGTTACAGGTGATGGGAAGAAGTAGGAAGCTTAGAGAAGGTGTGACCTTCTTGAGGATGGGCAATGGAGCAAGAGTTGCTGCCAAGGCTGTTGAAGATGTTTACTTATTGTTGAACAATAGTTTTAAGTTAATTTTATGAGATGTTTTGTTTGTACCTAATTTTGCGAAAAACATTGTTTCCATTTCTATGCTGATAAAAATGGATATTCTTGTTTATTTAGCAAAGGTGTTTGCAATATTTACAAGAATGAATGTTTGATTGGTACTGATGAACTTGAAAACGATCTCTATAACTTAAAATTGAAAGATATTCCACTAAATGTCCATTCAAAGGCAGACACCATATGAGATATGGATGAGTAAGCCTCCCAAGTATTCTTATCTTAGAATATGGGGGTGGCCCTGCTTATATGAAGCAGGCAGTGAGAGATAAATTGGATAGTCGATCCATTTTATGCTACTTTGTGGGATATCCAAGGAATTGAAGTTGGATATAATTTTTATCATCCCCAAGAAACAAAGATGTTTGTTTCTAGGAATGCAACTTTTTTGGAAAAGGAATTTCTATTGGATAGAAATGAGGAGATGATAGAACTCGAAGAGGTTCGAGAGACACCCACAATTATAGAACCCACACCCGAAGAGCCAAGAGAGGAGATACAAGCTCCTAGAAGATCCGAGAGAATCTCGAGACCACCTATGAGGTATGGTCTGCTTCTTGAAGAGGGCCATGATGAGCCTAACTATGGATGTGATCCAAGGACCTTCAAGGAAGCCTTATCTGATGCCGATTCATCCAAGTGGCTTGAAACGATGGAATCTGAGATGAATTCCTTGCATTCGAACCAAGTGTGGAATCTCGTGGATCCACCTGAGGGAATTGTTCCTATAGGGTGTAAATGGATTTACAAGAGGAAACTTGGGGGCGGATGGGAAGGTATTGACCTTCAAGGCGCGATTGGTGGCAAAAGGATATAGTCAAAGACAAGGAGTTGACTTTGAGGAAACCTTTTCTCCAGTTGCAATGTTCAAGTCCATAAGGATATTGCTAGCCATAGCTTCATGGTATGACTATGATATATGGCAGATGGATGTCAAGACAGTCTTTCTTAATGAGGATATTAAGGAAGAGATTTACATGTCTCAACCTGAAGGGTTTACATCTGTCGGAAGTGAGCGTATGGTATGCAAACTTCATAGATCTATTTATGGTCTAAAGCAGGCATCTAGGAGTTGGAACCTTAGATTCGATAGTACAATCAAAGAGTTTGGTTTTACTAAGAATCCTGAGGAATACTGTGTGTATAAGAAGGTCAGTGGGAGTGCTGTGACATTCCTGGTGTTGTATGTTGATGACATTCTACTCATTGGGAATGATGTAGGAATGTGCAATCAACTAAGATATGGTTAGCGAGTAGGTTCTCGATGCAGGACTTGGGTGAAGAATCTTTTGTATTGGGAATACAGATCTATAGAGATAGATCGAATAGATTGCTTGGTCTCACCCAGTCCACATACATTGATACCATCGTGAAGCGGTTCTCGATGGATGAGTCCAAAAGAGGACATCTACCAATGTGTCATGGCGTGTCCCTATCCAAGTCTATGTATCCAAAGACTGATGCAGAGATAGCGGCGATGACAAGCATTCCTTATGCATCTTCAATTGGTAGCATCATGTATGAGATGATATCTGCACGTCCTGACGTGGCTTTCGCACTAAGTTTAGTGAGTAGATATCAATCGGACCCTGGTCTTCCACATTGGAAAGCTGTGAAAGACATCATCAAGTATTTGAGAAGGACCAATAAGTTGTTCTTGGTCTATGGGGGTGGAGAACTGAAATTGGAATGGTATACCGACTCTAGCTTCCAAAGCGATATCGATGACTCGAAGTAAACCTCTGGGTTCGTATTCATGCTCAATGGTGCTGCTGTCTCTTGGAAGTGTTCCAAGCAAGACAGTACTGCGGATTCCACCACTGAGGCTGAATACATTGCTGCATCAGATGCAGCAAAGGAGGTTGTTTGGATAACGAATTTCGTCCAAGAGTTGGACGTCATTCCTAATGGAGTTGCTCCTGTCCTGGTGTTGTGTGACAACACGGGAGCTCTAGCTCAAGCAAAGGAGCCAAGGTCTCATCAGAAATCCAAACACGTATTGAGAAAGTACCACATCCTCTGAGAGATTGTGGAAAGAGGAGATGTCTCGATTGACAAAGTCGGATCCGCAGATAATGCTGCTGATCCACTAACTAAGCCTTTACCTAGACCATTATTCGAGATGCATCGCGAATCAATGGGTTTGAAGCATATGGGTAGTTGGCTCTAGTGCAAGTGGGAGATTGTTAGAGTAGGTACCCGTCGAGCCAAGTGTTGGCCGAGTGTTCACAATGAAACTATATGTATAAACAGTCTTTATTTTAATAATATTTGAAATTATTATTTTGCACATCTTTATCTGTATACCCATGCTAGTTGCATAGATAAAGCCCTTAAATATACAAATAGTAGAAAGAATATGAGATGCTCATATGATGAGTATCATGAAACTCATATTTGGAATACAGTATATTCTAAACTGTTCCTAGTCGATTCAGCCGCCGCTAAGAAGGATATAGGCCGCTCGAGTTCGAGACTAGTATCTGCGATGTGAGTACCATGTTTCATTGGTAGGGGACATTGTGATGTCCGAGCATGCAGATAGGTGCTCCTGGTAGAGTGCACTGAACAACACTCCATAAAGGACTTTCCAAGTGGTTCTCACTTATCGAGTGGAAAAGTCCTAGTTTATGGTTGTACACCATTAGTCCTTATGACCCGGGACAACATTGAGACTCTATGTGCTAGAATTACACTTTGACTTGTTTACCGACTCTCATGGGGTCATCAGGTGGCAAGGTTGGGTGTTCTGTCGAAACATATAGGAGTCGATGCATTGTAGTCGGGGATTCACCGCTTACCATTGGGTATGGATATCCTATGTGTTCTCATGTGTATGTAGGTTGAAATCTCTTATCAGAGTATGGTGGTAATTATGAAAGGGGTTTCATAGATTACACCATCGATGCAACTACGACATGACACATAGTATCGATTCATTGACAACTCTCGATAAACCAATGGTTGTCGAATCGGTCGGGATACATGAGTTGAAGGGACCGTACTGTACGCTAACCATAATTGAATGGTTCTTGCAGGCATTATCATTAGGCGTTTAACATGATTGGTTTGGTACTATCAGACTTGAGTTCTGACATTCTTATTATCAAGGAGTTGATAAGTAAGAATGGAGCAATTGGGGTATGCTCGTATAAGGACATGTTTAGTCCGAATCACATGGAGATGTGAACCTACGGCTAGTTGTATCAATGAACCATTGAGAGCCATACAAGTATTAGCTATCTAGATCATGTTGAGAAGTAAAATAGTTCAATGTGTTGAACGGCTTATAAAGAAGTTTATAAGCGTAAGGAAAAATAGAAGTATGACTTCTATAAGGAGAATGTAACTTTTAATTTGAGGAAGTGTTCCTAAATTAAAAGTTGGCCAAATAGATAATGTATTTGAAAATTGTGATTTTCATAAACATTATTATGGACTAAATTAAATTAATTCAAGTGTTGAATTAATTAAACACTAGTGGGCCTAGTATAGTCCAAATAATTAAATTAATTCAAGTGTTGAATTAATTAAATCATATTTGGTCTTGTAGAGCCCAATAGTAAAATAATTATTAAACTAGTGGGTTTGAGCAAAATCAAGTAAACTTTAAATGGACTCAAATATGTTTGAGACATTTAAATAAAAGTCCATGGGCCTTGTAATTGTTACAAGCCCAGGTCAAAAGACATTCAAGGGAAGTGAAGAGTTGGAAGACAATTTTTTGTTTAACAAAGGCATGGCATGCAAAAGTTGGACACTACTTTTTCACACACCAAGAAAAACTCTCCTCCCTCTCTCTTCTCCTTCCCTTGGCCGAATTTTCTCCTTCTTTTTTTTAAAAATATTTGCTTATTCATTTGAAGAATTGATAGCAAACTTCTCAAAGAAAATGCCTTATATTTTCTAGTGCAAGTGTAAGGTGGATCTTCCTAGTTGGTGGTGGGCTTAATATTTGAGCAAGGTGGGCTCAAAGGGAAGCTTGAAGATTGTCTTGCCATTCAAGAGCTAAGGTGTTTACACCTTAGCTGAAGACATCATCAATCTTTTAAGATTGATAGGTACATTTCTATAAACACCCTATGTATGACATTTTTGGTGTTTTGTATTTGCTACACATCTAGTATGAGGTGTTCGAATTTTTCAAAAAAAAAAAACAAATTTTGAAACTTCCGTTGCGCATTCGGGCACCTAAAATCGATCCCTTTCAGTTTTAGTATCTCTCAATACATACGTAACATAATCGTAAAAGAACAGTTACCTGTCACTATATCATCAAGTGCATCCTGGGTCTGTTCCTTGATCACTTAAACCAGATGATTCTGCTCCCTAAAATCTTCGGGAACCTTTCTGTGGACAAACTCTAGTGAAGTGTCCCCGCTGTCTACAGATATTGCAGCTACCTGTCACTCCCTGGCATTGCTCTGTGGGATGTCTCCTTCCGCAAGTTCTGCAACAAACTCTGACATAACTCGGGCTAGAACCACTGTAGCTAGATGACCCGCTCCCTAACTTCTTGAACTGTTTCTTTCGAGCTTTCAACAGATCTGGCTTCCCACTCGTACTGCCACTATCAAATCTGAGAGGGGATTGCTGTGTCTGGGGTCGGATCACATCCAACCTCCCTCGTTGTCGACTCAAACTTGCCTCAGCTCTCTTTGCTTTATTCAAAGCATCACCAAAATGCTGGGGTCGCTCTACCTTTACCAAGGAAGATATCTCAGCATTCAATCCGTTGATGAACTGATCCGCTACAGCTTCATCATTCCCAGCTATAAAAGGAGCAAAACGTAATAAGATAGAGAATTTAGCAACATATTCTTCAATATTCAGTTGGACCTGTTTCAAATTCTCAAACTCTGCTTTCTTGTCCTCTCGGTACGAAACTGAGAAAAATCTTCGATAGAATTCAGCTCTAAAGATTTCCCATGTAATTACCGTACCACGCTGTTCTAATACTCTTTTGGTTGTAATCCACCAACTCCTTGCGACGTCGTGTAACTTGTTGGGCACTAATTTAATTCTCCGCTCGTCTGGATACTCAAGTGAATCAAACAATATATCTATATCATCTAACCAACTCTCACAATCATCATATGTCTCAGTACCTCTCGGAATCGCCGGTTGAAATGACTGAAACTGTTTCAACTATATTTCCATCGGAGTTTCTGACACGTCTATCTGATCAGTCGAAGTATTACCTCTTTCTGGAATTCTTCGATAAGGTATATCTGATTACTACAAGAGTTAGTATCGCATGAGATAAATCAATCTCAGTCCCTTTCTGATCAACTTACCTTCTGATCAAGAATTGGTTCTGATTCATTTTCAAATCAGACATATTACCAAATCAACTCAGATATTCAGGTAACATGTATTTAAATACAATAACACATAATATCATGCTAGCACACACAATGTAATTCAACATTATAATAAATCACATGCTAGCAATCAAAAGCAGGAAAGAAAACTCAATCTACCCCGCTCATTCTTCTCTATCTCAGTCTAAAAAAACTTACAATTCTAAAACCTACTGTTCTTGAACCTAATGCTCTGATACCACCTGTTTTGAGGACCCGGACGCTAATAATCTTCTTAATCATTTTTGGGAATTAATTATCAATTAAGATAAACAGGGTCTAAATTTTTTTTTTTTACAATGCAAGACGGAACGTAATGGAATTTAATTAATATACATATAAATATAAAAATACAGTTCTGTATAATACACATTCAGACTAGACTAAGGTTCAACTACTAGATTTCAAGTGTTAGAACCATATCTACAACAAGTCCGGAATCACCACGCTAAACTTGTCCTCTCTCATCATCTTCTTGACCCCGATCATGTCCCACGTGTTGTCATGCACACATACAAACAAGACAACAGCCGGATAACTCCGGTGAGAATAAATCCCAGTATAAACAATGTGTACATGCCATGGTATAATAAAGCATGAAACAGATATCACTACATGTATCATAATCTTGCATTGCAAATCGAAATCAAATTGTAAATAAAACATGAATTGTAATCTACGAAGCATAATTTATACAATCTGTAATTCAACTCATGACTCGGCATCTCAGACTCGACTTATCTCTCATCTAATCTAGGGATCCCGGTGAATAAGAACGTAACATGTCTCCCACCTACTACTACTGGTCGCGGTGGCGGTACGTTCTTATTTCTGGACTTTGGTCTAGTCTATATCGAATAATCTGTAATAAGGATGCTATCTGTATCTGAAGCATCTCGATATACCAAACATCCAGTGTCTTGGCATGTCTGTCCAAGACTAACCCTATTCTGACAATGTGCAATGGACCAGTGACTCCTCTGTCATAGTCTAGCCCCTCTGTCAGTGACTCTCACTCAATAACTCTCTGCTTTCTACTTTCTAATTCAATAGAATAAACATAATCATTAAAACACAAAGGTATAAAAACAATACCATACAAGTATGTGGTTTCGGGAAACTCGAGTTAAATCTAACTCGAGTCGATCTCCCAATTAACATCGATTTATACCTTTCTCTTCTCGATCTGACGAAGTCGAAGTTTCGGGTTCAAATCTGTCCATTCCCAATCTATCAATGACAATCGAATATGTATAATATCAGTGAACAACTCAATTCAATACCTGTTCTGATTAATACTCAAATCAAAATACAATCTAATCAATGTCAATCGACATACAGTACAACAATACAATCTCCATCAATCGTAAATCTGATCAATATCAATCTACTGATGTTTCGACGGCATAACAGCATAATCTTGCGATACCGATAACTCAAACAACAATCAACTAATACAAGGACCATAACATCAACTCATAATCATCACAATCTATATGTCAAGATCTCAAAATCTGCATAATCTCATACACATATATGCTGGAAATCTAAACAATCTCATATCATATCCGTTCTTCGATTCGTTTGCAATTCTACGGTCATCATAATCATGGGAACACCAAATAGAAATCAATTCTGATTCCTCCCCACATATAAATTTCGAACCATACTGAAAATGAACCATACTTACATCCTTTCGAAGCTGGTGATGAGAGGAACACAAATCTTAACTCAGATTGAAAATCGGATGAATAGATCTTACACAAACTATATTCTAAGATGAAAGAATTTTGCACCTTTCCTGAAATGCTCTCGGTCCTTGCTGCTGAGTTGGTGAGGAAATGAAGGAGACAACACATCATATATGCATGGCAAGGGCAACTGTCTTATTTTACACTCAACACGTCGCACCGCGGGTGCGCTTAGCTCTAGGCAGCCCCATCAAAAAATCAGGAACAGCGACCGCGGGTGCGCTCATTCTTGAACCACTGGTGCGGTGACCCTACTGTAGCAGCACCGCGGGTGCGCTCTGTCTGGCACCGCAGTTGCGGTGTCCCTACTGTAAAAATAGCCAACTCTCTGTCCATCAATCGCGGGTGCGGTATATCTCATAGCGCGGGTGCGGTGGCTTTTTCCCTCAAAACACAACTTTCTGCCCTTGCACCGCGGGTGCGGTCTACTTCTTGGCACGGGTGCGGTCTCTCTCTTTGTCAAAAAACTCAATTTGCAACGTCGCTTCTCCACGTTTGTTCTTGTGGGGACCCGGGCTCTAACTCAATTCTTTTCGGGATTAATTGGATCCTTGTTCAAAAATACGGGTCAAAATTTTGCTATTAACATAAAATCAAGTGTTTACAACTCAAGCACGAGATAATTCTATATTCATTTCATTACAACAAACATAATATACATGCCTCGTTTTATTCATATTCTACAAACCAGTAATTAAATACAGTCCATATCAAAAGTACAACTACTAGTTCATCTGCTACGCCCGTGATCACCACGCTATGTCCATCTCTCATCTCTGTCGCGACCCTGATCCTGCCCCACCTGTTGTTATGCACACATACAGACATAACAACAGCCGGAAACTCCGGTGAGAACAAATCCCAGTATAAAACATGTATACATGCTGATACATAATCATAAATCATGAATCCAAGCAATAGTAATGGGCTCCATAGTCTATGAAACCAATCTATATAAACATGCAATTCAAATCAAATCATGTCTTGACTCGACTCGACTCTACTCTAGGGATCCCGATGTGAATAAGACGTCAATGGCTGTCACCTACCCTCCCAATCGGGATGACTGTACGTCTTATTCCTAGACTTCGGTCATATCTGTATCGAATGTCTACAATCGGATTAAATCTGGTCCGAAGCGTCAATACCACCGAACATCTAGTTTGGCAAGTCTGCCAATGACTCTCCTATCTCAAAGGCTTGAATATAAATCTATAAACAAGACATCATCATATCAAGAGATTTGAATATAAATCTATAAACAAATCACAATCATATCAAAAGATAAACAATAATTCTAGTATGTGATTTTGTTGGGAAACTCAAACTGAATCTCATTTGAGTTGTGTCTTCCCCAAACAAAACATGCACTATACCTTTCGTCGCACAATCTGTCGTAGTCGAAGTCTCGAAGACGAATCTGTCAATATCAAATCTGAAATGGAAATGTTGATACATATTCTATCAATCTCTAATCTCAATCAACACATATCCAATTCAATACTTGATCTCGGTACAATTTGACGGCATAACGACGTAATTTCTCAATACCGGTCAATCCAACTCTCAACATATATCACCAATTCATAAATCTCAACTCATAATTATCATTATCTAAGCACATGATAGTACTCAAAATCTGCATATTTAACTCTAAATATGCTGGAAATTCATAACAATTACATATGATGTCGGATAATCGATCCGTTTACGAATATATAGTCACTAACTTCACAAGAACACATAATCTAGTGTAACTCACAATTTCCCCAACATCAATATTTCAAATCATGCTGGAAATGAATGAAACTTACATCCCCTTGTAGCCCTTGAAGAGGGGAGCTCAAAACCGAAATCGGATTAAAGTTTGGATGTATGAATCCCTCAAAATCACAATTTAAGAGCATAAGAAAGTGAAGCTTTTCCTCTGGAGTCGTTCGATGCTTGCTGATGAATTGAGGAAGAATGAAAGTGTTACACATTATATAGCTCATGCCATATGTCAACTTAGTGTGCATGCTGGACTTCTCGCGCATATATGCGCGCCCTTAACTCGCGCATATGCGCGAGACATATTGTCTCGGCATCAACACCTCGCGCATATGCGCGCTTCATCTCGCGCATGTGCGCCAAAGTCTCTGGAGGTGTCGCGCATATGCGCGCCTTATCTCGCGCATGTGCGCCGATACTTCTGTACTTTTCGCGCATGTACGCCGGTCTAGTGGCGCATATGCGCCGAGTTCATCTCATATCTATAATTTGCATCTACTTTCTCGTCTCTTCCGGTCCGATACAAGGCGTCTACTACTACCTTAATTATCAACAACACAAATCTGATTATGATATTCAAATTCTCGGGTCTTACAGTTCTTCCATCGCCTTATTCATAATATATAACAATTCAAAAGTATCAAACTAAAATCTCGGGCATTACAAATATTGTAAATCTAGTTGTGGTATTTGAACTTAGAAATATGTGTAGTAACTATATTAAAAGGTATCTGATGTATATGAAATCTTTTGCATGTGATTTTTTATGTTGCTTGAGACAGGTGGCATGTCCTATTTGCGGGGAGATGCTGCCCAATTTTTTTAAAAGTTACACATTTTCTCCAAATTATATTTTAAAGCTTCCGCACTGATTATGCATTTTAGTCACGAGTGTTACATGTAGCAAGCATAGGATTCTTCTTTGGACTGATTTTTCTGATACTGCTTCTGGAAGTTTCCTTGATTCCTCCTTATAAACCTTCCAAATTTCTTCACAAATAATGACATAGCATCATTGCTTAGTTGATCAGCAGATTTGTCAACTGAAACCAGTTGGTTTCAGTCTGACAGCAGTTAAAGCAGTTGTGGCAGCAGGTGTAGAAGGTTCTCCTTCTCTGGCTTGTAGTTCAAACTCGTAAGCCTTTAGATCAGCAAACAAGTCATGAAGTTCTACCTTGTTCAGTTCCTTAGATTCTCTCATTGCCATGGTCTTGACATCCCATTCTTTGGGAAGACCTCTGACCACCTTCAGTGCCACTTCTTTGTTCGAATACACTTTTCCAAGTGCATTCAGCTCGTTGATAATACAACTGATCCTCTTATCATATTCATGCAAGGATTCTCCAGCTTTCATCTTAATGTTATCAAATTTCGGAACAGCAACTGATAGCTTGTTCTCTTTTGTTTGCTCGTTTCCTTCACACAGCTGGATCAGTTTGTCTCATATTTCTTTCTCAGTTTTGCACATCTTGATTTTGCTGAAAGTGACTTTATCCAGCGTTTTATATAAGATATCTTTAGCCACATTGTCTAGGTTGGCTTTCCTTTTGTCATCAGTTGTCCATTCATCTATGGGCTTTTCTATGCGATGAGGTGCCCCATCAGTAATGGCAACTGCTGTATTTTCTTTTAGGATCTTCATGGGACCATCAGTAATGACATACCACATGTCGTCATCTTGTGCAGTTAAATGAGCCTGCATTCTGATTTTTCAGTCGTCAAAATCTTCTCTGGAAAACATCGATATTTTATTGAAAGAAGATATGTTGATCATTTTTGAGAATAAGAGTATTCTGAGACAAGATTAAACTGCTCTAATACCACTTATTAGAATCGGTTGATAGGCTGAGATGTGTTTAGAAGGGGGGGTTAAATAAACACTCACGATTTTTGAATCTTTTCGAATGAAGTGTAAGTTCTGTAACAAACTGAAACTAGGATTCTTGTCAGTCAATGACAATCAGTTTAACTGATAACAGTTGCGGAAATAAACTGACTGAAAGATAGAATAAATAACTGAATAATAACAATAAGTTTTATGGATGTTCGGAGAATGAAATAACTCCTATGTCACCCCTTCTATCACAAGGAAAGGATATGCACTAAAAGACTTTGATCGATACAAAGATTGTACAGACCCACTTCAGTTTGGACTTAACACTGCCAAAACTGAAACTCTTAGTTTACTAAATATCTCAAATTTCTTCAACTGAACTTATCACAATTGATCTAGATAAGATCAAATAAACAATAAAACGATTTGTTCTTGTAAGCTCTAAAGCTAGCCTCAAATGCTACAAATAAATTAGATAAGTGTGAGCTTTTGATCTTTGAATAAGAGCTATGAATTCAGCAGAGTACATCAATCTTGAGAATAGATAGATCGATTGGTTTCTTGCTCAACTGCTCTTCTCACCTATTTATAGGCTTCTCTTCAATGGTAAATTTAAATGTAATTTGAATCAATATATTCGTTGATTGCCACATTGATATTCTTCTGACATTCGTACACTGTAAGCTCTGAAATGTGGCGTTCCACTACGAGTTGCAGTCTACTTTGTACCGTTGTCGGTTAAATATCCTTTTTAACTGATGATGTGTACAGCTGAACGATCACCTGATAACCTCACAATTGAATATGTCAAGTGATCAATTTCCAACTGATCAGTCAGTTGTCTTCGTAAGTTCAGTTCAGCTGGTTTCAGTTGCCTTCGATAAACTGCGCATTAATCTTCAGTTAGACAACTGTCAGTTGGTTTGAGTAGTTCAGTTACTAAAAGTTACTTGATCAGTTGGTCCAATTAATTACTTAGTTTGTCAAACAACCAAAATTAAGTTTACAACACAATTGGGGTATGCTAATATGAAAACATGTTTTGTCCTAAATCACATTTGGATGTGAACCAACTTTTAGTTGTATCAATGAACCATTGAGGGTCTGACCAGTACTAGCTTTCTAGATCTCGTTGACAAGGAAATTAGTTCAATGTGTTGAACGGCTTATAAAAGATTTTATAAGCACAAGGAAAATTAGAAGTATGACTTCAATATGGGGAATGTAACTTTTAATTTGTGGAAGTGTTCCTAAATTAAAAATTGGTCAAATAAATAATGTATTTGAAAATTGTGATTTTCATAAACATTGTTATGGAATTAATTAAATTAATTCTAGTGTTGAATTAATTAAACAATAGTATACCTAGTAGAGTCCAAATAATTAAAATAATTCAAGTGTTGAATTAATTAAATAACATTGGGTCTTGTAGAGCTCAATTGGAAATAATTATTCAACTAGTAGGCTTCAGTAAATTCAAGTAAGATTTTATTCATCTCAAATGTGTTTGAGATATTAAAATATTCCATGGGCTCTGTACATGTTACAAACCCAATAGCATACATGGGGATGTGAAGAATTGGGAGACAAATTTTTCAATAAACAAGGGCATGTCTTGCACATGCACTTTAGCTTTTTCAAGAACCAAGAAAAGACTTCATCTTCCATTTTTCTTTCCCCTTGGCCGAAATTTCCTCCAAATTTCTTAAAAATATTTGCTTCTTCATTTGATGAAAGGATAGCACACTTCTCAAAGAAAAATGCATTGCATTTCCTAGTGCAACTGTAAGGTGGTTCTAGCTAGTTGGTGGTGGCTTGATTTTGAGCAAGAAGTGCTCAAGGGAAGCTTGTAGAGTTGTCTATCAATTAAAGAGCTAAGTTGTTTAACAACTTAGTTGGAGCCATCATTGATCTTTGTGATTGATAGGTAAAAAAATAAAACACCCTATGTATGTTTCTGTTTGTGCTTTTGTATTTTCTACACACTAGTGAAGGGGTGCTTGGTTGATTTTTCGTGTTCTTATGATTCTCTTGTTTCCATTGTTTGTACAACTCCCAAAGAAGCTTGGCCATTTTCCACGTCTATCCATGATACCTCGTGTATCACCTACTCTGATGCGACTTTGATTTTTGCACTCCCAAGAGCAGGTTGTCCACAAGTAGTATAATTTGGTGAGTCCGAATATCGTTTCCACAGGGAAGCTAAGATAATTACAAATACACTACAACGTCTTTTTGTTTTAGTTTTTTTTTTCGAGTAATTTTTTGAATTTTTAATTTGTAATTTTTAATTGTTCAGATTTTAATTTAAGTAGTTGAGATTAAAGGATCCACTCTTGATATTTTAATAAAGTTAACATTAATGAACATTATTGAAATCCACTTAATAAAATGGTTCCAATATATAAAATAATCATATTTATACTACGTTATATATTATTATCTTATAAGTATATATACCAAAACTTATAAATGTTGTCAAGTATTAATTGTGTTATATATATTTGTAAACACTAAATCAAAGTTCTCACTTTAAATGGTTGTAACCAAACTAACATTTAAATGGTACCAAGAAAATTAATATTATGATATATAATAAATCAAGGCATCCACTTTAAATGGTTGATAAGACCAAACAAACATTTAAATGGTACCAAGAAATTAATATTATGATATATTCATGTATAATAAATTAAGGCATCCTCTTTAAATGGTTGGTAATACCAAACAAATATTTAAATTGTTCCAAAAATTTAGTGTAACATATAGTAACAATAAATCAAAACTCCTACTTATAAGTAGGGTATAATAATCCTTAAAGAAATAAATATAACATAATCAATAAATAATGATTAAATAATATAAAACATATATTCTTAACTTTTAATTACCTTATTATCATGCCAAGAGTTTCATCTTCTCATCTCAACTTTGGGAAGTTAGCTACTCATTATTCAAAGTGTATAACTTTGAATATGAAATTAACATGCTAATTATATTTAAATGAAAAAATAAACTAAAAAAAAGAGAGAAATACTATTAACTCAAAGGTTTGTTCATAAAATAAGGGATATCTCAATTCATTACAATGCACGCCTATTTATAGCCAAATTTGGGGAGACAATCACAAATAAGATATTATTTTTTTACACATAAGTCTTCATTGGTGTTACAAGAAATTATATTTTAATGCACATCACTTTTGAAAATCTTCTCATCTGAATTTTCTTCTCCACATAAAACAAAACATGTAGATAATTGAGTTGTTTTAATTGTGGTATTTTTTTTAACCATTTGACCAAGTAATTTTAGATATATGATCAAAATGCTATAGCATGGTAAAACTGTCACTTTTTTGGTAACTTTATTTGTTGCTTAATTTGATACCACTTGTGAGAAGATTTTTGTAAGGCCCGAGATTTTATCATTTTAATCCGAGATTATTTAATTTATGAATTTTGGAATGTTGAGTCATATTCCATGGTTCTACAATTCCATAGGATTGAAATTGAATTAAAAAGAATTGTGAGGACCAAATTGTAAATAGTGAAGATTTCAGGGGCTAAATTGCAATTAATGGATTTGAGTGGGACACTTGTCTTCACCATGCAACTTGGATGTATATTACCTGCATTCTCATTTCAGAATTGAGGAGAAACCCGAGAGCTCCCATAGCTAATTCTCAAGTTTTCTTAAATCCCTTAGAATTTCGATTGTACAAGATCCGACTATCAGAATTTCGATCCGAACACAGTTCTATACTTCTCTCGTCAAGAACTTCAACAAGATGTAAGTGTTATTACTTTTCATTATGGTTTGAAATTTATGTATAAAAGGTATCAGTATTTGATTGATATTATGTGTTTTAGAAATACTGGTAATCGCAGAATCGAAACTGGATCGAATAACAGATCGTTTATGCAATTGTTATCATTTTTCAGAATATATCAATGGATGTTGAGCAGATTTGAATTATGATTGGATTTATTGAGACTGTGAGTTGTTGAGGTTGTTTATTGATATTGAATTGCCGAGGGTATATCGAGACTGTACCGTTATGCTGTCGACATTGACTGAGATTGGGTCTATCAGATTTTAGATTGCGTATTGATCAGATGAGTATTGCTATGAGTTGTATATTGATATTAAATATGTCATTCTAGATTGGTATTGAAGATTCAGAGACAGAACAAAGCCGAACCTCGATAAAAAGAAAGGTATAAGTCAATGTCGAACCGGGAGAATGACTCGAGTGTGAAATACTTGATTTTTCCTAAACTACATACTTATTGTTATTGTGTGCATTGATTGGATTGATTTGCTAGTTCTATTGATTTATAGAAAGCATGTATTAGACGATTGGTCTTGTGAAAGACGGGCCTGATGGTGATGGAATCGTCTCTGACCCACTGCACATTGTCACCGAATAGTGATTGGCGGAGGTTGCCAAAGTCTGTGAAGGATAGGTCAAGACACTGGATGTTTGTTTTATATTGATGTTTGATTAGAGGTGGATTTACTTCTATTACTGAAATTCGATATAGTATGCCAACATCTGGAAACCGGGATCCCTAGACTAGGAATGAGTCTAGTCTGATATATGGAGTCATGAGTTGATTTACAGATTTATATGGAATTATGCTTTAAGATTTTGATTCATATTACTGATAACTGTCTCATGCTTTATATTGATTATACGATTGCATGTATCGTTGATTTATACTGTGATATATTTCTCACCGGAGTTATCCGGCTATTGTCGTGTTTGTTTGTGTGCATGGCAACAGGTGGGACAGGATCATGGTCGAAGAGATGAAGAGAGAGATCGTGATTAGAGTGAAGACTACGGACTTGGATTCTAGATAGGGTTTGAACACTTGATATTTAGTTGTTAAACCTTAGTTTTAAATAACCGTATATGGTACAAGACTTGTACTTTGTGTCGATATATATTCGAATAAATTCCATGACGTTCCGCACTTAATACTTGTATAAAAAAAAATTTTAGACCCTGCTTATTATAATTGATTTAATTATTCCCACAGACGATTAAGAATTGAATTAGCGTCCGGGTCCCCACAACATGTGGTATCAGAGCGATAGATCCTTTAGACTGAGATAAGAAGCTAGGGAGTGGGGTAGATTGAGTTTTCTTCCTTGCTTTTACATGCTAGCAATCTATTATGTTCTACTGCTTTATAATGCATGTTTATCTGTTTATCTGACTTGATTTGGAAACATGTGTTATTGAGAATGAATCAGAACCGATTCTTGATCAGCAGTAAGATGATCGGAGGAGGACTGAAACAGATTGTTGTATTTGGTTGCTAACCCTTTTGGTAATCAGATATGCCTCCTCGAAGAATACCAGAACAGGGTAGCACTTCGAATCCTCCAATGGATGTGACAGCAACACCGATGGAAACATTGCTGAAGAGATTTCAGTCATTCCATCCACCTTTGAAGGGTACTGAGACTTCAGTGGATTGTGGGAGTTGGCTAGATGACATTGAGATGCTGTTTGAGTCCTTGGATTACACCGATGAGCGGAGAGTGAAACTGATCGAGCACCAGTTGCATGATGTTGCAAAGAACTGGTGGATTACGACGAAGAGAGCATTGGAGCATCGAGGTACGACTATTACCTGGAATATCTTTAGAACCGAATTTTATCAAAGATTCTTTCAAGTGTGGTATAGAAAGGACAAGGGAGCAGAGTTTGCAAACTTGAGACAGGGACAGTTGAACATTGAGGAGTGTGTTGCCAAGTTCTCTACATTACTGCGCTTTGCTCCACATGTGGCTGAAAATGACGAAGCTGTTGCGGATCAGTTCATTAATGGCCTGAATCCTGAAATATTTACACTGGTGAATACGGGGCGACCGAACAATTTTACTGATACCTTGAATAGAGCCAAGGGAGCCGAAGCCGGTCTGATGAGACAGAAGGGAGCTTCGTTTGTACCTCCAGCACCGAGACCACAGCAACCACCTCCCCGGTTTGAGAGTGGCAGCAGCAGTGGTTGAAAGAAAGATTTTCTGAAAGCCAAAGGGAAGCAGTTTAAGAGATCTGGAAGCAGTTCATCCAGTTCTAGTGGCTCGAAACAGATCGGTCAGGGCCATAGTTATACAGGAGCCTACTGCAGCACTTGTGGAGGGAAACATGCCACAGAGCAGTGCCGAGGAGTGTTTGGCAGTTGCCGTATCTGTAGACAGCAGGGACATTTTGCTAGAGTTTGTCCCCAAAGAGATTCTCAGAGATCGCAAGGTGCCGAATCATCTAGATCAGCGGCATAGACTGATAGACGATCAGCTGCTGTTCATTCGTTCCAGCCAGCACCATCTCAGTCACAGCAGAGGCCAGGAGGTAGCTAGACAGTGAGCCAGCCTCCTAGACAGCAGGCCAGAGTATTTGCTTTGACAGAGGAGGCAGGCTCAGGAGGCACCTGACGATGTTGTTGCAGGTAACTGTTTTATTTCTGGTTATCCTGCATATATATTGATAGATACTGGTGCATCGCATACATTCATATCTAAGCGATTTGCATTGATGCATTCATTGCCTGTTGAGTCATTATCTGCTGTAGTGTCTGTTTCTTTTCCGTTGGGGATAGGTTTGATATCAGTGAAGTCTGTGAAACATTGTATGCTACTGTATGATGGGCATGAGATTGAGTTAGACTGCGTTGTGCTTGGGTTGTCTGATTTTGACTGTATTATCGGTATCGATATGTTAACCAAGTACAGAGCTACTGTTGATTGTTTCCACAAGATTGTGAGATTCAGACGGAATATGGCTGATGAGTGGAAATTCTACGGTAAGGGTTCTACATCTAGAATTCCTTTGATATCCGTATTATCTATGACTCAATTATTACAGAAAGGAGCGGAGGGATTCCTTGTCTATTCAGTTGATCTACTGAAATAGAGTCCATAATTGGCTGATTTGCCAGTGGTTTGCGAGTTTGCTGATGTCTTCCCAGATGAGATTCCGGGTTAGCCTCCGATTCGAGAGATAGACTTCAGCATTGAGTTGATGCCAGGTACAGTTCCGATTTCGAGGGCTCCGTACCGAATGACACCGATTGAGTTGAAAGAGTTAAAAGAACAGTTAGAGGATTTACTGGCCAAGGGGTATATCAGACCGAGCGTGTCTCCTTGGGGTGCTCCAGTATTGTTTGTTCGAAAGAAAGACGGTTTTATGAGACTCTGTATCGACTACCGGCAACTGAACAAAGCAACGGTAAAGAATAAATATCCCTTGCCTCGCATTGATGATTTGTTTGATCAGTTGCAGGGTTCTTCAGTATACTCCAAGATCGATCTGAGATCTGGATATCATCAGCTGAGAGTCAGGGATTCTGATATCTCGAAGACAGCATTCAGAACCAGGTATGGACATTATTAGTTTATTGTTATGCCGTTCGGTTTGACTAATGCTCCAGCTGTGTTTATGGGTCTGATGAACCGCATATTCCAGAGATATCTTGATGATTTTGTTATTATATTCATTGATGATATCTTGATTTATTCAAAGAATATGATTGATCATGCCGAGCATTTGAGAACTGTATTGAAAATTCTGAGGACTGAAAAACTGTATGCCAAACTGTCCAAATGTGAATTTTGGCTGAGACAGGTTGTATTTCTGGGTCATATTATATCTGGAGACGGGATTTCAGTTGATTCCAGCAAGATTGAAGCAGTGATTTCTTGGCCGAGACCGACATCAATATCCGAGATTCGTAGTTTTATGGGTTTGGCAGGATATTATAGTCGATTTATTAAAGATTTCTCAAGTATTGCCAAGCCTATTACTCAGTTGACTCAGAAGAATGCTCCGTTTGTATGGTCTGAAGACTGTGAGTCCAGTTTTCTTGAACTGAAGAAAAGACTAACCACTGCACCGATATTGACTATTCCATTAGGTACTGGTTATTTTGTAATGCCCGAGATTTTAGTTTGATACTTTTGAATTGTTATATATTATGAATAAGGCGATGGAAGAACAGACGTGGAGAAGCGACGTTGCAAATTGAGTTTGTTGACAAAGAGAGAGACCGCACCCGCGCCAAGAAGTTGACCGCACCCGCGGTGTAAGGGCAGAAAGTTGGATTTTTGATTAATATAGCCACCGCACCCGCGCTTAAGCTTCTACCGCACCCGCGCTTGGAGGGCAGTAGGGTACGTTTTTGGGGCAGAACGTGCACCGCACCCGCGGTACCAAAGGGAGTGCACCCGCGGTCCAAGCTTCTGGAAAATTTGATGTATATCAGTACACTGAGCGCACCCGCGGTGCAAAAGTGAGCGCACCCGCGGTGTGACGTGCAAGCATGAAAAATAAGCCATGTTTTCTGGTGTTGCATGCAGTATATATATGATGTATTCTTTCGAAATTCAGAGAGAAAATAGCCGAGACTCTCTAGGGAAAAAGCTTTCTTGTTTTTGTAGGTGAAATTGTGAATTGTGAGAAATCCGTCCGTCCGATTTTGAATCCGACTTCAATTCTGAGTTCCTCTCGACACGAGCTACACAAGGACGTAAGTTTTATTACGTTTTGAGATGATTTGAAAATATGATGTTGATGGAATTGAATATGATTCATATATGTTGTTCTCGAGACAATAGACATCGTATAATCGAAACCGGATTAAAGAACAGATTGTTTATGCAATTGTTATGAATTTTCAGAGTTGATTCAATTGTGGTTATACCGATTTGATATCAAAATTATGTTGTTATCGATTATGAGGACTTGGAATTGATATCTGATTTATACTGTATCGCTGGGTATATTGATATTATTCAGATTTGGATCAGATGAGTTGTTATACTTATATTGTATTGCCGGTATTGCGAGACTATACAGAATTGAGATTATGATTCGTATTGATAGCGATTATGAGTTGTATGATTATATATCTGTGATGTTGAGATTGACGGGGCTATCAAGAACGTATTGTTATGCCGTCGAGACATCAGTAGATTGATTTTGATCAGATTCAATAGTGATTGAGATTGCATTGTATGTCGTTGACATTAATCAGATTATGTGTTGCTTTGAGTATTGATCAGAACAGTTATTGAATTGAGTTGTTCACTGATATTATACATATTCGATTGTCATTGCTAGATTGGGAATGGACAGATTTGAACCCGAAACTTCGACTTCGTTAGATCAAGAAGAGAAAGGTATAAATCGATGTTAACTGGGAGATCTACTTGAGTTAGATTTAACTCGAATTTCCCTAAACCACATACTTAGTGTGTGGTATTGTTTTTATACCTTTGTGTTTTAATGATTATGTTTATTCTATTGATTTAAAAAGTAGAAAGCAGAGAGCTATTGAGTGAGAGTCACTGACAGAGGGGCTAGACTATGACAGAGGAGTCACTGGCCCATTGCACTTTGTCAGAATAGGTTTAGTCTTCGACAGACATGCCAAGACACTGGACGTTTGGTATATCGAGATGCTTCAGATACAGATAGCATCCTTATTACAGATTATTTGATATAGACTAGACCAAAGTCCAGAAATAAGAATGTACCACCACCGCTACCGGTAGTAGTAGGTGGGAGACCTGTTACGTTCTTATTCACCGGGATCCCTAGATTAGATGGGAGATAAGTCGAGTCTGAGATGCCGAGTCATGAGTTGAATTACAGATTGTATAATTTTTGTTTCGTAGATTTCAATTCATGTTTTATTTAAAGTTTGATATCGATTTGCATTGTCAGATTATAATACATGTATTGATATCTGTTTCATGCTTTATTATACCATGGCATCTACACATTGTTTATACTGGGATTTATTCTCACCGGAGTTATCCGGCTGTTGTCTTGTTTGTATGTGTGCATGACAACATGTGGGACATGATCGGGGTCAAGAAGATGATGAGAGAGGACAAGTTTACCGTGGTGATTCCTAACTTGTTGTAGATATGGTTCTAACACTTGAAATCTAATATTTGAACCTTAGTCTAGTATGAATGTTTATTGTACAGAATTGTATTTTTATACTGATATGTATATTAATTAAATTCCATTACGTTCCGCCCTTGTATTGTAAAAGAAAAAAATATAGACCCTGTTTATCTTAATTGATAAATAAATCCCAAAATTGATTAAGAAGATGATTAGCGTCCGGGTCCCCACAACAGGTGGTATGAGAGCATTAGGTTCTGTAGACTGAGATAGAAGTTAGTGAGCGGGGTAGAATGAGTTTTCTTTCCTTGCATGTGAGTGCTAGAATGTGGTTTATTATGATGTTGAATTACATTGTGTATGCTAGCTTGATATTATGTTTTACTGCTTTTAAATACATGTTACCTGAATATCTGAGATGATTTGGTAATATGTATTATTTGAAAAGGGATCAGAACCAATTCCTGATCAGAGGTAAGCTGATCAGGAAGGGACTGAGACGGATTTGTCTCATGTGATTGCTAACTCTTGTGATTATCAGATATAACCTCCTCGCAGGATTCCAGAATGAGGTAGTACTTCGACTGATCAGGTGGATGTGTAAGAAACTCTGATGGAAACACAGTTAAAGATGTTTCAGTCATTTCAATCGCCTATTCTAACGGGTACTGAGACGCCAGTGGATTGTGAGAATTGGCTGGATGACATAGAAATGCTATTTGAATTTCTTGGTTTCACAGATGATTGTAGAGTTAAACTGATTGGGAACCAGTTACGGGAAGTCGCAAGGAGTTGGTGGCTGGTAACCAAAGAAGCCTTAGAACAGCGTGGTCCAGTGATTACATGGAAAATTTTTGAAGTTGAATTCTATCAAAGATTTTTTCCCGTATCATACTGACAGGATAAAGGTGCAGAGTTTGCAAATCTAAGACAGGGTCAGTTGAATATTGATGAGTATTTGGCCCAGTTCTTCACCTTGCTACGTTTTGCCCCTCACGTGGCTAGGAATGATGTAGCTGTATTTGATAAGTTCATTCAGGGATTGAATCCAGAGATACGTACATTGGTAAATGTGAAACAACCGAATAACTTTGCTGATACTCTGAACAGAGCCAGAAGAGCAGAAACAGTTCTGATGAGACAAAAGGAAGCCTCATATGTTCTTCCAGCACCGAGACCACAACAACTGCCTCCCAGAATCGAAATTGGCAGTAGCAGTGGTGGAAAGAAAGAACAGTTGAAAGCTCGAAAGAAGGAGTTCAAGAAGTTAGGGAGCGGTTCATCTAGCTCCAATGGTTCTAGCCCGAGTTATTAGGGATTTATTGCAGAACTTGTGGAGGGAGACATCCCACGGAGCAATGCCAGGGAGTGACTGATAGATGCAATATCTGTAGACAGCAGGGACATTTTGCTAGAGTTTGTCCACAGAGAGATTCCCGGAGATTTCATGGAGCAGAATCATCTGGTTGTAGTGACAGAGGGACAGACCCAGGATGCACTTGATGATACGGACAGGTAACTGTTCTTTTATGATTATTTTGAGTATGTATTAAGAGATATTAATACATCTTATACATAATTTTGTATGAATTGCATTGAGACATGCTTTATCTATTGGGTCTGTATTTACTGTAGTATTGATCTCTTTACCTTTTGATGCAAATGTGGTTGATCAAGCACCAAAAAAAGCATGGGAGTCGTTGGAGTTGCCCGAAGAACCTATAACGAGGGGACGAAGCAAGAAGTTTAAAGATGCACTTCAAGGACTCATGATGAGCTATCAAGGAAGTCCTACAAGTTGGATGTCTAAATTAGAGGAGGTTGAGAATCATGGGAATAATATTGGAGGTTTTTGGAATGTTATTCAAGTGCAATTGCCGAAGGTACAGCGCACCCGCGCCAGTTCAGGGACTGCACCCGCGGTCCATAATAATCAAATTTAAGAGAATATTGCCGAAGCTATACCGCACCCGCGGTCCGAAGGCGAGCGCACCCGCGCTCCTAAAAGGACCGCAACCGCGGTCCTTTGCATCCGAACTTCGCCGAAGTGGCACCGCACCCGCGGTCCAGTCTGCAGCGCACCCGCGGTCTATTGTCAACTTCCGTGTCAAAGTTGCTAGTTATCTTCTTTAATGCTTTCTACACTACTTTTTATGGGTTTTATAATTATATAATGCATTGTAATGACCAAAAACGAGATTATTGAATATTGATATCAAATACATTGAGTTCTCTCAATTTTCAAAGCTTTTAGCATTGTTCTTCACAAGAAGAAAACCAAATCAAACTTATCAAAGATTTTCATCTTTGTGGCGTTTGTCGATTGTTCTTCGCACGGATTGTCAAAACAAGTTCTTTGAAGGTTCGTTTGAAATTCAATTGTTTTATCGTTGATATTTGTTGCTAAGTTATAATCGCTTAGAGGTAAATATCACAAAAATCGTTACTTGTTTCAAAAGATCGGGACAAAATAATCGTTCCTTGTTTGTTATTGAATTGAGGGTGCGATTTATATATTCGTGCTTGCCTTTCATTCGTACGAGAATTCGTATCATTTGGTATCAGAGCTTTGGCTCATTGAATTCAAGTAAGTATCGTTGTTGTTATTTTTCAAATCTATATCAAATTTCATTCTGTTTTCAGATCTGTGGTATCCTTTTGTTTCTATTGTCATATCTACCAAAAACAAAAACAAAAATTTGTTCTGTTTCAAGTTTTGTGTTATCCTTTGTTCTATTTTAAGATCTGCGTTATTTCTATCATCTTTTGATAATCCAGAATTCCCGAAAAAAAAATTTTTCTGTGTTATTCTGTCGTTCTTGTTTTTGTGCAATCCATGTGAAACAGTTGCAAGTGTTCCCAAGTTGAATCTTGTTAGTTTGATAAAAAAAAAATAATATATATATAAAGATTGAGCACACCTTTGAGAGAACTATCAAATTCTAGTGAAAAAAAACATTTGAGTGCGAGTGTTATTTCTTTAGAGTGATCGTGAGAATTTGAGTGAGGAAAATCTTTTATTTCTACTAACATTTTATTGCAGGTACAAAATCTAAAATTAAAATGGAGAGGGAAGTAGGAGAGAGTTCGAACCAAGGGCTATCTAAGGTTCAAATGGAGGCGTTATTTGGGCATTTAATTAGAATGTTGAGGGCCGAGTTGGATCCTTTATATGAGAGGTTGGATAGGCTTGAAGTTAGTACGAGTGAAAATAAATCTAAGCCTAAAGGTTTGGGTAGAGTGGATGAAGAAGAGAATGATTATGATTTGGAAGGAGAAGAGGAGAGCCAAAACGAGAATTGGGGTAGAAGCGGAAGAGGTAGAGGATTTGGTAGGGGAAGAAGAGAAGCCTTACGTGGTAGGTACGATGATGGGAATAAGGAAGATAATAACATAGGTAGCATTAAGATGAAAATTCCGTCGTTCCATGGTAAGTCGGATCCAGAGGCTTATTTAGAATGGGAAAAGCGAGTTGAATTTGTGTTTGATTGTCACCATTATTCCGAACAAAAGAAGGTTAGGTTGGCCGTGGTTGAATTTGTTGATTATGCACTTATTTGGTGGGATCAATTAGTGGCCACTAAGAGAAATGCAATGAGAGGCCTATAGAAACTTGGGCGGAGATGAAAAGCGTAATGAGGAAGAGGTTTGTACCAAATCACTACTATAGAGAAATGTTTAAGAAGTTACAAACTTTGAGACAAGGTGTAAAAAGAGTGTTGAGGACTACTATAAAGAATTGGAAGTAGTCATGATTAGAGCAAACATAGATGAGGATAGTGAGGCTACTGTGGCTCGTTTTCTGTTTGGTTTGAACAGAGAAATTCAAGACCAAGTGGAGCTTAGACATTACTTGGATCTAGATGAAATGGTGCAAATGGCGATAAAAGTGGAGCAACAACTCAAAAGGAGAGGAGTTGGTCGTAACACACAAACTGGGAATACATCAACACCTTGGCGTTTCAACGTTGTTAAACGTGAAGAAAGCAAGGTAGTGGTCAAGCCCAAAGTTGACATTAAACAGGAGGCGCCTAAGCAGGGAATGCATGGTAAACCTGAAACTCCTATTAATCGTTCTAGAGATATTAAATGTTTTAGGTGTCAAGGAATTGGACATATTGCTAGCCAATGTCCCAATAAAAGGGTAATGGTGTTGAATAATTATGGGGAGTATGAATCTCATAGTGAGGGAGATGATGGAGAGGATGAAGATGAGATGCCTGCATTAGAGGATCCTGATGAGGGATATGAAGCAGTTGTGGGTGAGGCATTAGTGACTAGGCGTATCATGAGTGCCCAAGTCAAAGAAGAGGAGACGAATCAGCGGGAAAACTTGTTTCATACTAGATGTTTTGTCAGTGGCAAAGTTTGCAACGTTATTATAGATGGAGGAAGTTGTACCAATGTTGCTAGTCTTGAGATGCTTGAAAAATTGAGCTTGCCTACTTTGAAACATCCTCAACCATATAGGCTACAGTGGTTGAACGACTGTGCTGAAGTGAAGGTGAACAAACAAGTTTTGGTTGCATTTTCGATTGGGAAGTATGTTGATGAGGTATTGTGTGATGTGGTACCAATGCATGCTTGTCATATTTTGTTAGGAAGACCATGACAATATGATAGGCAAGTGACACATGATGGGTTTAGAAATAAATATTCTTTTGTACTCAAGAAAGAACCCATTGTTTTACTTCCTTTGTCCCCAAAACAAGTGTTGGAGGACCAATTGAAAAAAAAAAGAGAGATGAGGCCGAAAGAAAGAGTGAATTAAAAAGTGAGATGGCCTTTGAAAAGAAAAATGAAATGGCTAAAAACAAAAGTGATAAAAAAATTGAGATAGCCATACAAAAGAAAAATGAGGAAAAAGAAAATGAGAAGAAAGAGACCAAAAAGAAAATATATATGGTCCAAAAGAGTGACATGAAACAATTGCTGCACACAAATGATACACTTGTGTTGATTCTTTACAAAGAGATTCTCTTTAACACAAGTGATATAGCCGGAAATCTTCCGAGCATTGTTGTTTCCCTTTTGCAGGAGTTTGATGATATATTTCCGGAGGAGCTACCTCAAGGAATACCATCATTGAGGGGGATTGAGCACCAAATTGATTTTGTGCCCGGAAGTGCATTACCAAATCGTCCAGCGTATAGAAGCAATCCGGAGGAGACCAAGGAGCTTCAACGGCAGGTAAGTGAATTATTAGATAGGGGTTTCGTGCGTGAGTTCATGTCTCCTTGTGCTGTACCTGTTTTATTAGTTCCTAAGAAAGATGGCTCATGGCGTATGTGTGTAGATTGTAGGGCAATCAATAATATAACCATCAAATATAGGCATCCCATACCTAGACTAGATGATATGTTTGATGAATTGCATGGTGCTTGTAATTTTAGCAAGATTGACTTGAAAAGTGGTTATCACCAAATTAGGATGAGGGAAGGTGATGAGTGGAAAACGGCTTTTAAAACCATGTATGGGTTATATGAGTGGATGGTCATGCCTTTTGGCTTAACTAACGCTCCTAGCACTTTTATGAGATTAATGAACCATATCTTGCGTGCATACATAGGAAAATTTGTTGTTGTTTACTTTGATGATATCCTAGTATATAGCAAAGACTTGGATGAGCATGTTAGTCACTTGAGACTTGTGCTAATCACAATAAGGGCCGAAAATTTATATGCTAATTTAAAGAAATGTGATTTTTGTACAAGCAAACTTGTCTTCCTTGGTTTTGTGGTAAGTTCGCAGGGGATACAAGTGGATGAGGACAAGGTAAGTGCTATTCGAGATTGGCCAACGCCTGCTTCTGTTGGTCAAGTTCGAAGCTTTCATGGTCTTGCAAGCTTCTATAGGAGGTTTGTAAAAGATTTTAGCACACTGGCGGCACCGATGACGGCGATGATTAAGAAGAACGTTCCATTCCATTGGGGCGAAGAGCAAGAGAAGTCTTTTAATATTATTAAACAAAAGTTAATTAATGCGCCTTTACTTATTTTGCCTGATTTTTCTAATACTTTTGAAATTGAATGTGATGCTTCAGGTGTGGGTTATTTATTGGTGGTGTTTTGATGCAAGGAGGACGACCAGTGGCGTATTTTAGTGAGAAACTCAATGGAGCAGTGCTGAACTATCCAACGTATGACAAGGAATTGTACGCGCTTGTGAGGACTTTGGAGGTGTGGCAACACTACTTGAGGCCTAAAGAGTTTGTGATTCACAAGGATCATGAGTCTCTTAAGCACCTTAAGGGGCAGCAGAAGTTGAACAAGCGGCATGCCAAGTGGGTTGCATTCATAGGTACATTTCCCTACATCATCAAGTACAAACAAGGTAAGGAAAATGAAGTGGCTGACACATTATCACGGAGGTATGTACTAATCTCTACTTTGGAGTCTAAAGTTTTGGGGTTTGAGCATGTGAAGGAATTATATGTGTTAGATGAGGATTTTAAGAATGTATTTGAAACATGTATGCATGGTCCACATGACAAATTTTATTTGCATCATGGTTTCTTGTTTAAAGAAGATAGGTTGTGCGTCCCTAGATCATCCATTCGTGAATTACTTGTTAGGGAGGCACATGGGGGTGGCTTAATGGGGCATTTTGGTGTGGCTAAAACTTTAAGTGCATTGCATGAACATTTCTATTGGCCACACATGAAACGTGACGTTGAGCGTGTTTGTTATGAGTGCATTACTTGTAGACAAGCTAAATCTAAAACACAACCACATGGCTTGTATACACCACTTCCCGTCCCTAGTGAACCTTGGGTTGATATTTCTATGGACTTTGTTTTGGGGTTGCCTTGGACAAAGAAGGGCAGGGATTCTATATTTGTTGTTGTGGATAGATTTTCTAAGATGACTCATTTTATTGCTTGTCACAAAACTGATGATGCATCTCACATTGCAGATCTATTCTTTAGAGAAGTCGTTAGGTTGCATGGCATGCCTAGGACTATTGTTTCGGACCGTGATGTTAAATTCTTGAGTTATTTTTGGAAAACGTTATGGACTAAACTTGGCACAAAATTGTTGTTTTCTACTACATGTCATCCTCAAACGGATGGACAAACTGAAGTTGTTAATAGAACTCTAGGAACACTTTTGCGTGCTATTCTTAAAAAGAACTCAAAGAATTGGGAGGATTGTTTACCATTTGTTGAGTTTGCTTATAATCGTAGTGTGCATTCTACTACGAATTATTCACCATTTGAAATTGTATAGGGTTTTAATCCTTTGACTCCGTTGGATTTGATGTCTTTACCTGTGAGTGAAAGGTTGAATATGGATGGCAAAAAGAAAGCTGAATTCGTTAGAAGTTTGCATGAGAAGGTCAAGGATAATATCGAGAAGAAGAATTTACAATACACGAAGCAAGCCAACAAGGGAAGGAAAAAGATGATTTTTGAAAAGGGAGATTGGGTGTGGTTGCACTTAAGGAAGGAAAGATTTCCAGAAAAGCGACGTTCAAAACTCTTACCTAGGGGTGACAGACCATTTCAAGTGCTTATTAAGATCAATGACAATGCCTACAAATTAGACCTACCAAGTAAGTATAATGTCAGCTCTACTTTTAATGTTAGTGATCTTTCGTTGTTTGATGTAGGAGATGATCAAGATTTGAGGACAAATCCTTTTCAAGAAGGGGAGAATGATGCAAATGTGGTTGATCAAGCACCAAAGAAAGCATGGGAGTCGTTGGAGTTGCTCGAAGGACCTATAACGAGGGGACGAAGCAAGAAGTTTAAAGATGCACTTCAAGGACTCATGATGAGCTATCAAGGAAGTCCTACAAGTTGGATGTCTGAATTAGAGGAGGTTGAGAATCATGGGAATAATATTGGAGGTTTTTGGAATGTTATTCAAGTGCAATTGCCGAAGGTACAGCGCACCCGCGCAAGTTCAGGGACTGCACCCCGCGGTCCATAATAATCAAATTTAAGAGAATATTGCCGAAGCTATACCGCACCCGCGGTCCGAAGGCAAGCGCACCCGCGGAAGGCGAGCGCACCCGCGCTCCTAAAAGGACCGCAACCACGGTCCTTTGCATCCGAACTTCGCCAAAGCGGCACCGCACCCGCGGTCCAGTCTGCAGCGCACCCGCGGTCTATTGTCAACTTCCGTGTCAAAGTTGCTAGTTATCTTCTTTAATGCTTTCTACACTACTTTTTATGGGTTTTATTAATTATATAATGCATTGTAATGACCAAAAACGAGATTATTGAAGATTGATATCAAATACATTGAGTTCTCTCAATTTTCAAAACTTTTAGCTTTGTTCTTCACAAGAAGAAAACCAAATCAAACTTATCAAAGATTTTCATCTTTGTGGCGTTTGTCGATTGTTCTTCGCACGGATTGTCAAAACAAGTTCTTTGAAGGTTCGTTTGAAATTCAATTGTTTTATCGTTGATATTTGTTGCTACTTTATAATCGCTTAGAGGTAAATATCACAAAAAATCGTTACTTGTTTCAAAAGATCGGGACAAAATAATCGTTCCTTGTTTGTTATTGAATTGAGGGTGCGATTTATATATTCTTGCTTGCCTTTCATTCGTACGAGGATTCGTATCACCTTTTGGGGAGATGATTTGATATCAGCGACATTCTGTGAAATATTGTATACTGCAGTAAGATGAGAATGAGATTGAGTTAGATTATGTTGTACTTGTATTGTCTGATTCTGGCAGCATTATTGATATGGATATATGGAACAAGTACAGAGCTATTGTAGATTCTTACCAGGAAATGGTAAGATTCGGACCTGAAATGGCTGAAGAATGAATAATGTACGGTAAGGATTTTCGATTTTGAATTCCTTTGATTTCCGTATTAATTATGATTCGATGATTATCGAAAGGAATGGAATTATTCCTTATGCATTCAGTTGATTACTGGAAATGAATATACCATGAGCTGATTGGTCAGTAGCAGGAGAATTGCTAAAGTCTTTCTAGATGAAATTCCGGATTTGCCTTATATCAGAGAGAGTGATTTCCGCCTTGATTTGATACCACGTACTGGTTTTATTTTAGAAGTCCGTACAAAATGATACTGATTGATTTGAAAGAATTGAAATATCAGTTAAAAGATTTACTGACCGAAAGTTACATCTGATTGTATGTTCTCTGTAAAATACTTCAGTTCTGATTATGGGTTGATGAATCCTGTATTCAGAGGTATTCTAATGATTTTATGTCGTTTATCTATGATATTTTGTGATATACTCGTGGCATATGACTGACTGAATCGAATATTTTGTATTGAAGGATCTGAGAACTGAAATTGTTGTATACAGAAGTTGTTCAGATATGAATCTTAATTGAAACAGATTGTATTCCAAGTATGTGATATCCGAATATGGTATACCGATTGATATTAGCACAGCTGAGGCAGTGATCAGTGATTGAGAACGACACCGATGGCAGAAAAGTCAGAAATTCATATTTGTCTGCGGTTAGCAAATTATGATATGTGACTGTTCTTGTGAAATTGCTTGAGAATTGTTATTGTTCTAAAACAGTATTGAAGACAGATTATATTGTTTGGGGGACATTACATTCGAAGATGATATAGCAGTTAATTTAAACAACATCGAAGATATGATCGAGTAGCCAAATTGACAGTATTATCAGAAATTACCGTTTATGAGGATCAGAGCAGAGCATCGATCAGAGTAACAGATATGTGACAGAATCGTCTCTTTGTACCGAATATTTCAGATTGATATTACAGAATTCGATATCGATAGTCAGAACAGGGTCTCGATCAGAATATCAGGTAAGTAATACTGTCTGGTATGATAATAACTAATTTAGTTGTGCCAGATATATTTCAAATCTGAAATGACCGATATGGTCAGAAGCGCACAGTGGTTGATTCAGTATCCTTTCTAGTAGCAGAAGAGGGGAAAACAAGAGATTGGTTATATCGATTATCGACTTTTGAATAGAAATGGGAGTACCTTTCTATAGATTTCGTAATGAAACCACGGAAATCTTTTCAAAATTGTGATGCGATGTGATTGTTGTTAATAGATTGCGTGAATTTGCATATATTATTTGTACATGAAGACTTACGGATATGACCAGTCGATGGAGATTTATGTCAGAAAAGAGGATAGATGGTACTGAACGCCAAGGTTGATTATATCAGACTGTAATTTTCGTTTGATTTTGTACTTTTGGCAGAGTATACAATGAACTCTTTCACTTATCGTCTATAGATCGACAGATAGTTGGAGCAAGTATCCTGATACTGGAGGATATCCAGGAACTGTAGGGCTGGATTTTAGCACTAGTTGATACGATGTGTTGTCACTTTGTGAATGATTGTACGACAATAGCTATCAGATGAATAATGAGATAGCTTCTCTCGAGGCATTGTACAATACGGATTCCAACTTTCCTTTATATAAGGATAATACCTTGGAGATACCTAAGATAGAATCGGATACGGTCAAAGATATGACAAAGAAAATGTAACTGATTTAGGAGAAAGTGAAAACGGCTCAGAGTAAACAGACTGAATATGCCAACGTCGGACGATGACTGTTGGTATTTGCGACTGAAAATAGAATATATCCTTGACTAGGTTAAACAGATTTGATAACAGCTGATGGTGTTGATTTGTTATGAGCTGTGGATTGATATATACGGATGTTATATAGCCAGTATTGCAAGATTGATTCGAAGAGGGTTATTCCGAAGGATATTATGATATTATATTTTTGAATTATTATTCCAGTTTGGAATCAGAGATCCGTAAAAGACATATATTTCAAAATGAAGATTATTCTGTGGTTGAAAACACAGTAAGATTGTCAGAATATCAAAGAGACTATCTAAAAGACAGAATCCGCTATGAGATTGAGATTTCAGAAGTGATTCATTGAGATGAGTTTTCGGATTAAACTCTGTTATACATTTCTTCTGATGTATCTGATAGGATTACCAGTGAGTTCGAGGACGAACTCATATCTAAAAGGGGGAGAAATGTAATGCCCGAGATTTTAGTTTAATAGTTCTGAATTGTTATATATTATGAATAAGGCGATTGAAGAACAGACGTGGAGAAGCGACGTTGCAAATTGAGTTTGTTGACAAAGAGAGAGACCGCACCCGCGCCAAGAAGTAGACCGCACCTGCGGTGTAAGGGCAGAAAGTTGGATTTTTTATTTCAATATCCACCGCACCCGCGCTTAAGCTTCTACCGCACCCGCGCTTGGAGGGCAGTAGGGTACGTTTTTGGGGCAGAACGTGCACCGCACCCGCGGTACCAAAGGGAGCGCACCCGCTGTGGGGACCCGGACGCTAATCAAGTTCTTAATCATCATTGGGACTAATTAATCAATTATAAAACAGGGTCTAAAATTTTTTTCTTTTTAAAATGCGGAACGTAGTGAAATCAACTAATATACAACTCAGTATAAAATAAAGTACATGACCTGTACGGTCTACAAATCAGTAAAACTAAGGTTCAACATCTAAATATCAAGTGTCAAAACCCTATATACATCCAAGTCCGAAGTCTCCACTCTATCACGATCTCTCCTCATCTCCTGGACCCTGATCCTGTCCCACCTGTTGTCATGTACACATACAGATAAGACAACAGCCGGATAATTCCGGTGAGAATAAATCCCAGTATAAATCAACGAAACATGCAATCATATAAACAAATATAAAGCATGTAATCAGGTGACAGATATATGTATCAAAATCTGAAACATAAACAATCGTAGACTGTCAAACATATACGTGACTCCACGTTTCAGACTAGACTCCATCCTAGTCTAGGGATCCCGGTTTCCAAATGTGGTATTCCTATATCGAATTCCGTACTAGAAGGAACTCTGTTCCTATTACTCGATATAACCAAATATGGTGTTCCTATATCGAATTCCGTAATAGAAGAATTCCAATCCTATTACTCGATATAACCAACATCCGGTGTTCTGACCTATCCGTCATGGACTGTAGCTCTATCGCTAATATCCCATCTTGAGACATCGTGCAATGTGCCCGTGGCGATCCCGCCACTGTCAGGCACTTCCGTCCCAAGATGTCTACACTATCCTGTAACATCGTGCAATGTGCCCGTGGCGATCCCACCACTATCAGGCACTTCTGTCACAAGATTTCCCGTCAGATACCTGCTATCTATAAATCAAGAGAACAAGTATATCAATGCAAATCACTGCAATAAAGTAAAGTATGTTCTTTAGGGAAACTCAAGTCTAAACCGACTCAAGTCGATCTCCCAATACCACATTGAATTATACCTTCCGTTTGTAGTCTTGGTCTGCCGCAATCTCAGTTCTGAACTCAAGACTATCTCTGTAAATCTGAAACGACATGTCGAGAATCATAATATCAATATTCTATTCTCAGTTCAACACTGAATCTGATTAATCTGGATTTAATCCAATTCACGACAGAACGACACAATCTCAGTATCCCCGTCACTACCATATCAACAGACATCAATTACAAATCATAACTCATATCCGATATAGTCTGTAAGTCATTCATAATCTAAATCTGTCCGATTTCAAATCAATATAATCAGAAAATCATAACAATTCCATAATCAGTCTGTTTCTCAATCTGACTTCGGTTCTATGATGTCTAACATGTTAAGAACATCATATATGAATCCTATTCAATTATGACAATGACATAATTTCAAAGCATGTCAAAACGTAGCAAAACTTACGTCAAGTTGTAGCCTACGTTGATAGGATTGCAGTACTGAAGTCAGATTACAATTCGGACGGACGGGTTGAAGTATAAATGCCTAAGGATTTTTCTTAAGAATTCTCTGAAACTTCTCCTCGATTTCTTGCCGGAGGAAATGAAGGAATCGCTTTTATATATATCAATTGCATGTAAAGGCAACGTGTCCCATTCTCCATGATTTTCAGTCGGCGCTCAGGCGGTTATAAACTACCGCTCGGGCGCCGTACACTCTGCCCCGTACTCGGCTTGTTATCCATTGGCGCTCGGGCGGTAATTTTCTACCGCTCGGGCGCCACAGGTTCTGCCCGAATGGTATTCTTATTGAACACTGGCGCTCGGGCGGTCATTTCCTACCGCTCGGGCGCCAACAGTTCTGTCCAAACATTGTACTTTTCATATGTTTTGCCCAGTCTGGTCTCGGAATGGCCCGGCTATAATCACCTCAGTTCATAATCAATAAATCATCTCAGATTACAATAGTCAAATTCTCGGGCATTACACCCGCGGTCCAAGATTCTGGAAAATTTGATGTATATCAGTACACTAAGAGCACCCGCGGTGCAAAACTGAGCGCACCCGCGGTGTGACGTGCAGCATGAAAAATAAGCCACGTTTCCTGGTGTTGCATGCAGTATATATATGATGTATTCTTTCGAAATTCAGAGAGAAAAGAGCCGAGACTCTCTAGGGAAAAAGCATTCTTTTTTTGTAGGTTAAATTGTGAATTGTGAGAAATCCGTCCGTCCGATTTTGAATCCGACTTCAATTATGAGTTCCTCTCGACACGAGCTACACAAGGACGTAAGTTTTATTATGTTTTGAGATGATTTGAAAATATGATGTTGATGGAATTGAATATGATTCATATATGTTGTTCTCGAGACAATAGACATCGTATAATCGAAATCGGATTAAAGAACAGATTGTTTATGCAATTGTTATGAATTTTCAGAGTTGATTCAATTGTGGTTATACCGATTTGATATCAAAATTATGTTGTTATCGATTATGAGGTGTTGGAGTTGATATCTGATTTATACTGTATCGCTGGGTATATTGATATTTTTCAGATTTGAATCAGATGAGTTGTTGATTCGAATATACTGATATTGTATTGCCGGTATTGCGAGACTGTGTAGAATTGAGATTATGATTCGTATTGATTGCGATTATGAGTTGTATGATTATATCTGTGATGTTGAGAATGACGGGGCTATCAAGACCGTATTGTTATGCCGTCGAGACATCAGTAGATTAATTTTGATCAGATTCAATAGTGATTGAGATTGCATTGTATGTCGTTGACATTGATCAGATTATGTGTTGCTTTGAGTATTGATCAGAACAGGTATTGAATTGAGTTGTTCACTGATATTATACATATTCGATTGTCATTGCTAGATTGGGAATGGACAGATTTGAACCCGAAACTTCGATTTCGTCAGATCGAGAAGAGAAATGTATAAATCGATGTTAACTAGGAGATCCACTTGAGTTAAATTTAACTCGAGTTTCCCTAAACCACATACTTGTATGGTATTGTTTTTATACCTTTGTGTTTTAATGATTTTGTTTATTCTATTGAATTAAAAAGTAGAAAGCAGAGAGCTATTGAGTGAGAGTCACTGACAGAGGGGCTAGTGTAAGGCCCGAGATTTTATTACTGTGATCTGAGATTAATCTGAAATGATTTATTTATTAATCGAGATGATTATAAACGGAACGGATCAGACCGGGAGAGCCGAAAGAAGATTTGACATGAGATGTAAGGAGAAGTCCTCGCGCACATGCGCGAGGAAGGCAGAACCTTTCGGCGCATATGCGCGACGTAGATGGCGCACATGCGCGGGATAGGCAGAATGTTTGGCGCATATGCGCGACGTAGATGGCGCATATGCGCGAGCTGACAAAATGCTGGTTCGAACTACCGGCGCATATGCGCGACTTTGTGCACGCATATGCGCAACGTGCAGAACATGCACGATTCCATTTGCCCTTGTATCATGCAGCATATGTATATATATATATACCTACATGCAAACCCTCCAGATTAAAAAGGAAAGAAACGAGGGATGAAGCTCCAAGTTCTCTCGGGTGAGAAATTGAATGTCACGTAAAATCCGTCCGTCTGTTTTTGAATCCGATTACAGTACTGAATTCCTATCGACGCAGGCTACAACTGGACGTAAGTTTTGTTACGTTTAGACATGATTTGAAATTATGATATTGTCAGAATTGAATATGAATCAGATATAGTGTTTCTGCTACAATAGACATTGTATAATTGAAGTCAGATTAAATAATAGACTGTTTATGCAATTGTTATGATTTTTGAAAGATATTGATTGGGATTTGATATCAAAGTTGTGTTGTTACTGATCTTAAGTGTACAGATATTGAGATTATGAATTGTACTGATACTGATTATGAATTCTGATATTATATATGTGATGTTGAGATGGACGGGGATATCGAGATCGTATTGTTATGCCGTCGAAACATCAGTTGATTTAGAGATGATCAGATTCAGTAATGATTTCGATGATATCGTTGATATGAATTAGATTGTACCTTGTTCAGATATGGATCAGATATATACTGTTTTGAGTATTGATCAGAACAGGTTTTGAATTGAATTATATACTGATATTATATTTATGTGATTGTCATTGCCAGACTGGGTATGGACAGATTGGAATACAAGACTTCCGTCTTCGTCAGACCGGGAAGACAAAGGTATAATTCATGTTTTGTTTTGGGGAAGACACAACTCAAATGAGATTCAATTTGAGTTTCCCAACAAAATCACATACTATAATTGTTGTTTATCTTTTTATATGATTATGCTTTGTTTATAGAATTATATTCAAGCATTTGAGATATGAAAGTCATTTGGTAGATTCGCCAAATTACTAGATGTTCGGTGGTATCGACGCTTCGGATCAGAGTCACTCCGATTGTATATATTCGATACAGACAGGGCCGAAGTCTAGGAATAAGACGTACAGTCACCCCGATTGGGAGGGTAGGTGACAGACAGTGACGTCTTATTCACACCGGGATCCCTAGAGTTAGAGTTGAGTTGAGTCAAGATATGAGTTGAATTGAGTTGCATGCTTATGTTATTTTGGTTTCAGAGATTATGGAACCCATTGTTACTGCATGCTTATTTTGATTTGGTTTCATAGACTATGAAACCTATTGTTATTGATTTTATGCATGATAGTATGCTTTATGATTTATATTGTGTATATGCATGTCTACCATGTTTTATACTGGGATTTATTCTCACCGGAGTATCCGGCTGTTGTCTTGTTTTGTATGTGTGCATGACAACAGGTGGGGCAGGATCGGGGTCAAGAAGATAATGAGAGAAGACGAGTTTAGAGTGGTGATTCCGGACTAATTGTAGACTTGGTTTAATACTTGAAATTTAGTAGTTGAACCTTGGACTAGTTTGAATGATTGCTGTACATTATTGTACTTATATACTGAGATGTATATTAGTTAAATTCCATTACGTTCCGCACTTACATTTTAAAAAGAAAAATTTTTAGACCCTGTTTATCTTAATTGATAATTAAATTCCAAAGAGGATTAAGAAGATGATTAGCGTCCGGGTCCCCACAACAGGTGGTATCAGAGCAATAGATCCTTTAGACTGAGATAGAAGAGAATGAGCGGGGTAGATTGAGTTTTCTTTCCTTGCATGTGATTGCTAGCATGAGATTTATTTTAATGTTGATTTACATTATGTATGCTAGCATGATACTATGATTTACTGCTTTGAAATACATGTTTAACTGATTATCCGATTTGAGTTGGTATTATGTATTATTGAGTATGAATCAGATCTGATTCATGATCAGCAGTAAGATGATCCGAGAAAGAATGGAACAGGTTTGTCGTATTTGGGTTACTAATGGTTTTGGTAATCAGATATACCTCCTAGAAGAATTCCAGAACGGGGCAATATTTTGGTTGAACAGATAGATATATCAGAAACTCCGATGGAAATTCAGTTGAAGAAATTTCAGTCGTTTCAACCGCCGATTTTGAGGGGTACTGAGATGTCTGAAGAGTGTCAGAATTGGTTAGATGACATAGAACTGTTGTTTAATTTGCTTAAGTATTCAGATGAACAGAGAATTGAACTGGTATTCCACCAGTTACGAGAGGCCACCAGGAGTTGGTGGATTACAATCAAAGGAATATTAGAACAACGTGGTACTGTGATCACGTGGAAAGTCTTCAAAGCTGAATTCTATCGAAGATTTTTCTCAGTTTCGTACCGGGAGGACAAAAGAGTAGAGTTTGAGAATTTGAGACAAGGCCTGTGGGGACCCGGACGCTAATCATCGTTGGGATTTAATTATCAATTAAGATAAACAGGGTCTAAAAATTTTTCTTTTTTACAATGTAAGTGCGGGACGTAATGGAATTTAACTAATATACATCTCAGTATAAAAGTACAATAATGTACAACAATTATTCAAACTAGTCTAAGGTTCAACTACTAAATTTCAAGTATTAAACCAAGTCTACAATAAGTCCGAAATCACCAATCTAACTCATCTTCTCTTATCATCTTCTTGACCCCGATCCTGTCCCACCTGTTGTCATGCACACATACAAAACAAGACAACAGTCGGATACTCCGGTGAGAATAAATCCCAGTATAAAACATATATACATGCATATACACAATATAAATCATAAAGCATATTATCATGCATAAAATTCATAACAATAGGTTTCATAGTCTATGAAACTAAATCAAAATAAGATGCAGTAACAATGGGTTCCATAATCTCTGAAAGCAAAATAACATAAGCATGCAACTCAATTCAATTCAAGTCTTGACTCGACTCAACTCTAACTCTAGGGATCCCGGTGTGAATAAGACGTCACTTGTCTGTCACCTACCCTCCCAATCGGGGTAGTTGTACGTCTTATTCCTAAACTTCGGCCCCGTCTGTATCGAATGTCTACAATCGGATTGAATCTGATCCGAAGCGTCGATACCACCGAACGTCTAGTTTAGCAAGTCTGCCAATGACTCTCCTATCTCAATGCTTGAATATAAATCTATAAACAAGACATAATCATAATCAAATATAAATAATAAATCTAGTATGTGATTTAGGGAAACTTAAACCAAGTCTGATTCGAGTCGTATCTCCCGAATTCACATGAATTATACCTTTGTCTTCCCGGTCTGACGAAGACGAACTCTTGTATTCCAATCTGTCCATAACCAGTCTGGCAATGACAATTTCATAAATACAATATCAGTATATAATTCGATTCAAAACATGTTCTGATCAATACTCAATTCAGTATATAATCTGATCCATATCTGAATAAGGTACAATCTAATTCATATAAACGATATCATGATACACTCGAGATCATCACTGAATCTGATCAATCTAAATCAACTGATGTTTCAACGGCATAACAATGAAATCTCGATAATCCCGTCAATCCCAACATCACAAATATAGTACCAGAATTCATAATCAATACCAATACAACTCATAATTTCAATATCGATATATTCAAAATCAGTAACAACACTACTCTGATTTCAAATCTCAATCAATATCTTTCGAAAATTATAACAATTTCATAACCAATCTATTCTTTAATCTGACTTCAATTATACAATGTCTACTGTAGCATAAACATCATATCTGATTCGTATTCAATTCTGACAATATCATAAATTCAAATCATGTCTAAATGTAACAAAACTTACGTTCAGTTGTAGCCTGCGTCGATAGGAACACAGTACTGAAATCGGATTAAAATTCTAACGGGCTGATCTTTCACAATCACAAATCTACAAAGGCGTAAGGATTTTTCTCTTAAAAGCTTCGACCCTTTTCTGAATTTTGTGAAGGAAAGGCGTGCAATTCTTATATATATACTGCATGCAACACCAGGAAACGTGGCTTATTTTTCATGCTGCACGTCGCACCGCGGGTGCGCTCAGTGTAATGATATACATCAACTTTTCCGAAAGCTTCGACCGTGGGTGCGCTCAGTCCTGTAACGCGGGTGCGCTGACCTCACTGTAGCAGCACCGCGGGTGCGCTGCCTCTGGAACCGCGGGTGCGGTGTTGCTACTGTAATTCTATTCAACTTTCTGTCCATGCACCGCGGGTGCAGTCCTTCTTTAGGCGCGGGTGCGGTCTATATCTCATGCAACACTTCATAATCTCATTTAGTGCCTCTCATTACATGGCATGCATACTCATATCTTCCGAATATCACATCAATGAAGACTAATAAATCTCGAGCCTTACATTTCTCCCCCTCTAAGAAATGATTTCGTCCTCGAAATCGCAAGTAATCAATTCAGACATATCAGAAGGAATGTATACAGAGTTTAAATCAAAAACTCATCTCAATGAATCCATTCTGAAATCTTAATCTCATATCAGATTCTGTCTTTCAAGGAATATTTCTAATGCTCCGTCGACTTTACTGTATATGCAACAGTAGAATATTCTTCGTTCTAAATTTTCTTCCTTTCACGAATCTCTGATTCCAGACCGGAGTAGTCATTCTAGAAGCATAAAATCATAATACCACTCGAAATCATTTTAATCGAATCAATCGCAAAATACTGGCTATACAATATCCGTATATACCAATCAACAGCTCATACTAAATCAATATCATTAGCTGATATCAGATCTGTTTATCCCAGTCAAGGATATATTAAATCTTCGGCCCCAAATACCAATCGTCATCATCCGACGTTGGCGTATTAAGTCTGTCTGGTCTGAGCTATCTTCATTCTCTTCTGAATTAGCTACATTTTCTTTGTCATATCTCTGACCGTATCAGCTCCTATCTCAGGTATCTTCGAGATATTATTCTTATACCAAAGAAATCTGCAGTACTCACTGTACAATATATCGTCTGTAACTATTTCATTATCCAACTGGTTATGTAAAGGGCCCAAAACTCCTTTCTTGAAAATTTGCGGAAAATTAAAAGTTTTTCTTTTTTAAAAGAACTTAAATGGCCTCATTCATAAAATCGACTGATGAATCAAGTTCAATGTTTAAAATAATAGCAGCGGAAGAAAATAAAGTTTTGCCAACAATAACAATTTAAAAATTATCCAACGACTGATAAAAATTGTTTGCGGAATAAAATAACAACTGCTGCACTGAGGTCCTCGGGTGCCACTACTGCCGACCCAAGCTGGCTCACTGGTCCCCGCCCTCGGCCCTGGCCTCATCAGTACCTACAACAATCAAGTCTAGTGAGCCTAAAGACTCAGCATCCATATATCGCAAGTAACGAGTAAAAATCTGAATTAAATATGCATGGGATAAAATATCATGTCATGAGGCATGCTGAAAATAATCTGTACTGAGCAATTATAATACGTGCATAACTGAACTGAAAATCACTGTAAAAATATTTGCTTCTTGGAGCCTGTACTGAAATATCTGGTAAAATTTTCTGTTAAGATTATGTTTTACGCCTGTGGCCACTGCACTAAGCTGAACTGATCGGTAACTGGTTACCGGGGAGGCTGAAACTGAACTGAGCTGGCCGGTCACTGGCGACCGGGTGGTACCATACTGAACTGATCGGTCACTGGCGACCGTATAAAATAACACTCCCACATAGTGAATGAACCACAAGCCATATCGCATAAATCTCAAGAATAATCATTTTCTATTTAATGCACGTAAAATAATTAACTGGCGTAATGAAAATTCCTGTAATTTTACCAACTGGATTGGATTGGATCGTCCCCAGGCTCGCTGCAACCTAACTGTGCCATGAAAAATATGCAATAGCTTAAACTTGACCAACTATGCAATTTACGTTCAAAAGATGCGACTATGATGCCTAATGACTTCGCATTTAATCATGACTCCGAGCCAACCTGAACCAACACCAAACCAACGTATAGTCATGATTAAAATACGCTGAAAAATCATAAAATAATGCTCCTAAAATGATAGGGTCGAAATCTAGGTGAAATAGAGGCCAAAACACGAAACGCTCTTTCGAGAGTCAATTTGGCACATCGCACCGTAAATTCTCGTACGACCTCAAAAATGATCTGAATCACAAACGGTCAAAAACATGACCTTCCTAGCTCAATGAGGCACTGTCTAGTCAAAGGCCATGGGCTCAAAGCCAAACAAGAACTCAAAAGACCCTTCTAAACGGCACAACAACTTGCTGTAAATTTCCAGCAGCTGCACACCTGTGTAACTTGTGTTGTTTTCGAGACTACCGGCCATTGGGGCGTGAACCACCGACCAGAGACTCTTACCAACATCCCAAGGAATGATTTGAACCATGGCTAAGGGCCCTAGGCCAGCCACAATCCGCATCATACCAAAACTCAACCGAAGGGTCTAACCGAGAGCCAACGTGCATGCGTGTGTAGTGTTTTGCTTAGATCGATGTCTTGCGTCGTTCCAGTGGCCATTTGATTGACCATGGCACGATCTAGACATCTAGGAGCATGATATAAACCGTGGCTAAGGGCCATAGGCCAACCAAGATCCATACAAGCAACCAAAAGAAACGAACCGAAAGCTGTCCAACCGAAGTAGCCGAAGGGGTATAGGGGCAGCCAAGATCAGATCCAAACCCCTTGACATAAAAACTGAAATTTTCGAACTCAAAAAGGGACACAAATGGTGTTGCTGTCATTTCTTGCTTTCCAGCGAGCATGGGCTAAAACCGATGGACAAATGTGGTCCTAATGCATCCTATTACATGTATATAAGTCTCCTTGGGAGCCTGGAGTCGATCCAATACCTGAAACTCACAAACCAAAAGAAACCGTGAAGCTTGCCAAGGAAAATCAAAAATTATGCATGTGTTGTTTCAAAATGTTTTGACATGGATCTCGATTTTTACTTGAATAAACATGATCATGTACTGAAAAATAAATGATAATATGACTTGATTGAGGTTTAGAAAGAATCTAGACATGCCTTGTTATCGTTTGAAATAGAAACGAAAAGAAAAGACGAGATGGCGCGGAGGAGACGGGGTGGCTTCCTTTTCTACCTTGCCTAAGCTCTCGATTTTTTCTTCCCTTCCCTCTAGCTAAGACTCACGATTTTTCTACTGAAAATGAGTGTGAATTCACTCTGAATTTTCGAAAAGGAGAGGGGGGGAAAAATGGTTAGGAGGGTGAGGGAAGTGGGTGCAAGATATAAGGAAGATCCAAGACCAAGTCTTCCCATTTTGAATTTTTGAATTATGGTTTGATATCAAATGAGTTGGTGGATGCTTCTAAGAGGTAGTGGCCGATTTTTGCTTATTTTCTAGTCTAGGATATGTCCATTTATTTAATTAAATTGTGCTCCCAAAAATCCTAGAATTATCCTACTAATTACATGCAAAGAATTGGTCAAAGTTGATGAGTTGGAATGAATTGCTTAATAAATCCAAGGGGCCGAAATCATGCTAATAAAATGAGTGGGAAGTGTTGGTTATCTAGTCAACTAATAATCCTTGAAAGCCTTACTAATCCTTTAAATAATTTAGTGAGCTAACCCCTTAATTTAATAACTTAAATGAGTTCATTTCTTAATCACCTCAAATAATTAAATTAAATCCTCAAACCTCCCTTTCTAACTTAAATGAACTTAGTTGCTAGCTAAATTAACTTCTGGAAATATTTCTCGAATCTTAAATTCTATCTCAAAACTCCAACTCCGGTCCGGCCTCACTGAAATGCTAAAAATCAAACTACTGAACTGAAATAATAAATAATTAACTTCAAACAAATGAATTTAAAATAATTGTGCAATGAAGTCAATTAAATTTAAAAATCTAGAATTATGCATGGCTTATACGTCTACTGATTTACGGGTTCTACAATCCTCCCCCCCTTAAAAGAAATTCCGTCCTCGAAATTAGAACTCACCGAATAACTCGGGGTATCGATCTTTCATCTCCGGCTCAGACTCCCACGTAGCTTCCTCCTCTGAATGGTTGAGCCATTTGACTTTGACTCGCTTAACAAGCTTGTTCCGAAGTTTCTTCTCCTGTCTGTCTAGGATCTGCACGGGTCTCTCCTCATAAGATAAGTTCGGAGTAAGCTGCAATGGCTCGAAATTCAGCACATGCGAAGGGTTCGCCATGTACTTTCTCAGCATAGAGACGTGGAACACATTGTGTACTCCGGCCAGATTCGGCGGAAGAGCCACACGATACGCTAGCGTCCCAACTCTGTCGAGGATCTCAAACGGTCCAATGAATCTCGGAATGAGCTTCCCTTTCTTCCCAAATCTCATGAAACCCTTCATAGGTGCCACTTTCACGAAGACATGATCGCCCACTGCAAACTCTAAGTCTCTCCTCCGCTGATCGGCATAACTCTTCTGTCGGCTCTGAGCAGTCCTCATCCTATCACGGATCTTGACTACTACATCTGCTGCCTGCTGAACAATCTCTGGACCCAACTCAGCTCTCTCTCCTACTTCATCCCAATGAACAGGAGATCTACACTTGCGGCCATACAGCGCTTCATACGGAGCCATACCAATAGAAGACTGGAAGCTGTTGTTGTAGGTGAACTCAACCAGTGGCAAGTTCGACTCCCAACTCCCTGAGAAATTGATGACGCAAGCGCGAAGAAGATCCTCCAAAATCTGAATAACTCGCTCCGACTGCCCATCCGTCTGCGGATGGAAAGCTGTGCTAAACAGCAACTTCGTACCCAAAGTCGAATGCAAACTCTTACAAAATGAGGAAGTGAATCTGGGATCTCTGTCGGATACGATCGAAACTGGAATACCATGGAGTCGGACTATCTCTCAGATATACAGCTCTGCATACTGAATCATGGTGAAAGTCGTCTTAATAGGCAAGAAGTGCGCTGATTTGGTAAGACGATCTACAATCACCCAGATAGCATTCGATCCTCTGGCTGACCTCGGCAATCCGATCACAAAGTCCATGGTAATGTTCTCCCACTTCCACTCGGGAATAGGAAGAGGCTTGAGCAAACCTGCTGGTCTCTGATGCTCGGCCTTCACTAACTGGCAAGTCAAGCACTCGGATACAAAACACCTGGTGTCCTTCTTCATTCATGGCCACCAATACAATAGCTGCAGATCTTTGTACATCTTCGTACTCCCAGGGTGAATGGAGTACGGGGACGTATGGGCCTCTGATAAGATGTCTGCTCGGATAGAATCACTGTTGGGAACCCATATCCTATCTCGGTATCTCACAATACCGTCGCTGACTGAATACAAAACACTGCCCTTGGCTTCATCTCTCTTCTTCCACTGTGCCAACTGCTCATCTGCTGCCTGACCGCTGCGAATACGGTCAATAAGAGAGGACTGGATAGTCAAGGTAGATAAACGAGGAACTCTACCTCGCGGATAAGTCTCAATATCGAACTTCTGCATCTCAATCTGAAGAGGTTTCTGAATCGTCAAGTGAGCCATCACTGCGACTTTCCTGCTTAAAGCATCCGCAACTACATTAGCTTTACCCGGGTGGTAGCTAATGTCACAATCGTAATCTTTCACAAGCTCCAACCAACGCCTCTGACGCATGTTCAGCTCCTTCTGCGTAAAGAAATACTTGAGGCTCTTATGGTCGGTAAAGATCTGACACTTCTCTCCATACAGATAGTGCCTCCAAATCTTCAAGGCAAAAACAACTGCGGCCAACTCTAGATCATGGGTGGGGTAGTTCTTCTCGTGGATTTTCAGCTGTCGAGAAGCATACGCTATCACTCTCCCATGCTGCATCAAAACTGCACCTAAACCAAGCTTCGAAGCATCGGTATAAAGGACAAACTCGCCGGATCCTGACGGTACAGCCAAAACGGGTGCTGAGATAAGAGCTTGCTTCAAAGTATCGAAGCTCTTCTGACACTCCTCGCTCCACACAAACTTCACATTTTTCTTTGTCAGTGCTGAGAGTGGAACGGCAATGGATGAGAATCCCTGAATGAACTTCCTGTAATATCCTGCTAGCCCAAGAAAACTACGGATCTCTGATGCATTCTGAGGCACAACCCAATCTCTGACTGCTGCAACTTTCGCCGGGTCTACCTCAATGCCACTGCTAGAAACAATGTGGCCCAAGAACGCCACCTTCTCTAACCAGAATTCGCACTTACTGAACTTTGCGAATAGTTTGTGCTTCTGCAATATTGCAACACTGTGGTCAGATGCCTGCTGTGCTCCTCCCGACTCTTGGAGTAGACGAGAATGTCATCTATGAAAACTATCACAAACTGGTCGAGGTACGGCTGAAATACACGATTCATTAGATCCATGAAGATCGCTGGCGCATTCGTCAGACCGAACGGCATCACAAGGAACTCGTAGTGACCATAACGAGTCCTGAAAGCTGTCTTCGAAACATCAGCATCTCTCACCCTCAACTGGTGATAACCGGAACGCATATCTATCTTGGAGAAAATCGAAGCTCCCTGCAACTGGTCAAACAGATCCTCAATCCTCGACAGTGGGTATTTATTCTTCACTGTAACCCTGTTCAACTCCCGGTAGTCAATGCAAAGCCTCATCGAGCCATCCTTCTTTTTCACAAATAAGACCGGCGCGCCCCATGGAGAAAAGCTCGGGCGAATGAACTCCTTGTCGAGAAGTTCCTGAATCTGCTTCTTAAGCTCTGCCATCTCTGTCGGTGCTAGTCGGTACGGCGCTTTGGATATCGGAGCCGTACCTGGCATAAGCTCCATGGAAAACTCCACCTCTCTCTCGGGTGGCATACAAGAGACGTCTTCGGGAAAAACGTCTAAGAAATCTCTGACAATCGGAACATCTGAAGCTGCCTGGCTGGGTTCCTCGGGGACAGATAAAAAGGTCGCTAGAAATGCCCGACACCCTCTATGCATGAGCTTCCTAGCCTGAACATATGGAATAATGCGCGGTAAAGGAAAGTACCTGTCCGGCTCAAATAAGAACTGCTCCATTCCAGGCGGTCGGACAAGAACGGATCTCCGCTGGAAGTCTATCCACACTCTGTTCCTCAATAGCCAGTCCATCCCTAGGATGATGTCAAATTCCGGCATCGGTAGCACAATCAGATCCGCATAAACAAGATTACCGTGCAGCTCAAGGTCTATATCTCGAATAACATTGGTAGCTGCCATCTGCTCGCCTGACGGCAACACTACTGAAAAGGCTGTATCTAGCCCAATGGTCTGGATCTTGAGAAAGTTTGCAAAGACCTCCGAAATAAACGAGTGTGTGGCCCCTGAATCTATCAAGGCCTTGGTAGCGGAACCAGATATAAAAATTCTCCCTGAAAGATCGGAACTATAAGTTGAATCCCACTACAAGGTCTAAACTTATAGACATGCAAAGGTCAAGGTTCCTCTATCTTAATTCCCCCGAAATAAATCTGAGTAGAGCATGCAATCCTATAACAGTTCTAAGTTCAAAAATCTAAATCCCGATTCCCAAAATGCTGAAATTCGAATAATAACTTAAAGTTTAAAGGTACCTGTCAACAACATAGTCTCCGGGTTGGTTTCCGCGACATGGAGAGCAAAAACTCTGCCTTGGGTAGGCAGATTCCTCTGAGGGCACTGCAGCAACATGTGGTCTGGACTGCCACACTTAAAACACTTTCCTGAGCCAGCCATACATGCTCCAGGATGGCGACGTGAGCACCTGGGACAGACTGGGTGCTCCTGAGTCCTCGGGGCTGGGCGTCCCCGCTGCTGCTGCTGCTGCTGCTGGCCTCGGTTCCTGGGCGGTCCATGTAAAGGCCTCTTATTCTGCTGCTGATGCTGATGAGGAGGAGGGCGGTGCGGTGCCTGGACTGGGCGCTTGCCCTGGCGATCCCTCTCGATATCCCGCAGATCCTGCTCTACGGCTAAGGCTTGGAGACGGCAATCTCATAAGTAGAAGGGTCAGATACCCTAACATCCCGGCGCAAGATCGGCCGTAAACCCACCAGGAAGTGCATCAGCTTGGCTCTGGCATCATTCGCGATCAGGGGCACAAAGTGACAGCCCCTCTCGAACTTACGGATGAACTCCGTAACCGTCATATCCCCCTGCCTCAGACCCACTCATGCTTTAACTGAAATGCTGAACAAAATGCTGAACTGAAAAACTTACAGACCAAAGGCGTGGCTTCGTGAGCTTCTCGCGGTCATATCTCTGACCGTATCAGCTCCTATCTCAGGTATCTTCGAGATATTATTCTTATACCAAAGAAATCTGCAGTACTCACTGTACAATATATCGTTTGTAACTATTTCATTATCCAACTGGTTATGTAAAGGGCCAAAAACCCCTTTCTTGAAAATTTGCGGAAAATTAAAAATTTTTCTTTTTTAAAAGAACTTAAATGGCCTCATTCATAAAATCAACTGATGAATCAAGTTCAATGTTTAAAATAATAGCAGCGGAAGAAAATAAAGTTTTGCCAACAATAACAATTTAAAAATTATCCAACGACTGATAAAAATTGTTTGCGGAATAAAATAACAACTGCTGCACTGAGGTCCTCGGGTGCCACTACTGCCGACCCAAGCTAGCTCACTGGTCCCCGCCCTCAGCCCTGGCCTCATCAGTACCTACAACAATAAGGTCTAGTGAGCCTAAAGACTCAGCATGCATATATCGCAAGTAACGAGTAAAAATCTGAATTAAAATATGCATGGGATAAAATATCATGTCATGAGGCATACTGAAAATAATCTGTACTGAGCAATTATAATACGTGCATAACTGAACTGAAAATCACTGTAAAAATATTTGCTCCTTGGAGCCTGTACTGAAATATCTGGTAAAATTTTATGTTGAGATTATGTTTTACGCCTGTGGCCACTGCACTAAGCTGAACTGATCGGTAACTGGCTACCGGGGAGGTTAAAACTGAACTGAGCTGGCCGGCCGGTCACTGGCGATCGGGTGGTACCATACTGAACTGATCGGTCACTGGCAACCGTATAAAATAACACTCCCACATAGTGAATGAACCACAAGCCATATCGCATAAATCTCAAAAGTAATCATTTTCTATTTAATGCACGTAAAATAATTAACTGGCGTAATGAAAATTACTGTAATTTTACCAACTGGATTGGATTGGATCGTCCCCAGGCTCGCTGCAACCTAACTGTGCCATGAAAAATATGCAATAGCTTAAACTTGACCAACTATGCAATTTACGTTCAAAAGATGCGACTATGATGCCTAATGACTTCGCATTTAATCATGACTCCGAGCCAACCTGATCCAACACCGAACCGACGTATAGTCATGATTAAAATACGCTGAAAAATCATAAAATAATGCTCCTAAAATGATAGGGTCGAAATCTAGGTGAAATGGAGGCCAAAACACGAAACGCTCTTTCGAGAGTCAATTTGGCACATCGCACCGTAAATTTTCGTACGACCTCAAAAATGATCTGAATCACAAACGGTCAAAAACATGACCTTCCTAGCTCAATGAGGCACTGTCCAGTCCAAGGCCATGGGCTCAAAGCCAACCAAGAACTCAAAAGACCCTTCTAAACGACACAGCAACTTGCTGTAAATTTCCAGCAGCTGCACACCCGTGTAACTTGTGTTGTTTTCGAGACTACCGGCCATTGGGGCGTGAACCATTGACCAGAGACTCTTACCAACATCCCAAGGAATGATTTGAACCATGGCTAAGGGCCCTAGGCCAGCCACAATCCGCATCATACCAAAACTCAACCGAAGGGTCTAACCGAGAGCCAACGTGCATGCGTGTGTAGTGTTTTGCTTAGATCGATGTCTTGCGTCGTTCCAGTGGCCATTTGATTGACCATGGCACGATCTAGACATCTAGGAGCATGATATGAACCATGGCTGAGGGCCATAGGCCAACCAAGATCCATACCAAGCAACCAAAAGAAACGAACCGAAAGCTGTCCAACCGAAGTAGCCGAAGGGGTATAGGGGCTGTTGTTGTGATGTTTTTATTAAAAACCGATGAACCATGGACCAAGCCACCAAAAGGGTGACTTAGTCACGTCTTAGACATGTTAGGGAAGTGATCAACCATGGCTAAGAGCCCTTAGGGCAGCCAAGATCAGATCCAAACCCCTTGACATAAAAACTGAAATTTTCGAACTCAAAAAGGGACACAAATGGTGTTGCTGTCATTTCTTGCTTTCCAGCGAGCATGGGCTGAAACCAATGGACAAATGTGGTCCTAATGCATCCTATTACATGTATATAAGTCTCCTTGGGAGCCTGGAGTCGATCCAATACCTGAAACTCACAAACCAAAAGAAACCGTGAAGCTTGCCAAGGAAAATCGAAAATTCTGCATGTGTTGTTTCAAAATGTTTTGACATGGATCTCGATTTTTACTTGAATAAACATGATCATGTACTGAAAAATAAATGATAATATGACTTGATTGAGGTTTAGAAAGAATCTAGACATGCCTTGTTATCGTTTGAAATAGAAACGAAAAGAAAAGACGAGACGGCGCGGAGGAGACGGAGTGGCTTCCTTTTCTACCTTGCCTAAGCTCTCGATTTTTTCTTCCCTTCCCTCTAGCTAAGACTCACGATTTTTCTACTGAAAATGAGTGTGAATTCACTCTGAATTTTCGAAAAGGAGAGGGAGGGAAAAATGGTTAGGAGGGTGAGGGAAATGGGTGCAAGATATAAGGAAGATCCAAGACCAAGTCTTCCCATTTTGAATTTTTGAATTATGGTTTGATATCAAATGAGTTGGTGGATGCTTCTAGGAGGTAGTGGCCGATTTTTGCTTATTTTCTAGTCTAGGATATGTCCATTTATTTAATTAAATTGTGCTCCCAAAAATCCTAGAATTATCCTACTAATTACATGCAAAGAATTGGTCAAAGTTGATGAGTTGGAATGAATTGCTTAATAAATCCAAGGGGCCGAAATCATGCTAATAAAATGAGTGGGAAGTGTTGGTTATCTAGTCAACTAATAATCCTTGAAAGCCTTACTAATCCTTTAAATAATTTAGTGAGCTAACCCCTTGATTTAATAACTTAAATGAGTTCATTTCTTAATCACCTCAAATAATTAAATTAAATCCTCAAACCTCCCTTTCTAACTTAAATGAACTTAGTTGCTAGCTAAATTAACTTCTGGAAATATTTCTCGAATCTTAAATTCTATCTCAAAACTCCAACTCCGGTCCGGTCTCACTGAAATAACTGAAATGCTAAAAATCAAACTACTGAACTGAAATAATAAATAATTAACTTCAAACAAATGCATTTAAAATAATTATGCAATGAAGTCAATTAAATTTAAAAATCTAGAATTATGCATGGCTTATACGTCTACTGATTTACGGGTTCTACAGGTTATCTGCTAACTATTATCGTACAATAATTCACACCGCGACAATATGTCATCTCAACTGGTGCTAGCATCCAGCACTGCAGCTCTCTGGATATCTCTCAATATCCGGATAGTACGCTCTGGCTATCTGTCAGTTGGTGGATAATATATGAATGAGTTCATGGTACGTTCTGCCACAATTACAAACTCAATCAAAATCACAATCTGATATAGTCTAGTTCTACATTCTCGTCAATCTGACCATTTCTTTGACATCGATCTTTGTCCTCTGGTCATGTTTGTACGTCATCTTGTACAAACTAATAAATATAGATTGAACAATCTGTCAATCACAATCATATCATATTTACAATTTGGAAAGTATTGCAGTAATCTCATTACGAAATTCATCGAATTATACTCCCCATGTCTAGTCAGAAATATACCAATTCTGTAATAACTCTTCTGATTTCTATCTTCATTTATTGACGATTCAGACATTTCCGTACAAATTCTGCCAACATTTCGCTACAAATTCTGTCACAACTGGTTTAATCTGTCTAGGTAAGAACTATCTGTTCGAATATCATACATTCTCAGTCACCAAAATGAAAACTGAATCCACTACGGTGCGTTTCGGACACTACCTGTCATTTCAGATTCGAACCATTTGGTACAAACATATCAGTTAATAATATAAATTAAAAAAAATATACCTACCTGGTATTCGATTCTGACTATCGATATCAAATTCTGTCGTGCAATTCTGAAACATTTGATATCACACGATAATCATTCTCATACAGTAACAAAATCACATATCTGTCACTCTGATCGATGTTCTGCTCTGATTATCGAATTTAAGTTCTGAACATTCTGATTAAATCTCTGAACTGCCGAAATTCTCGAGTTCACCTCTGATTCGGTTTGAATAATCTATATCAAATACTGACTCAGAATAACAGTACTATCAAATCAGATTCATAATATCAATAATCTATACTGATCTAGTGAGTTTAGTAAACTCATAAAACGGCAATTCCTTGCAATATTGTCAATTCTGACTAATCAATCACGTCTTCATGTCGTTCTGATCAACTGCTATATATCATCTGCAAATATAATATGCCCTCAAACATTATAAGCTGTCTCAAATATTGTGTTAGAATAATAACAATACTCAAGCAGATACAAAACAACAATCGTATAAGATAATCTGCCAACTAAGACCAAAATAAATTTCTGATATCGGTATCGTTCTCAGTCACTGATCACAATCTCAACTGTGTCAAAATCAATCGGTATATTGACTTCAGATATCGCTTATTCTGACTACAATCTGTGTTTAAGCAAGATTCTTATCTGAATAATTTCTGTGTATAATAATCACAGTTCTCAGAGTATTCAATACAATCTTCAGATATTTGATTCAATCAATCAGATGCTACAAATATATCAAAATTTCATAGATACAACGAGCATGAAATCATAAGAATATCTCTGAACATACTGAAATATGCCACCGAGAAACACTAAATCAAATGTAACTCCTGGCCCGTACTCTTCTACTGATCTTTCAATTCTTTCACTTCATTCAGTGACATTCTGCACATTCAATATCATTCCGTACTGAATTCTAAAACACAACCAGTACCTGATCTCATTTCAATTCTGAAGTCTATCTTTCAATCAGAAGCAAATCCGAAATCTCATCTGGAAAATATCAGCAACTCATACATTATTGGCAAATCTGCCAATTCTAGGCTCGATTTCAGTGCGTGTACTGAATACATAAGGATGCCATCTGCTTCTTTCTGTAATAATCGAGTCATAGACAATCTAAATATCAAAGGAATTCTGAATCTAGAATCCTTACCGTAGAATTTCTACCTATCAGCCTTATCTGGTCTGAATCTTATATTTTCCTGAAAGAAATCTATAACAGTTATGTACTTGTTCAGCATATTAATATCAATAATGCAGTCAAAGCGGAAAACACAAGTACATCATAATCTAACTCGATCTCATTCTCCTCTTACTGTAGTATACGCTATTTCACAGAAATATCTGATGTCAACATTTCCCCCAAAAGATAAAGAATAAATACAACAGAATTGTAGTTGAACCTTAGTCTAGTCTGAATGTTTATTGTACAGAATTGTATTTTTATACTGATATGTATATTAATTAAATTCCATTACGTTCCGCCCTTGTATTGTAAAAGAAAAAAATTTAGACCTATTTTATCTTAATTGATAATTAAATCCCAAAAATGATTAAGAAGATGATTAGCGTCCGGGTCCCCACAGATTTTGTGGTTTATTGTGATGCATCTCGCCGAGGATTGGGTTGTATTCTGATGCAGTGAGGACATGTTATTGCTTATGCCTCGAGACAGCTGCAGCCACATGAGACTCGTTACCCAATTCATGATCTTGAATTGGCTGCCATTGTATTTGCTTTGAAGATATGGCGACACTACCTTTATGGTGAAAAGTTTGAAATTTATTATGATCACAAAAGCCTGAAGTATCTGTTTTCACAATCCGAATTGAATATGAGGCAACGAAGATGGCTTGATTTACTGAAAGATTTTGATTGTGAAATCAAGTACTATTTGGGGAAATCCAATGCAGCAGCTGATGCACTGAGTCGAAAGGTATGTTCTTTATCCTTATCGACGATTGGTGTTTCAAATTTGATAGAAGATTGCTGTTTGTCTGGATTAGCCTTTGAAACAGATTGTCAGCCTCTGAGATTATATGCTATTCGGGTTGAACCAGAACTGATAGTGAAAATCAAAGAAGCACAGAAAATTGATCAGAATGTACAGAATTCGATCGCTATGGTCAGAGCTGGACATCAATCGGAATATCAGGTTCATGACAGTGTTTTGTATGTGAATAACCGTATTGTTGTGCCAAATGTTTCAGATTTGAGACAGCGGATACTGACAGAAGCGCAAACCAGTCATTTTAGCATTCATCCTGGTGGCAGGAAAATGTACAATGATTTGAAGATACAATACTGGTGGAAACAGATGAAAGCAGATATTGCTACATTTGTATCCAAATGTCTGAATTGCCAACAGGTGAAACCCGAGAGGAAGAAACCAGGAGGTTTACTGCACAGTTTATCTATTCCTGAATGGAAATGAGATCACATTTCCATGAATTTTGTGACGCAGTTACCACGTTCCTCCAGAGGTTGGGTAGTGAGTGACAGATTGACCAAATCTGCATGTTTTATTCCGTACAAGATGACGTACAAACATGACCAGATGGTAGAGATTTATGTTAGAGAGGTTGTCTGATTGCACGGAGTGCCGAAGTCGATTGTTTCAGACCGTGATCCTCGGTTTACTTAGCACTTCTGGCAGAGTTTACAGCAGGCTCTAGGTACGAAATTACATTTGAGTACCGCGTATCATCCACAGACCGACGGACAGTCAGAGCGGACTATCCAGACACTGGAAGACATGCTGAGAGCTGTAGTGCTTGATTTTAGCACTAACTGGCAAGATGCATTGCCACTTTGTGAATTTTCCTACAACAACAGCTATAAGACGTGTATTGAGATTGCTCCTTTTGAGGCGTTTTATGGAAAGAATTGCAGATCCCCTCTGTATTGGGATGATATCTTTGAGGTTCCTAAGATTGGACCTGATATGATCAGGGATATGACTGAAAAATTGAAGCTGATTCAGAAGAAAATGAAGGCAGCTCAAGACAGGCTGGCCAAATATGCCAACATCAGACGACGACCGTTGGTATTTGAGGCAGTAGACCGAGTATTTTTGAAGATTTCACCTTTCAGAGGAGTTGTCAGATTTGGCAAGAAAGGGAAACTGTCTCCATGATATATTGAGCCGTATGAGATTCTAGAGAAGATAGGAGATCTTGCCTATCGACTCGCATTACCGCCTTCTTTATCTGGAATACATGATGTCTTTCATGTATCATTATTGAGAAAATATCTCTCTGATGCTTCACACATTATTCAGCCAGACGAGGCCGAACTTGACGAGACATTGAGCTATTTTGAAAAGCCGATTCAGATTCTCGATCGAAAGGAAAAACAGCTCAGAACGAAGACTATTCCGCTTGTGAAAGTCCAGTGGAGTCGTCATGGCATTGAGGAAGCTACCTGGGAGACTGAATCAGATATGAGACAGGAATTCCCAGAGTTATTTCACTGATGTGAGTCTTTTATTTTAGCTTCTGTTATATCTTCTTATCTTATGTGATTTGATTGCCTGCGATTTCGAGGACGAAATCATGTCTTAGAGGGGGAGAATTGTAAGGCCCGAGATTTTATCATTTTAATCCGAGATTATTTAACTTATGAATTTTGGAATGTTGGGTCATATTCCATGGTTCTACAATTCCATAGGATTGAGATTGAATTAAAAAGAGTTGTGAGGACCAAATTGTAAATAGTGAAGATTTCAGGGGCTAAATTGCAATTAATGGATTTGGGTGGGACACTTGTCTTCACCATGCAACTTGGATGTATATTACCTGCATTCTCATTTCAGAATTGAGGAGAAACCCAAAAGCTCCCATAGCTAATTCTCAAGTTTTCTTAAATCCCTTAGAATTTCGATTGTACAAGATCCGGCTATCAGAATTTTGATCCGAACACAGTTCTGTACTTCTCTCGTCAAGAACTTCAACAAGATGTAAGTGTTATTACTTTTCAGTATGGTTTGAAATTTATGTATTGAAGAAATCAGTATTTGATTGATATTCTGTGTTTTGGAAATACTGGTAATCGTAGAATCGAAACCGGATCGAATGACAGATCGTTTATGCAATTGTTATCATTTTTCAGAATATATCAATGGATGTTGAGCATATTTGAATTATGATTGGATTTGTTGAGATTGTGAGTTGTTGAGGTTGTTTATTGATATTGAATTGCCAAGGGTATATCGAGACTGTACCATTATGCTGTCGACATTGACTGAGATGGGGACTATCAGATTTTAGATTGCGTATTGATCAGATGAGTATTGCTATGAGTTGTATATTGATATTCGATATGTCATTCCAGATTGGTATTGAAGATTCAGAGACAGAACAAATCCGAACCTCGATAAAAAGAAAGGTATAAGTCAATGTCGAACCGGGAGAATGACTTGAGTGTGAAATACTTGAGTTTTCCTAAACCACATACTTATTGTTATTGTGTGCATTGATTGGATTGATTTGCTTGTTCTATTGATTTATAGAAAGCATGTATTAGACGATTGGTCTTGTGACAGACGGGCCTGATGGTGATGGAATCGTCACTGACCCCTTGCACATTGTCACCGAATAGTGATTGGCGGAGGTTGCCAAAGTCTGTGACGGATAGGTCAAGACACTGGATGTTTGGTTTATATCGATGTTTGATTAGAGGTGGATTTACTTCTATTACTGAAATTCGATATAGTATCACAACATCTGGAAACCGGGATCCCTAGACTAGGAATGAGTCTAGTCTGAGATATGGAGTCATGAGTTGATTTACAGATTTATATGGAATTATGCTTTCAGATTTTGATTCATATTACTGATATCTGTCTCATTCTTTATATTGATTATACCCTTGCATGTATCGTTCATTTATACTGGGATATATTTCTCACCGGAGTTATCCGGCTGTTGTCGTGTTTGTATGTGTGCATGGCAACAGGTGGGACATGATCAGAGTCAAGGAGATGAAGAGAGAGATCGTGATTAGAGTGGAGACTACGGACTTGGATTCTAGATAGGGTTTGAACACTTGATATTTAGTTGTTAAACCTTAGTTTTAAATAACTGTATATGGTACAAGACTTGTACTTTGTGTCGATGTATATATTCGAATGAATTCCATTACGTTCCGCACTTGACACTTGTATAAAAAAAAAAATTTAGACCATGTTTATTATAATTGATTTAATTATTCCCACAGACGATTAAGAACTGAATTAGCGTCCGGGTCCCCACAATTTTTATCTCATGCTTGGCACCAATATTGTAGATATTAACATCAACTTTCTACAGGTCTAAGAATCATCTTAATCCCATTTGAAACGCCAAGGTTATTCTTGTTTTCTCGAACCTGTAGCAATAGTAAAAATTTATAATTACAAAACAATTTATATTTTATACATTTTATTATAAAAAATATATATTACTTAAACATTTAATAAAACAAAAACTATAAATTTAAATTATAAAATATTTAATTAATATACAATTTTTTATCTTTATCACACTCCCCAACCAGCTTATTGCTAGTCCCTAGCAATTTAAGCGTTAATAGCAACACGAAACATATTGATTAATTTAAATAGAAATGTAATCGTAACTATCCAAGTGTTTAAATTAAATTTAAAAATTGTCAAAGTTATATCAAAATCATTATAATTATAATTTATGAAATAATCTGAACCGATCAATTTCAAGCTTATTTTCAGGCAGTTAAATGTGCATGGCCTTCAGAAAATTCCAAGTAAGAGTCTCAACTCCATATTCTCACAGGTTAATAAATGTTTTAATTTATGGGAAAGATGATATGAATCTAGCCAGCCACTATGCGTTTCAAGAACCAATCCCGAGAGGACGCTTGAAGATATTGAATGTTGCCCTTCATCCAACCAATGAAGGGTTGGAAACAAGGCTCGAGGGGTTCGGGTTGCATCACAATCAAGTAGAGGATGAATTGGAGAAAGCAAAATTTCCAGAACCCTCGGCGCTCGAGCGGTCAAATTCTACCGCCCGAGCGGGAACAGTCCAGAAGACCCCGCGCCCGAGCGGTAGAAATATCGCGCCCGAGCGCGCCTACTGCGTAAAGAAAATTCATACTTTCCTATTTTAGAGTTTTTATTATCTTGGCAAGAAGATTTCATATCTTTTTGATTTGGTATCAATATATAGACGAATTTTATTGATTGAAAACAACTTTTGTTCATTATTGATTGAGTTTATAAAAACTTTCTTTGAGAATTCTCTCAAAAACAAGCTTAAGTTTCGTTATAACTTTTGCGTTGTATCAAATCAAACTTATCAAAAGATTTATCTTTTGTGGCGTTTGTCAATCGAATATCACGAGGGTTGCCAAGGACGGGTTCTTTGGAGGTTCTCTTGAACGAGATTGTTTCTATCGTTGATGAATTGTTGCTAGACCGCGTGACCTAAAGGCGATTTTCACACCTATCAATTACTTGTTTCAAAGATCGGGAAAAATTAAAGATCTCGTGGGCGGGATCGCATCATTTGGTATCAGAGCTTTTGGTTTTTGATTCAAGTAAGCGTATCCGTTCAATTCTTCGTAGAATTTTCAATACCGATTTTCGTGTAGCGATTTCTACGGATTTGTTGGGAAAAAAAAAATCGCGATTTACTATTCACGGCCGGATTCACTGTTCATTGCCGGATTTACTATTCATCGTCGGAGGTACTGTTCACCCGAAATTTTTTTTTAAAAAAAAACAAAAAAAGGGGGTGCAATATGCTTGATAGTCAATTTCAGTCATTGTTGGTAGAATTTGGGAAAAGAATGGAGGAAGAATTTAAACATTTGCGTGAAAGGTATGGGCGAGTGGATGAGAGTGGAAGGATGAGTAAAGAGGAGAGAAGCACGGCGACACCAACGAGGAGTTCAAAACGTGGATATCAATGTACATCTAAAATTTCAAAAATTAGTACTTGTGATATTCAATGTATTTGGTGTCTAGAGTTTGGACATGATATTAGCCAATGTCCAATTGAGGATATGAAGGTAGTGGATTCCACTTCCAATCTTGCCAAACTTGTGGATGATTTGAATGTTGATACTTCAATTGCGTGTCATGCGAGTATTGAGTGTTGCGCTGTGGAGGGTGAGTTGTTAGATGATGTGCAAGTTGTTTCTTTTGCTCAATTGTCAACGAATGTAATTTGTATTGATGAATCAATTTGTTTTGAGTTGAGAGAAAAAGAAAATGAGATGGTCGAAAAAAAGAGTGAGATGGCCATCGATGAAAATAAATAGTTGTGCGAAAAAGAGGCCAAACAGACAGAAAAAGAAATTATATATATGGCTCAAAAGAGTGAGGATGAGCGATTCTTTATTTTGAATAAACCACTTCATGTACATCTGTGCAAGGTTGGTTTATTTTATTTTAATGAAATAGCCGGTTCGATCCCGAGCATTGTTAAACTCTACTTGCAGGATTCCGAAAAGGCATAAAATGTGTTGATCTTCCTAGCTATCAAGAAAGACAAGATTTGAGGACAAATCTTTTTAAAGAAAGGGAGTATGATATGAATCTAGCCAGCCACTATGCGTTTCAAGAACCAATCCCGAGAGGACGCTTGAAGATGTTGAATGTTGCCCTTCATCCAACCAATGAAGGGTTGGAAACAAGGCTCGAGGGGTTCGGGTTGCATCACAATCAAGTAGAGGATGAATTGGAGGAAGCAAAATTTCCAGAACCCTCGGCGCTCGAGCGGTCAAATTCTACCGCCCGAGCGGGAACAGTCCAGAAGACCCCGCGCCTAAGCGGTAGAAATATCGCGCCCGAGCGCGCCTACTGCGTGAAGAAAATTCATACTTTCCTATTTTAGAGTTTTTATTATCTTGGCAAGTAGATTTCATATCTTTTTGATTTGGTATCAATATATAGACGAATTTTATTGATTTAAAACAACTTTTGTTCATTATTGATTGAGTTTATAAAAACTTTCTTTGAGAATTCTCTCAAAAACAAGCTTAAGTTTCGTTATAACTTTTGCGTTGTATCAAATCAAACTTATCAAAAGATTTATCTTTTGTGGCGTTTGTCAATCGAATATCACGAGGGTTGCCAGGACGGGTTCTTTGGAGGTTCTCTTGAACGAGATTGTTTCTATCGTTGATGAATTGTTGCTAGACCGCGTGATCTAGAGGCGATTTTCACACCTATCAATTACTTGTTTCAAAGATCGGGAAAAATTAAAGATCTCGTGGGCGGGATCGCATCAAAAGATTTCTCTCATGGAGTTGGAATACATATTAAATGCTCAGGAAAATGGTTTACAGAATGCAGACAGACAAACGAGCCAAACTAATCAAAAGATATGAAATTCTTTGATTCAAAATCTAGTTGTTCTTATTATATATTATTTTCTGATTTTTTTTTAACATCATGGAGTCAGACTAATTTTAAGCTTCATGACCACATATTTATTTAATTTGTACAATATATTTCTATCCTTTTTTTTTGAATTTGTATAAGAGATAAATGGGTCGTAGCATATAACTTAAAAATTACACAGATCTTCAACATCTTTCTTTTTTTTTCTCTTTTTTTTCCAGGAAATATCATTTTTTTTCAAAATCAAAACTCAAGATCTAAACAATTGATAGTCTCTCTGATGATCAATAAAGGCTCGCAAGCTGTTTTCTCAATCTTCTCCACTCACTCATAAAATATGTGTGAGTTTAAATATTTTAGGCACTCTTATCAGGTATATCTTGGGTCATATACTTTAATAACTGATTTTATCACAATGGTTAATCATTCAAAAAGATTTCATAAATCATATTTTTATAATGATCAGAATATTAAAATTGACTTTTTTTCAAATAAAAATTTAAATAGTCTTAGATAGATTAAAACATTTTCTAATTTAAACCTTTCAAACATGTAATGTAATGATATTTTTGCAAAAATTATTAAGATACAAACAATAAACATGGTTTTATTTTAAAATAATATTTATAAATTTTTTTTAAAAGTTTTTTTCAAAGTTTGTTCTCCCCCAATCAGAATATGACATTGTCCCTAATGTCAAAATAACTATTAATAAAGAGTACATAATTGTGGGGCCCCGGGTCCGACATCTAATACTAATAATTAAAATTATAACAGACCAAATGATTGAGTAAAATACATAATTTGTGGTTCACAAATCCACATAAACATCTTCAAAATAATTTAAAGGTCATAAATGTTTGAAATATAAATTTTACATGCCAAAATAAAGTAGTGAACCAAAGTAATCCAAACATCATCAAATAGCTCTTAAGACCCGAGAATCCCATTCTAACTCGTATCTCCTCGCCTGGAGCTGGACTCTGGCATCCCAAGCCTCGCCTCACCTACCGTCAAGCACATGAAAACAAGAGGTAGCCGACGTGCCCGTGAGTATAAATCCAATATGATACAATCAATAACATATGAAAATTTAATTTTCAAAATAGTTCATATAAATTCATAAAATGAAATATAATGTAATGCATGAATAGAAGCTGTAGGCTATCAACAAATCTCAAGATCAAGTGAATCATCTGATCATAGGGTACCCAAGAAAAGAGAATCCCCCAGCAACATCCACCGACTCATCCGCTCGAGGTGGGGTGCTGTGTTCTATAATTCCAGGACAATGGTGCACCTATAGAGAGTGTTCAGGCCATAGCAGCTACCTCCGCATAGACTATGCCAACTCACCTATAGCTCCATACGTCCAACAAATCAATAAATCAAGGCGACCTCTTCAATATCAAATCTGAATCGAAAGTGGCTCAATATGCAATGCAATGATGCACTTCTACTGTGAGGCCCGGGGCCGAAGAGGGCGGGGAGTGATCGCCGGTGCCATCAGTTGCACGGACAATGAGCGGCTCCTGGCAGGCTTCTAGGTGGAGGGAACATGAATGAACCGACCCACACGGGAATGAGAGGGATTCCGAGACTGTTCAATGTAATGGACTGTACAGTTGAAGAGGGCTTAAAAGATTTGATTTGTACTACTCATATCACGAAGGTGCATCTTCTTTTCGGTAGCTCATCACATAAGAACTCCAAAGTTAAGCGTGCTTGACTTGGGGCAATTTTGGGATGGGTGGTCTCCTGGGAAGTTTCCCAGGATGCGTGTGAGTGAGGACATAAGCACGCTGGAAAGACTCGTCTTGATACAGTGATGACAGTCGTCGAATCCGGGACGTTACATCTACCTCATCAAGTCAATATCATAATAAGCTCATCTCAAAAGATCAATCATCAACAAATCACAAAAAATTCATCAAGCCATCAAATTTTCAATTTAAAATAAAAATAATACTTTTACCTCGTATGTTACCGACCGTAACATATCTTTCGAATATTACAAACAAGATATCAAAATATATGGTTGAGAAGTCTTGAACCCTCGCTGTCTACTCGATTCTCTATCAACCAACTTAAAGTAAATAATCTTGAGCCAACCCAAGTCAATACTTCAATCAAATCTTCAATACATAAATCAAGAACTCGGATTACTTATCAACACATAGCAATATTAGTACAAAATTCATAATTAATTCAATACTTCTTCAAATCAAGATCTATAAATTGGATATGCAAGAAAACTCAATGTCCAACAATTCTTCTTCACAAACTTTTGTCAAATAAAGTCATTTACTCAGTCGTTCATAATCTGAAACATAGAACATAAGTTTCGAAATTCTGCATCAGTACAAATCTGGCATAAGTTAGTATTTCGAGCATAAATCCCTCAATACTCAATGGAATCAAGCCCATTTAATATCATTTCGAAGACAAGACAATGTTCTATAACTTTCATTTGAACATCAAATCCAGAATCCCAAACGATTAATACCAGATTTCTAATAAATAGAAGGCATGTACACAAACTCGGGATTCTAGACCAGGTTTAGTAAATATAGCTTATCTCTTTCATTCTTCATGGAACTGAGTGATTCTTGAACCAAATCGAAGCTAACTCGATTGTCTACAAGTTTGATGAAGACCATAACTTCAAATACAAACACAACTGCCCCATATACTCGAAATACAGAAGGTATAAAAACTGATCTTGCATAGAAACAAGAAACCATGCTCATATCCATTTTAAATTCAAACCAACTCAAATACAACATCTTCAACATCTTAATATCTCAAATATCAATTTTAAACTTCAACTCATTTCCAAACTTGAATAAAAATCGGAAAAACTTACATCCTTGTGAAGCCCGTGATGAGAGGATCACAAATCTACCCTCTATTTCATAATTTTCTTGAGCATATCTCACATAAAATTAGAAAGAAGTTTGTAAATGGAGAGGAAATGGATGAGGGTTTGCGTGGAGGAGGAGGGAAATGATTGGTGGAGGTAAAAGTGGACTTAGATATTGATTTTTAACGTCTGTAGCGCCGCAGGGCCACTTTTCAGCGCCAAATTTGCGCTAACCTAGCGCCTAGGCCCTACTATTCTAGCGCCGCAGCGCTTGAATAGTAACCCGATGAACATGTTTTTTTTCCAATTTTTTTTTAAAAGTTCGGGCATTACAATTCCTCCCTTCTAAAAATAGATTTCGCCCTAGAAATCAAATCATCAATTTCAAGTCTACGATGTAATGATCAATACTGAAAATAAAACCGAGAATAGAAGCATACTTCATTTGAGTAACTCTGGATATTTCAGTCTCATTTTGTCTTCTAATTCCCAAGTTGCCTCCTCGACACCTTGTCTATTCCACTGTACTTTAATCAACGGTATCAATTTATTTCTGAGTTGCTTATCTTTTCTGTCTAGAATCTGAATCGGTCTCTCAATATAGCTCAAAGTCTGATCTAACTCAACCTCGTCGGGTGGAAGTACATGAGAAGGATCTGGATAATATTTCCTCAACATAGACACATGAAAAACATCTTGAACACCTGATAATGCTGGAGGAAGAGCTAATCTATAAGCCAAATCACCAACACGTTCCAAAATCTCATACGGACCTATGAATCTCGGTGATAATTTACCCTTCTTTCCAAATCTAATTGTACCACGGAAAGGAGATATTTTCAGAAAAACTCTGTCACCTTTCTCGAAAATCAACGGCCGTCTCCTGATGTTCGCATACTTAGCCTGCCTATCCTGAGCAGCTCGCATACGACTCTGAATCAATTTCACCTTCTCTGTCATATCTCTTATCATATCAGGTCCTACAATTGGTGCTTAAGAAAAATCGTCCCAATACAAAGGAGATCAACACTTCCTGCCATATAGTGCTTCAAATGGTGACATTCCAATGCTCACTTGATAACTGTTGTTATAAGAGAACTCGACAAGTGGTAATGAATCCTGCCAACCAATACCAAAATCCATCACTACAGCTCTCAGCATATCCTCTAATGTCTAAATAGTACGTTCTGACTGTCCGTCTGTCTGAGGATGATATGCTGTACTCAAATGCAAACAAGTACCAAGGGCCTCTTGTAAACTTTGCCAAAAATGAGAAGAAAATCTTGGATCACGATCTGATACAATAGACTTAGGCACATCATGCAATCTCAAAACTTCTCAGATGTACAATTTGGCCATCTGATCATGCCTATATGTCATCTGATAAGGAATAAAACATGAAGACTTGGTTAATCTGTCAAAGATAACCCAAATTGAATCGCAACCCCTCGACGACCTCGGCAATTTCGTGACAAAGTCCATGATGATATGGTCCCACTTCCATTTTGGAACCTTAAGGCTATGCAAAAGACCTCCTGGTCGCTTCCTTTCTGCTTTCAATTGTTGACAATTCAAGCAACGAGATTACAAATTCTGCTATGTCAGATTTCATTCTTTTCCACCAAAATTGTTTCTTCAAATCATTGTACATCTTTTTACTTCCAGGGTGTACACTGAATTTACTGCAATGAGCATCACGCAAAATCTGTATCCTCAAATCTGAATTATTAGGAACTACAATACGATCATTCACAAACAAAATACCCTCATTATTGACCTGAAATTCTGATCGATGTCCTGATCTAACGAGTTCAACTGATTTTTGAATGCTTTGATCTAACTTTTGGGCCTCTCTAATTTTTACAAACAACTCTGGCTCTGCCTGAATCATAAATACTCTTACAGGTTGAGTATCTACCACAAAATCCAAATCAGAAAGACAACAGTCTTCTACTAGATCAGATACACTGCTAGTGATCAAGGACATATTGCATACTTTTCTGCTCAAAGCATCGGCTGCTGCATTCGACTTGCCTGGATAATATTTTATCTCGCAATCATAGTCTTTCAACAAGTCTAACCAACGTCTCTGTCTCATGTTCAACTCCGCTTGTGAAAAAAGGTATTTCAAACTCTTATGGTTAGTGAATATCTCAAATGTCTCCCCATACAAGTAGTGACGCCCAATCTTTAAGGCAAAAACCACTGCTGCTAGTTCCAAGTCATGCACAGGGTATCTAGACTCATGTGGCTTCAACTGTCTTGAAGCATAGGCAACCACACGGCCATGTTGCATTAATACACAACCCAGTCCTTGATGTGAAGCATCAGTGTGCACTGTAAATCCTCCTACACCCGATGGAATAGTCAGAACTAGAGCACTAGTCAATCTTTGCTTAAGTTCAACAAAACTAGACTCACATGCCGGTGACCAAATAAATGGTACATTCTTTTGTGTCAGCTAGGTATTTGGCCTCGCAATCTGTGAGAATCATTCAATAAATCTGCGATAATAGCCTGCCAAACCCATAAAACTACGTACCTCAGGAACTGATGTCGGTCTAGACCAATTTATGACTGCCTCAATTTTACTCGGATCAACTGATATACCAGCACTCGAAATCACATGTCCAAGGAAAACCACTCTATCCAAACAAAACTCGCATTTGGATAATTTAGCATACAACTTTTCAGTTCTCAAAATCTGCAAAACAGCTCTCAAGTGCTCGGCATGCTCATATTCAGATTTTGAATAAATAAGAATATCATCAATGAAGATCACAACAAATTGATCTATATACCTTTGAAACACACGGTTAATCAAATCCATAAATACCGCAGGTGCATTGGTCAACCCAAAAGGCATAACCAAAAATTTAAAATGTCCATACCTGGTACGAAAAGCAGTCTTAGGCACATCTGCCTCTCTAACTCTTAACTGATGATATCCGGATCTTAAATCAATCTTAGAATATACCGATGAACCCTGCAACTGGTCAAAGAGATCATCAATCCTTGGCAAAGGATACTTATTCTTTACTGTTGCTTTATTCAACTGTCTATAATCAACGCAAAGCCTCATAGACCCATCTTTCTTCTTCTCGAATAAAACCGGAGCACCCCAAGGTGAAACACTTGATCTTATATATCCTTTAGCCAATAGATCCTCAAGTTGTTCCTTTAGTTCCTTCAGTTCAATTGGTGCCATCCTATAAAGAGCTCTAGAAATAGGTTGTTTTCCTGGCATCAACTCAATGTTGAACTCATTCTCTCGGACTGGAGGAAATTCTGGAATTTCATCTGGAAATACATCTGAGAATTCACTAACAATTGGAATATCTGCCAATTTAGGTACTGACCTTGAAATATCAATTGTATAAACCAAGAAACATTCTGCTCCTTTATGCAACAAACGATTCATGGACAAAACAGATATCAAAGGAATCTTAGCTCGAGAACCCTTACCATAGAATGTCCAGTGATCTGTCATATCAGGCCTAAACATAACAACCTTCTGAAAATAATCTACAGTAGCCCTATATCTTGTCAACATGTCAATGCCAACTATGCAGTCAAAATCAGACATCTCCAATACAATACAATCAAACTCAATGACATTATCCTCATAACAAAATTCACAACCACTTATCATTTCAGCTGACCTCATCACTTTGCCCAGTGGAGTAGAAATAGATAATGTAGATGATAATGGCATAGAATGCAATGAATGTAAGGAGACAAATTGCTCAGCTATGAAAGTATGTGATGCACCGGTATCCATCAAAACATAAGCAGGATAACCAAAGAGAAAACAATTACCTGCAATGATATTATCTGGAGCATTATGTACCTCATCCTCAGTGAGTGCAAGAACTCGGGCCTGCTGTCTAGGTGGCTGTCCTGCCCTATGGCTACCACTCTGTTTGTTCTGATCTGACCAATTTGACTGCTGATAGGAATGAACTGTAGGGGTCTGGTGGTTCTGATGATGTAAGACCCGAGAATTTGATTATCATAATCAGATTTGTGTTGTTGATAATTAAGGTAGTTGTAGACGCCTTGTATCGGACCGGAAGAGACGAGAAAGTAGATGCAAATTATAGATATGAGATGAACTCGGCGCATATGCGCCACTAGACCCGCGCACATGCGCGAAAAGTACAGAAGTATCGGCGCACATGCGCGAGATAAGGCGCGCATATGCGCGACACCTCCAGAGACTTTGGCGCACATGCGCGAGATGAAGCGCGCATATGCGCGAGGTGTTGATGCCGAGACAATATGTCTCGCGCATATGCGAGAGTTAAGGGCGCGCATATGCGCGAGAAGTCCAGCATGCACACTAAGTTGACACATGGCATGAGCTATATAATGTGTAACACTTTCATTCTTCCTCAATTCATCAGCAAGCATCGAACGACTCCAGAGGAAAAGCTTCACTTTCTTATGCTCTTAAATTGTGATTTTGAGAGATTCATACATCCAAACTTTAATCCGATTTCGGTTTTGAGCTCCCCTCTTCAAGGGCTACAAGGGGATGTAAGTTTCATTCATTTCCAGCATGATTTGAAATATTGATGTTGGGGAAATTGTGAGTTACACTAGATTATGTGTTCTTGTGAAGTTAGTGACTATATATTCGTAAACGGGTCGATTATCGGACATCATATGTAATTGTTATGATTTTCCAGCATATTTAGAGTTAAATATGCAGATTTTGAGTACTATCATGTGCTTATAATGATAATTATGAGTTGAGACTTATGAATTGGTGATATATGTTGAGAGTTGGATTGACCGGTATTGAGAAATTACGTCGTTATGCCGTCAAATTGTACCGAGATCAAGTATTGAATTGGATATGTGTTGATTGAGATTAGAGATGGATAGAATATGTATCAACATTTCCATTTCAGATTTGATATTGACAGATTCGTCTTCGAGACTTCGACTACGACAGATTGTGCGACGAAAGGTATAATGCATGTTTTGTTTGGGGAAGACACAACTCAAATGAGATTCAGTTTGAGTTTCCCAACAAAATCACATACTAGAATTATTGTTTATCTTTTGATATGATTGTGATTTGTTTATAGATTTATATTCAAATCTCTTGATATGATGATGTCTTGTTTATAGATTTATATTCAAGCCTTTGAGATAGGAGAGTCATTGGCAGACTTGCCAAACTAGATGTTCGGTGGTATCGACGCTTCGGATCAGATTCACTCCGATTGTAGACATTCGATACAGACATGACCGAAGTCTAAGAATAAGACGTACAGTTACCCCGATTGGGAGGGTAGGTGACAGACAGTGACGTCTTATTCACACCGGGATCCCTCGAGTAGAGTCGAGTCGAGTCAAGACATGATTTGATTTGAATTGCATGTTTATATAGATTGGTTTTATAGACTATGGAGCCCATTACTATTGCTTGGATTCATGATTTATGATTATGTATCAGCATGTATACATGTTTTATACTGGGATTGTTCTCACCGGAGTTTTCGGCTGTTGTTATGTCTGTATGTGTGCATAACAACAGGTGGGGCAGGATCAGGGTCGCGACAGAGATGAGAGATGGACATAGCTTGGTGATCACGGGCGTAGCAGATGAACTACTAGTTGTACTTTTGATATGAACTGTATTTAATTACTGGTTTGTAGAATATGAATAAAACGAGGCATGTATATTATGTTTGTTGTAATGAAATGAATATAGAATTATCTCGTGCTTGAGTTGTAAACATTTGATTTAATGTTAACAGCAAAATTTTGACCCGTATTTTTGAACAAGGATCCAATTAATCCCGAAAAGAATTGAGTTAGAGCCCGGGTCCCCACAACAGGTGGTATCAGAGCAGTAGGTTCTGTAGATTGAGATAGAATAGAATGAGCGGGGTAGATCGAGTCTTCTTCCTTGCTTTTGATGTGCTAGCATGATTTAATGCTTTCCCTACTATATGTTGTATTTTATCTGAGTTGACTTACAGCATATACTTGTAAAGACTGAATCAAAACCGATTCTGGATCAGAGGTATATGATCAGAGGAGGGCTGAGACAGATTGTATAGATTGTGTACTAATGTGTTTGATAATCAGATTATGCCGCCTAGAAGAATACCACAACCAGCTGCAGGTCAAGTGCTAGAACAAGGTAGTACGTCAGGTACTCAGATGGAGGTTACCGCTACCCCGATGGAGACTCTGTTGAAGCGGTTTCTGTCATTCCGACCCCCGACTTTGAAAGGCATTGAGAATGCAGCGGATTGCGAAAGCTGGTTGGATGATATAGAGATGTTATTTGAATCACTTGCCTATACAGATGAACGTAGGGTGAAGCTGATTGGGCATCAATTGCAAGAAGTGGCCAAGAGTTGGTGGCTAACGGCAAAACGAGCCTTAGAACATCGAGGTATTGATATTACTTGGAAAGTATTTAAAGATGAATTTTATCAAAGTTTCTTTCCAGTGTCATACCGAAAGGACAAAGGGGCCGAATTCGCCAACTTGAGACAGGGGCAATGGAACATAGAGGAGTATGTTGCCAAATTCTCGTCCTTGCTTCGATTTGCACCTCATGTAGCAGGGAATGACGAGGCGGTCGTCGATCAATTCATAAATGGTTTGAATCCGGATATCTTCACCTTAGTGAACACGGGACGACCCAACAATTTTTCTGAGGCGCTGAATCGAGCGAAGGGAGCAGAGGCTGGCTTGATTAGGCAGCGAGGGGCTTCCTATAGTGTTCAGGGTCAGAGACCGCCACCGTTCGCCACACAGTTTCCACCACCTCCTCCTCGATTTGATAGTGGAAGCAGTAGCAGTGGCAAGAAGGATTTTTTAAAAGCTAAGGGTAAGCAGTTCAAGAGAGCAGGGAGCAGTTCATCGAGCTCCAGTGGATCAAGACAGAGAGGTCCTGGCCAGAGTACAGATGTGACAAGTGTATATTGTACTACTTGTGGAGGCCGAAATGCCACAGAGCAGTGCCAGGGGGTGATGGGCAGATGTAACATATGTAAGCAACAGGGACATTTCGCCAGAGTCTGTCCCTAGAGAGGTGCACAGAGGTTTCAGAGTGCAGGGTCATCAGCATCAGTGACTCAGCCCGAAAGGCAAGCTTCGTCTGTTCATTCCTTCCAGCCGCCGCCTACACAGTCCCAACCTAGAGCCAGAGGTGGCCAGACAGTGAGCCAACCTCCCAAACAACAAGCTCAGGTGTTTGCATTGACGGAAGAGCAAGCCCAAGATGCGCCAGACGATGTGATTGCAGGTAACTGTTTGCTTTGCGGTTATCCTGCATATGTATTGATAGATACAGGTGCATCACATACATTCATATCAGAACATTTTGCATTGACACATGCATTGCCTGTAGAGTCATTGTCTACTGTAGTGTCTATTTCTTCTCCGTTGGGAAGTGGTCTGATATCTGTAACTTCAGTTAGACATTGTATACTACAGTTTGAAGGGCATGAGATCGATTTAGAATGTGTTGTACTTGGTTTATCTGATTTTGATTGTATTGTCGGGATTGACATGCTGACTAAGTACAGAGCCACCGTAGACTGTTTTCACAAGATTGTCAGATTCAGACCTGAAATGACAGAGGAGTGAAAATTCTACGGTAAGGGTTCCAGATCTTGGATTCCCTTAGTGTCTGCTTTGACTATGAGTAGATTGTTGCAGAAAGGAGCAGAAGGGTTCCTTATTTATTCTGTAGATCTACAGAAATCGAGCCCGGCATTGGCAGACTTGCCAGTCGTACGGGAGTTTGTAGATGTATTTCCAGATGAGATCCCGGGGTTACCTCCAGCCCGTGAGGTAGATTTTAGCATTGATCTTACTTCAGGTACCGCTCCTATTTCGAGAGCTCCATATAGGATGGCGCCAATAGAATTGAAAGAATTGAAAGCACAATTAGAAGATCTTCTAGCCAAGGGATATATCAGACCTAGTGTATCTCCTTGGGGCGCTCTAGTGCTATTCGTGCGCAAGAAAGACGGTTCTATGAGATTTTGTATAGATTACAGGCAACTGAACAAGGCAACGATAAAGAACAAATATCCTTTGCCTCGTATCGACGACTTATTTGATCAGTTGCAGGGATCTTCTATCTATTCCAAGATCGATCTGAGATCTGGATATCACCAGCTGCGAGTACGAGATATTGATATACCAAAGACAGCATTCCGAACCAGGTATGGACATTACGAATTTATTGTCATGCCTTTTGGTTTAACGAATGCTCCAGCGGTGTTCATGGGACTAATGAACCGTGTCTTTCAGACATATTTAGATGAGTTTGTGATTGTTTTTATCGATGATATTTTGGTGTATTCAAAGAATTTGAATGAGCATGCCAATCATTTGAGAATTGTGTTGCAAACGTTGAGAAATGAAAGATTGTATGCGAAACTGTCAAAGTGTGAGTTTTGGCTGAGACAGGTTGTCTTCTTGGGTCATATCATATCTGGAGATGGTATTTCTGTGGATCCGAGTAAAGTGGAAGCTGTGATCAGTTGGCCGAGACCCACTTCGGTGCCTGAGATACGCAGTTTCATGGGTCTAGCAGGGTACTATAGACGATTCATCAAAGATTTCTCCAGTATTGCGAAGCCGATTACCCAGTTGACACAGAAAAATTCGCCGTTTGTGTGGTCTGAGGATTGTGAGTCTAGCTTCTTAGAATTGAAGAGGAAGCTGACCAGTGCACCTGTCTTGGTGATTCCTTCAGGTACTGGCGATTTCGTTGTATATTGTGATTCATCTCACAGAGGGCTGGGATGTGTTCTTATGCGCGGGGTCATGTGATCGCATATGGCTCTAGACAGCTGAAGCCACACGAGATTCGATACCCCATTCATGAACTTGAATTGGCGGCTATCGTATTTGCCTTGAAGATCTGGCATCACTATCTTTATGGTGAGAAATTTTAGATTTACTCTGACCATAAAAGCCTGAAGTATCTATTTTCTCAGTCAGAGTTGAACATGAGGCAGTGTAGATGGCTTGATCTACTAAAATATTTTGATTGCGAGATCAAGTAATATCCTGGAAAGTCAAATGCAGCCGCGGACGCCTTGAGTCGAAAGGTATGTTCCTTATCCTTATCGACGATAGGTGTTTCGAATTTAATTGAAGATTGCTGCTTGTCTGGTTTAGCATTTGACACAGATAGTAGACACTTGAGACTTGCCACGATTCAAGTTGAGCCAGATGTGATTATGAAAATCAAAGAAGCTCAAAGAACAGATCAGAATATACAGCAGTCAATTCAGATGGTCAGATCATGACATCAGTCTGAATATCAGATACATAATTTTGTCCTGCATGTGAATTAACCGTATTGTAGTGCCAGATGTTTCAGAGTTGAAACAACAGATATTGTCAGCAGCGCACTGTAGTCGGTTTAGCATTCATCCTAGTGGCAGAAAAATGTACAACGATTTGAAGACACAATTCTGGTGGAAACAGATGAAGTCAGATGTTGCAGAATTCGTGTCTAAGTGCTTGAATTGCCAGCAGGTGAAGTCCGAGAGAAAGAAGCCCGGAGGTTTACTTCAGAGTTTATCCGTTCCTGAGTGGAAATGGGATCACATTTCCATGGATTTCGTGACGAAGTTACCTCGATCATCCCGGGGTTGTGATGCGATTTGGGTTGTGATAGACAGATTAACCAAATCAGCGTGTTTTATTCCATACAAAATGACATACAGACACGATCAGATGGCCGAGATATATGTCCGAGAAGTAGTCAGATTGCATGGTGTGCCGAAGTCTATCGTATCAGATCGTGATCCACGATTCACTTCTCACTTTTGGCACAGTCTGCAGCAGGCTTTAGGTACGACATTGCACCTGAGCACTGCTTATCATCCCCAGACAGATGGACAGTCAGAGCGGAATATCCAAACTTTAGAGGACTTGTTGAGAGCTGTAGTGCTAGACTTTGGCACTAGTTGGCAAGATTCACTACCGTTGTGTGAATTCTCGTACAACAACAGCTATCAAACGAGCATAGAGATGGCACCGTTTGAAGCATTGTATGGCAAGAAGTGCAGATCTCCATTGTACTGGGATGATATATCTGAGGCACCAGAACTTGGGCCTGATATGATTCGTGATATGAATGAGAAAGTGAAAATAATCCAGAAAAAAATGAAGACGGCACAGGATAGACAGGCCAAGTATGCCAATATCAGACGTAGACCGTTAGTATTTGAACAGGGAGACAGAGTATTCTTGAAGATTTCACATTTCCGAGGCATTGTCAGATTTGGCAAACGCGGGAAGTTGTCTCCTAGATACATCGGTCCATATGAGATTCTTGAAAAGATTGGCGATTGAGCATATCGATTGGCTCTTCCTCCTTTTCTATCCGGGATACATGACGTCTTTCATGTATCGATGCTGCGTAGATACATGCCAGATTGTTCTCATGTCATTCGGCCTGACGAAGCTGAGCTGGATCAGACATTGAGTTATGTTGAACAACCGATACAGATTCTTGATCGGAAAGAAAAACAGCTCAGAACGAAGACTGTTCCACTAGTGAAAGTCCAGTGGAGTCGTCATGGCACTGAAGAAGCGACTTGGGAAACAGAGTCAGAGATGAGACAGAGATATCCCGAGTTATTTCTATGATGTGAATGTCCATTCCATTTTCGATTACATTGCCTCTTTTACTTGAAATATAAAATTTTCATGCCAAAATAAAGTAGTGAACCAAAGTAATCCAAACATCATCAAATAGCTCCTAAGACCCGAGAATCCCACTCTAACTCGTATCTCCTCGCCTGGAGCTGGAATCTGGCATCCCAAGCCTCGCCTCACCTACCTTCAAGCACATGAAAACAAGAGGTAGCCGACGTGCCGGGGAGTATAAACCCAGTATGATACAAATAATAACATATGAAAATTTAATTTTCAAAATAGTTCATATAAATTCATAAAGATGCAACAACATGTAATGCATGAACATAAGCTTTGGGCTATCAATAAATATCAAGATCAAGTGAATCATCTGGTCATAGGGTACCCATGGAAAGAGAATCCCCCAGCAACATCCACCGACTCATCCGCTCGAGGTGGGGTGCTGTGTTCTACAATCCAAGGACTATGGTGCACCTATAGAGAGTGTTCAGGACATAGCAGCTACCTCCGCATAAACTATGCCAACTCAACTATAGCCCCATACGTCCAACAAATCAATAAATCAAGGCAACCTCCGCCATATCAAATCTGAATCGAAAAATGGCTCAATATGCAATGCAATGATGCATTTCTATCTCATCAAGTCAATATCATAATAAGCTCATCTCAAAAGATCAATCATCAACAAATCACAAAAAATTCATCAAGCCATCGAATTTTCAATTTAAAATAAAAATGATACTTTACCTCGTATGTTACCGACCGTAACATACCTTTCGAATATTACAAACAAGAGATCAAAATATATGGTTGAGAAGTCTTGAACCCTCGCTGTCTACTCGATTCTCTATCAACCAACTTAAAGTAAATAATCTTGAGCCAACCCAAGTCAATACTTCAACCGAATCTTCAATACATAAATCAAGAACTCGGATTACTTATCAACACATAGCAATATTCGTAAAAAATTCTTAATTAATTCGATACTTCTTCAAATAAAGATCTGTAAATTGGATATGTAAGAAAACTCAATGCCCAACAATTCTTCTTCATAAACTTTTGTCAAATAAAGTCATTTACTCAGTGGTTCATAATCTGAAACATAGAACATAAGTTTCGAAATTCTGCATCAGTACAAATCTGGCATAGTTTAGTATTTCGAGCATAAATCCCTCACTACTCAATCGAATCAAGCACATTTAATATCATTTCGAAGACAAGACAATGTTCTATAACTTTCATTTGAACATCAAATCCAGAATCCCGACCGATTAATACCAGATTTCTAATAAATAGAAGGCATGTACACAAACTCGGGATTCTAGACCAGGTTTAGTAAATATAGCATATCTCTTTCATTCTTCATAAAACTGAGTGATTCTTGAACCAATTCGAAGCTAACTCGATTGACTACAAGTTTGATGAAGACCATAACTCCAAAATCCAAACACAACTGTCCCATATACTCGAAATACAGAAGGTATAAAAACTGATCTTGCATAGAAACAAGAAACCATGCTTATATCCATTTTAAATTCACACCAACTCAAATACAACATCTTCAACATCTTAATATCTCAAATATCAATTCTAAACTTCAACTCATTTCCAAACTTGAATAAAAATCGGAAAAAACTTACATCCTTGTGAAGCCCGTGATGAGATTATCACAAATCTACCTTCATTTCATAATTTTCTTTAGCATATCTCCCATAAAATTAGAAAGAAGTTTGTAAATGGAGAGGAAATGGATGAGGGTTTGTGTGGAGGAGGAGGGAAATGATTGGTAGAGGTGAAACCACGACTTAGATATTGATTTTTCACGTCTGTAGCACCGCAGCGCCACTTTTCAGCGCCAAATTTGCGCAAAACTAGCACCTAGGCGCTACTATTCTAGTGCCGCAGCGCTTGAATAGTAACCCGATGAACAATATTTTTTTTTTCCAAATTTTTTTTTTAAAGTTCGGTCATTCAATGTGGGGACCCGGACGCTAATCATCTTTGGGATTTAATTATCAATTAAGATTAATAGGGTCTAAAAATTTTTCTTTAAAATACGGAAGGTAATGGAATCAATCTATTATACAAACCAGTATAATAATACAAATCTTGTACAACATGCTTCTAGTTCAAACTAATCTAAGGTTGAACTACTAAATTTCAAGTATTAAACCAAGTCTACATCCAAGTCCGAAAACACCACTCTAATCTCGATCTCTCATCATCTTCTTGACCCCGATCTTGTCCTACCTGTTGTCATGCACACATACAAACAAGACAACAGCCGGATACTCCGGTGAGAATAAATGTGAAGGGCCTAAAACTCCTTTCTTGAAAATTTGCGGAAAATTAAAAATTTTCTTTTTAAAAGAACTTAAATGGCCTCATTCATAAAATAACTGGTGAATCAAGTTCAATATTTCAAAATATTGCAGCAGAAGAAATTTAAAGTTTTGCCAACAACAACGATTTAAAAATATCCAACGACTGATAAAATTGTTTGCGGAAAAAAAATAACAACTGCTGCTCTGAGGTCCTCGGGTGCCACTACTGCCGACCTAAGCTGGCTCACTGGTCCCCGCCCTCGGCCCTGGCCTCATCAGTACCTACAACAATCAAGTCTAGTGAGCCTAAAGACTCAGCATGCATATATCACAGGTAACGAGTAAAAATCTGAATTAAAATATGCATGAGTTAACATATCCTGTCCTGAGGCATACTGAAAATAATCTGTACTAAGCAATTATAATACGTGCATAACTGAACTGGAAATCACTGTAAAAATATTTGCTCCTTGGAGCCTGTACTGAAATATCTGGTAAAATTTTCTGTTGAGATTATGTTTTACGCCTGTGGCCACTACACTAAGCTGAACTGATCGGTAACTGGCTACCGGGGAGGCTGAAACTGAACTGAGCTGGCCGGTCACTGGCGACCGGGTGGTACCATACTGAACTGATCGGTCACTGACGACCGTATAAAATAACACTCCCACATAGTGAATGAACCACAAGCCATATCGCATAAATCTCAAAAATAATCATTTTCTATTTAATGCACGTAAAATAATTAACTGGCATAATGAAAATTCCTGTAATTTTACCAACTGGATTGGATTGGATCGTTCCCAGGCTCGCTGCAACCTAACTGTGCCATGAAAAATATGCAATAGCTTAAACATGACCAACTATGCAATTTACGTTCAAAAGATGCGACTATGACGCCTAATGACTTCGCATTTAATCATGACTCCGAGCCAACCTGAACCGACACTGAACCGACGTATAGTCATGATTAAAATACGCTGAAAAATCATAAAATAATGCTCCTAAAATGATAGGGTCGAAATCTAGGTGGAATGGAGGCCAAAACACGAAATGCTCTTTCGAGAGTCAATTTGGCACATTGCACCGTAAATTCTCGTACGACCTCAAAAATGATCCAAATGACAAACGGTCAAAAACATGACCTTCCCAACTCAATGAGGCACTGTTCAGTCCAAGGCCATGGGCTAAAAGCCAACCAAGAACTCGAACGAGCCTCTGAACCGACACAGCAACTTGCTGTAATTTTCCAGCAACTGCGCAACTACAAGACTTGCGTTGGTTTCGAGGCTATCGGCCATTAGGGAAGTGAACCACCAACCAGAGACTCTTACCAACATCCCAAGGAATGATTTGAACCATGGCTAAGGGCCCTAGGCCAGCCACAATCCGCATCACACCATAACTCAACCGAAAGGTCCAACCGAGAGCAACGTGCATGCGTGTGTAGTGTTTATGCTATGATCGATGTCTCGTGTCATTCCAATGGCCATTTGATTGACCATGGCACGATCTAGACATCTAGGAGCATGATATGAACCGTGGCTAAGGGCCATAGGCCAACCAAGATCCATACCAAGCAACCAAAAGAAACGAACCAAAAGCTGAACAAATGAAGAAGCCGAAGGGGTATAGGGGCTGTTGTGACGTTTTGATTAAAAACCGATGAACCATGGACCAAGACACCAAAAGGGAAACTTAGTCACGTCTTAGACATGCTAGGGAAGTGATCCAACCATGGCTATAGGCCCTTGGGGCAGCCAAGATCAGATCCTTCCTCCATGACAACAAACTGAATTTTTTCGAACAACATTTCTGCACCTATGGGAAGGTTGCTGTCATTCTGAATTTCCAGCAAGCATGGGGCTGGTTTGAATGGACCAACATGGTCCTAATGCATCCTACTACATGTCTAGGAGTCGCCTTGGGAGCCTGGAGTCGAACCAATCACCTGAAACTCACAAACCAAGAAAAACCTGAAGCTTGCCTAGGAAAAACGAAAATTCTGCATGTGTGGTTTCAAAATGTTTTGACTTGGATCTCGATTTTTACTTGAATAAACATGATCATGTACTGAAAAAATAAATGATAATATGACTTGATTGAGGTTTGAAAGAAATCTAGACATGCCTGGTTTCGTTTCGAAAGAAAACGAACGAAACAACGACGACGCGGCACGGAGGAGGTGGAGCGCTTCTCTTTTCTACCTTACCTTGCTCTCGATTTTTCTCTCTTCTTTTTGGCTAGGTACCTCACGATTTTTCTACTGAAAATGAGTGTGAATTCACTCTGAATTTTCGAAAAGGAGAGGGGGGGAAAAATGGTTATGAGGGGTGAGGAGAAGGGTGCACAATATAAGGAAGAATCAAGACCAAGTCCACTCCCCTTTGAATTTTAAATTTTCAATTGATATCAAATGAGTTGGTGGATGCTTCTAGGAGGTAGTGGCCGAAATTTCTCTTGTTCTAGACTAGGATATGTCCATTTATTTAATTAAATTGTGCAAACAAAAATCCTAGAATTATCCTACTAATTACATGCAAAGAATTGGTCAAAGTTGATGAGTTGGAAAATGAATCTTCTAGCACTAAAGGTGGCCGAAAAATGCATAATAAAATAAAGGGGAATGTTGATTATCTAGTCAACTAATAATCCTTGAAAGCCTTACTAATCCTTTAAATAATTTAGTGAGCTAACCCCTTAATTAAATAACTTAAATGAGTTCATTTCTTAATCACCTCAAATAATTAAATTAAATCCTCAAACCTCCCTTTCTAACTTAAATGAACTTGGTTGCTAGCTAAATTAACTTCTGGAAATATTTTTCGAATCTTAAATTCTATCTCAAAACTCCAACTCCGGTCCGGCCTCACTGAAATAACTGAAATGCTAAAAATCAAACTACTGAACTGAAATAATAAAATAATTAACTTCAAACAAATGCATTTAAAATAATCATGCAATGAAGTCAATTAAATTTAAAAATCTAGAATTATGCATGGCTTATACGTCTACTGATATACGGGTTCTACAATCCTTCCCCCCTTAAAATAAATTTCGTCCTCGAAATTAGAACTCACCGAATAACTCAGGGTATCGACTTCTCATCTCCGGCTCAGACTCCCACGTAGCTTCCTCCTCTGAATGGTTGAGCCATTTGACTTTGACTCGCTTAACCAACTTGTTCCGAAGTTTCTTCTCCTGTCTGTCTAGGATCTGCACGGGTCTCTCCTCATAAGATAAGTTCGGAGTAAGCTGCAACGGCTCTAAATTCAGCACATGCAAAGGATTTGCCATATACTTCCTCAGCATGGAGACGTGAAAGACATTGTGTACTCCGGCCAGATTCAACGGAAGAGCCACACGATACGCTAGCGTCCCAACTCTGTCAAGGATCTCAAACGGTCCAATGAATCTCGGACTGAGCTTCCCTTTCTTGCCAAATCTCATGACACCCTTCATAGGTGCCACTTTCACGAAGACATGATCGCCCACTGCAAACTCTAACTCTCTCCTCCGCTGATCGGCATAACTCTTCTGTCGACTCTGAGCAGTCCTCATTCTATCACGGATCTTGACTGCTACATCTGCTGCCTGCTGAACAATCTCTGGACCCAACTCTGCTCTCTCTCCTACTTCATCCCAATGAACAGGAGATCTACACTTGCGGCCATACAGCGCCTCATACGGAGCCATACCTATAGACGACTGGAAACTGTTGTTATAGGTGAACTCTACCAATGGTAAGTTCGACTCCCAACTCCCAGAGAAATCAATGACGCAAGCACGAAGAAGATCCTCTAAGATCTGAATAACTCGCTCCGACTGTCCATCTGTCTGCGGATGGAAAGCTGTGCTAAACAGCAACTTCGTACCCATAGTCGAATGCAAACTCTTCCAAAACGAGGAAGCGAATCTGGGATCTCTGTCGGATACGATAGAAACCGGAATACCATGGAGTCGAACTATCTCTCGGATATACAGCTCTGCATACTGAATCATGGTGAAAGTCGTCTTAATAGGCAAGAAGTGCGCTGATTTGGTAAGACGATCTACAATCACCCAGATAGCATTCGATCCTCTGGCTGACCTCGGCAATCCGGTCACAAAGTCCATGGTAATGTTCTCCCACTTCCACTCGGGAATAGGAAGAGGCTTGAGCAAACCTGCTGGTCTCTGATGCTCGGCCTTCACTAACTGGCAAGTCAGGCACTCGGATACAAAACGCCTGGTGTCCTTCTTCATTCCTGGCCACCAATACAATAGCTGCAGATCTTTGTACATCTTCGTACTCCCAGGGTGAATGGAGTACGGGGACGTATGGGCCTCTGATAAGATGTCTGCTCGGATAGAATCACTGCTGGGAACCCATATCCTATCTCGGTATCTCACAATACCGTCGCTGACTGAATACAAAACACTGCCCTTGGCTTCATCTCTCTTCTTCCACTGTGCCAACTGCTCATCTGCGGTCTGACCACTGCGAATATGGTCCAAAAGGGAAGACTGAATGGTCAAGGTAGATAGACGAGGAACTCTACCTCGAGGGTAAGTCTCAAGATCAAACTTCTGCATCTCAATCTGAAGAGGTTTCTGAATCGTCAAGTGAGCCATCACTGCGACTTTCCTGCTCAAAGCATCCGCAACTACATTAGCTTTACCCGGGTGGTAGCTAATGTCACAATCGTAGTCTTTCACAAGCTCCAACCAACGCCTCTGACGCATGTTCAGCTCCTTCTGCGTAAAGAAATACTTGAGGCTCTTATGGTCGGTAAAGATCTGACACTTCTCCCCATACAGATAGTGCCTCCAAATCTTCAAAGCAAAAACTACGGCCGCTAACTCCAGATCATGGGTAGGGTAATTCTTCTCGTGGATTTTCAGCTGTCGAGAAGCATACGCTATCACTCTCCCATGCTGCATCAAAACTGCACCTAGACCGAGCTTCGAAGCATCGGTATAAAGGACAAACTCACCAGATCCTGACGGTACAGCCAAAACGGGTGCTGAGATAAGAGCTTGCTTCAAAGTATCAAAGCTCTTCTGACACTCCTCGCTCCACACAAACTTAACAATTTTCTTTGTCAGTGCTGTGAGTGGAACGGCGATAGAGGAGAATCCCTGGATGAACTTCCTGTAATATCCTGCTAGCCCAAGAAAACTGCGGATCTCTGATGCATTCTGAGGCACAACCCAATCTCTGACTGCTGCAATTTTCGCCGGGTCTACCTCAATGCCACTGCTAGAAACAATGTGGCCCAAGAACGCCACCTTCTCTAACCAGAATTCGCACTTACTGAACTTTGCGAATAGTTTATGTTTCTGCAATGTCTGCAACACTGTGGTCAGATGCCTGCTGTGCTCCTCCCGACTCTTGGACTAGACGAGAATGTCATCTATGAACACTATCACAAACTGGTCGAGGTACGGCTGAAATACGCGATTCATTAGATCCATGAAGATCGCTGGCGCATTCGTCAGACCGAACGGCATCACTAGGAACTCGTAGTGGCCATAACGAGTCCTGAAAGCTGTCTTCGAGACATCAGCATCTCTCACCCTCAACTGGTGATAACCAGAACGCAGATCTATCTTGGAGAAAATCGAAGCTCCCTGCAACTTGTCAAACAGATCCTCAATCCTCGGCAGTGGGTATTTATTCTTCACTGTAACCCTGTTCAACTCCCTATAGTCAATGCAAAGCCTCATCGAGCCATCCTTCTTTTTCACAAATAAGACTGGTGCGCCCCATGGAGAAAAGCTCGGGCGAATGAACTCCTTGTCGAGAAGTTCCTGAATCTGCTTCTTAAGCTCTGCCATCTCTGTCGGTGCTAGTCGGTACGGCGCTTTGGATATCGGAGCCGTACCTGGCATAAGCTCAATGGAAAACTCCACCTCTCTCTCGGGTGGCATACCAGAGACGTCTTCGGGAAAAACGTCTAAGAAATCTCTGACAATCGGAACATCTGAGGCTGACTGGCTGGGTTCCTCGGGGACAGATAAAAAGGTTGCTAGAAATGCCCGACACCCTCTATGCATGAGCTTCCTAGCCTGAACATATGGAATAATGTGCGGTAAAGAAAAGTACCTGTCCGGCTCAAATACGAACTGCTCCATTCCAGGCGGTCGGACAAGAACAGATCTCCGCTGGAAGTCTATCAACACTCTGTTCCTCAATAGCCAGTCCATCCCTAGGATGATGTCAAATTCCGGCATCGGTAACACGATCAGATCCGCATAAACAAGATTACCGTGCAGTTCAAGGTCTATATCTCGGATAACATTGGTAGCTGCCATCTCCTCGCCTGACGGCAACACTACTGAAAAGGATGTATCTAGCCCAATGGTCTGGATCTTGAGAAAGTTTGCAAAGATCTCCGAAATAAACGAGTGAGTGGCCCCTGAATCTATCAAGGCCTTGGTAGCGGAACCAGATATAAAAATTCTCCCTGAAAGAGCGGAGCTCTAAGTTGAATCCCACTATAAGATCTAAATTTATAGACATGCAAAGGTCAAGGTTCCTCTAGCTTAATTCCTCTGAAATAAATCTGAGTAGAGCATGCAATCCTATAACAGTTCTAAGTTCAAAATCTAAATCCCGATTCCCAAAACACTGAAATTCAAATAATAGCTTAAAGTTTATAGGTACCTGTCAACAACATAGTCTCCGGGTTGGTTTCCGCGGCATGGAGAGCAAAAACTCTGCCTTGGGTAGGCAGATTCCTCTGAGGGCACTGCAGCAACATGTGGTCTGGACTGCCACACTTAAAACACTTTCCTGAGCCAGCCATACATGCTCCAGGATGGCGACGTGAGCACCTGGGACAAACTGGGTGCTCCTGAGTCCTCGGGGCTGGGCGTCCCCGCTGCTGCTGCTGCTGGCCTCGGTTCCTTGGCGGTCCATGAAAAGGCCTCTTATTCTGCTGCTGATGCTGATGAGGAGGAGGGCGGTGCGGTGCCTGGACTGGGCGCTTGCCCTGCCGATCCCTCTCGATATCCCGCAGATCCTGCTCTGCGGCTAAGGCCTTGGAGACGGCAATCTCATAAGTAGCAGGGTCAGATACCCTAACATCTCGGCGCAAGATCGGCCGTAAACCCACCAGGAAGTGCATCAGCTTGGCTCTGGCATCATTCGCGATCAGGGGCACAAAGTGACAGCCCCTCTCGAACTTACGGATAAACTCCGTAACCGTCATATCCCCCTGTCTCAGACTCATGAACTCGGTGGTCAGCCTGGTGCGAACCTCCTCAGCAAAATACTTGGAGTAGAAAACCTCCGTAAAGCGGGTCCAAGAAAGTGTAGCCAAGGTCAGGGCTACCGAAGCTCCTTCCCACCATAAGCGGGCGTCTCCACTGAACAGGTAGGTGGCACATCGGACTCGGTCTGCGTCTCCCAGCTCCATGAACTCGAAGATAACCTCGAGGGATTTGATCCATCCCTCAGCAACCATGGGGTCAGATGCCCCAGAGAACTCCTTCGGGCGCATCTTCATAAATCGCTCATACACAGCCTCGGGCCCTGTCGGCCTGGCTGTGGCTGCGGCTACAGGCTGCGGCATTGCCCCCCGCAAACTGTGCGAAGAACTGTGCCATCCCAGCTAACATCTGGGCACTCATGTCCGGTGGGGGCGGTGGAGGAGGTGGTAGGTCTCCCTCTGGTCTACGCTCCTCCCTGTCCTCTCGGCGAGGCTCCACCTCTCTGTTGCGCTCTAAGATGCGTCTAGGGGGCATACTGTTCCAACATAACCCATACGTAACTAACATGCATAATTCCATAATTTATTTTAAATGAACTCTGAAATACTGAAAATCTGGAAGCATGCTGACAAACTAATTCATGCTTTAACTAAAATGCTGAACAAAATGCTGAACTGAAAAACTTACAGTACAAAGGCGTGGCTTCGTGAGCTTCTTGCGGTCAGTAGTAGTGAAACCCTATACAGAACCACCGCTCTGATACCAACTGTGAAGGGCCTAAAACTCCTTTCTTGAAAATTTGCGGAAAATTAAAAATTTTCTTTTTAAAAGAACTTAAATGGCCTCATTCATAAAATCACTGGTGAATCAAGTTCAATATTTCAAAATATTGCAGCGGAAGAAAATTAAAGTTTTGCCAACAACAACGATTTAAAAATATCTAACGACTGATAAAATTGTTTGCGGAAAAAAAATAACAACTGCTGCTCTGAGGTCCTCGGGTGCCACTACTGCCGACCTAAGCTGGCTCACTGGTCCCCGCCCTCGGCCCTGGCCTCATCAGTACCTACAACAATCAAGTCTAGTGAGCCTAAAGACTCAGCATGCATATATCACAGGTAACGAGTAAAAATCTGAATTAAAATATGCATGAGTTAACATATCCCGTCCTGAGGCATACTGAAAATAATCTGTACTAAGCAATTATAATACGTGCATAACTGAACTGGAAATCACTGTAAAAATATTTGCTCCTTGGAGCCTGTACTGAAATATCTGGTAAAATTTTCTGTTGAGATTATGTTTTACGCCTGTGGCCACTGCACTAAGCTGAACTGATCGGTAACTGGCTACCGGGGAGGCTGAAACTGAACTGAGCTGGCCAGTCACTGGCGACCGGGTGGTACCATACTGAACTGATCGGTCACTGGCGACCGTATAAAATAACACTCCCACATAGTGAATGAACCACAAGCCATATCGCATAAATCTCAAAAATAATCATTTTCTATTTAATGCACGTAAAATAATTAACTGGCATAATGAAAATTCCTGTAATTTTACCAACTTGATTGGATTGGATCGTTCCCAGGCTCGCTGCAACCTAACTGTGCCATGAAAAATATGCAATAGCTTAAACATGACCAACTATGCAATTTACGTTCAAAAGATGCGACTATGACGCCTAATGACTTCGCATTTAATCATGACTCCGAGCCAACCTGAACCGACACTGAACCGACGTATAGTCATGATTAAAATACGCTGAAAAATCATAAAATAATGCTCCTAAAATGATAGGGTCGAAATCTAGGTGGAATGGAGGCCAAAACACGAAATGCTCTTTCGAGAGTCAATTTGGCACATTGCACCGTAAATTCTCGTACGACCTCAAAAATGATCCAAATGACAAACGGTCAAAAACATGACCTTCCCAACTCAATGAGGCACTGTCCAGTCCAAGGCCATGGGCTAAAAGCCAACCAAGTACTCAAACGAGCCTCTGAACCGACACAGCAACTTGCTGTAATTTTCCAGCAACTGCGCAACTACAAGACTTGCGTTGGTTTCGAGGCTATCGGCCATTAGGGAAGTGAACCACCGACCAGAGACTCTTACCAACATCCCAAGTAATGATTTGAACCATGGCTAAGGGCCCTAGGCCAGCCACAATCCGCATCACACCATAACTCAACCGAAGGGTCCAACCGAGAGCAACGTGCATGCGTGTGTAGTGTTTATGCTATGATCGATGTCTCGTGTCATTCCAATGGCCATTTGATTGACCATGGCACAATCTAGACATCTAGGAGCATGATATGAACCGTGGCTAAGGGCCATAGGCCAACCAAGATCCATACCAAGCAACCAAAAGAAACGAACCAAAAGCTGAACAAATGAAGAAGCCGAAGGGGTATAGGGGCTGTTGTGACGTTTTGATTAAAAACCGATGAACCATGGACCAAGCCACCAAAAGCGCAACTTAGTCACGTCTTAGACATGCTAGGGAAGTGATCCAACCATGGCTATAGGCCCTTGGGGCAGCCAAGATCAGATCCTTCCTCCATGACAACAAACTGAATTTTTTCGAACAACATTTCTGCACCTATGGGGAGGTTGCTGTTATTCTGAATTTCCAGCAAGCATGGGGCTGGTTTGAATGAACCAACATGGTCCTAATGCATCCTACTACATGTCTAGGAGTTGCGTTGGGAGCCTGGAGTCGAACCAATCACCTGAAACTCACAAACCAAGAAAAACGTGAAGCTTGCCTAGGAAAAACGAAAATTCTGCATGTGTGGTTTCAAAATGTTTTGACTTGGATCTCGATTTTTACTTGAATAAACATGATCATGTACTGAAAAAATAAATGATAATATGACTTGATTGAGGTTTGAAAGAAATCTAGACATGCCTGGTTTCGTTTCGAAAGAAAACGAACGAAACAACGACGACGCGGCACGGAGGAGGTGGAGCGCTTCTCTTTTCTACCTTACCTTGCTCTCGATTTTTCTCTCTTCTTTTTGGCTAGGTACCTCACGATTTTTCTACTGAAAATGAGTGTGAATTCACTCTGAATTTTCGAAAAGGAGAGGGGGGAAAAATGGTTATGAGGGGTGAGGAGAAGGGTGCACAATATAAGGAAGAATCAAGACCAAGTCCACTCCCCTTTGAATTTTAAATTTTGAATTGATATCAAATGAGTTGGTGGATGCTTCTAGGAGGTAGTGGCCGAAATTTCTCTTGTTCTAGAATAGGATATGTCCATTTATTTAATTAAATTGTGCTCCCAAAAATCCTAGAATTATTCTACTAATTACATGCAAAGAATTTGTCAAAGTTGATGAGTTGGAAAATGAATCTTCTAGCACTAAAGGTGGCCGAAAAATGCATAATAAAATAAAGGGGAATGTTGATTATCTAGTCAACTAATAATCCTTGAAAGCCTTACTACTCCTTTAAATAATTTAGTGAGCTAACCCCTTAATTAAATAACTTAAATGAGTTCATTTCTTAATCACCTCAAATAATTAAATTAAATCCTCAAACCTCCCTTTCTAACTTAAATGAACTTGGTTGCTAGCTAAATTAACTTCTGGAAATATTTCTAGAATCTTAAATTCTATCTCAAAACTCCAACTCCAGTCCGGCCTCATTGAAATAACTGAAATGCTAAAAATCAAACTACTGAACTGAAATAATAAAATAATTAACTTCAAACAAATGCATTTAAAATAATCATGCAATGAAGTCAATTAAATTTATAAATCTAGAATTATGCATGGCTTATACGTCTACTGATATACGGGTTCTACAATAAATCCCAGTATAAATAATGTATACATGCAGTTAACTGAATTAACATAAAAGCATGAATTATATCTTAACACATGTGGCATAATCAAACAACATGTATCAATACCAGTTTGTAAATAAAACATGAATCGTAATCTACGAAACATAAATCAATACGGATCTGTAAATCAAATTCTAGTCTCAATATCTAAGACTCGACTCATCTCTCATTCTAATCTAGTCTAGGGATCCCGGTGAATAAGAACGTAACAAGTCTCCCACCTACTACCACCAGTCGCAGTGGCGGTACGTTCTTATTTCTGGACTTTGGTCTAGCTGTTATCGAATAATCTACAATAAGAACAATATATGTATCTTAAGCACATCGATACACCAAACGTCCAGTGCCTTGGCGTATCTACCAAGACTAAGCCTATTTCTGACAATGTGCAATGGGTCAGTGACAAGTCTGTCAAAATCTAACCCCTCTGTCAGTGACTCTTACTTAATAGCTCTCTGCTTTCTACTTCTAATTTAATAGAATAAACATACTCATTAAAACACAAAGGTATAAAAACAATACCATACAAGTATGTGGTTTAGGGAAACTCGAGTTAAATCTAACTCAAGTCGATCTCCCAATTGACATCGATTTATACCTTTCTCTTCTCGGTCTGATGAAGACGAAGTCTTGTAGTCCAATCTGTCCGTATCCAAATCTGATAATGACAATCATATAAATACCATATCAGTATATAACTCAATTCAAGACCTGTTCTGATCAATACTCAAACCGGTATATAATCTGTTTCATATCTGAACAAGGTACAATCTAATTCATATCAATAATATCACGATACAATCGAAATCATTACTGAATCTGATCAATATCAATCTACTGATGTTTCGACGGCATAACAATACAGTCACGATAACCCCGTCTATCTCAACATCACAGAGATACTACCAGAATTCATAATCAGTATCAATAAAATTCATAATCTCAATATCGGTACACTTAACATCAGTAACAACACTACTCTGATATCAATATCTTTCGAAAATCATAACAATTCCATACTGTATTTGTTCTTCAGTCCGGTTTCGATTATACGATGTCTACTGTCTCGAGAACAACATATATGAATCATCTTCAATTCCATTAACATCATATTTTCAAGTCATCTCAAAACGTAATAAAACTTACGTCCAGTTGTAGCTGTCGCCGAGAGGATCGTAGAACTGTGCTCGGATTTAAATTCTGATAACTGGTTGGTATAAAATCTCAAATCTAGCACCACATCCAACTTGGAAGATTTCTGAGGGAATTCTCGTTTCTTGCTTAAGGAAGAATGAAGATTTCGTATATATATATATATATATATATATATAGATCACCTTGCATGTAAGGCACATGGCTGAATGTGCTTACTGCACGTTTCACTGCGGGTGCGGCATTTCTCACACCGCGGGTGCGCTAGGCCTACTGATCATCATCCAAAATTTCAGAAACAGCGACCGCGGGTGCGCTCTTTCTTGCACTGCGGGTGCGCTGCCTCTACTGTAGTAGAACCGCGGGTGCGGTCACTCTTCACCGCGGGTGCGGTCTTGCTTCGTACCCAAATTTCCTACACTACTGGACATTAACCGCGGGTGCACTCCTTCTAGACCGCGGGTGCGGTGACCCTACTGTAAAATTGGCCAAATTTCTGTCCATGCACCGCCGGTGCGGTCTACTTCTTGGCGCGGGTGCGGTCTCTCTCTTTGTCAACAAACTCAATTTGCAACATCGCTTCTCCACGTCTGTTCTTCCATCGCCTTATTCATAATATATAACAATTCAAAAGTATCAAACTAAAATCTCGGGCATTACATTTCTCCCCCCCTTAGATATGAGTTCGTCCTCGAACTCACAGGCAATCCAATCAGATATATCAGAAGAAATGTATAACAGAGTTTAATAAGAAAACTTATCCCAATGAATCACTTCTGAAATCTCAATCTCATAGCGGATTCTGTCTTTTAGATAGTCTCTTTGATATTCTGACAATCTTACTGTGTTTTCAACAACAGAATAGTCTTCATTCTGAAAATATATTTCTTGTACGGATCTGTGATTCTAAATTGGACTAATAATTCAAGAGCATAATATCATAATACCCTTCGAAATAATTCTGATAGAATCAATCTCACAATACTGGCTATACAACATCCTTATATACCAATCAACAGCTCATACCATATCAGTATCATCAGCTGTTATAAAATCTGTTTATCCCAGTCAAGGATATATTAAATTTTCGGCCCCAAATACCAATCGTCATCATCCGACGTTGGCGTATTAAATCTGTCTGGTCTGAGCTATCTTCATTCTCTTCTGAATTAGCTACATTTCCATTGTCATATCTCTGACCGTATCAAATCTTATCTCAGGTATCTCCGAGATGTTATTTTTATACCAAAGAAATCTGCAGTATTCACTGTGTAAAAAGCCCTAGAACTTCTTGCTTGAAAATTTTCGGAAAATTAAAAATTTTCTTTTTAAAAGAAGTTAAATGGCCTCATTCATAAAATCACTGGTGAATCAAGTTCAATATTTCAAAATATTGCAGCGGAAGAAAATAAAGTTTGCCAAAAATCACAATTTAAAAATATCCAACGACTGATAAAATATTTGCGGAATAAAATAGCAACTGCTGCTCTGAGGTCCTCGGGTGCCACTACTGCGGACCCAAGCTGGCTCACTGGTCCCCGCCCTCGGCCCTGGCCTCATCAGTACCTACAACAATCAAGTCTAGTGAGCCTAAAGACTCAGCATGCATATATCGCAGGTAACGAATAAAAATCTGAATTAAAATATGCATGAGATAACATATCATGTCCCGAGGCATATTGAAAATAATCTGTACTGAGTAATTATAATACGTGCATAACTGAACTGATAATCATAGTAAAAAAAAATGTTTGCTCCTTGGAGCCTGCACTGAAATAACTGATAAAATTTTCTGTTGAGATTATGTTTTACGCCTATGGCCCCTGCACTAAGCTGAACTGATCGGTAACTGGCTACCGGGGAGGCTGAAACTGAACTGAGCTGGCCGGTCACTGGCAACCGGGTGGTACCATACTGAACTGATCGGTCACTAACGACCGTATAAAATAACACTCCCACATAGTGAATGAACCACAAGCCATATCGCATAAATCTCAAAAATAATCATTTTCTATTTAATGCACGTAAAATAATTAACTGGCATAATGAAAATGTCCCGTAATTTTACCAACTGGATTGGATTGGATCGTCCCCAGGCTCGCTGCAACCTAACTGTGCCATGAAAAATATGCAATAGCTTAAACTTGACCAACTATGCAATTTAGTTCAAAAGATGCGACTATGACGCCTAATGACTTCGCATTTAATCATGACTCCGAGCCAACCTGAACTGACACCAAACCGACGTATAGTCATGATTAAAATACGCTGAAAAATCATAAAATAATGCTCCTAAAATGATAGGGTCGAAATCTAGGTGGAATGGAGGCCAAAACACGAAACGCTCTTTCGAGAGTCAATTAGGCACATCGCACCGTAAATTCTTGTACGACCTTAAAAATGATCCGAATCGCAAACGGTCAAAAACATGACCTTCCTAACTCACTGGGGCACTGTCCAGTCCAAGGCCATAGTCTAGAAGCCGACCGAGAACTCGAACAAGCCTCCGAACCGACACAACAACTTGCTGTAATTTTCCAGCAGCTGCAACCTTGCTTGCATCGCGTCGTTTGCGAGGCTTTTGGCCATTGGGGCTTGAACCACCGACCAAATCCTCTCCACAACGTCCCAAGGAATGATTCGAACCATGGCTAAGGGCCCTAGGCCAGCCACAATCCGCATCACACCATAACTCAAACGACACTCCAACCGAGCCCCACGTGTATGTGTGTGTAGTGATGTACTTTGATCGTTGTCTTGTGTCGTTCCAGTGGCCATTTGTTTGACCATGGCACAATCTAGACATCTAGGGACATGGTATGAACCGTGGCTAAGGGCCATAGGCCATCCAAGATCCATACCACTCCACAAACTCGAAACACAAATGCTGTACCAAAACCGAAGGGCAGAGAGGGGAGGGGCTGTTCTTGTTTTTAAATTAAAAACCGATGAGCCATGGACCAAGACACCAAAAGGGAGACTTAGTCACGTCTTAGACTTGCTAGGGAAGGGGTCTAACCATGGCTATAGGCCCTTGGGGTAGCCAGGATCAGATCATTTCTCTTTGACAGCAACACTGAAATTTTGAGACCCAAACCTGTACCGATGGAAAGTTGCTGTAAATTTCGAATTCCAGCAAGCAGGGTGACTGAAATATTGGACTAAAGTGATCCTAATCCATGTTAGGACATGTCTAGATGTCGACTTGGGAGCCTGGAATCGAACCAATATCTGAAACTCACAACACAAAGCAAACCGTGAAATGCATCTTAAAATCGAAAATTCTGCATGTGTAAGTTTCTGAAATTTGCTGATATAATTCGGTTTTAGCATGATGAAACCTGCTCATGTACTGAAAAATAATTGATAATATGAGTTGATTGAGGTTTGAAAGAAATCTAGACATGCCTGGTTTCGTTTCGAAAGAAAACGAACGAAACGACGACGACGCGGCACGGAGGAGTGGAACGCTTTCTTGTCTACCTTTCTTGCTCTCGATTATTCTCTCCTCTATTAAGCTACGAACCTCACGGTTTTATCACTATGAAAATGCTCTGAATTTCGAAATTTGGGAGAGGGGAAATGGTTAGGAGTGTGTGAGGGAGATCCACTAATAAAGGGATACCAAGTCTCCCTTCCTTTGAAATTTGAAAAGTTGTTGCTATCAAATGATATGTGGGATGGTTCTAGAATGTAAGTGGCCGAATTCTCTCTTGTTTCTAGACTAGGATATGTCCACTAATTAATTAATTAAGGGTGGTCATTAAATGGAAAGATTATCATGCTAATAGATGACAAGGAAAGGGTCAAAAGTGAGTTGGCATATCATAGTTGACACACTAATGGGGTGGCCGAAATTTGCAATAAAATGAAGAGGAAATATTGTTATCTAGTTGATAATTAATAACTCTTAAAAGCCTCACTAATCCCTTAAATAATTTATTGAATAAAACCATTAATTAAGTAACTTAAATGAGCTCATTTCTTAATCACCTCAAATAATTAAATTAAATCCTCAACTTCCCTTTTTAACTTAAATGAACTTACTTCCTAGCTAAATTAACTTCTGGAAGTATTTCTCCAATCTTAAATTCTATCTCAAAACTCCAACTCCGGTCCGGCCTCACTGAAATAACTGAAATGCTAAAAATCAACTACTGAACTGAAATAATAAATAATTAACTTCAAACAAATGCATTTAAAATAATCATGCAATGAAGTCAACTAAATTTTAAAAATCTAGAATTATGCATGGCTTATACGTCTACTGATTTACGGGTTCTACAATCCTTCCCCCCTTAAAATAAATTTCGTCCTCGAAATTAGAACTCACCGAATAACTCGGGGTATCGATCTTTCATCTCCGGCTCAGACTCCCACGTAGCTTCCTCCTCATAATGGTTGAGCCATTTGACTTTGACTCGCTTAACCAACTTGTTCCGAAGTTTCTTCTCCTGCCGGTCTAGGATCTGCACCGGTCTCTCCTCATAAGACAAGTTTGGAGTAAGCTGCAACGGCTCGAAATTCAGCACATGCGAAGGATTTGCCATATACTTGCTCAGCATGGAGACGTGAAAGACATTGTGTACTCCGGCCAGATTCGGCGGAAGAGCCACACGATAAGCTAGCGTCCCAACTCTGTCAAGGATCTCAAACGGTTCAATGAATCTCGGACTGAGCTTCCCTTTCTTGCCAAACCTCATGACACCCTTCATAGGTGCCACTTTCACAAAGACATGATCGCCCACTGCAAACTCTAAATCTCTCCTCCACTGATCGGCATAACTCTTCTGTCGGCTCTGAGCAGTCCTCATCCTATCACGGATCTTGACTACTACCTCTGCTGCCTGCTGGACAATCTCTGGACCCAACTCTGCTCTCTCTCCTACCTCATCCCAATGAACAGGAGATCCACACTTGCAGCCATACAGTGCTTCATACGGAGCCATACCTATAGACGACTGGAAACTGTTATAGGTGAACTCAACCAGTGGCAAGTTCGTCTCCCAACTCCCTGAGAAATCGATGACGCAAGCGCGAAGAAGATCCTCCAAAATCTGAATAACTCGCTCCGACTGCCCATCTGTGTGCGGATGGAAAGTTGTGCTAAACAGCAACTTCGTACCCAAAGTCGAATGCAAACTCTTCCAAAATGAGGAAGTGAATCTGGGATCTCTGTCGGATACGATAGAAAATGGAATACCATGGAGTCGGACTATCTCTCGGATATACAGCTCTGCATACCGAACCATGGTGAAAGTCGTCTTAATAGGCAAGAAGTGCGCTGATTTGGTAAGACGATCTACAATCACCCAGATGGCATTCGGTCCTCTGGCTGACTTCGCCAAACCGGTCACAAAATCCATGGTAATGTTCTCCCACTTCCACTCGGGAATAGGAAGAGGCTTGAGCAAACCTGCTGGTCTCTGATGCGAGGCCTTCACTAACTGGCAAGTCAGGCACTCGGATACAAAATGCCTGATGTCCTTCTTCATCCCTGGCCACCAATACAATAGCTGCAGATCTTTGTACATCTTCGTACTCCCAGGGTGAATGGAGTACGGGGACGTATGGGCCTCTGATAAGATGCCTGCTCGGATAGAATCACTGCTAGGAACCCATATCCTATCTCGGTATCTCACAATACCGTCGCTGACTGTATACAAGACACTGCCCTTGGCTTCATCTCTCTTCTTCCACTGTGCTAACTGCTCATCTGCTGCCTGACCACTGCGAATACGGTCAATAAGAGAGGACTGGATAGTCAAGGTAGATAAACGAGGAACTCTACCTCGAGGATAAGTCTCAAGATCGAACTTCTGCATCTCAATCTGAAGAGGTTTCTGAATCGTCAAGTGAGCCATCACTGCGATTTTTTTGCTCAAAGCATCCGCGACTACATTAGCTTTGCCCGGGTGGTAGCTAATGTCACGATCGTAGTCTTTCACAAGCTCCAACCAACGCCTCTGACGCATGTTCAGCTCCTTCTGCGTGAAGAAATACTTGAGGCCCTTGTGGTCGGTAAAGATCTGACACTTCTCTCCATACAGATAGTACCTCCAAATCTTCAAAGCAAAAACTACGGCCGCTAACTCTAGATCATGGGTAGGGTAATTCTTCTTATGGATTTTCAGCTGTCGAGAAGCATACGCTATCACTCTCCCATGCTGCATCAAAACTGCACCTAAACCAAGCTTCGAAGCATCGGTATAAAGGACAAACTCACCAGATCCTGACGGTACTGCCAAAACGGGTGCTGAGATAAGAGCTTGCTTCAAAGTATCGAAGCTCTTCTGACACTCCTCGTTCCACACAAATTTCACATTTTTCTTGGTCAGTGCTGTGAGTGGAATGGCAATGGATGAGAATCCCTGAATGAACTTCCTGTAATATCCTGCCAACCCAAGAAAACTGCGGATCTCGGATGCATTCTGAGGCACAACCCAATCTCTGACTGCTGCAACTTTTGCGGGGTCTACCTCAATACCACTGCTGGAGACAATGTGGCCCAAGAACGCCACCTTCTCTAACCAGAATTCGCATTTACTGAACTTTGCGAATAATTTGTGCTTCTGCAATGTCTGCAACACTGTGGTCAGATGCCTGCTGTGCTCCTCCCGACTCTTGGAGTAGACGAGTATGTCATCTATGAACACTATCACAAAATGGTCGAGATACGGCTGAAATACGCGATTCATGAGATCCATGAAGATCGCTGGCGCATTCGTCAGACCGAACGACATCACAAGGAACTCGTAGTGACCATAACGAGTCCTGAAAGCAGTCTTCGAGACATCAGCATCTCTCACCCTCAACTGATGATAACCAGAACGCAGATCTATCTTGGAGAAAATCGAAGCTCCCTGCAACTGGTCAAACAGATCCTCAATCCTCGGCAGTGGGTATTTATTCTTCACTGTAATCCTGTTCAACTCCCGGTAGTCAATGCAAAGCCTCATCGAGCCATCCTTCTTTTTCACAAATAAGAAAGGCGCGCCCCATGGAGAAAAGCTCGGGCGAATGAACTCCTTGTCGAGAAGTTCCTGAATCTGCTTCTTAAGCTCTGCCATCTCTGTCGGTGCTAGTCGGTACGACGCTTTTGATATCGGAGCCGTACCTAGCATAAGCTCAATGGAAAACTCCACCTCTCTCTCGGGTGGCATACCAGAGACGTCTTCGGGAAAAACGTCTAAGAAATCTCTGACAATCGGAACATCTGAGGCTGACTGGCTGGGTTCCTCGGGGACAGATAAAAAGGTCGCTAGAAATGCCCGACACCCTCTATGCACGAGTTTCCTAGCCTGAACATAAGGAATAATGCGCGGTAAAGGAAAGTACCTGTCCGGCTCAAATAAGAACTGCTCCATTCCAGGCGGTCGGACAAGAACAGATCTCTGCTGGAAGTCTATCAACATTCTGTTCCTCAATAGCCAGTCCATCCCTAGGATGATGTCAAATTCTGGCATCGGTAGCACAATCAGATCCGCATAAACAAGTTTACCGTGCAACTCAAGGTCTATATCTCAGATAACGTTGGTAGCAGCCATCTCCTCGCCTGACGGCAACACTACTGAAAAGGGTGTATCTAGCCCAATGGTCTGGATCTTGAGAAAGTTTGCAAAGACCTCTGAAATAAACGAGTGAGTGGCCCCTGAATCTATCAAGGCCTTGGTAGCGGAACCAGATATAAAAATTTTCCCTGAAAGAGCAGAGCTCTAAGTTGAATCCAGTAGTTACAAGAACTAAACTTATATACATGCAATGGTCAAAGTTCTTCTAACTTAAATATGCAAAATACTACTGAGTAGAGCATGCAATCCTATCACAGTTCTAAGTTCAATCTTAATCCTTATTCCCAAAGCACGGAAATTCAAATAATAAATTAAAGTTTAAAGGTACCTGTCAACAACATAGTCTCAGGGTTGGTTTCCGCGGCATGGAGAGCAAAAACCCTGCCCTGATTAGGCAGATTCCTCTGAGGGCACTGCAGCAACATGTGGTCTGGACTGCCGCACTTAAAACACTTTCCTGAGCCAGCCATGCATGCTCCAGGATGGCGACGTGAGCACCTGGGACAGACGGGGTGCTCCTGAGTCCTCGGGGCTGGGCGTCCCCGCTGCTGCTGCTGCTGGCCTCGGTTCCTGGGCGGTCCATGAAAAGGCCTCTTATTCTGCTGCTGATGCTGATGAGGAGGAGGGCGGTGTGGTGCCTGGACTGGGCACTTGCCCTGGCAATCCCTCTTGATATCCCGCATATCCTGCTCTGCGGCTAAGGCCTTGAAGACGGCAATCTCATAAGTAGCAGGGTCAGATACCCTAACATCCTGGCGCAAGATCGGCCGTAAACCCACCAGGAAGTGCATCAGCTTGGCTCTGGCATCATTCGCGATCAGGAGCACAAAGTGACAGCCCCTCTCGAAATTACAGATGAACTCCGTAACCGTCATATCCCCCTGTCTCAGACTCATGAACTCGGTGGTCAGCCTGGTGCGAACCTCCTCAGCAAAATACTTGGAGTAGAAAACTTCCGTAAAGCGGGTCCATGAAAGTGTAGCCAAAGTCAAGGCTACCGAAGCTCCTTCCCACCGTAAGCGGGCGTCTCCAGTGAACAGGTAGGTGGCACATCGGACTCGGTCTGCGTCTCCCAGCTCCATAAACTCGAAGATAACCTCGAGGGATTTGATCCATCCCTCCGCAACCATGGGGTCAGATGTCCCAGAGAATTCCTTCGGGCGCATCTTCATGAATCGCTCATAAACAGCCTCGGGCCCTGTCGGCCTGGCTGCGGCTGCGGCTACGGCTGCGGCATTGTCCCCCGCAAACTGTGCGAAGAACTGTGCCATCCCAGCTAACATCTGGGCACTCATGTCCGGTGGGGGTGGTGGAGGAGGTGGTAGGTCTCCCTCCGGTCTATGCTCCTCCCTGTCCTCTCGGCGAGGCTCCTCCTCTCTGTTGCGCTCTAAAATGCGTCTAGGGGGCATACTGTTCCAACATAACCCATACGTAACTAACATGCATAATTCTATAATTTATTTTAAATGAACACTGAATTACTGAAAATCTGGAAGCATGCTGACAAAATAATTCATGCTTTAACTAAAATGCTGAACAAAATGCTGTACTGAAAAACTTACTGATCGAAGACGTGGCTTCGTGAGCTTCTCGCAGTCAGTAGTAGTGAAACCCTATACAGAACCACCGCTCTGATACCAATTGTAAAATGCCCTAGAACTTCTTGCTTGAAAATTTGCGGAAAATTAAAAATTTTCTTTTTAAAAGAAGTTAAATGGCCTCATTCATAAAATCACTGGTGAATCAAGTTCAATATTTCAAAATATTGCAGTGGAAGAAAATAAAGTTTGCCAAAAATCACAATTTAAAAATAACCAACGACTGATAAAATGTTTGCAGAATAAAATAACAACTGCTGCTCTGAGGTCCTCGGGTGCCACTACTGCGGACCCAAGCTGGCTCACTGGTCCCCGCCCTCGGCCCTGGCCTCATCAGTACCTACAACAATCAAGTCTAGTGAGCCTAAAGACTCATCATGCATATATCGCAGGTAACGAGTAAAAATCTGACTTAAAATATGCATGAGATAACATATCATGTCCTGAGGCATGCTGAAAATAATCTGTACTGAGCAATTATAATACGTGCATAACTGAACTTATAATCACAGTAAAAAAAAAATGTTTGCTCCTTGGAGCCTGCACTGAAATAACTGGTAAAATTTTCTGTTGAGATTATGTTTTACGCCTGTGGCCCCTGCACTAAGCTGAACTGATCGGTAACTGGCTACCGGGGAGGCTGAAACTGAACTGAGCTGGCCGGTCACTGGCGACCGGGTGGTACCATACTGAACTGATCGGTCACTGGCGACCGTATAAAATAACACTCCCACATAGTGAATGAACCACAAGCCATATCGCATAAATCTCAAAAATAATCATTTTCTATTTAATGCAAGTAAAATAATTAACTGGCATAATGAAAATATCCCGTAATTTTACCAACTGGATTGGATTGGATCGTCCCCAGGCTCGCTGCAACCTAACTGTGCCATGAAAAATATGCAATAGCTTAAACTTGACCAACTATGCAATTTAGTTCAAAAGATGCGACTATGACGCCTAATGACTTCGCATTTAATCATGACTCCGAGCCAACCTTAACCGACACCGAACCGACGTATAGTCATGATTAAAATACGCTGAAAAATCATAAAATAATGCTCCTAAAATGATAGGGTCGAAATCTAGGTGGAATGGAGGCCAAAACACGAAACGCTCTTTCGAGAATCAATTTGGTACATCGCACCGTAAATTCTCGTACGACCTTAAAAATGATCCGAATCGCGAACGGTCAAAAACATGACCTTTCTAACTCACTGGGGCACTGTCCAGTCCAAGGCCATAGGCTAGAAGCCGACCGAGAACTCGAACGAGCCTCCGAACCGACACAGCAACTTGCTGTAATTTTCCAGCAGCTGCAACCTTGCTTGCATCGCGTCGTTTGCGAGACTTTTGGCCATTGGGGCTTGAACCACCAACCAAATCCTCTCTACAACGTCCCAAGGAATGATTCGAACCATGGCTAAGGGCCCTAGGCCAGCCACAATCCGCATCATACCATAACTCAAACGACACTCCAACCGAGCCCCACGTGTATGTGTGTGTAGTGATGTACTTTGATCGTTGTCTTGTGTCGTTCTGGTGGCCATTTGTTTGACCATGGAAAGATCTAGACATCTAGGGACATGGTATGAACCGTGGCTAAGGGCCATAGGCCAACCAAGATCCATACCACTCCACAAACTCGAAACACATATGCTGTACCAAAACCGAAGGGCAGAGAGGGGAGGGGCTGTTCTTGTTTTTAAATTAAAAACCGATGAGCCATAGGACCAAGCCACCAAAAGGGTGACTTAGTCACGTCTTAGACTTGCTAGGGAAGGGATCTAACCATGGCTATAGGCCCTTGGGGCAGCCAGGATCAGATCCTTTCTCCTTGACAGCAACACTGAAATTTTGAGACCCAAACTTGTACCGATGGAAAGTTGCTGTAAATTTCGAATTCCAGCAAGCAGGGTGACTGAAATATTGGACTAAAGTGATCCTAATCCATGTTAGGACATGTCTAGATGTCGCCTTGGGAGCCTAGAATCGAACCAATATCTGAAACTCACAACACAAAGCAAACCGTGAAATGCATCTTAAAATCGAAAATTCTGCATGTGTAAGTTTCTGAAATTTGCTGATATAATTCGGTTTTAGCATGATAAAACCTGATCATGTACTGAAAATACTGATAATATGAGTTGATTGAGGTTTGAAAGAAATCTAGACATGCCTGGTTTCGTTTCGAAAAAAAACGAACGAAACGACGACGACGCGGCACGGAGGAGTGGAACGCTTTCTTGTCTACCTTTCTTGCTCTCGATTATTCTCTCCTCTATTAAGCTAAGAACCTCACGGTTTTAACACTCTGAAAATGCTCTGAATTTCGAAATTTGGGAGAGGGGAAATGGTTAGGAGTGTGTGAGGGAGATCCACTAATAAAGGGATACCAAGTCTCCCTTCCTTTGAAATTTGAAAAGTTGTTGCTATCAAATGATATGTGGGATGGTTCTAGAATGTAAGTGGCTGAATTCTCTCTTGTTTCTAGACTAGGATATGTCCACTAATTAATTAATTAAGGGTGGTCATTAAATGGAAAGATTATCATGCTAATAGATGACAAGGAAAGGGTCAAAAGTGAGTTGGCATATCATAGTTGACACACTAATGGGGTGGCCGAAATTTGCAATAAAATGAAGGGGAAATATTGTTATCTAGTTGATAATTAATAACTCTTAAAAGCCTCACTAATCCCTTAAATAATTTATTGAATAAAACCCTTAATTAAGTAACTTAAATGAGATCATTTCTTAATCACCTCAAATAATTAAATTAAATCCTCAACTTCCCTTTTTAACTTAAATGAACTTACTTCCTAGCTAAATTAACTTCTGGAAGTATTTCTCCAATCTTAAATTCTATCTCAAAACTCCAACTCCGGTCCGGCCTCACTGAAATAACTGAAATGCTAAAAATCAAACTACTGAACTGAAATAATAAATAATTAACTTCAAACAAATGCATTTAAAATAATCATGCAATGAAGTCAACTAAATTTTAAAAATCTAGAATTATGCATGGCTTATACGTCTACTGATTTACGGGTTCTACACACTGTACAATGTATCATCTGTAACTATTTCATTATCCATCTGGTTATCTGATGACTATGATCGTACAATAATTCACACAGCGACAATATGTCATATCAACTGGTGCTAGCATCCAGCACTGCCACTCCCTAATTATCTTCTAATATCTGGATAGTACACTCTGGCTATCTGTCAGTCTGTGGATAATATTTGAATGGGTTCATGGTATGTTCTGCCACAATTACAAACTCAATCAAAATCACAATCTGATATAGTCTAGTTCTACATTCTGATAAATCTGACCATTTCTTTGACATCGATCTGTGTCATTTGGTCATGTTTGTACGTCATCTTGTACAAACTATTAGATATAGATTGAACAATCTGTCAATCACAATCATATCATATCACAATATGGAAGGTATTATAGTGGTCTTATTTACGAAATTCATCGAATTATACCCCCCATGTCTAGTCAGAAATATACCAATTCTGTAATAACTCTTCTGATTTCTATCTTTTTATCTTAATTTATTGGCGATACAGACATTTCAGTATAAATTCTGCCAACATTTCAGTACAAATTCTGTCACAGCTGGTTTAATCTGTCCAGGTCAGAACTATCTGTTCGAATATCATATACTTTCTGTTACCTGAACGACTACTAAATCCATTTCTGTGCGCTTTTGACCTTATCTGTCATTTCCAATTCGAACTATTTGTATAACCAATCAGTTAATAATATAAATTAAAGAAAAATACCTACCTGGTATTCGGTTCTGATTCTTGATATCAAATTCTATTGTACAATTCTGAAACATTTTACATCACAAGATAATCATTCTCATATCGTAAAATTACTTATCCGTCACTCTGATCGATGCTCTGTTCTGATTATTGAAATTAAGCTCTGAACATTCTGATTATATTTCTGATCTACTGAAATTCTCGAATTCAACTCTGTTTCGGGTTGAACTGTATATAATCTCAACGGTTCACATTGATCTGTATCAAATACGGCTGTAGAAATGTAACCATACTCAGGCAGACGCAAAACAACAATCGTATACGAACATCTGTCAATTCAAACCAAAATAAATTTCTGACAATTCTGACATTTCTGAAATTTCTGATATCGGTATTATTCTTATCTACTGATCATGATCTCAACTGTGTCAAAATCAATCTGTATACTAACTTCAGATATCGCACATTCTGCATACAATCTGTTTCAAGCAGGATTCATATCCGAATAATATCTGTATGCAATATTCACAGTTCTCAGAGTATTCAATACAATCTTCAGATATTCGATTCAATCAATCAGATGCTGTAAGTATATCAAAACATCATAGATACAACGAGCATGAAATCATTATAATATTTTTGAACATACTGAAACATGCCAAAGAGAAACATTAAATCAGATGTAACTCCAGGTCGGTACTCTTCTACTGATCTTTCAATTCTTTCAGTGTCATTCTGTACATTCAATATCATTCTGTACTGAATTCTAAAACACAAACAGTACCTGATCTCAATTCAATTCTGAAATCTATTTTTCTGATATAAAGCAAATCTGAAATCTTATCTGGCAATTATCAGCCAACTCGTACATCACTGGCAATCTGCCAATGCTAGGCTCGATTTCAGTACATCTACTGAATACATAAGGATACCATCTGCTCCTTTCTGTATCAATCGAGTCATAGACAATACAGATATCAAAGGAATTCTAAATCTAGAATCCTTACCGAGGAAATCTTTACTCATCAGCCATATCTGGTCTGAATTTTATACTCTCTTGAAAGGAATCTATAATAGTTCTGTACTGATTCAGCATATTAATATCAATAATGCAGTCAACTTAGAAAACACAAGTACATCATAATCTAACTCAATCTTATTCTCATCTTACTGTAGTATACAATATTTCACAGAAATCTCTGATATCCATCTTTCTTTCTAAAAAAAAAAATAAGGGAATCAATACTACAGTATAATCAGACTCAACAGATACAGCATATCTCAATGCAACTCAGTCAAAGATAATCGTAGGGAATGCATTAGTATATATCGATACCTATGCAATATAATCATAAAAGAACAGTACATGCCACTATATCATCAGTTGTGTCCGGTGTCTGTTCCTCAGTCTTCTGCTCCCTAAAATCTTCGGGAATTTCTCTGAGGACAAACTCTAGCAAGGTGTCCCGGCTGGCTACAAATATGGCAACTACCAGTCACTCCCTAGCATTGCTTTGTGGGATGTCTCCCTCCGCAAGTTCTGCAATAAACTCCGACATAACTCGGGCTGGAACCACTGGAGCTAGACGAACCACTCAGTCCGCTCCCTAACTTCTTGAATGGCTTTTTTCGAGCTTTCAGCAAATCTTGCTTTCCACTCGTGCTGCCGCGATCAAATCGGAGAGGGGATTGCTGTGTCTGGGGTTGCATCGCACACACCCTTTTTAGTTGTCTAATCAGACTTGCCTCCGCTCTCTTCGCTCTACTCAAGGCATCAGAAAAATGATAAGGTCGCTGCATATTCATCAATGCAACTATCTTTGAGTTCAATCCTCTGATGAACTGCTCAGCTACAGCTTCATCATTCCCAGCTCTACTTGAGGAGCGAAACGCAGTAGAGTAGAGAATTTCGCAACATATTCTTCAATATTCAGTTGGCCTTGTCTCAAATTCTCAAATTCTGCTTTCTTGTCCTCCCGGTACAAAACTGAGAAAAATCTTCGATAAAATTCAGTTCTGAATATTACCCACGAAATCACTGTACCTCTCTGTTCTAGCATTCTTTTACTTGTAATCCACCAACTTCTAGCAGTCTCTCGTAACTGGTGGAATATCAGTTTAATTCTCTGCTCATCTGAATAATCAAGTAAATCAAACAATATTTCCATGTCATCAAACCCAGTTCTCACAATCTTCAGACGTCTCGACCCCACTCAGAATCGGCGGCTGAAATAATTGAAATTCTTCCAACTGTATTTCCATCTGAGTTTCTGATACATCTATCTGTTCAGTCGAAGCACTACCCCTTTCTGGAATTCTCCGTGGAGGTCTATCTGCTTATCAAAACATCAGTACTCAAATACTACAAATCTGTTCCAACTTTCTCTGATCATCTTACTGCTGATCAAGAATCAGATCTGATTCATACTCAATAATATATAATACCAACTCAAATCAGATAATCAGGTAACCATGTATTTCAGAGCAGTAAATCATAGTATCATGCTAACATACATAATGTAAATCAACATTAAAATAAATCTCATAGTAGCAATCACATGCAAGGAAAGAAAATTCACTCTACCCCGCTCATTCTCTTCTATCTCAGTCTAAAGGATCTATCGCTCTGATACCACCTCTTGTGGGGACCCGGACGCTAATCATCTTCTTAATCATCTTTGGGATTTAATTATCAATTAAGATAAACAGGGTCTAAAAATTTTTCTTTAAAATACGGAAGGTAATGGAATCAATCTATTATACAAACCAGTATAATAATACAAATCTTGTACAACATGCTTCTAGTTCAAACTAATCTAAGGTTGAACTACTAAATTTCAAGTATTAAACCAAGTCTACAACCAAGTCCGGAATCACCACTCTAATCTCGATCTCTCATCATCTTCTTGACCCCGATCTTGTCCCACCTGTTGTCATGCACACATACAAACAAGACAACAGCCGGATACTCCGGTGAGAATAAATCCCAGTATAAATAATGTATACATGCAGTTAACTGAATTAACATAAAAGCATGAATTATATCTTATCACATGTAGCATAATCAAACAACATGTATCAATACCAGTCTGTAAATAAAACATGAATCGTAATCTACGAAACATAAATCAATACGGATCTGTAAATCAAATTCTAGTCTCAATATCTAAGACTCGACTCATCTCTCATTCTAATCTAGTCTAGGGATCCCGGTGAATAAGAACGTAACAAGTCTCCCACCTACTACCACCAGTCGCAGTGGCGGTACGTTCTTATTTCTGGACTTTGGTCTAGCTGTATCGAATAATCTACAATAAGAACAATATCTGTATCTTAAGCACATCGATACACCAAACGTCCAGTGCCTTGGCGTATCTACCAAGACTAAGCCTATTCTGACAATGTGTAATGGGTCAGTGACAAGTCTGTCAAAATCTATCCCCTCTGTCAGTGACTCTTACTTAATAGCTCTCTGCTTTCTACTTCTAATTTAATAGAATAAACATACTCATTAAAACACAAAGGTATAAAAACAATACCATACAAGTATGTGGTTTAGGGAAACTTGAGTTAAATCTAACTCAAGTCGATCTCCCAATTGACATCGATTTATACCTTTCTCTTCTCGGTCTGATGAAGACTAAGTCTTGTATTCCAATCTGTCCATATCCAAATCTGATAATGACAATCATATAAATACCATATCAGTATATAACTCAATTCAAGACCTGTTCTGATCAATAATCAAATCGGTATATAATCTGATCAGTATCTGAACAAGGTACAATCTAATTCATATCAATGATATCACGATACAATCGAAATCATTACTGAATCTGATCAATATCAATCTACTGATGTTTCGACGGCATAACAATACAGTCACGATAACCCCGTCTATCTCAACATCACAGAGATACTACCAGAATTCATAATCAGTATCAATAAAATTCATAGTCTCAATATCGGTACACTTAACATCAGTAACAACACTACTCTGATATCAAATCTCAATCAATATCTTTCGAAAATCATAACAATTCCATACTGTATTTGTTCTTCAGTGCGGTTTCAATTATACGATGTCTACTGTCTCGAGAACAACATATATGAATGTGAAGGCCCCTCGAACTACTTGCTTGAAAATTTGCGGAAAATTAAAAATTTTCTTTTTAAAAGAACTTAAATGGCCTCATTCATAAAATCACTGGTGAATCAAGTTCAATATTTCAAAATATTGCAGCGGAAGAAAATCAAAGTTTTGCCAACAACAACGATTTAAAAATATCCAACAACTGATAAAAATTGTTTGCGAAGAAAATAACAACTGCTGCTCTGAGGTCCTCGGGTGCCACTACTGCCGACCCAAGCTGGCTCACTGGTCCCCGCCCTCGGCCCTGGCCTCATCAGTACCTACAACAATCAAGTCTAGTGAGCCTAAAGACTCAGCATGCATAAATCGCAGGTAACGAGTAAAAATCTGAATTTAAAATATGCATGAGATAAAATATCCTGTCCTGAGGCATACTGAAAATAATCTGTACTGAGCAATTATAATACGTGCATAACTGAACTGGAAATCACTGTAAAAATATTTGCTCCTTGGAGCCTGTACTGAAATATCTGGTAAAATTTTCTGTTGAGATTATGTTTTACGCCTGTGGCCACTGCACTAAGCTGAACTGATCGGTAACTGGCTACCGGGGAGGCTGAAACTGATCTGAGCTGGCCGGTCACTGGCGACCGGGTGGTACCATACTGAACTGATCGGTCACTGGCGACCGTATAAAAATAACACTCCCACATAGTGAATGAACCACAAGCCATATCGCATAAATCTCAAAAATAACCATTTTCTATTTAATGCACGTAAAATAATTAACTGGCGTAATGAAAATTCCTGTAATTTTACCAACTGGATTGGATTGGATCGTTCCCAGGCTCGCTGCAACCTAACTGTGCCATGAAAAATATGCAATAGCTTAAACATGACCAACTATGCAATTTACGTTCAAAAGATGCGACTATGACGCCTAATGACTTCGCATTTAATCATGACTCCGAGCCAACCTGAACCGACACTGAACCGACATATAGTCATGATTAAAATACGCTGAAAAATCATAAAATAATGTTTCTAAAATGATAGGGTCGAAATCTAGGTGGAATGGAGGCCAAAACACGAAACGCTCTTTCGAGAGTCAATTTGGCACATTGCACCGTAAATTCTCGTACGACCTCAAAAATGATCCAAATGACGAACGGTCGAAAACATGACCTTCCCAACTCAATGAGGCACTGTCCAGTCTAAGGCCATGGGCTAAAAGCCAACCAAGAACTCAAACGACGCTTCTGAACAGCAGCATACTTGCTGTCAAAAATACAGCAGCTGCGCACTACAAGACTTGCATTGGTTTCGAGACTATCGGCCATTAGGGGCGTGAACCACCGACCAGAGACTCTTACCAACATCCCAAGGAATGATTTGAACCATGGCTAAGGGCCCTAGGCCAGCCACAATCCGCATCACACCAAATCTTAACCGAAGGGTCCAACCGAGAGCAACGTGCATGCGTGTGTAGTGTTTATGCTATGATCGATGTCTTGCGTCGTTCCAGTGGCCATTTGATTGACCATGGCACGATCTAGACATCTAGGAGCATGATATGAACCGTGGCTAAGGGCCATAGGCCAACCAAGATCCACACCAAGCCAACCAACTCGAAGTACATGTGCTGTCAAAACCGAAGGGCCGAGAGGGGAGGGGGCTGTTCTTGTTGATTATTTAAAAACCGATGAGCCATGGACCAAGCCACCAAAAGGGCAACTTAGTCACGTCTTAGACATGCTAGGGAAGTGATCCAACCATGGCTATAGGCCCTTGGGGCAGCCAAGATCAGATCCTTCCTCCTTGACATCCAAACTGAATTTTCGAATCACATTTCTGCACTTATGGGGAACTTGCTGTCATTTCGGTTTTCCAGCAAGCATGGGGCTGGTTTGGATGGACCAACATGGTCCTAATGCATCCTACTACATGTATACAAGCCGCCTTGGGAGCCTGGAGTCGATCCAATACCTGAAACTCATAAACCAAAAGAAATCGTGAAGCTTGCCATGAAGAGCCGAAATTCTGCATGTGTGTTCCCAAAATATTTTGACATGTATCTCGGTTTTTGCTTGCTAAAACATGATCATGTACTGAAAAATAAATGATAATATGACTTGATTGAGGTTTGAAAGAAATCTAGACATGCCTGGTTTCGTTTCGAAAGAAAACGAAAAGAAGAGACGAGACGGCGCGGAGGAGACGGAGTGGCTTGCTTCTCTACCTTTCTTGGCTCTCGATTTTTCTCCCTTTCTCCCTAGCTGTTATTCACGTTTTTTCTACTGAAAAGGGGTCTTATTTTCGGTGGAGGTGGAGGGGGGAGTGATGGTTATGAAGGTGAGGAGAAGGGTGCACAAAAATAGGATCATATCAAGACCAAGTCTTCATGCATTTGAATTTTGAATTTTGAATTGCTATCAAATGATCTCTTGGGTGGTTCTAGACTATAGTGGCCGATTTTATCATGCCAAACAAGGGTTAGGATAATGGTCTAGTATTAATTAATTAAGGTGGAAAAATAGCTAAAAGAATTAGCATGCTAATCAACCAAGAATGGGTCAAAGGTGAGTTGGCAAGTCCTAGTTTGTTCTTCTAGGGGTGTGGCCGAAAATGCATGATAAATGGTAGGGGAAAAATTGATTATCTAGTAATTTAATAACCCTTAAAAGCCTTACTAATCCTTTAATTAATTTAGTGAACTAACCCCTTAATTAAGTAACTTAAATGAGCTCATTTCTTAATCACCTCCAATAATTTAAATTAAAATCCTCAACTAACTTAAATAATTCCTTAAACTTCTTTTTTAACTTAAATGAACTTACTTGCTAGCTAAATTAACTTCTGGAAATATTTCTCAAATCTTAAATTCTATCTCAAAACTCCAACTCCGGTCCGGCCTCACTGAAAATACTGAAATGCTAAAAACCAATCTACTGAACTGAAATAATGAAATAATTAACTTCAAACAAATGCATTTAAAATAATCATGCAATGAAGTCAATTAAATTTAAAAATCTAGAATTATGCATGGCTTATACGTCTACTGATTTACGGGTTCTACAATCCTTCCCCCCTTAAATAAATTTCGTCCTCGAAATTAGAACTCACCGAATAACTCAGGGTATCGACTTCTCATCTCCGGCTCAGACTCCCACGTAGCTTCCTCCTCTGAATGGTTGAGCCATTTGACTTTGACTCGCTTAACCAACTTGTTCCGAAGTTTCTTCTCCTGTCTGTCTAGGATCTGCACGGGTCTCTCCTCATAAGATAAGTTCGGAGTAAGCTGCAACGGCTCGAAATTCAGCACATGCGAAGGATTTGCCATACACTTCCTCAGCATGGAGACGTGAAAGACATTGTGTACTCCGGCCAGATTTGGCGGAAGAGCCACACGATACGCTAGCGTCCCAACTCTGTCGAGGATCTCAAACGGTCCAATGAATCTCGGACTGAGCTTCCCTTTCTTGCCAAATCTCATGACACCCTTCATAGGTGCCACTTTCACGAAGACATGATCGCCCACTGCAAACTCTAACTCTCTCCTCCGCTGATCGGCATAACTCTTCTGTCGGCTCTGAGCAGTCCTCATCCTATCACGGATCTTGACTACTACATCTGCTGCCTGCTGAACAATCTCTGGACCCAACTCTGCTCTCTCTCCTACTTCATCCCAATGAACAGGAGATCTACACTTGCGACCATACAGCGCTTCATACGGAGCCATACCTATAGACGACTGGAAACTGTTGTTATAGGTGAACTCTACCAATGGTAAGTTCGACTCCCAACTCCCAGAGAAATCAATGACGCAAGCACGGAGAAGATCCTCTAAGATCTGAATAACTCGCTCCGACTGTCCATTTGTCTGCGGATGGAAAGCTGTGCTAAACAGCAACTTCGTACCCAAAGTCGAATGCAAACTCTTCCAAAACGAGGAAGTGAATCTGGGATCTCTGTCGGATACGATAGAAACTGGAATACCATGGAGTCGGACTATCTCTCGGATATACAGCTCTGCATACTGAACCATGGTGAAAGTCGTCTTAATAGGCAAGAAGTGCGCTGATTTGGTAAGACGATCTACAATCACCCAGATAGCATTCGATCCTCTGGCTGACCTCGGCAATCCGGTCACAAAGTCCATGGTAATGTTCTCCCACTTCCACTCGGGAATAGGAAGAGGCTTGAGCAAACTTGCTGGTCTCTGATGCTCGGCCTTCACTAACTGGCAAGTCAGGCACTCGGATACAAAACGCCTGATGTCCTTCTTCATTCCTGGCCCCCAATACAATAGCTGCAGATCTTTGTACATCTTCGTACTCCCAGGGTGAATAGAGTACGGGGACGTATGGGCCTCTGATAAGATGTCTGCTCGGATGGAATCACTGCTAGGAACCCATATCCTATCTCGGTATCTCACAATACCGTCGCTGACTGAATACAAAACACTGCCCTTAGCTTCATCTCTCTTCTTCCACTGTGCCAACTGCTCATCTGCTGCCTGACCGCTGCGAATACGGTCAATAAGAGAGGACTGGATAGTCAAGGTAGATAAACGAGGAACTCTACCTCGAGGGTAAGTCTTAAGATCAAACCTCTGCATCTCAATCTGAAGAGGTTTCTGCATCGTCAAATGAGCCATCACTGCGACTTTCCTGCTCAAAGCATCCGCAACTACATTAGCTTTACCCGGGTGGTAGCTAATGTCACAATCGTAGTCTTTCACAAGCTCCAACCAACGCCTCTGACGCATGTTCAGCTCCTTCTGCGTAAAGAAATACTTGAGGCTCTTATGATCGGTAAAGATCTGACACTTCTCTCCATACAGATAGTGCCTCCAAATTTTCAAAGCAAAAACTACGGCCGCTAACTCCAGATCATGGGTAGGGTAGTTCTTCTCGTGGATTTTCAGCTGTCGAGAAGCATACGCTATCACTCTCCCATGCTGCATCAAAACTGCACCTAAACCAAGCTTCGAAGCATCGGTATAAAGGACAAACTCACCAGATCCTGACGGTACAGCCAAAACGGGTGCTGAGATAAGAGCTTGCTTCAAAGTATCGAAGCTCTTCTGGCACTCCTCGCTCCACACAAACTTCACATTTTTCTTTGTCAGTGCTGTGAGTGGAACGGCAATAGAGGAAAATCCTTGGATGAATTTCCTGTAATATCCTGCTAGCCCAAGGAAACTGCGGATCTCGGATGCATTCTGAGGCACAACCCAATCTCTGACTGCTACAACTTTCGCCGGGTCTACCTCAATGCCACTGCTAGAAACAATGTGGCCCAAGAACGCCACCTTCTCTAACCAGAATTCGCACTTACTGAACTTTGCGAATAATTTGTGCTTCTGCAATGTCTGCAACACTGTGGTCAGATGCCTGCTGTGCTCCTCCCGATTCTTGGAGTAGACGAGAATGTCATCTATGAACACTATCACAAACTGGTCAAGGTACGGCTGAAATACGCGATTCATTAGATCCATGAAGATCGCTGGCGCATTCGTCAGACCGAACGGCATCACTAGGAACTCGTAGTGGCCATAACGAGTCCTGAAAGCTGTCTTCGAGACATCAGCATCTCTCACCCTCAACTGGTGATAACCGGAACGCAGATCTATCTTGGAGAAAATCGAAGCTCCCTGCAACTGGTCAAACAGATCCTCAATCCTCGGCAGTGGGTATTTATTCTTCACTGTAACCCTGTTCAACTCCCGGTAGTCAATGCAAAGCCTCATCGAGCCATCCTTCTTTTTCACGAATAAGACTGGCGCGCCCCATGGAGAAAAGCTCGGGCGAATGAACTCCTTGTCAAGAAGTTCTTGGATCTGCTTCTTAAGCTCTGCCATCTCTGTCGGTGCTAGTCGGTACGGTGCTTTGGATATCGGAGCCGTACCTGGCATAAGCTCAATGGAAAACTCCACCTCTCTCTCTGGTGGCATACCAGAGACGTCTTCGGGAAAAACGTCTAAGAAATCTCTAACAATCGGAACATCTGAGGCTGACTGGCTGGGTTCCTCGGGGACAGATAAAAGGGTTGCTAGAAATGCCCGACACCCTCTATGCATGAGCTTCCTAGCCTGAACATAAGGAATAATGCGCGGTAAGGAAAAGTACCTGTCCGGCTCAAATAAGAACTGCACCATTCCAGGCGGTCGGACAAGAACAGATCTCCGCTGGAAGTATATCAACACTCTGTTCCTCAATAGCCAGTCCATCCCTAGGATGATGTCAAATTCCGGCATCGGTAGCACAATCAGATCCGCATAAACAAGATTACCGTGCAGCTCAAGGTCTATATCTCGGATAACATTGGTGGCTGCCATCTCCTCGCCTGACGGCAACACTACTGAAAAGGCTGTATCTAGCCCAATGGTCTGGATCTTGAGAAAGTTTGCAAAGATCTCCGAAATAAACGAGTGAGTGGCCCCTGAATCTATCAAGGCCTTGGTAGCGGAACCAGATATAAAAATTCTCCCTGAAAGAGCGGAGCTCTAAGTTGAATCCCACTACAAGATCTAAACTTATAGACACGCAAAGGTCTAGGTTCCTCTAGCTTAATTTCCCCGAAATAAATCTGAGTAGATAGAGCATGCAATCCTATAACAGTTCTAAGTTCAAAATCTAAATCCCGATTCCCAAAATGCGGAAATTCAAATAATAACTTAAAGTTTAAAGGTACCTGTCAACAACATAGTCTCCGGGTTGGCTTCCTAGGCATGGAGAGCAAAAACTCTGCCTTGGGTAGGCAGATTCCTCTGAGGGCACTGCAGCAACATGTGGTCTGGACTGCCACACTTAAAACACTTTCCTGAGCCAGCCATACATGCTCCAGGATGGCGACGTGAGCACCTGGGACAGACTGGGTGCTCCTGAGTCCTCGGGGCTGGGCGTCCCCGCTGCTGCTGCTGCTGCTGCTGCTGCTGGCCTCTGTTCCTGGGCGGTCCATGAAAAGGCCTCTTATTCTGCTGCTGATGCTGATGAGGAGGAGGGCGGTGCGGTGCCTGGACTGGGCGCTTGCCCTGGCGATCCCTCTCGATATCCCGCAGATCCTGCTCTGCGGCTAAGGCCTTGGAGACGGCAATCTCATACGTAGCAGGGTCAGATACCCTAACATCCCGGCGCAAGATCGGCCGTAAACCCACCAGGAAGTGCATCAGCTTGGCTTTGGCATCATTCGCTATCAGGGGCACAAAGTGACAGCCCCTCTCGAACTTACGGATAAACTCCGTAACCGACAAATCCCCCTGTCTCAGGCCCATGAACTCGGTGGTCAGCCTGGTGCGAACCTCCTCAGCAAAATACTTGGAGTAGAAAACCTCCGTAAAACGGGTCCAAGAAAGTGTAGCCAATGTCAGGGCTACCGAAGCTCCTTCCCACCATAAGCGGGCGTCTCCAGTGAACAGGTAGGTGGCACATCGGACTCGGTCTGCGTCCCCCAGCTCCATAAAATCGAAGATAACCTCGAGGGATTTGATCCATCCCTCGGCAACCATGGGGTCAGATGCCCCAGAGAATTCCTTCGGGCGCATCTTCATGAATCGCTCATACACTGCCTCGGGCCCTGTCGGCCTGGCTGCGGCTGCGGCTGCGGCTACGGCTGCGGCATTGCCCCCCGCAAACTGTGCGAAGAACTGTGCCATCCCAGCTAACATCTGGGCACTCATGTCCGGTGGGGGCGGTGGAGGAGGTGGTAGGTCTCCCTCCGGTCTATGCTCCTCTCTGTCCTCTCGGCGAGGCTCCACCTCTCTGTTGCGCTCTAAAATGCGTCTAGGGGGCATACTGTTCCAACATAACCCATACGTAACTAACATGCATAATTCCATAATTTATTTTAAATGAACTCTGAAATACTGAAAATCTGGAAGCATGCTGACAAAATAATTCATGCTATAACTGAAATGCTGAACAAAATGCTGAACTGAAAAAAAAACTTACAGACCAAAGGCGTGGCTTCGTGAGCTTCTCGCGATCAGTAGTAGTGAAACCCTATACAGAACCACCGCTCTGATACCAACTGTGAAGGCCCCTCGAACTACTTGCTTGAAAATTTGCGGAAAATTAAAAATTTTCTTTTTAAAAGAACTTAAAAGGCCTCATTCATAAAATCACTGGTGAATCAAGTTCAATATTTCAAAATATTGCAGCGGAAGAAAATCAAAGTTTTGCCAACAACAACGATTTAAAAATATCCAACAACTGATAAAAATTGTTTGCGAAGAAAATAACAACTGCTGCTCTGAGGTCCTCGGGTGCCACTACTGCCGACCCAAGCTGGCTCACTGGTCCCCGCCCTCGGCCCTGGCCTCATCAGTACCTACAACAATCAAGTCTAGTGAGCCTAAAGACTCAGCATGCATAAATCGCAGGTAACGAGTAAAAATCTGAATTTAAAATATGCATGAGATAAAATATCCTGTCCTGAGGCATACTGAAAATAATCTGTACTGAGCAATTATAATACGTGCATAACTGAACTGGAAATCACTGTAAAAATATTTGCTCCTTGGAGCCTGTACTGAAATATCTGGTAAAATTTTCTGTTGAGATTATGTTTTACGCCTGTGGCCACTGCACTAAGCTGAACTGATCGGTAACTGGCTACCGGGGAGGCTGAAACTGATCTGAGCTGGCCGGTCACTGGCGACCGGGTGGTACCATACTGAACTGATCGGTCACTGGCGACCGTATAAAAATAACACTCCCACATAGTGAATGAACCACAAGCCATATCGCATAAATCTCAAAAATAACCATTTTCTATTTAATGCACGTAAAATAATTAACTGGCGTAATGAAAATTCCTGTAATTTTACCAACTGGATTGGATTGGATCGTTCCCAGGCTCGCTGCAACCTAACTGTGCCATGAAAAATATGCAATAGCTTAAACATGACCAACTATGCAATTTACGTTCAAAAGATGCGACTATGACGCCTAATGACTTCGCATTTAATCATGACTCCGAGCCAACCTGAACCGACACTGAACCGACATATAGTCATGATTAAAATACGCTGAAAAATCATAAAATAATGTTTCTAAAATGATAGGGTCGAAATCTAGGTGGAATGGAGGCCAAAACACGAAACGCTCTTTCGAGAGTCAATTTGGCACATTGCACCGTAAATTCTCGTACGACCTCAAAAATGATCCAAATGACGAACGGTCGAAAACATTCCCAACTCAATGAGGCACTGTCCAGTCCAAGGCCATGGGCTAAAAGCCAACCAAGAACTCAAACGACGCTTCTGAACAGCAGCATACTTGCTGTCAAAAATACAGCAGCTGCGCACTACAAGACTTGCATTGGTTTCGAGACTATCGGCCATTAGGGGCGTGAACCACCGACCAGAGACTCTTACCAACATCCCAAGGAATGATTTGAACCATGGTTAAGGGACCTAGGCCAGCCACAATCCGCATCACACCAAATCTTAACCGAAGGGTCCAACCGAGAGCAACGTGCATGCGTGTGTAGTGTTTATGCTATGATCGATGTCTTGCGTCGTTCCAGTGGCCATTTGATTGACCATGGCACGATCTAGACATCTAGGAGCATGATATGAACCGTGGCTAAGGGCCATAGGCCAACCAAGATCCACACCAAGCCAACCAACTCGAAGTACATGTGCTGTCAAAACCGAAGGGCCGAGAGGGGAGGGGGCTGTTCTTGTTGATTATTTAAAAACCGATGAGCCATGGACCAAGCCACCAAAAGGGCAACTTAGTCACGTCTTAGACATGCTAGGGAAGTGATCCAACCATGGCTATAGGCCCTTGGGGCAGCCAAGATCAGATCCTTCCTCCTTGACATCCAAACTGAATTTTCGAATCACATTTCTGCACTTATGGGGAACTTGCTGTCATTTCGGTTTTCCAGCAAGCATGGGGCTGGTTTGGATGGACCAACATGGTCCTAATGCATCCTACTACATGTATACAAGCCGCCTTGGGAGCCTGGAGTCGATCCAATACCTGAAACTCACAAACCAAAAGAAATCGTGAAGCTTGCCATGAAGAGCCGAAATTCTGCATGTGTGTTCCCAAAATATTTTGACATGTATCTCGGTTTTTGCTTGCTAAAACATGATCATGTACTGAAAAATAAATGATAATATGACTTGATTGAGGTTTGAAAGAAATCTAGACATGCCTGGTTTCGTTTCGAAAGAAAACGAAAAGAAGAGACGAGACGGCGCGGAGGAGACGGAGTGGCTTGCTTCTCTACCTTTCTTGGCTCTCGATTTTTCTCCCTTTCTCCCTAGCTGTTATTCACGTTTTTTCTACTGAAAAGGGGTCTTATTTTCGGTGGAGGTGGAGGGGGGAGTGATGGTTATGAAGGTGAGGAGAAGGGTGCACAAAAATAGGATCATATCAAGACCAAGTCTTCATGCATTTGAATTTTGAATTTTGAATTGCTATCAAATGATCTCTTGGGTGGTTCTAGACTATAGTGGCCGATTTTATCATGCCAAACAAGGGTTAGGATAATGGTCTAGTATTAATTAATTAAGGTGGAAAAATAGCTAAAAGAATTAGCATGCTAATCAACCAAGAATGGGTCAAAGGTGAGTTGGCAAGTCCTAGTTTGTTCTTCTAGGGGTGTGGCCGAAAATGCATGATAAATGGTAGGGGAAAAATTGATTATCTAGTAATTTAATAACCCTTAAAAGCCTTACTAATCCTTTAATTAATTTAGTGAACTAACCCCTTAATTAAGTAACTTAAATGAGCTCATTTCTTAATCACCTCCAATAATTTAAATTAAAATCCTCAACTAACTTAAATAATTCCTTAAACTTCTTTTTTAACTTAAATGAACTTACTTGCTAGCTAAATTAACTTCTGGAAATATTTCTCAAATCTTAAATTCTATCTCAAAACTCCAACTCCGGTCCGGCCTCACTGAAAATACTGAAATGCTAAAAATCAATCTACTGAACTGAAATAATGAAATAATTAACTTCAAACAAATGCATTTAAAATAATCATGCAATGAAGTCAATTAAATTTAAAAATCTAGAATTATGCATGGCTTATACGTCTACTGATTTACGGGTTCTACAATGAATCATCTTCAATTCCATTAACATCATATTTTCAAGTCATCTCAAAACGTAATAAAACTTACGTCCAGTTGTAGCTGTCGCCGAGAGGATCGTAGAACTGTGCTCGGATTTAAATTCTGATAACTGGTTGGTATAAAATCTCAAATCTAGCACCACATCCAACTTGGAAGATTTCTGAGGGAATTCTCGTTTCTTGCTTAAGGAAGAATGAAGATTTCGTATATATATATATATATATATATAGATCACCTTGCATGTAAGGCACATGACTGAATGTGCTTACTGCACGTTTCACCGCGGGTGCGCTAGGCCTACTGATCATCATCCAAAATTTCAGAAACAGCGACCGCGGGTGCGCTCTGTCTTGCACTGCGGGTGCGCTGCCTCTACTGTAGTAGAACCGCGGGTGCGGTCACTCTTCACCGCGGGTGCGGTCTTGCTTCGTACCCAAATTTCCTACCCTACTGGACATTAACCGCGGGTGCACTCCTTCTAGACCGCGGGTGCGGTGACCCTACTGTAAAATTGGCCAACTTTCTGTCCATGCACCGCGGGTGCGCTCTACTTTTTGGCGCGGGTGCAGTCTCTCTCTTTGTCAACAAACTCAATTTGCAACATCGCTTCTCCACGTCTGTTCTTCCATCGCCTTATTCATAATATATAACAATTCAAAAGTATCAAACTAAAATCTCGGGCATTACATTCAATTCCTCCATTCTAAAAATAGATTTCGCCCTCGAAATAAAATCATCAATTTCAAGTCTACGTTGTAATGATCAATACTGAAAATAAAACCGAGAATAGAAGCATAATTCATTTGAATAACTCTGGATATTTCTGTCTCATTTTGTCTTCTAATTCCCAAATTACCTCCTCAACACCATGTCTATTCCACTGTACTTTAAGCAACGGTATCAATTTATTTCAGACTTGCTTATCTTTCTGTCTAGAATCTGAATCGGTCTCTCAATATAGCTCAAAATCTGATCTAACTCAACCTCGTCGGATGGAAGTACATGAAAAGGATCTGGATGATATTTCCTCAACATAGACACATGAAAAACATCATGAACACCTGATAATGCTGGAGGAAGAGCTAATCTATAAGCTAAATCAACAACACGTTCCAAAAATCTCATACGGACCTATGAATCTCGGTGATAATTTACCCTTCTTTCCAAATCTAACTGTACCACGGAAAGGAGATATTTTAAGAAAAACTATGTCACCTTTTTAAAAAATCAATGGCCGTCTCCTGATGTTCGCATACTTAGCCTGCCTATCCTGAGCAGCTCGCATACGACTCTGAATCAATTTCACCTTCTCTGTCATATCTCTTATCATATCATGTCCTACAATTGGTGCTTAAGATAAATCGTCCCAATACAAAGGAGATCGACACTTCCTGCCAAATAGTGCTTCAAATGGTGACATTCCAATGCTCACTTGATAACTGTTGTTATAAGAAAACTCGACAAGTGATAATGAATCCTGCCAACCAATACTGATGCAAACGTGGTTGATCAAGCACCAAAGAAAGCATGGGAGACGTTAGGAGTTGCCCGAAGGACCTATAACGAGGGGACGAAGTAAGAAGTTTAAAGATGCACTTCAAGGACTCATGATGAGCTATCAAGGAAGTCCTACAAGTTGGATGTCTAAATTAGAGGAGGTTGGGAATCATGGGAATAATATTGGAGGTTTTTGGAATGTTATTCAAGTGCAATTGCCGAAGGTGGAGCGCACCCGCGCCAGTTCAGGGACTGGACTCGCGGTCCATGATAATCAAATTTAAGAGAATATTGTCGAAGCTATACCGCACCCGCGGTCAAGCAAGGATCGCACCCGTGGACGGCAAGCCACCCGCGCTCCTACAATGACCGCACCCGCGGTTCTTTTATTCAAACTTAGCCGAAGCCACACCGCACCCGCGGTCCAGTATGCAGCGCACCCGCTGTCTATTGTCAACTTCCGTGTCAAAGTTGCTAGTTATCTTCTTTAATGCTTTCTACACTACTTTTTATGGGTTTTATTAATTTTATAATGCATTGTAATGACCAAAAACGAGATTATGGAAGATTGATATCAAATACATTGAGTTCTCTTAATTTTCAAAGTTTTTAGCTTTGTTCTTCACAAGAAGAAAACCAAATCAAACTTATCAAAGATTTTCATCTTTGTGGCGTTTGTCGATTGTTCTTCGCACGGATTGTCAAAACAAGTTCTTTGAAGGTTCGTTTGAAATTCAATTGTTTTATTGTTGATATTTGTTGCTAAGTTATAATCGCTTAGAGGTGAATATCACAAAATCGTTATTTGTTTCAAAAGATCGGGACAACATAATCCTTCATTGTTTGTTATTGAATTGAGGGTGCGATTTCTATATTCGTGCTTGCCTTTCATTCGTATGAGGATTCGTATCATTTGGTATCTGAGCTTTGGCTCATTGAATTAAAGTAAGTATCGTTGTTGTTATTTTTCAGATCTGTCTCAAATTTCTTTCTGTTTTCAGATCTGTGGTATTCTTTTGTTTCTATTGTCATATCTACCAAAAACAAAAACAAAAATTTGTTCTGTTTCAAGTTTTGTGTTATCCTTTGTTCTATTTTAAGATCTGCGTTTTTTTTTCTATCATCTTTTGATAATCCAGAATTCCCGAAAAATTTGTTCTGTGTTATTCTGTCGTTCTTGTTTTTGTGCAATCCATGTGAAACAGTTGCAAGTGTTCACAAGTTGAATCTTGTTAGTTTGATAAAAAAAAATAATAATAATATATATATAAAGATTGAGTACACCTTTGAGAGAACTATCAAATTCTAGTGAAAAATATTTGAGTGCGAGTGTTTTTTCTTTGGAGTGATCGTTAGAATTTGGGTGAGGAAAATCTTTTATTTCTACTAACATTTTATTGCAGGTACAAAATCTGAAATTAAAATGGAGAGGGAAGTAGGAGAGAGTTCGAACCAAGGGTTATCTAAGGTTCAAATGGAGGCGTTATTTGGGCATTTTAGTAGAATGTTGAGGGCCGAGTTGGATCCTTTATATGAGAGGTTGGATAGGCTTGAAGTTAGTACGAGTGAAAATAAATCTAAGCCTAAAGGTTTGGGTAGAGTGGATGAAGAAGAGAATGATTATGATTTGGAAGGAGAAGAGGAGAGCCAAAACGAGAATTGGGGTAGAAGCGGAAGAGGTAGAGGATTTGATAGGGGAAGAAGAGAAGCCTTACGTGGTAGGTACGATGATGGGAATAAGGAAGATAATAACATAGGCAGCATTAAGATGAAAATTCCGTCGTTCCATGGTAAGTCGGATCCAGAGGATTATTTAGAATGGGAAAAGCGAGTTGAATTTGTGTTTGATTTTCACCATTATTCCGAACAAAAGAAGGTTTGGTTGGCCGTGGTTGAATTTGTTGATTATGCACTTATTTGGTGGGATCAATTAGTGACCACCAAGAGAAGATGCAATGAGAGGCCTATAGAAACTTGGGCGGAGATGAAAAGCGTAATGAGGAAGAGGTTTGTACCAAATCACTACTATAGAGAAATGTTTAAGAAGTTACAAACTTTGAGACAAAGTGTGAAGAGTGTTGAGGACTACTATAAAGAATTGGAAGTAGTCATGATTAGAGCAAACATAGATGAGGATAGTGAGGCTACTATGGCTCGTTTTCTGTGTGGTTTGAACAGGGAAATTCAAGACCAAGTGGAGCTTAGACATTACTTGGATATAGATGAAATGGTGCAAATGGCGATAAAAGTGGAGCAACAACTCAAAAGGAGAGGAGTTGGTCGTACCCCTCAAGGAATACCACCATTGAGGGGGATTGAGCACCAAATTGATTTTGTACCCGGAAGTGCATTACCAAATCGTCCAGCGTATAGAAGCAATCCGGAGGAGACCAAGGAGCTTCAACGGTAGGTAAGTGAATTATTAGATAGGGGTTTCGTGCGTGAGTCCATGTCTCCTTGTGCTGTACCTGTTTTATTAGTTCCTAAGAAAGATGGCTCATGGCGTATGTGTGTAGATTGTAGGGCAATCAATAATATAACCATCAAATATAGGCATCCCATACCTAGACTAGATGATATGTTAGATGAATTGCATGGTGCTTGTATTTTTAGCAAGATTGACTTGAAAATTGGTTATCACCAAATTAGGATGAGGGAAGGTGATGAGTGGAAAACGGCTTTTAAAACCAAGTACGGGTTATATGAGTGGATGGTCATGTCTTTTGGCTTAACTAACGCTCCTAGCACTTTTATGAGGTTAATGAACCATGTCTTGCGTGCATACATAGGAAAATTTGTTGTTGTTTACTTTCATGATATCCTAGTATATAGCAAAGACTTGGATGAGCATGTTAATCACTTGACACTTGTGCTAATCACACTCAGGGCTGAAAATTTATATGCTAATTTAAAGAAATGTGATTTTTGTTCAAGCAAACTTGTCTTCCTTGACTTTGTGGTAAGTTCGCAGGGGATACAAGTAGATGAGGACAAGGTAAGTGCTATTCGAGATTGGCCAACACCTGCTAATGTTGGTCAAGTTCGAAGCTTTCATGGTCTTGCAAGCTTCTATAGGAGGTTTGTAAAAGATTTTAGCACACTGGCGGCACCGATGACGGCGGTGATTAAGAAGAACGTTCCATTCCATTGGGGCGAAGAGCAAGAGAAGTCTTTTAATATTATTAAACAAAAGTTAATTAATGCGCCTTTACTTGTTTTGCCTGATTTTTCTAATACTTTTGAAATTGAATGTGATGCTTCAGGTGTAGGTATTGGTGGTGTTTTGATGCAAGGAGGACGACCGGTGGCGTATTTTAGTGAGAAACCGATTGGAGCAGCGCTGAACTATCCAACGTATGACAAGGAGTTGTACGCGCTTGTGAGGACTTTGGAGGTGTGGCAACACTACTTGAGGCCTAAAGAGTTTGTGATTCACACGGATCATGAGTCTCTTAAGTACCTTAAGGGGCAGCAGAAGTTGAACAAGCGGCATGCCAAGTGGGTTGCACTCATAGGTACATTTCCCTACATCATCAAGTACAAACAAGGTAAGGAAAATGTAGTGGCTGACGCATTATCACGGAGGTATGTACTAATCTCTACTTTGGAGTCTAAAGTTTTGGGGTTTGAGCAAGTGAAGGAATTATATGTGTTAGATGAGGATTTTAAGAATGTATTTTAAACATGTATGCTTGGTCCACATGACAAATTTTATTTGCATCATGGTTTCTTGTTTAAAGAAGATAGGTTGTGCGTCCCTAGATCATCCATTCGTGAATTACTTGTTAGGGAGACACATGGGGGTGGCTTAATGGGGCATTTTGGTGTGGCTAAAACTTTAAGTGCATTGCATGAACATTTCTATTGGCCACACATGAAACGTGACGTTGAGCGTGTTTGTGATAAGTGCAGTAGACAAGCTAAATCTAAAACACAACCACATGGCTTGTATACACCATTTCCCGTCCCTAGTGAACCTTGGGTTGATATTTCTATGGACTTTGTTTTGCGGTTGCCTAGGACAAAGAAGGGGAGGGATTCTATATTTGTTGTTGTGGATAGATTTTCTAAGATGGCTCATTTTATTGCTTGTCACTAAACTGATGATGCATCTCACATTGCGGATCTATTCTTTAGAGAAGTCGTTAGGTTGCATGGCATGCCTAGGACTATTATTTCGGACCGTGATGTTAAATTCTTGAGTTATTTTTGGAAAACGTTATGGGTTAAACTTGGCACAAAATTGTTGTTTTCTACTACATGTCATCCTCAAACGGATGGGCAAACTGAAGTTGTCAATAGAACTTTAGGAACACTTTTGCGTGCTATTCTTAAAAAGAACTTAAAGAATTTGGAGGATTGTTTACCATTTGTTGAGTTTGCTTATAATCGTAGTGTGCATTCTATTACGAATTATTCACCATTTGAAATTGTATATGGTTTTAATCCTTTGACTCCGTTGGATTTGATGTCTTTACATGTGAGTGAAAGGTTGAACATGGATGGAAAGAAGAAAGCTTAATGAAGTTTGCATGAGAAGGTCAAGGATAACATCGAGAAGAAGAATTTACAATACACGAAGCAAGCCAACAAGGGAAGGAAAAAGATGATTTTTGAAAAGGGAGATTGGGTGTGGTTGCACTTAAGGAAGGAAAGATTTCCAGAAAAGCGACGTTCAAAACTCTTACCTAGGGGTGATGGACCATTTCAAGTGCTTGAAAAGATCAACGACAATGCCTACAAATTAGACCTACCAGGTGAGTATAATGTCAGTTCTACTTTTAATGTTAGTGATCTTTCGTTGTTTGATGTAGGAGATGGATGATCAAGATTTGAGGACAAATCCTTTTCAAGAAGGGGAGAATGATGCAAACGTGGTTGATTAAGCACCAAAGAAAGCATGGGAGTCGTTGGAGTTGCCCGAAGGACCTATAACGAGGGGACGAAGTAAGAAGTTTAAAGATGCACTTCAAGGACTCATGATGAGCTATCAAGGAAGTCCTACAAGTTGGATGTATAAATTAGAGGAGGTTGGGAATCATGGGAATAATATTTGTAAGGCTTAAGATTTATTAGTCTTCATTGATGTGATATTCGGAAGATATGAGTATGCATGACATGTAATGAGAAGCACTAAATGAAAAGATGAAGTGTTGCTTGAAGAAAGAGACCGCATCCGCGCCCCTTTTGATAATGCATCCACGATGCATGGACAGAAAGTTGGCCAATTTTACAGTAGGGTCGCCGCACCCACGGTTCCAGAGGCAGCGCATCCGCGGTGCTGCTACAGTGAGGTCAGCGCACCCGCATTACAGGACTGAGCGCACCCGCGGTCGAAGCTTTCGGAAAAGTTGATGTATATCATTACACTGAGCGCACCCGTGGTTATGGAATGAGCGCACCCGCAGTGCGACGTGCAGCATGAAAAATAAGCCACGTTTCCTGGTGTTGCATGCAGTATATATATAAGAATTGCACGCCTTTCCTTCACAAAATTCAGAAAAGGGTCGAAGCTTTGAGATTTGTGATTGTGAAAGATCAGCCCGTTAGAATTTTAATCCGATTTCAGTACTGTGTTCCTATCGACGCAGGCTACAACTGGACGTAAGTTTTGTTACATTTAGACATGATTTGAATTTATGATATTGTCAGAATTTTATACGAATCAGATATGATGTTTATGCCACAGTAGACATTGTATAATTGAAGTCAGATTAAAGAATAGATTGGTTATGCAATTGTTATGATTTTCGAAAGATATTGATTGAGATTTGAAATCAGTGTAGTGTTATTACTGATTTTGAATGTACCGATATTGAAATTATGAGTTGTACTGGTATTGATTATGAATTCTGGTACTATATTTGTGATGTTGGGATTGACGGGATTATCGAGATTTCATTGTTATGCCGTTGAAACATCAGTTGATTTAAATTGATCAGATTCAGTAATGATCTCGAGTGTATCGTGATATCGTTTATATGAATTAGATTGTACCTTGTTCAGATATGGATCAGATTATATACTGAATTGAGTATTGATCAGAACAGGTTTTGAATCGAATTATATACTGATATTGTATTTATGCAATTGTCATTGCCAGACTGGTTATGGACAGATTGGAATACAAGACTTCGTCTTCGTCAGACCGGGAAGACAAAGGTATAATTCATGTGAATTCGGGAGATACGACTCGAATCAGATTTGGTTGGAGTTTCCCTAAATCACATACTAGATTTATTAATTATATTTGATTATGATTATGTATTGTTTATAGATTTATATTCAAGCATTGAGATAGGAGAGTCATTGGCAGACTTGCTAAACTAGGCGTTCGGTGGTATCGACGCTTCGGATCAGATTCAACCCGATTGTAGACATTCGATACAGACAGGACCGAAGTCTAGGAATAAGACGTACTATTACCCCGATTGGGAGGGTAGGTGACAGACAGTGACGTCTTATTCACACCGGGATCCCTAGAGTTAGAGTCGAGTCGAGTCAAGATATGAATTGAATTGAGTTGCATGCTTATTTTATTTTGGTTTCAGAGATTATGGAATCCATTGTTACTGCATGCTTATTTTGATTTAGTTTCATAGACTATGAAACCTATTGTTATGAATTTTAGGCATGATAATATGCTTTATGATTTATATTGTGTATATGCATGTATACATGTTTTATACTGGGATTTATTCTCACCGGACTATCCGGCTGTTGTCTTGTTTTGTATGTGTGCATGACAACAGGTGGGACATGATCATGGTCAAGAAGATGATGAGAGAAGATGAGTTAGAGTGGTGATGCCGGACTTATTGTAGACTTGGTTTAATACTTGAAATTTAGTAGTTGAACCTTAGACTAGTTTGAATAATTGTTGTACATTATTGTACTTTTATACTGAGATGTATATTAGTTAAATTCCATTACGTTTCGCACTTACATTTGTAAAAAGAAAAATTTTAGACCCTGTTTATCTTAATTGATAATTAAATCCCAAAGATGACTAAGAAAATGATTAGCGTCCGGGTCCCCACAATATTGGGGGTTTTGGGAATGTTATTCAAGTGCAATTGCCGAAGTTGGAGCGCACCCGCGCCAGTTCAGGGACTTCACTCGCGGTCCATGATAATCAAATTTAAGAGAATATTGCCGAAGCTATACCGCACCCGCGGTCAAGCAAGGATCGCACCCGCGGACGGCAAGTGCACCCGCGCTCCTACAATGACCGCACCCGCGGTCCTTTTATTCGAACTTAGCCGAAGCCACACCGCACCCGCGGTCCAGTCTGCAGCGCACCCGCGGTCTATTGTCAACTTCCGTGTCAAAGTTGCTAGTTATCTTCTTTAATGCTTTCTACACTACTTTTTATGGGTTTTATTAATTATATAATGCATTGTAATGACCAAAAACGAGATTATGGAAGATTGATATCAAATACATTGAGTTCTCTCAATTTTCAAAGCTTTTAGCTTTGTTCTTCACAAGAAGAAAACCAAATCAAACTTATCAAAGATTTTCATCTTTGTGGCGTTTGTCGATTGTTCTTCGCACGGATTGTCAAAACAAGTTTTTTGAACGTTCGTTTGAAAATCAATTGTTTTATCGTTGATATTTGTTGCTAAGTTATAATCGCTTAGAGTTGAATATCACAAAATCGTTACTTGTTTCAAAAGATCGGGACAACATAATCGTTCCTTGTTTGTTATTGAATTGAGGGTGCGATTTCTATATTCGTGCTTGCCTTTCATTCGTACGAGGATTCAGTATCAAATACCAAAATCCATCACTACAGCTCTCAGCATATCCTCTAATGTCTGAATAGTATGTTCTGACTGTCCGTCTGTCTGAGGATGATATGCTGTACTCAAATGCAAACAAGTACCAAGGGCCTCTTGTAAACTTTGCCAAAAATGAGAAGAAAATCTTGGATCACGATCTGATACAATGGACTTAGGCACATCATACAATCTCAAAACTTCTCTGATGTACAATTTGGCCATCTGATCATGCCTATATGTAATCTGATAAGGAATAAAACATGAAGACTTGGTTAATCTGTCAACGATAACCCAAATTGAATCACAACCCCTCGACGACCTCAGCAATTTCGTGACAAAGTCCATGATGATATGGTCCCACTTCCATTCTGGAACCTTAAGGCTATGCAAAAGAACTCCTGGTCGCTTCCTTTCTGCTTTCACTTGTTGACAATTCAAACAACGAGATACAAATTCTGCTATGTCAGATTTCATTCTTTTCCACCAAAATTGTTTCTTCAAGTCATTGTACATCTTTTTACTTCCAGGATGAACACTGAATTTACTGCAATGAGCATCACGCAAAATCTGTATCCTCAAATCTGAATTATTAGGAAATACAATACGATCATTCACAAACAAAATACCCTCATTATTGACCTGAAATTCTGATCGATGTCCTGATCTAACGAGTTCAAATGATTTCTGAATGCTTTGATCTAACTTTTGGGCGCTTCTAATTTTTACAAACAACTCTGGCTCTGCCTGAATCATAAATACTCTTACAGGTTGAGTATCTACCACAAAATCCAAACCAGAAAGACAACAGTCTTCTACTAGGTCAGATACACTGCTAGTGATCAAGGACATATTGCATACTTTTCTGCTCAAAGCATCGGCTGCTGCATTCGAATTGCCTGGATAATATTTTATCTCGCAATCATAGTCTTTCAACAAGTCTAACCAACGCCTCTATCTCATGTTCAACTCCGCTTGTGAAAAAAGGTATTTCAAACTCTTATGATCAGTGAATATCTTAAATGTCTCCCCATACAAGTAGTGACGCCAAATCTTTAAGGCAAAAACCACTGCTGCTAGTTCCAAGTCATGCACGGGGTATCTAGACTCATGTGGCTTCAACTGTCTTGAAGCATAGGCAACCACACGGCCATGTTGCATTAATACACAACCCAGTCCTTGATGGGAAGCATCAGTGTGCATGGTAAATCCTCCTACACCTGATGGAATAGTCAGAAATGGAGCTCTAGTCAATCTCTGCTTCAGTTCAACAAAACTAGCCTCACATGCCGTGACCAAATAAATGGTACATTCTTTTGTGTCAGCTGGGTAATTGGCCTTGCAATCTGTGAGAATTCTTCAATAAATCTGCGATAATAGCCTGCCAAACCCATAAAACTACGTACCTCAGGAACTGATGTCGGTCTAGACCAATTGATGACTGCCTCAACTTTATTCGGATCAACTGATATACCAGCACTCGAAATCACATGTCCAAGGAAAACCACTCTATCCAAACAAAACTCGCATTTGAATAATTTAGCATACAACTTTTCAGTTCTCAAAATCTGCAAAACAGCTCTCAAGTGCTCGGCATGCTCATATTCAGATTTTGAATAAATAAGAATATCATCAATGAAGATCACAACAAATTGATCTATATACCTTTGAAACACACGATTCATCAAATCCATAAATACCGTAGGTGCATTGGTCAACCCAAAAGGCATAACCAAAAATTCAAAATGTCCTTACCTAGTACGAAAAGCAGTCTTAGGCACATCTGCCTCTCTAACTCTTAACTGATGATATCCGGATCTTGAATCAATCTTAGAATATACCGAAGAACCCTGCAACTGGTCAAAGAGATCATCAATCCTTGGCAAAGGATACTTATTCTTTACTATGGCTTTATTCAACTGTCTATAATCGACCCAAAGCCTCATAGACCCATCTTTCTTCTTAACGAATAAAACCGGAGCACCCCAAGGTGAATAGATCCTCAAGTTGTTCCTTAAGTTCATTCAGTTCAATTGGTGCCATCTTATAAGGAGCTCTAGAAATAGGCTGTGTTCCTGGCATCAACTCAATGTTGAACTCAATCTCTCGGACTGGAGGAAGTCCTGGAATTTCATCTGGAAATACATCTGAGAATTCGCTAACAATTGGAATATTTGCCAATTTAGGTACTGACCTTGAAATATCAATTGTATAAACCAAGAAACATTCTGCTCCTTTCTACAACAAACGATTCATGGATAAAACAGATATCAAAGGAATCTTAGCTCGAGAACCCTTACCATTATATGTCCAGTGATCTGTCATATCAGGCTTAAACCTAACAACCTTCTGAAAACAATCTACAGTAGCCCTGTATCTTGTCAACATGTCAATGCCAACTATGCAGTCAAAATCAGACATCTCCAATACAATACAATCAAACTCAATGACATTATCCTCATAACGAATTCACAATCACTTATCATTTCAGCTGACCTCATCACTTTGCCCAGTGGAGTAGAAATAGATAATGTAGATGATAATGGCATAGAATGCAATGAATGCAAGGCGACAAATTGCTCAGCTAAAGTATGTGATGCACCGGTATCCATCAAAACATAAGCAGGATAACCAAAGAGAAAACAATTACCTGCAATGACATTATCTGGAGCATTATGTGCCTGATCCTCAGTGAGTGCAAAAACTCGGGCCTGCTGTCTAGGTGGCTGTCCTGCCCTGTGGCTACCACTCTGTTTGTTTTGATATGACCGATTTGACTGCTGATAGGAATGAATTGTAGGGGTCTGGTGGTTTTGATGAGATGTCTGTCTCGAATTTTCCCCACTCTGAGATATATCACTGCCACGGTTAGGACAAACTCGAGCATAGTGTCCCACCTAGTTACACAAGTGACAAGCTCCCGAGACTCCTCTACACTGATCGTTATATTGTCTACCACCACACTGACCACAAGTCGGTTGTAAACAACCAGTACTCTGAACTGAACCAGACTGTCTCGATCCACTAGAACTCGAAAAATTACTGCCATGCCTCTTAAATTGCTTGCCTGTAGCCCGAAACTGCTCTCTTATGTTGCCTCTTAAATTTCTTGCCTCTAGCCCGAAACTACTCTCTTATGTTGCCACTGTTACCGCCACTATTACCCTGTCTGAATTGATGTCGATACTGCGGTTGTTAGGGTCGTTGCAAATACTGAGGACCTCTCTGTCTAATGATCCCAGTTTCAGCTCCCTTTGCTCGATCAAGAGCCTCAGCCAAATTGTTAGGCCTTCCGGTATTAACAAAGGTAAAGATACCAGGATTAAGACCAATTATGAAATGATCGGCCTTAGCTTCTTCATCAGATGCTACATGAGGAGCAAATCTCAGTAAATTCGAGAACTAAGCAACCTAATCCTCAATATTCAGATTTCCCTGCTTTAAATTTGCAAACTCGGCTCCCCTATATTTCCTGTAAGAGGTAGGAAAGAAACGCTGATAAAATTCAGATTTAAAAATATCCCAGGTAACAATCGTACTTCGACCCTCTAAAGCTTTCTTTGTCATGATCCACCAACTCTTAGCAACATCCAATAACTGATTGTGGGGACCCGGACGCTAATCATCATCTTAATCATCTTTGGGATTTAATTATCAATTAAAATAAACAGGGTCTAAAAAAATTTTTCTTTAAAATGCGGAAGGTAATGGAATCAATCTATTATACAAACCAGTATGATAATACAAATCTTATACAACATGCTTCTAGTTCAAACTAATCTAAGGTTTAACTACTAAATTTCAAGTATTAAACCAAGTCTACATCCAAGTCCGGAATCACCACTCTAATCTCGATCTCTCATCATCTTCTTGACCCCGATCTTGTCCCACCTGTTGTCATGCACACATACAAACAAGACAACAGCCGGATACTCCGATGAGAATAAATCCCAGTATAAATAATGTATACATGCAGTTAAATGAATTATATCTTATCACATGTAGCGTAATCAAACAACATGTATGAATACCAATCTGTAAATAATATCTGAATCGTAATCTACGAAACATAAATCAATACAAATCTTTAAATCAAGTTCTAGTCTCGATATCTCAGACTCGACTCATCTCTCATTCTAATCTCTAGGGATCCCGGTGAATAAGAACGTAACAAGTCTCCCACCTACTACCACCAGTCGCAGTGGCGGTACGTTCTTATTTCTGGACTTTGGTCTAGCTGTATCGAATAATCTACAATAAGAACAATATCTGTATCTTAAGCACATCGATACACCAAATGATGTGTCCCACATCGGTTAGCAAGAGTTGTCTTGGGCAAAATATATATGAATTCACAATCCTCCTCTCAATAGCTAGCTTTTGAGGTAGAGTTAGGTGGATTCATATCATATGGTATCAAAGCCATACTCTTGACTGGTCGTGTGGGTGCATGTTCCTGGAAGTGCCTTGGAGTACGGGTTAACGAAGGAGTTGGCATGAGGACGTACAGTCTAAAGGGGTCGGGAATGCCTGTTAGTGCCCTGGAGTGCGGGATAACGAATGAGTTGGCACGAGAACGTACAGTCTAAAGGGGTCGGGAATGCCTGGAAGTGCCCTGGAGTGCGGGTTAACGAAGGAGTTGGCACGAGGACGTGCAGTCTAAAGGGGTCGGGAATGATGTGTCCCACATCGGTTAGCAAGAGTTGTCTTGGGCAAAATATATATGAATTCACAATCCTCCTCTCATGAGCTAGCTTTTGAGGTGGAGTTAGGTGGATTCATATCACCAAACGTCCAGTGCCTTGGCGTATCTACCAAGACTAAGCCTATTCTGACAATGTGCAATGGGTCAGTGACAAGTTTATCAAAATCTAACCCCTCTGTCAGTGACTCTCACTTCATAGCTCTCTGCTTTCTACTTCTAATTCAATAGAATAAACATACTCATTAAAAACACAGGTATAAAAACAATATCATACAAGTATGTGGTTTAGGGAAACTCGAGTTAAATCTAACTCAATTCGATCTCCCAATTGACATCCATTTATACCTTTCTCTTCTCGGTCTGATGAAGACGAAGTCTTGTATTCCAATCTGTCCATATCCAAATCTGATAATGACAATCATATAAATACCATATCAGTATATAACTCAATTCAAGACCTGTTCTGATCAATACTCAAATCGGTATATAATCTGATCCATATCTGAACAAGGTACAATCTAATTCATATCAATGATATCACGATACAATCGAAATCATTACTGAATCTGATCCATATCAATCTATTGATTTTTCGACGGCCTAACAATACAGTCACGATAACCCCGTCTATCTCAACATCACAGATATAATACAAGAATTCATAACCAGTACCAGTACAACTCATAATTTGAATAATAACACAACTCTGATATAGAATCTCAACTAAATCAACTTTGAAATTCATAACAATTTCATAAACAGTCTATTCTTTAATCTGACTTCAGTTATACCATATCTACTGTAGCAGAAACACCATATCTGATTCATATTCAATTCTGACAATATCATAAATTCAAATCATGTCTAAACGTAACGAAACTTACGTCCAGTTGTAGCCTGTGTCGATAGGAACACAGTACTGAAGTCGGATTCAAAAACAGACGGACGAATTTCTCAAAAAAGGCGTAAGAATATTTCAATTCTTTCTTGCACTTCCCTCGGCTCTTTCCTTCATTCTCATGGATTGCATGTAGGTATATATATATATACACGTTCCCTAGGTAGGAGGTAAGTGGCTTAATCTTCATACTGCACGTCGCACCGCGGGTACGCTCACTTTTGCGCCGCTGGTGCGCTCCATGTATTGATATGCATCAACTTTCCCCGAAGCTTGGACCGCGGGTGCGCTCTGTGTTTTAACGCGGGTGCGCTGACCCTACTGGTACAACACCGCGGGTGCGGTCTGTCTATCACCGCGGGTGCGGTCAATCTCCAGTAGCAACTTTCATACCCTACTGTCCATACACCGCGGGTGCACTCCTTCTAGACCGCGGGTGCGGTGACCCTACTGTAAAATTGGCCAACTTTCTGCCCATGCACCGCGGATGCGGTATCAAAAGGGGCGCGGGTGCGGTCTCTTTCTTCAAGCAACACTTCATCTTTTCATTTAGTGCCTCTCTTTACATGTCATGCATACTCATATCTTCCGAATATCACATCAATGAAGACTAATAAATCTCAAGCCTTACATTTCTCCCCCTCTTAGATCTGAGTTCATCCTCGAACTCGCAAGTTATCAATTCAGACATATCAGAAGGAATGTACACGGAGTTTAAATCAGAAAATCATCTCAATGAATCCATTCTGAAATCTTAATCTCATGACAAATTCTGTCTTTCAGATAGTCTCTTTTATGCCCGGTCAACTTACTGAATTTTCAATAAAAGAATAGTCTTTATTCTAAAATATCTTTCTTGTACGGATCTGTGATTCTAAATTGGAATAATAATTCAAGAGCATAATATCATAATACCCTTCGAAATAACTCTGACCGAATCAATCTCACAATACTGGCTATACAACATCTGTATATACCAATCAACAGCTCATACCAAATCAATATCATTCGCTGATATCAGATCTGTTTATCCCAGTCAAGGATATATTAAATCTTCGGCCCCAAATACCAATCGTCATCATCCGACGTTGGCGTATTAAGTCTGTCTGGTCTGAGCTATCTTCATTCACTTCTGAATTAGCTACATTTTCTTTGTCATATCTCTGATCAATTTAGATTAAAGTTCATATACCTCAAAGATATCATCTCTATATGAAAGAAATCTGTGGTACTCACTGTACAATATCTTATCTGCAACTATCTCATTACTCTTCTGATGGCTATTATCATACTATAATTCATAGGATGACAATATGTCATATTAATTAGTGCTAGCATCCAGCACTACAACTCCATAATTATCTTCTAATATCTGGATAGTACACTCTGGCTATCGGTCAGTCTGTGGATAATATTTGAATGGGTTCAAGGTATATTCTGCCACAATTACAAAATCAATCAAAATCACAATCTGATATAGTCTAGTTCTACATTCTGATCAATCTGACCATTTCTTTGACATCGATCTTTGTCATCTGGTCATGTTTGTACGTCATCTTGTACAAACTAATAGATATAGATTGAACAATCTGTCAATCACAATCATATCATATCACAATCTGGAAGGTATTATAGTGATCTCATTACGAAATTCATCGAATTATACCCCCCATGTCTAGTCAGAAATATACCAATTCTGTAATAACTCTCCAGATTTCTATCTTTCTATCTTCATTTATTGGCGATTCAGACATTTCAGTACAAATTCTGCCAACATTTCAGTACAAATTCTGTCACAGCTGGTTTAATATGTCCAGGTCAGAACTATCTGTTCGAATATCATATACTTTCTGTTACCTGAACGACTACTGAATCCATTTCTGTGCGCTTCTGACACTATCCATCATTTCAGATTCAAACCATTTGGTACAAACAAATCAGTTAAGAATATAACTTAAAGAAAAATACCTACCTGGTATTCGGTTCTGATTGTCGATATCAAATTCTGTTGTACAATTCTGAAACATTTGACATCACAAGATAATCATTCTCATACCGTAAAATCACATATCTGTCACTCTGATCGATGCTCTGTTCTGATTATTGAAATTAAGCTCTAAACATTCTGATTATATTCTGATCTACTGAAATTCTCGAATTCAACTCTGATTCGGATTGAACTGTATATAATCTCAACGGTTCACATTGATCTGTATCAAATACGGCTGTAGAAATATAACAATACTCAGGCAGACGCAAAACAACAATCGTATACGAAAATCTGTCAATTCAGACCAAAATAAATTTCTGACAATTCTGATATTTCTGAAATTTCTGATATCGGTATTATTCTTATCTACTTACTGATCATGATCTCAACTGTGTCAAAATCAATCGGTATACTAACTTCAGATATCGCACATTCTGCATACAATCTGTTTCAAGCAGGATTCATATCTGAATAATATCTGTATACAATATTCACAGTTCTCAGAGTATTCGATACAAGCTTCAGATATTCGATTCAGTCAATCAGATGCTGTAAGTATATCAAAATATCATAGATACAACAAGCATGAAATCATAAGAATATCTCTGAACATACTGAAACATGCCAGAGAGAAACACTAAATCAGATGTAACTCCTGGTCGATACTCTTCCACTGATCTTTCAATTCTTTCAACTTACTCTGTGTCATTCTGTACATTCAATATCATTCTGTACTGAATTCTAATAAAACAAACAGTACCTGATCTCATTTCAATTCTGAAGTCTATCTTTCAATCAGAAGCAAATCCGAAATCTCATCTGGAAAATATCAGCAACTCATACATTATTGGCAAATCTGCCAATTCTAGGCTCGATTTCAGTATGTCTACTGAATACATAAGGATACCATCTGTTCTTCTCTGTATCAATAATCGAGTCATAAATAATACAGATATCAAAGGAATTCTAGATCTAGAATCCTTACCGTGGAATTTCTGCTCAACAACCCTATCTGGTCTGAATATTATACTCTCCTGAAAGGAATCTATCATAATTCTGTACTTGTTCAGCATATTTATATCAATAATGCAGTCAAATCAGAAATACAAGTACATCATAATCTAACTCGACCTCATTCTCATCTTACTGTAGTATACAATATTTCACAGAAATCTCTTATATCAATCTTTCTTTCCCAACAAGTAAGGGAATCAATACTACAGTACAATCAGACTCAACAGATACAGCATATCTCAAATGCAACTCAGTCAAAGATAATCGTAGGGAATGCATTAGTATATATCAATACCTATGCAATATAATCATAAAAGAACAATACCTGCCACTCTATCATCAGGTGTGTCCGGTGTTTGTTCCTCGGTCTTCTGCTCCCTAAAATCTTCGGGAATTTCTCTGAGGACAAACTCTAGCAAAGTATCCCGGCTGTCTACAAATATGGCAACTATCAGTCACTCCCTGGCATTGCTCTGTGGAATGTCTCCCTCCGCAAATTCTACAATACACTCCAGTATAACTTGGGCTGGAACCACTGGAGCTAGATGAACCGCTCATTCCGCTCCCTAACTTCTTGAATGGTTTCTTTCGAGCTTTCAGCAAATCTTGCTTTCCACTCGTGCTGCCGCGATCACATCGGAGAGGGGATTGCTGTGTCTGGGGTTGCATCACACACACCCTTTCTAGTTGTCTAGTCAGACTCGCCTCCGCTCTCTTCGCTCTACTCAAGGCATCAGCAAAATGGTAAGGTCGCTGCATATTCATCAATGCAACTATCTCTGAATTCAATGCTCTGATGAACTGATCAGCTACAGTTTTATCATTCCCAGCTACTTGAGGAGCAAAACGCAGTAGAGTAGAGAATTTAGCAACATATCCTTCAATATTTAGTTGACCTTGTCTCAAATTCTCAAATTCTGCTTTCTTGTCCTCCTGGTACGAAACTGAGAAAAATCTTCGATAAAATTCAGTTCTGAATATTTCCCACGAAATCACTGTACCTCTCTGTTCTAGCATTCTTTTACTTGTAATCCACCAACTTCTGGCAGGCTCTCGTAACTGGAAGAATATCAGTTTAATTCTCTGCTCATCTGAATAATCAAGTAAATCAAACAGTATTTCCTATGTCATCAAACCAGTTCTAACAATCTTTAGACGTCTCGACACCACTCAGAATCGGCGGCTGAAATAACTGAAATTCTTCCAACTGTATTTCCATCTGAGTTTCTGATAAATCTATCTGTTCCGTCGAAGTACTACCCCTTTCTGGAATTCTCCGTGGAGGTATATCTGCTTATCAAAACTTTAGTACTCAAATACTACAAATCTGTTCCAATCTTTCTCTGATCATCTTACTGCTAATCATGAATCAGATCTGATTCATACTCAATAATACATATTACCAATTCAAATCAGATAATTAGATAACATGTATTTTAAAGCAGTAAAGCATAATGTCATGCTAGCACACACAATGTAAGTCAACATTAAAATAAATCTCATGCTAGCAAAAACATGCAAGGAAAGAAAACTCACTCTACCCCGCTCATTTTCTTCTATCTCAGTCTAAAGGATCTATCGCTCTGATACCACCTGTTGTGGGGACCCGAACGCTAATCATCATCTTAATCATCTTTGGGATTTAATTATCAATTAAAATAAACAGGGTCTAAAAAAATTTTTCTTTAAAATGCGGAAGGTAATGGAATCAATCTATTATACAAACCAGTATGATAATACAAATCTTATACAACATGCTTCTAGTTCAAACTAATCTAAGGTTTAACTACTAAATTTCAAGTATTAAACCAAGTCTACATCCAAGTCCGGAATCACCACTCTAATCTCGATCTCTCATCATCTTCTTGACCCCGATCTTGTCCCACCTGTTGTCATGCACACATACAAACAAGACAACAGCCGGATACTCCGGTGAGAATAAATCCCAGTATAAATAATGTATACATGCAGTTAACTAAATTAACATAAAATCATGAATTATATCTTATCACATGTAGCATAATCAAATAACATGTATCAATACCAATCTGTAAATAATATCTGAATCGTAATCTACGAAACATAAATCAATACAAATCTGTAAATCAAGTTCTAGTCTCGATATCTAAGACTCGACTCATCTCTCATTCTAATCTAGTCTAGGGATCCCGGTGAATAAGAACGTAACAAGTCTCCCACCTACTACCACCAGTCGCAGTGGCGATACGTTTTTATTTCTGGACTTTGGTCTAGCTGTATCGAATAATCTACAATAAGAACAATATCTGTATCTTAAGCACATCGATACACCAAACGTCCAGTGCCTTGGCGTATCTTCCAAGACTAAGCCTATTCTGAAAATGTACAATGGGTCAGTGACAAGTCTGTCAAAATCTAACCCCTCTGTCAGTAACTCTCACTTCATAGCTCTCTGCTTTCTACTTCTAATTCAATAGAATAAACATACTCATTAAAAACACAAAGGTATAAAAACAATACCATACAAGTATGTGGTTTAGGGAAACTCGAGTTAAATCTAACTCAAGTCGATCTCTCAATTGACATCAATTTATACCTTTCTCTTCTCGATCTGATGAAGATGAAGTCTTGTATTCCAATCTGTCCATATCAAAATCTGATAATGACAATCATATAAATACCATATCAGTATATAACTCAATTCAAGACCTGTTCTGATCAATACTCAAATCGGTATATAATCTGATCCATATCTGAACAAGGTAAAATCTAATTCATATCAATGATATCACGATACAATCAAAATCATTACTGAATCTGATCCATATCAATCTACAGATGTTTCGACGGCCTAACAATACAGTCACGATAACTCCGTCTATCTCAACGTCACAGATATAATACCAGATTTCATAACCAATACCAGTACAACTCATAATTTGAATAATAACACAACTCTGATATATAATCACAACTAAATCAACTCTGAAATTCATAACAATTTCATAAACAGTCTATTCTTTAATCTGACTTCAGTTATACCATATCTACTGTAGCAGAAACATCATATCTGATTCATATTCAATTCTGACAATATCATAAATTCAAATCATGTCTAAACGTAACGAAACTTACGTCCAGTTGTAGCCTGCGTCGATAGGAACACAGTACTGAAGTCGTATTCAAAAACAGACGGACGGATTTCTCACAAAAGGCGTAAGAATATTTCAATTCTTTCTTGCACTTCCCTCAGCTCTTTCCTTCATTCTCATGGATTGCATGTAGGTATATATATATATACACGTTCCCTAGGTAGGAGGCAAGTGGCTTAATCTTCATACTGCACGTCGCACCGCGGGTGCGCTCACTTTTGCTCCGCGGGTGCGCTCCATGTATTGATATGCATCAACTTTCCCCGAAGCTTGGACCGCGGGTGCGCTCTGTCTTTTAACGCGGGTGCGCTGACCCTACTGGTACAACACCGCGGGTGCGGTCTGTCTAGCACCGCGGGTGCGCTCAATCTCTAGTAGCAACTTTCATACCCTACTGTCCATACACCGCGGGTGCACTCCTTCTAGACCGCGGGTGCGGTGACCCTACTGTAAAATTGGCCAACTTTCTGCCCATGCACCGCGGGTGCGGTATCAAAAGGGGCGCGGGTGCGGTCTCTTTCTTCAAGCAACACTTCATCTTTTCATTTAGTGCCTCTCATTACATGTCATGCATACTCATATCTTCCGAATATCACATCAATGAAGACTAATAAATCTCAAGCCTTACACTGATGAACAACTAATTTGACTCTACGATCATCTGGATACTCAAGAGATTCAAATAACTGATCCATATTCTCCAACCAGTTCTCAAACTCTAATACATTCTCGGTACCCTTCAACATCGGTGGGTGCAAAGACTGAAATCTGGCTAACAGTATCTCCATCGGAGTCGGAGTTATATCCATCTGAGTATGGGTAGCACTGTCTTGATCTTGTGCCACTAGTATGTTCTGTATAGGTCTACCACGACCTCTACCTCGAGTAGCCATGTCTGATATACAATAGATCAAATACTTATAAAATCACAATATCATAATAATCTCAATCTTGTATCAATCATCTCTGGTTCTCGAGACTCAATAATCTCAAAAATCTCGAATAAAGCTCAACAATAGATTATCTCAATTATGATCATGTATTTCACATTACGACACAGTGAAAATGCTAGCAAATATATCACATGATCAGTCAATTCAAACTGACTCGATCTACCCTGTTCCCAAATATCTTACGCTCTGATACCACCTAATGTGGGGCCCCGGGTCCGACATCTAATACTAATAATTAAAATTGTAACAGACCAAATGATTGAGTAAAATACATTATTTGTGGTTCACAAATCCACATAAACATCTTCAAAATAATTTAAAGGTCATAAATGTTTGAAATATAAATTTTACATGCCAAAATAAAGTAGTGAACCAAAGTAATCCAAACATCATCAAATAGCTCCTAAGACCCAAGAATCCCACTCTAACTCGTTCTCCTCGCCTGGAGCTGGACTCTGGCATCCCAAGCCTTGCCTCACCTACCGTCAAGCACATAAAAACAAGAGGTAGCCGACGTTCCGGTGAGTATAAACCCAGTATGATACAATTAACAACATATGAAAATTTAATTTTCAAAATAGTTCATATAAATTCATAAAGATGCAATAAAATGTAATGCATGAACAGAAGCTGTGGGCTATCAATAAATCTCAAGATCAAGTGAATCATCTGGTCATAGGGAACCCAAGGAAAGAGAATCCCCCAGCAACATCCACCGACTCATCCGCTCGAGGTGGGGTGCTGTGTTCTACAATCCCAGGATTATGGTGCACCTATAGAGAGTGTTCAGGCAATAGCAGCTACCTCCGCATACACTATTCCAATTCAACTATAGCCCCATACGTCCAACAAATCAATAAATCAAGGCGACCTCCGCCATATCAAATCTGAATCGAAAAGTGGCTCAATATGCAATGCAATGATGCATTTCCATCTCATCAAGTCAATATCATAATAAGCTCATCTCAAAAGATCAATCATCAACAAATCAAAAGTAATTCATCAAGCCATCGAATTTTCAATTTAAAATAAAAATGTTACTTTTACCCCGTATGTTACCGACCGTAACATACCTTTCGAATATTACAAACAATAGATCAAAATATATGGTTGAGAAGTCTTGAACCCTCGTTGTCTACTCGATTCTCTATCAACTAACTTAAAGTAAATAATCTTGAGCCAACCCAAGTCAATACTTCAACCGAATCTTTAATACATAAATCAAGAACTCGGATTACTTATCAACACAGAGCAATATTCGTACAAAATTCATAATTAATTCAATACTTCTTCAAATCAAGATCTGTAAATTGTATATACAAGAAAACTCAATGCCCAAAAATTCTTCTTCACAAACTTTTGTCAAATAAAGTAATTTACTCAGTCGTTCATAATCTGAAACATAGAACATATGTTTCGAAATTCTGCATCAGTATAAATCTGGCATAGTTTAGTATTGCGAGCATAACTCCCTCAATACTCAATGGCATCAAGTGCATTTAATATCATTTCGAAGACAAGACAATGTTCTATAACTTTCATTTGAATATCAAACCAAAATCCTAACCGATTAATACCAGATTTCTAATAAACAGAAGGCATGTACACAAACTCGGGATTCTAGACCAGGTTTAGTAAATATAGCATATCTCTTTCATTTCTTCATGGAACTGAATGATTCTTGAACCAAATCGAAGCTAACTCGATTGTCTACAAGTTTCATGAAGACCATAACTCCAAAATCCAAACAAAACTGTCCCATATACTCGAAATACAGAAGGTATAAAAACTGATCTTGCACAGAAACAAGAAACCATACTCATATCCATTTTAAATTCAAACCAACTCAAATACAACATCTTCAACATCTTAATATCTCAAATATCAACTCAAATACCAATTATAAACTTCAACCCATTTCCGAACTTGAATAAAAATCGAAAAAACTTACATCCTTGTGAAGCTCGTGATGAGAGGATCACAAATCCATTGGTGGAGGTGAAAGTGGACTTTAGATATTGATTTTTCACGTCTGTAGCGCCGCAGCGCCACTTTTCAGCGCCTCCGCGCCAAATTTGCACAAAACTAGCGCCTAGGCGCTACTATTCTAGCGCCGCAGCGCTTGAATAGTAACCCGATTAACGGTATTTTTTTTTTCCAAATTTTTTTTAAAAAAAAGTTCGGGCATTACAATAATGAAAGAGATATCACCTGGAATTTTATTGAAGATAAAAAACTGAAACAAACACAAACCAATCCACGACTTTTGAATCAATGAACCAACTTTCTTTTCTTACTGCTTGATTGCGACTAATTGGTCTTTGTTATCATCGGATAAGGCTTATAAACAAAATCTTAAAAATCATCAATTAATTGGTCAGCAGTCGAATCATAGATTCATCATTCGTGAATTTTCTGAAATGAAATTCTGTTCCACAGCTTATCAAGAAATGTCAACAAACTGTCATAATAAATATTGATATTCAACAAGCCCACAGGTTTATTATGGATATTAAGTTGTGTCCAAGAAACAGTGTGAAAAATTTCTTCTAATGTACCAAAACCACCTGTTAGTCCGATAAAAGCATCAGAATTTACAATCATTTTTGGTGATTCTTTCATACATAGAAGAAACTTTTAATTCCTCCCCAATCGGAACACCTGTAATATTTTCTTCAGCTAAAGCTGTAGGAATAATATCCAAAAGCTGACTACCTCCAAGATGAGCAGATGTGGAAACAGATCCCATTAACCCAATATTAACACCCCATATACCAAGTGAATTTTTCTCTCATCCAATATCTTTCCAAAATTATTCGCTGCTTCTACAAACACTTCATTTTTTCTAGGACTCGATCCACAAAATACACAAATATTTTTCAATTTTTGTGCAGAGGATCCAACCATGTTTTTACTTTCTTTTTTATCTGCGAAAATAGAGAGAAAGATGAGAGATTTTATAGGGAAAATATGTTATCATGACAAAACTATGGGTCACAACTGTAAGAAGAATAAATAGTAAAAACAATAATGACACACATGCATATAAACAGTAGTGTGATTGTGGCTCACAATTTTCCTCTAGTTTTACGTCCAGAAACGGCTTCAACGCCTTCTATGAGTCAAGGATATGCTTCCCATCCAATTTTCTTATAAATTGGCAAACAGGGTCTTTTTTAGTCGGATTTCCAAGACTATGACGCTCATCTTGGAATTGTTTCCATAAATGGAGAAGCTCAATATGCACGTGTCCAATAGAATGCGTCTCAAGAGTCAATAAGATGTTATCTAAAGACTCCTTAATCAGCTCATTCTTAATGAAACTAATTTTATCTTCTCTGTTATTGGAAATACATCCCAAAGATCTGCATCGTTTGTCAAAAGTCCATCTTGCACACTTATGACAAACCCCTAATCTTTTGGCCCTTCGTTTTTTCGCATAAGTGCTTTTTCTTAATCCAGGCAAATAACGAATGAGCAATGATTGTGGAACTTCTCCTCCTAATTGACCTTAGCTTCTATTACAAGACGAATATCTTCTGGTATTCCTTTTTGCATTAGCAATCTCAATCTTTCATGCCTACCTACATAAATTTTTCTTAGAACATTTTCAGAAATAGAGGGAAAATATTGTGTTGAATGTGTTGAACGGCTTATAAAAGATTTTATAAGCACAAGGAAAATTAGAAGTATGACTTTAATATGGGGTATGTAACTTTTAATTTGTGGAAGTGTTCCTAAATTAAAAGTTGGTCAAATAAATAAAGTATTTGAAAATTGTGATTTTCATAAACATTGTTATGGACTTAATTAAATTAATTCTAGTGTTGAATTAATTAAACAATAGTAGACCTAGTAGAGTCCAAATAATTAAATTAATTCAAGTGTTGAATTAATTAAATAAAATTGGGTCTTGCAGAGCCCAATTGGAAATAATTGTTCAACTAGTAGGCTTCAGTAAATTCAAATAAGATTTTATTCATCTCAAATGTGTTTGAGATATTAAAATATTTCATGGGCTCTGTACATGTTACAAACCCAAATAGCATACATGGGGAGGTGAAGAGTTGGGAGACAAATTTTTCAATAAACAAGGGCATGTCTTGCACATGCACTTTAACTTTTTCAAGAACCAAGAAAAGACTTCCTCTTCCATTTTTCTTTCCCCTTGGCCGAAATTTCCTCCAAATTTCTTAAAAATATTTACTTCTTCATTTGATGAAAGGATAGCACACTTATCAAAGAAAAATACCTTGCATTTCCTAGTGCAACTGTAAGGTGGTTCTAGCTAGTTGGTGGTGGCTTGATTTTGAGCAAGAAGTGCTCAAGGGAAGCTTGTAGAGTTGTCTACCCATTGAAGAGCTAAGTTATTTAACAACATAGTTTGAGCCATCATTGATCTTTGTAATTGATAGGTAAAAAAATAAAACACCCTATGTATGTTTCTGTTTGTGCTTTTGTATTTTCTACACACTAGTGAGGGGTGCTTGGTTTTTCTCTTGTAAAAAATTTTTAAAACTTCCGTTACGAATTCCGGGCACCCATAATCGATCCCCTTTCATTGTTGTGTTGAACTTTCTCATGCGGTTAGAAATAGTTCTCAATATAATATCAAGTATTTGCTACAAAAAAGTAACCTTAGCTCGATACCACTTGAAAGGGGATCAGTTACGGGTGACCGGATACGCAACGGAAGTTTCATAACATATTTTCAAGTAACAAAACCGAGAACCCTCTAGATGTGTAGCAAATAACAAAAATTGTAACTTCCGAAAAACCAAACCTACGTAAACCACATGCATGCAAAATTATTTTAATTACTTAATTGTTTTATTTAATGGATTCTAAATGTTTACATGATATTTATTAAATGTTTAAAGGTATGTGTTTCTCACGAAAATTGCGGGGTGTGCCAGGCACGTAATCGTGCCAAATGTGAAAAGATCTGATTTCATTTACCAAGCGTTACGAGTCTCGATTCGACCTTTAGTTATAGTTCCTTCGATATGGCTTCAAAGCTAGACGTATAAACTGAGGAAAATAAAGAAATTATAGAGAGAATCAATGAACAACATCAAACTTAAATATGTTGTCATGAATTTTGATCAAAATTCTACAATAAAGTTGAAGAAATGAGAATATAGACAACTTGGAAAATGGAAAATGAGCGAACAATTAATGAAAAAATTCTGCAGAAGTTTGATGTTGATTTTTTTGGTTGATTTTTCGTGTTCTTATGATTCTTTCGTTCCAATTTTTTGTACAACTCCCGAAGAAGTTTGGCCATTTTCCACGTCTATCCATGATACGTCGTGGATCACCTCCTCTGATGCGACTTTGATTGTTGCACTCCCAAGAGTATGTTGTCTACAAGTAGTATAATTCGATGAGTCCGAATATCGTTTCCGCAGGGAAGTTAAGGTAATTACAAGTGTTTAAATAAAATTTGAAAACTGTCAAAGTTATATCAAAATTATTATAATTATAATTTATGAAATAATCTGAACCGATCAATTCAAAGCTTATTTTCAGGTAGTTAAATATGCATGGCCTTCAGAAATTCCTAGTAAGAGTCTCAACTCCATATCCTCACAGGTTAATAAATATTTTAATTTATGGGAACAATTTCTCTCATGGAGTTGGAATATAGATAAATGCTCAGGAAAATGGTTTACAGAAGGCAGATAGACAAACGAGCCAAACTAATCAAAAGATATGAAATCCCTTGATTCAAAATCTAGTTGTTCTTATTATATATTTTTTCCTGAATTTTTTTTTAACATCATGGAGTCATACTAAGTTTATATGCTTCTTGACCACATATTTATTTAGTTTGTACAATATATTTCTCTCCTTTTTTTTTTGAATTTTTATGAGAGATAAATGGGTCGTAGCATATATATAACTTAAAAATTACATAGTTCTTCAACATCTTTCTTCATTTTTTTCTCTTTTTTTCCAGGAAATATCATTTTTTTTTCAAAATAAGAACTCAGGATCTAGACAATTGATAGCCTCTCGATGATCAATAAAGGCTCGCAAGCTGTTTTTCCAATCCTCTCCACTCACTCACAAAATATGTGTGAGTTTAAAAATTTTAGGCACTCTTATCATGTATATCTTGGGCCATATAATTTAATAACTGATTTTATCACAATGGTTAATCATTCAAAAAGATTTCATAAATCATGTTTTTATAATGATCAGAATATTAAAATTGACGTTTTTTCAAATAAAAGTTTAAACATTCTTAGATAGATTATTACATTTTCTAATTTAAACCTTTCAAACATGTAATTTAATGATATTTTTGCAAAAATTACTAAGATACAAACAATAAATATTGTTTTATTTTAAAATAATATTTTTAAATTTTTTTAAAGTGTTTTTTAAAGTTTTTCTCCCCCCAATCAGAATATGATTTTGTTCCTGTTGTGGGGACCCGGATGCTAACTTATCTTCTTTAATTAACTGGGACTAAATGGATCAATTGTGTATGCTTCTTTGATAAATTTTTTTTTTATCATATCCAAGCAATGCTAATTAAAAGTATATACAAGCATACAATAAGTTAAGTTTATTTATTGTACAAGATCAAATGTAAAGTCTACAACACATGATCAACTTGCAAATTTATTCCATTTACAAACCATCTAACTAGTGTTTGTTTCCATCAATACACGTCTAGGAATAAACCACCAGTTTCATATCTAAGCCCGGATCACCACGCTAATCATCACTCGTTCAAGCTCTTTTCGGTACTGATCATGTCCCACCTATTGCCATGCACACATACAAACACGACAACAGCCGAAAACTTCGGTGAGAATAAATTCCAGTATAAAACATGTATACATGCAATGCATAAGATCATATACAAAACATAAACCATGTATCAAAAACATGAATCATGATTTTATGACACATTAGTGAATACAGATAAAACTCTTGACTCGACTCAACTCTAAGTCTAGGGATCCCGGTTTGAATAAGACGTAACAAATCTCTCACCTACTCTCCCAATCGGGGTGGCGGTACGTCTTATTCCTAGACTTCGGTCCTTTCTGTATCGAACATCTACAATAGGAATCGATCTACTCCTAAGCAATTCGATACCACCGAACATCTAGTAACTTGGCTGCTCTGCCAAGGACTCATCTATCTTAAGTGCATTTCTATAGTTCAATAGACAAAATATAAACACCTCAAAGCATAAACTATCTAGTATGTGGTTTAGGGAAACTCCAGTTCAATCTGACTCGAGTCGTATCTCCCGGTTCAATATTGATTTATACATTTCTTTGTTCGGTGTTTGGTTGGATGAAATCAATCTTCAAAACCTTCAATACCAAACTGAAATAAGAATTGAGAGGCATGAGATCACATACAACTCAATCTACTTACGTGATAGGCTTACTATTCGGTCTAGATTTATTTCAACGGCATAACGGCGTCATTTCGATATACCGACAACTCACTCATCAATAGATTCAATGTCACAACTCATCATCATCAACCAATGATATACACAAGTCACAAAATCAGTATAATCCCACTTACATATATGCTGAAAATTCATAACAATCGTATACGATAACATTTCTTCGATCCGGTTTCGATTCTACTTATCTCCACATATCAAGAACACATCCTATAGCTCAAAATCTGATTTCCCCAACATGATATTTTCAAATCAAGCAAGAACATCTTAAAACATACATCCTTTGGAAGCTAGTGACAAGAGGATGATCACAAATCTAATCTTGGATCGAAAATTGAACGGTCGGATTTCACAAAATCACAAATCTAAAATATGGAAGCTTGGGAATTCTTAATACTCTCGGTTCCTTCCTCTGGAAATCTGAATGAAGGAATTAGAAGTGTTGATATATATATCTTGCATGTAAGGGAAAATGGCTTCACCCTATCACAACACGTCTCGCGCATATGCGCGACCATCCTCGGCGCATATGCGGGAGACACTATTTCTCGGCGCGTGTAAGTCTCGGCAGCTCGCGCATATGCGCGCACCTCTTCCGTGCATATGCGCGAGGTCCTTCACAACTCTCGGGTACCCTCGCGCACATGAGTGAATACACGTCGCGCATATGCGCGAGGTTCTCTGCCTGCCTCGCGCATATGCGTCCAGCCCGGTCGCGCATATGCGCGAGGTGTTCTGTCCTGGCGCATACTTCGGTCTTCTTTTCGTCTATCCCGGTCTGATCCATTTCGTCTATAATCACCTCAATTTATCCACAATTTATTTAAGATTACGATAATCGAATTCTCAGGCATTACATTTCTCCCCCCCTAAGATACGATTTTGTCCCCGAAATCCCAGGCAATCAAAATACATCAACAAGAAGGTATAACAAAAACTGAATAGAAACTCACATCAGTGAAATAACTCTGGGAATCTCTGTCTCATATCTGACTCAGTCTCCCAGGAACCTTCCTCAATGCCATGACGACTCCATTGAATCTTGGTGCGTGTTTTCTTGATTGCTCGCAAGTGCACGACGTCAAGTTATAGTAAAATGTAATTTTGAGTACAAGTGTCGATCGCACGAGGAATGTATTTCTAAACTTATATTAGTGCTTGTAATTGAAATAGTCTCGACTTTATTTAGAATAATCAATTGACAGATTTCTTTGCACCAATAACTAGATTGGAAATAAGTTTAATTATAGTACCAAATAGTAGTAAACAACAATGGAATAAAAGATCTAGAGGTCCGATTTCACGCAACTATCCACCATGTGTTATTTTGTGCAGCTATATTATAAATATCCTTCTTATTCATTAGCCAAGAATTCTATAATTATCTACTCCCTCTTCCGAGTGCTAAGTAGATACTAATTATCTAACAAAGGATTGTAACGTCCCCGTCAACAATCTATAATTAAATAACACAATAAGCAATAACTTCTTTTAATGGCTTCAATAGCAATATATGTCCTCCCGAACTATATAAATACCATCGATGTATTTTTCCCTTTCTTGTTTATAAATTCCCTTTTCCAAGTGATAAATTATAAACATAAGAATTATTCAAGATATGGCCAGTAAAATGAAAGCATTAAGATTGGAAAAATACAAATGAACAATAAGGAAAACTTATATAGCATAATTCATAAATCCCAACACATGGTTTCTAGTTTTGTTCCATCATTCCTCTAGAAATAAAAATTAGTTCATAATAATAAAAACAACACAACAAAACATGGTTTTAAAACAAGACATATCAAATGAAAAATAAAAGAAAGAAGACTTAGAACAAGATGTTGAAGTGCTGATTCCGTCCTCGGATTTGTGCAAAAGAATTCTCAAGAACTTGATGAACTTGATCTTCAATCTTTCTTCAGCAGCCTCCACTCCTTCCTTAGCTCTCCAATACCCTAGATGGTAAGTAAAAGATGCCTTTTTATAGTCCAGACAAGCTTCCCCACGGAGCACACCATTTTCATAGACATTTATTCGAAGTCCACAAAGTTACAGATTTTTCGGACTCTGTTTTGCGAAGGACCGCGGATGCGCTACAACACAGACCGCGGGTGCGGTGTTGTTTCGGGGAAACTTTCATTTTCGAACTACGAAGACCGCGGGTGCGCTTGAAATGTTACCGCGGGTGCGCTGGAGCTTCGGCCATTTTTTATCTTTTGCACTTTCCAATTCAACACTTTACTAATCCAAACTCTCATTCTAAGCTTCCAAACTACAACAACAAAAACAACAATAAATCACATAAAACCTGCTCAGAAATCACAAAATTCCAAGTTAAAAACAAGTAATAAAAGTACAATAAATTGCACTTATCAAATTCCCTCAAACTTAAGATTTTGCTAGTCCCGAGCAAAACAAAACAACATAAACAAACAAGTCATGAAATACTTTAAAGAACTTGGCCTCAAGATATTTTAACTAACTCTTCATGCATTCACAATTCAAATCAATTCAACCAATTTTTCATCCGGATATAATCATGCAATCGGTTAATTTTCTTAACTTCTAATCTCTTCAACTCATGTTTCAAAACATTCTCAATCGATTTGAATTTTTACAAACACAAATCAAGAGGTCTATTCCGGTTAAAAATTGGGTTCAAAGCAATATTCATTCAAGAAAGGAATACCCAATAAATATTTGATGCAGTGAGGTGTGTGTAAAATTGATCAAGATTCGTACTCAATGAAAGTGTTTATCGATTGTCCATAAGCTAGATCCTCCCAATCACTCTCCACTAGTATATTGGACAACTATGACTAGGTTAATAGGATTTTCAATGGTTGTAATGTTAGGCCTTGGCTCATGGCTACAAATAAAAATTAAGAGTTCAAATAAGGGAGTAAGTTGAATTTTATCTCTTTTGCAAACTCCACTTTTTTTTTATCTCCATTTTTTATTCATTTCATCTTTTTTTCTCCCCTTTTTCTCCAACTTCTTCAATCACACATCATTCATCAATTTTTCTTTTCTTTTGTAGGAGAATATCACTTTCTTTAATCTTTTGAATTCTTACTCCCTTGAGAAGGTAGGAAATAATTGTATAAGATATTCAAAAGATTGGTAAATGTGGGATAATTGAAAGAATATTCGAATGGGGGTCTTTTACACATATTTACGTGTGCCATTCAAATTCATATAAGCTCAAAGATGTGAGAAATGATAAATTAATTTTATTTGGTGGCTTGAACGGCTCAATCGATCCGAAAATCACCTAAATCATAATTTGTCCGTATTTCGCCTCGAGTGATGTTTGGATAGTTCTAGACAAAATCTCAATTCACCAACACAAAGTAGAATCTAATCATCGTGAAAAATGTTGTTTCAATGCATCAACCAAATACATATATATTCAAAAGAAAAGTGCTTGACTTCCAAGAAATTTCAAGAACACAATTCTTTTCTCATATAGGCTCAAGAGGGCTTCAAATGAATATTTATGAACAATATAAATAGGCCCAAATAAAGTCAAAGATTGCCTCAATCATATATGTGTTTACAAAAATTTATTTCGATGTCAAATGAAAATCACAGAGTTGTATAGAAACTATAAGTCTCAAACTTACCAAATCTCATGATTGTTCACTAAATTTTTCAAATTGATCGATTAACATGAATGTAATGCATGACTTTTCTTCTTATTGCAACATTTTTCTTTTCTCATCATTGGCCATATATAAAAAAAAATATTTCATGACTAAAACACTACAAACACACAAGCAAACAAAAAAAAAAACTCAAAAGTAATTAAAACACTCAAATTACACTAAATAAATAAATAAACACACAAAATAAAATAAAATAAAATAAATAAATAAACAACATCTCCCCCAAACTAAAACATGTGCATCGTTCTCGATGTAAATAAGCATGAAAATTAGAGGAATACACATACTTCGGGCAACGACCGTCAGTGGTCATCGCCATCCTCATCATCTGCGTCATCATGGGGTGGATGGAACTCCGGCGGGTGGTATATGGGTGGCCACTTGTTGAATCCGATTGAAATTGCTGAGCCAAGACAGATGTAAAATCCATCATATATCCCATAAATGTATCGGATCTAAACCGAAACTCATCCATGTTGATACGAGCACGGATGGTCAGGCGCCAAGGAAAGCATGGGACCCTTTGGAGTTGCCGGAGGGACCAATCACGAGGGGACGATTGAAGAAGTTCAAGGAAGCGTTGCACAGACTTATGAGCAATGAAGAAGGACTTACAAGCAAGGAGCAGAGTGCTGAAGGGTTTGTGGTGCATGGGATTGAGTTCGGAAGGCATAGGAACACCATTCAAGTGATGAACGAAGAAAAGTGGCAGAATGCTTCGCGCCCGAGCGGTAAAAAAACTACCGCCCGAGCGCCAGATGGACTGTCCAAGACGTGATTTCCAGAACACCCGGCGCCCGAGCGGCAACATTCTACCGCCCGAGCGCGAATAGTGCAGAGCCCTTGGCGCTCGAGCGGTAATATTCTACCGCCCGAGCGCGAACCAGTTCCGGAAAAATCCTAGTTTCCTAGTTAGAGTTTTGATTATTTTGGTAACTAGATTTGCAATCTTTTTCTAATATGTAGACATATTTGCACGAAATTTTGAACACTTATTCAGATTATTATTGATATTTTTATCATTTTTCTTGAGTTTTCTCTCAAACAATCAAAGCTTTTGCTTTGTCAAACAAAAATCAAACTTATCAAAGTTTTTAACTTTGTGGCGTTTGTCAATCGTGCTTGTGCGGATTGTCGTCGACTTGTTCTTCGAAGGTTCGTTATAACTTCGGTTTTTTGTTTCGTGATTATTGTTGCTAGACTTTTCATAGTTTAGAGGTGAAAATCACAACACACACAATTGATTCAAAAGATCAGGACAACAACGATTCTTTGTTCGTTATTGAATTGAGGGCGCGATTCAATTTTAATCGTGTTTGCTATTCGTCGTACAAAGATTCACATCATTTGGTATCAGAGCTTAGGTTCATTGAATTCAAGTAAGTATCTTGTTATTCAATTTTCAGATATGTTATTTCTTCGTAGTTTCCAGATCTGTTTTCGTTTATCGTTCTTCATCTTTTCGTGAATCTGTGATTCTCGAAGAAAAGTTGATTTTTTTTATTTTTCTTTGGTGATTTTCGAGCAAGTACTAAAAAAAAAAAAAAAGAGTACAAAAATTCCGAAAATTCACCATTAATTCCTTTCGATATCTTGTTCTACTTCCTTTAGAGAGTCATAATCAATTGCCTCTCACAGTAAAAAAAAAAAATTATTATTTATCTTCAAATTGCTTGTCTACGCAGTCTAAGTGGGTCGATCACAATTGTTCACAAGTTGAAACTTGATTGTTTGATACACAACTACAAAGCTTGAGCACCTTGAGAGAACTCTCGAATTCGAGTGACATTACTTGAGTGCGAGTGAATTTCTTGGAGTGAACGGTGAGTATTTGTTGTGAGCAAAAAAAAAAAAAATTGAGAGAAAAGACGAGTGAATTTCTTTGGAGTGATCGTGAGCATTTGGGTGAGGATTATTTTGTTTCTACTAACGTTTTCTTGCAGGTACAAATTTGAAATTAAATGGAGAGGGAGGTAGGAGATAGTTTGAACCCGGGGCTGTCTAAGGTTCAAATGGAGGCGTTGTTTGGGCATTTTAGTAGGATGATGATGACCCAAATGGAGTCATTACATGAAAGGTTGGATAAGCTTGAAGTTGGTACTAGTGGGGGTAAGGCTAAGTCTAAAGATTTGGGTAGAGGAGAAGAAGAGGAGGAATATGATTTGGGAGGAGACGAGGAGAGTCAAAATGAAAATTGGGGTAGGAATGGAAGAGGTAGAGGATTCGGTAGAGGTAGAAGAGAAGCCGTACGGGGTAGATATGATGGGAGTAGGGAAGATGGTAACATGGGTAGCATTAAGATGAAAATTCCATCGTTCCATGGGAAGTCTGACCCGGAGGCGTACTTAGAGTGGGAAAAGAGGGTAGAGTTTGTGTTTGAGTGTCACCACTACGCCGAACAAAAGAAGGTGAGGTTGGCGGTGGTGGAATTCTTAGATTATGCTCTCATTTGGTGGGATAAACTAGTGACCACTAGAAGGAGGTATAATGAGAGACCTATTGAATCTTTGGATGAGATGAAGAGGGTCATGTAGAAAAGGTTTGTGCCCAATCAATACTATAGGGAGATGTTTAAGAGGTTACAAACTTTGAGGCAAGGGTTGAAGAGTGTTGAGGACTACTATAAGGAGATGGAGGTAGTCATGATTAGGCAAATATTGAGGAGGATAGTGAGGCGACCATGGCTCGTTTTCTTTGTGGTTTGAACAGGGAAATTCAAGATCAATTGGAGCTTCGGCACTACTTGGATCTAGACGAGATGGTGCAAATGGCCATAAAAGTGGAGCAACAACTCAAAAGGCATGGAGTTGGCCGCACCAATCAAACTGGGGGTTCATCATCTTCTTGGAGGTCAAATGTAGTGAAGCGTGAGGAGAGTAAAGTGGTGGCCAAGCCCAAATTTGAAACCAAACTAGAGGCGCCTAAACAAGGAGTGCAAGGTAAATCTGAAACTCCTCTTACTCGTTCTAGAGATACTAGATGTTTTAGGTGTCAAGGGTTAGGACATATTGCTAGTGAGTGCCCTAATAAAAGAGTGATGATTTTGAATGAATATGGTGAGTATGAGTCTCAAAGTGAGGGGGAAGACGATGATGATGAGATGCCTGTGTTAGAGGATCCCGATGAGGGATATGAGGCGGTTGTAGGTGAAGCACTAGTGACTAGGCGTATCATGAGTGCCCAAGTCAAGGAGGAGGAGATTAACCAAAGGGAAAACTTGTTCCATACTAGGTGTTTTGTAAATCAAAAGGTTTGCAATTTAATCATAGATGGGGGGAGTTGTACCAATGTGGCTAGTAGTGAGATGGTGGAAAAATTGGGTTTACCTACATTAAAACATCCCCAACCATATAGGCTTCAATGGTTGAAGGATTGTGCGGAGGTGAAGGTGAACAAACAAGTGTTGGTGTCTTTTTCTATTGGGAAGTATGTGGATGAGGTTTTGGGTGATGTGGTACCCATGCATACATGTCATATCTTGTTGGGTAGACCTTGGCAATATGATAGGCGGGTGACACATGATGGGTACAAGAATAGGTATTCATTTATGATGAAGAAAGATTCCATTGTTTTACTTCCATTGTCCCCAAAGCAAGTGTTGGAGGACCATTTGAAAAAAAAGAAGAGAGATGAGGCCGAAAAAAAGAGTGAACTAAAAAGTGAGATGGCCTTTGAAAACAAAAATGAGATGGCTGAAAAAAAGAGTGATAAAAAGAGTGAGATAGCCATACAAAATAAAAATGAGAGGGAAGAAAAAGAGAGGAAAGAAAATGAGAGGAAAGAGGCCAAAAAGAAATCATATATGGCCCAAAAAAGTGAGTTGAAACACTTGTTGCACACACATGAACCACTTGTGTTGATTTTTTATAAAGAGATCCTCTTTAACACAAGTGATATAGCCGGTTTCCTTCCGACCATTGTTATTTCACTATTGCAGGAATTTGATGATATATTTCCGGAGGAGCTACCTCAAGGACTACCGCCTTTGAGGGGGATTGAACACCAAATTGATTTGGTGCCCGGGAGTGCATTGCCAAATCGTCCAGCTTATAGGAGCAATCCGGAGGAGACGAAGGAGCTTTGTGCGTGAGTCCATGTCACCTTGTGCGGTACCTGTTTTATTAGTTCCTAAGAAAGATGACTCATGGCGTATGTGTGTAGATTGTAGGGCAATCAATAACATAACCATTAAGTATAGGCATCCCATACCTAGGCTAGATGATATGTTAGATGAATTTCATGGTGCTTGTATCTTTAGCAAAATTGATTTGAAGAGTTGTTATCACCAAATTAGGATGAGAGAAGGTGATGAGTGGAAAACGGCTTTTAAAACCAGGTATGGGTTATATGAGTGGATGGTCATGCCTTTTGGCTTGACTAACGCTCCTAGCACTTTTATGAGGTTAATGAACCATGTCTTGCGTGCATACATATGAAAATTTGTTGTTGTTTACTTTGATGATATCCTAGTATATAGCAAAGACTTGGATGAGCATGTTAATCACTTGAGACTTGTGTTAATCACACTAAGGGCTGAAAATCTATATGCTAACTTAAAGAAATGTGATTTTTGTACAAGCAAACTTGTCTTTCTTGATTTTGTGGTAAGCTCACAGGGGATACAAGTGGATGAAGACAAGGTAAGTGCTATTTTAGATTGGCCATCGCCTACTACTGTTGGTCAAGTCCGAAGTTTTCATGGACTTGCAAGCTTCTATAGGAGGTTTGTAAAGGATTTTAGCACACTTGCAGCTCCGATGACGGCGGTAATTAAGAAGAACGTTCCATTCTATTGGGGCGAGGAGCAAGAGAAGTCTTTTAATCTTATTAAGCACAAATTGATTAATGCTCCTTTACTTGTTTTACCTGATTTTTCTAACACTTTTGAAATTGAATGTGATGCGTCAGGTGTAGGTATTGGCAGAGTTTTGATGCAAGGGGGACGGCCAGTGGCGTACTTTAGCGAAAAGCTCAATGGAGCAGCCTTGAACTACCCCACGTATGATAAGGAGTTCTACGCACTTGTGAGGACTCTAGAGACGTGGCAGCACTACTTGAGGCCTAAGGAGTTTGTGATTCACACGGATCATGAGTCTCTTAAGCACCTTAAGGGGCAGCAGAAGTTGAACAAGCGGCACGCCAAGTGGGTGGCATTCATTGAAACATTTCCCTACATCATCAAGTACAAGCAAGGTAAGGAAAATGTAGTGGCCGACGCACTATCACGGAGGTATGTACTAATCTCTACTTTGGAGTCTAAAGTTTTGGGATTTGAGCATGTGAAGGAATTATATGTGCTAGATGAGGATTTTAAGAATGAATTTGAAATATGTATTCATGGTCCACATGACAAGTTTTATTTGCATCATGGTTTCTTGTTTAAGGAAGATAGGTTGTGCATCCCTAGATCATCCATTCGTGAATTACTTGTTAGGGAAGCGCATGGGGGTGGCCTAATGGGACATTTTGGTGTGGCTAAAACTTTAAGTGCATTGCAAGAACATTTCTATTGCCAACACATGAAACGTGACGTTGAGTGTGTTTGTGATAAGTGCATTACTTGTAGGCAAGCTAAATCTAAAACACAACCACATGGCTTGTATACACCACTTCCCGTCCCTAGTGAACCTTGGGTTGATATTTCTATGGACTTTGTTTTGGGGTTGCCTAGGACAAAGAAGGGGAGGGATTCTATATTTGTTGTTGTGGATAGATTTTCTAAGATGGCACATTTTATTGCTTGTCACAAAACTGATGATGCATCTCACATTGCGGACCTATTCTTTAGAGAAGTCGTTAGGTTTCATGGCATGCCTAGGACTATTGTTTCTGATCGCGATGTTAAATTCTTGAGTTACATTTTTGGAAGACGTTATGGGCTAAACTTGGCACAAAATTGTTGTTTTCTACTACATGTCATCCTCAAACGGATGGACAAACTGAAGTTGTCAATAGAACTTTAGGAACACTTTTGCGTGCTATTCTTAAAAAGAACTTAAAGAATTGGGAAGATTGTTTACCATTTGTTGAGTTTGCGTATAATCGTTGCATGCATTCAACTACGAATTATTCGTCATTTGAGATTGTTTATGGTTTTAATCCTTTGACTCCGTTGGATTTGATGTCTTTACCTGTGAGTGAAAGGTTAAACATGGATGGAAAAAAGAAAGCTGAATTTGTTAGGGGTTTGCATGAAAAGGTCAAGGCCAATATTGAAAAGAAGAATGAGCAAAATGCCAAGCAAGCCAACAAGGGAAAGAAGAAAGTGATATTTGAGAAGGGAGATTGGGTGTGGTTACACTTGAGGAAGGAGAGGTTCCCCGAGAAGAGACGTTCAAAGCTATTACCTAGGGGCGATGGACCATTTCAAGTCCTTGAAAGGATCAATGACAATGCCTACAAACTCGATCTACCAGGTGAGTATAACGTGAGTTCTACTTTTAATGTTAGTGACTTGTCGTTGTTTGATGTAGGTGACGAGCTGGATTTGAGGACAAATCCTTTTCAAGAAGGGGAGGATGATGCGAGCACGGATGGTCAGGCGCCAAGGAAAGCATGGGACCCTTTGGAGTTGCCGGAGGGACCAATCACGAGGGGACGATTGAAGAAGTTCAAGGAAGCGTTGCACGGACTTATGAGAAATGAAGAAGGACTTACAAGCAAGGAGCAGAGTGCTGAAGGGTTTGTGGTGCATGGGATTGAGTTCGGAAGGCATAGGAACACCATTCAAGTGATGAACGAAGAAAACTGGCAGAATGCTTCGCGCCCGAGCGGTAAAAAAACTACCGCCCGAGCGCCAGATGGATTGTCCAAGACGTGATTTCCAGAACACCCGGCGCCCGAGCGGCAACATTCTACCGCCCGAGCGCGAATAGTGCAGAGCCCTTGGCGCTCAAGCGGTAATATTCTACCGCCCGAGCGCGAACCAGTTCCGGAAAAATCCTAGTTTCCTAGTTAGAGTTTTGATTATTTTGGTAACTAGATTTGCAATCTTTTTCTAATATGTAGACATATTTGCACGAAATTTTGAACACTTTTTGTAGAACCCGTAAATCAGTCTACGTTTAAGCCATGCATAATTCTAGATTTTTAAATTTAATTGACTTCATTGCATGATTATTTAAATGCATTTCTTTGAAGTTAATTATTTTATTATTTCAGTTCAGTAGTTTGATTTTTAGCATTTCAGTTATTTCAGTGAGGCCGGACTGGAGTTGGAGTTTTGAGATAAAATTTAATATCCAGAAAATATTTCCAGAAGTTAATTTAGCTAGCAAGTAAGTTCATTTAAGTTAGAAAGGGAGGTTTGAGGATTTAATTTAATTATTTGAGGTTATTAAGAAATAAGCTCATTTAAGTTGCATAATTAAGGGGTTAGCTCACCAAATTAATTAAAGGATTAGTAAAGTTTTTAAGGGTTATTAATTTACTAGATAATTATTTTTCCCTTCCTTTTATTTAGTGAATTTCGGCCACCCCCTTAGACTATTAAACAATTCAGTTGCCTTGCCACCTTTGACCATTTCTTGTATTTAATTAGGAAGATAATTCTTTGATCTTTCTAGCACCATTTAATGATCTAATTAGCATTATCCTATCCTAGTCTAGCATGTAAAAATCGGCCACTACCTCTAGAAACATCCACCAACTCATTTGATATCAAACTAGAATTCAAAATTTAAAATGAGAAGACTTGGTCTTGGATCTTTCCTTATATCTTGCACCTATCCCCCTCACTCCCATAACAAATTATCTCCCCTCCCTCACCACCAAAATACCTCATCATTCAGATCCATTTTCAGTGTAGAAAAGTCGTGAGTTCATAGCCTTAGAGTAGAGAGAAAAATCGAGAGTAAAGAAAACAAGAGAAGCGCTCCACCTCCTCCGTGCCGCGTCGTCGTCGTTTCGTTCGTTTTCTTTCGAAACGAAACCAAGCATGTCTAGATTTTTTCAAACCTCAATCAAGTCATATTATCATTTATTTTTCAGTACATGATCATGTTTATTCAAGCAAAAACCGAGATACATGTCAAAACATTTTGAAACAACACATGCAGAATTTTTGATATTCCTTGGCAAGCTTCACGTTTTTCTTGGTTTGTGAGTTTCAGGTGATTGGTTCGACTCCAGGCTCCCAAGGCGACTTATATACATGTAATAGGATGCATTAGGACCACATTTGTCCATCGGTTTCAGCCCATGCTCGCTGGAAAGCAAGAAATGACAGCAACACCATTTGTATCCCTTTTTGAGTTCGAAAATTCAGTTTGGTTGTCAAGGAGGAAGGATCTGATCTTGGCTGCCCCAAGGGACTATAGCCATAGTTGGATCAATCCCCTAGCATGTCTAAGACGTGACTAAGTCGCCCTTTTGGTGGCTTGGTCCATGGCTCATCGGTTTTAATCAAATCAACAAGAACAGCCCCTTTCCCCATTCGGCTTCTTCATTGGTTCAGCATATGGTTTCGGTTTTTGGTTGCTTGGTATGGCTCTTGGTTGGCCTATGGCCCATATCCACGGTTCATACCATGCCCCTATATGTCTAGATCGTGCCATGGTCAATCAAATGGCCACTGGAACGACGCAAGACATCGATCTAAGCAAAACACTACACACGCATGCACGTTGGTTCTCGGTTGGAGTTTCGGTTGAGTTTTGGTGTGACGCGGATTGTGGCTGGCCTAGGGCCCTTAGCTATGGTTCAAATCACTCCTTGGGATGTTGGTAAGAGTCTCTGGTCAGTGGTTCATGCCCCAATGGCCGGTAGTCTCGAAAACAACACAAGTTACACGATTGTACAGTTGCTGGAATTTTACAGCAAGTTGCTGTGTCGGTTCGGTGGCTCGTTCGAGTTTTTGGTTGGCTTTTAGCCCATGGCCTTGGACTGGACAGTGCCTCATTGAGTTAGGAAGGTCATGTTTTTGACCGTTTGTCATTTGTATTATTTTTGAGGTCGTACGAGAATTTACGGTGCGATGTGCCAAATTGACTCTCGAAAGAGCGTTTCGTGTTTTGGCTTCCATTCCACCTATATTTCGACCCTATCATTTTAAGAGCATTATTTTATGATTTTTCAGCGTATTTTAAACATAACTATACGTCGGTTTGGTGTCGGTTCAGGTTGGCTCGGAGTCATGATTAAATGCGAAGTCATTAGGCGTCATAGTCGCATCTTTTGAACTAAATTGCATAGTTGGTCAAGTTTAAGCTATTGCATATTTTTCATAGCCCAGTTAGGTTGCAGCGAGCCTGGGGACGATCCAATCCAATCCAGTTGGCAAAATTACAGGATTTTTCATTACGTCAGTTAATTATATTACGTGCATGAAAACAGAAAATGATTATTTTTTAGATTTATGCAATATGGCTTGTGGTTCATTCACTATGTGAGAGTGTTATTTTATACGGTCGCCATTGACCGATCAGTTCAGTATGGTACCACCCGGTCGCCAGTGACCGGCCAGCTCAGTTCAGTTTCAGCCTCCCCGGTAGCCAGTTACCGATCAGTTCAGCTTAGTGCAGTGACCACAGGCGTAAAACATAATCTCAACAGAAAATTTTATCAGTTATTTCAGTACAGGCTCCAAGGAGCAAACATTTTTACTGTGATTATCAGTTCAGTTATGCACGTATTATAATTGCTCAGTACAGATTATTTTCAGTATGCCTCAGGACAAGATATGTTAACTCATGCATATTTTAATTCAGATTTTTACTCGTTACCTGCGATATATGCATGCTGAGTCTTTAGGCTCACTAGACTTGATTGTTGTAGGTACTGATGAGGCCAGGGCCGAGCGCGGGGACCAGTGAGCCAGCTTGGGTCGGCAGTAGTGGCACCCGAGGACCTCAGAGCAGCAGTTGTTATTTTATTCCGCAAACATTTTATCAGTCGTTGGATATTTTTAAATTGTGATTTTTGGCAAACTTTATTTTCTTCCGCTGCAATATTTTGAAATATTGAACTTGATTCACCAGTGATTTTATGAATGAGGCCATTTAAGTTCTTTTAAAAAGAAAATTTTTAATTTTTCCGCAAATTTTCAAGCAAGAAGTTACAGGGCCTCTGCACTTATTCAGATTATTATTGATATTTTTATCATTGTTCTTGAGTTTTCTCTCAAACAATTAAAGCTTTTGCTTTGTCAAACAAAAATCAAACTTATCAAAGTTTTTAACTTTTTGGCATTTGTCGATCGTGCTTGTGCGGATTGTCGTCGACTTGTTCTTCGAAGGTTCGTTATAATTTCGGTTGTTTATTTCGTGATTATTGTTGCTAGAATTTTCATAGTTTAAAGGTGAAAATCACAACACACACACTTGATTCAAAAGATCGGGACAACAACGATTCTTTGTTCGTTATTGAATTGAGGGCGCGATTCGATTTTAATCGTGTTTGCTATTCGTAGTACAAAGATTCACATCACATGTCTTGGCGTTGATTTCGCATTTCTTCTTCCAAAATGGTCAACCTATCTCTCCTATTTCGTTGTTGCGGTTGTGGTTGTGGTTCTTGAGCCTAAGCCTGGGCATGTCTCTCTGCAGCTCGTCTGTTAAATTCCCTTTCAGCTCGACGTGCCGCCGCTTGTTCACCTCTCACTACCCTATGTGGTTGAACTAACACAATGGGATTTTTCGGCTTTAACAATTCTTCATTCACTACCCAAGTCACTCCCGCATTCTGCCATAATGCAATGATAAGAGAAGGGTGAAGGAGTCCACTAGGAGAGTTACCTCTTGCATAATCAAGCATCGAACTCTGAAGCAATTGACCTAAATCAATTGTCTTCCCCGTCATAATGCAAAAAGTAAGAATAGCTCTCTCCTTGATGACTGTGGTGGTATGCTCGGTAGGCTTAATCCTAGCAGAAATAAAGGAATACCAATCTTTGGCAACTCTTTTCAGATCAGATTTGGCTAGCCTGACATGCACATCATCCCTCATTCTCCACTCCGCTGCCTCTATGCAAATTGATCGAAGAATATTATTATAATCAACATGCTCAGTCCTGTATTCTTCATATTCATCGTGCATTACATGAGGGATACCATATAACGTATTGATCGTATGTGCATCAAAGGCTATACCATTTTTCCTCACACCAACACCTTCAATTGATCATGCCTAACCTTGAGGTTAGCATAAAATTCTCTCACCAACGAAATGACAGCATCTTGTGGCTGCCTGCCAAACTCCTCCCAATGCCGAGCAGTAAGCATTATTCCAATTTCAGTTCTAGGGAAACTAAGATCAAATCCCCTTTCTTTTATAATGCTCTTGTTCAAAATTTTCCCATAGTTTTCCTCCGCATTCTCGTCCCAAAACCTGTTTGCATCAAAATTTGCAGATGATGATGCACCCTTGGATTGTTTTTTTCTTGGAGGCATTTTATCGAACACCTTTCAATCACCAACTTCTTCTCAATCCAATTCACAAAATTTAATGATTCTTGCACTCCCCCAAACTTAATACTCACAATATCCACACCTCAACAATTATACATACCAATCCAAATAACAAAGTCACAAATATACTCCACAAAAATTTAATTATCTTCCATATCCAAGAGCACCAAAATTTCGAATTTTCAACAAATATACAATGGATTTGCTCACCTTGAGTGTTTTGAAATGTTTTTTGAAGAACAAAATCAAAGCTCCATTCAATTCTTGAAGAAATTTTCGAGCCCCTTTGAAACCCTAGGTTTAGTGTTGATTGTATGAAATGTAGATGGAAATTTGAGTGGAATTGATGCGATCCCGCCCACGAGATCTTTAATTTTTCCCGATCTTTGAAACAAGTAATTGATAGGTGTGAAAATCGCCTCTAGATCACGCGGTCTAGCAACAATTCATCAACGATAGAAACAATCTCGTTCAAGAGAACCTCCAAAGAACCCGTCCTTGGCAACCCTCGTGATATTCGATTGACAAACGCCACAAAAGATAAATCTTTTGATAAGTTTGATTTGATACAACGCAAAAGTTATAACGAAACTTAAGCTTGTTTTTGAGAGAATTCTCAAAGAAAGTTTTATAAACTCAATCAATAATGAACAAAAGTTGTTTTCAATCAATAAAATTCGTCTATATATTGATACCAAATCAAAAAGATATGAAATCTACTTGCCAAGATAATAAAAACTCTAAAATAGGAAAGTATGAATTTTCTTCACGCAGCAGGCGCGCTCGGGCGCGATATTTCTACCGCTCGGGCGCAGGGTCTTCTGGACTGTTCGCGCTCGGACAGTAAGTATGGCGCTCGGGCGGTAATATTTGACCGCTCGGGCGCCGATGCTGCTGGACTCAACTTCATCTATCACTTGAATAATGTTCTTGTGACTTCCAAACTCACTTCCATGCATCAAAAATCCTCCAGCACTTTGCACCTCGCTGGTAAGACCTTCTTCATTGCTCATAAGTCCTGTGCAACGCTTCCTTGAACTTCTTCAATCGTCCCCTCGTGATTGGTCCCTCCGGCAACTCCAAAGGGTCCCATGCTTTCCTTGGCGCCTGACCATCCGTGTTCGCATCATCCTCCCCTTCTTGAAAAGGATTTGTCCTCAGATCTTTGATATCTACACAAAAACGAAGCAAGTTAGTAATAACAAGAATTGTATGACTAATATGCTTACCTTTAAACTCAAGTTTGTAGGTGCTATCGCTTGCTCGCTCTATCAACACTGGACTTTCCAACATCACCATTGTCTTTCCTATAAACTCATCAACTTCTCCACATATCAAGTAACAAATGACACCAAATAATAACAACAAGATATCATTAAGTATCACAAAAATCAGATTTCTCCCCTTCTTAGACCTAGTCAACACCAAAATAATATCCACACACGTGTACGACCATAGTTCACTAGGAATAAGATATAACTGATACCTGACATATGAATACACTCGACATGTCATTCTCCTGTATGTAATGCATATACCCCAATCACACTCAACATGTCGTTTCATGTGCAACCAACACATAAAATCATTCATTTTATCTAAGGTAAAAACACCACTATATGCATCACTAGTACGTAACTCATGCAATGAATGTAGAATGACGAATTTATTCTCCTTAAAATTGTACTCAGTATGAACATAAAAATTCTTATGTTCGATGCATGATTCACAATTCCACCCAATAGACCTCCTCATATGCAACCATAGTAAAAATTCATGCATCCTATCAATGACCCTATTTACTTCATGGCTACCAATCAAACAAAGGTCATGCACCTCAATATCAAACAACAACTCATGCGAGGGGTGTAGGATGAAAAATTTATTCTCTTTAAACAAATATTCATCATGAACAAAGAAATAATCATATTCATCCTTGCACCTCTCAAAACCATAACCAAACCAATATAAATCATGCAAATAGGACACAGTAAATGTACTATCCATGCAATCATTTAACTCATCACATGAATTTAATTCTAATGCACACAAGTCATTGCCATGACAAAGCCTCATCAATTTGACAATCTTTGAACACTCAAAATAACTAACATTTGAATTTAATTCATGCATTATATCACCATCCTCAACGCTGTGACTCCCTGACAAAATCGTCATTTCATCGTTAGACCATTTGGACATCACACTTTCAACACTCACCCCAAATTCTTGAGCACAACACAGCAATGAACTAAGATAAGGATTAAAGTCATACCTCATGCTTGTTGCGTTGGCAACTATGCTTACCTCACGGTGATTGCTCTCAACGCCAAATGGATCATTCCCATTGCATTTTTACACCTACCACATTTGCTCGTCTCCTCATCACAACTTCATCATAACCCTGCAAATGAGAAATAACAATGCTCGGGATTGAACCGGCTATATCATCACAAGAATAATAAACCACTTTGTACAAAGGTACTTTAAGGGGTTTATACAAAAGTAAACAACTCTCATCCTCACTCTTTTCACTCTTTTGGGCCTTAAAATTATTTTTCTTTTCTTTTTATTTTTCTTTGGCCTCTTTTGCATTTTCTTTTTCTTTTCTTTCTATAGCCATCTCACTCTTTTGATCACTCATTCTTTCGGCCAATTTAAATTTTCTTTCACTCTCACAATTAAATTGCAGTTGATCATCAGTAATTACAATTGAAATAGGTTGATCAAGAAAGGTACATGATGAATCATAACATGTGCGCAACAAATTATTACAACTTTCTTCTTTCTCCTCCATAGCACACACATTAGAAGAAAATTCACCATCTAAGGATTTACCCTCCACAGCACAACATTCTATGCTCAAGTCAGAAATCAGTGGAGTACCAACCTCCTCAATTCTCTCAACCTCCACTTTAGGTTCAACAACATTCAACTCACCAACTAGTGGAATAATGTCATCAACAAGTTTATCAACCACAACCTCCACTTGAGATTCAAGCCCAACCGCAACATCAACCTCCATTTGAGATTTAAGCTCAACTGGCAATTTTACTACCGTCACCTCCTCACGTGGATATTGGGTGATATCATGCCCAACTTCTAAACACCAACAACATATAATATAACAAGTACGAGAATTTGAGTTTTTAAATGTACCTTGATATTCATGGTTCAAAACAACCTTCGGTCTAGTTATGACCTTCTTCTCTTCACTCGACCTTCGTGCGGATGTCAAGAACTCCTTGCACGAGTCAATTCCCTGCCTACCACTCGATTTGCACTTCCTATCATCACGATCCAAATGCAATGCTCTATCCCCACCAAATCTACTACCTCGTCTCTTCTCGTTAGCACTACCCTCAAGCCTATCCAACCTTTCATGTAAAGGCTTAAGCTCCTTCTCCCATATTCTATCAATCCCCCTTAACATTGTTTGAAATTGAAGATCGTCAATCATTATACCTGCAAGAAAAGGTTAGTAGAAACAATAAAATAAATAAACTTCCTCACCACAAATCCTCACTAGTCACTCCAAGAAAAATTCACTCGCACTCGTCTTTTTCCCTCACCACAAAACCTCACAAATCACTCCAATGAAAATTCACTCCACTCAAATATTTTTCACTCAAGTGAGAATCCTCAAGGGGGCGCTTAAGTCTCGTGGCTTCCACGTATCAAAACTTATGAGATCAATCATGTGACGCTTGAAATTCGACTCACTTAGACCACACAAGAACAAGCAACTCTGGAAATTGACTAGAATGCGACTAAATGACAAGGACAAACTTAACGCTAAATATAAGCGCTAAAATTCCAACAAACACCCGATCCAAAAATATTTTTTTCGAGTGAACAGTAACTCCGGCCTGAACAGTTTCGTGAATAATTTCGGCGGATGAACAGTAACTCCGCCAGATGAACAGTAATTTCGTAGACGATGAACACTATCTCTGCGGATGAATAGTGCCGTGAACAGTAAATCTGGCGATGAACAGTAATTTCAGATATGAACAGAAATTTCGATGAACAGTAATTTCCGATGTGAACAGTACTTCCGATGAACAGTAACTCCGGCGAATGAACAGTAATTCGCGAATTTTTTTTTTTTTTTGAATTCAACAAATCCGTAGAAATCGCTACACGAAAATCGGTATTGAAAATCCTACGAAGAATTGAACGGATACGCTTACTTGAATCAAAAACCAAAAGCTCTAATACCAAATGATGCGATCCCGCCCACGAGATCTTTAATTTTTCCCGATCATTGAAACTAGTAATTGATAGGTGTGAAAATCGCCTCTAGATCACGCGGTCTAGCAACAATTCATCAACGATAGAAACAATCTCGTTCAAGAGAACCTCCAAAGAACCCGTCCTTGGCAACCCTCGTGATATTCGATTGACAAACGCCACAAAAGATAAATCTTTTGATAAGTTTGATTTGATACAACGCAAAAGTTATAACGAAACTTAAGCTTGTTTTTGAGAGAATTCTCAAAGAAAGTTTTTATAAACTCAATCAATAATGAACAAAAGTTGTTTTCAATCAATAAAATTCGTCTATATATTGATACCAAATCAAAAAGATATGAAATCTACTTGCCAAGATAATAAAAACTCTAAAATAGGAAAGTATGAATTTTATTCACGCAGCAGGCGCGCTCGGGCGCGATATTTCTACCGCTCGGGCGCGGGGTCTTCTGGACTGTTCGCGCTCGCACAGTAAGTATGGCGCTCGGGCGGTAATATTTGACCGCTCGGGCGCCGATGCTGCTGGACTCAACTTCATCTATCACTTGAATAATGTTCTTGTGACTTCCAAACTCACTTCCATGCATCAAAAATCCTCCAGCACTTTGCACCTCGCTGGTAAGACCTTCTTCATTGCTCATAAGTCCGTGCAACGCTTCCTTGAACTTCTTCAATCGTCCCCTCGTGATTGGTCCCTCCGGCAACTCCAAAGGGTCCCATGCTTTCCTTGGCGCCTGACCATCCGTGTTCGCATCAGGAATTTGTGAAGTTATGTAGGTGTGGAGTGTATTTTTGTGCTTGAAAGATCAAAATGTGAGTGTGGAATGTATTTTGAGTGGAGTTTTTCGAAGTGGAGGAAGAAAATTTGAGATGTGTTCTTCGTTTATGTCTAAATTCTGCCCGATTCAGTTTTTAAAACCATCGACCGCGGGTGCGGTGCAAGAAGGACTGCTGGTGCGGTATGGCTTCGAATAATTTTTGATACTCAATATTCCAGGACCGCGGGTGCGGTAGATCAAAGACCGCGGGTGCGGTATGGTCTCGGCAATTCTTTTCAAAATATTAATTCAAAGACCGCAGGTGCAGTGTGCAAGGAACCGCGGGTGCGGTATAGCTTCGAAAAATACAGCGCGGGTGCACTCCAATACAGATCGCGGGTGCAGTCTTGTCTCGGCAATTTCTTGAAAATTTTTCTTCCTTGACCGCGGGTGCGTTGTACCTTCGGTAAATTTTATTTTTTTGTTACAAAGCTACCGCGGGGGCGCTTCAAACTATACCGTGGATGCGGTTTTCCTTCGGGAAATTTTTTTCTTCTCCAATTTTTAGTCCTGAAAAGAAAACAATTGAGATTTATTAGATTTGGGAAGATATAAGCACACACTTTACTAAAAGTACACAACCAAAAATAATCATGATACAAAAATAAAAGCAAAACCGAAAACAAAATGCAAAAGAGAAACAAAAATTTGGGTTGCCTCCCAATAAGTGCTTGGTTTAACGTCTTCAGCCCGACTTTCACTAGTCTGATTAGGTTGGTTCGCTCAGCTTGACATTGTCGATATTCCTTACTTCAGTCCCATAGTACGGCTTAACCCGTTGTCCATTGACCTTGAAGGTTCTCCCATCACTGCACTTTAACTCGATAGCCCCATAAGGTGATACTGTTTCCACAACAAACGGCCCTGACGAACGCGAATTTAGCTTACTAGGGAACAACTTCAGACGAATGTTGAACAGTAGTACTGGTTGTCCTGGTTTGAGCTCCCTTCTTACAATGATTTTGTCATGCCACTTCTTAGTTTGCTCTTTGTAGATCTTGGCATTCTCATACGCGTCGTTTCGGAATTCATCCATCTCGCTCAATTGCAGTTTTCTAACGTCACCCGAAGCTTTCAAATAGAAATTTAATTTCTTCACAGCCCAAAATGCTCTATGCTCCAACTCCAATGGTAGATGACATGCTTTCCCAAACACTAGCCTATAGGGAGACATCCCAATAGGCGTCTTGAATGCAGTCCGATAAGCCCATAACGCATCATCCAACTTCATAGCCCAATCTCTCCGGTTGGTATTGACACTCTTTTCCAGTATTTGCTTAATTTCCCGGTTTGATACTCCAGCTTGTCCATTCGACTGAGGATGATATGCTAGTGCCACTTTGTGCTTCACATTGTATTTAGCCAACGGTGAGTTGAAAATTCTATTGCAAAAATGCGTACCTTCGTTACTTATGATGGCTCTCGGTATTCCAAACCTGGTGAAGATGTTCTTATGCACAATTTCGCTACAACATGAGAGTCATTAGTATTGGTGGCGATTGCTTCCACCCATTTCGACACATAATCAACAGCTAATAAAATATAAGAATTACCAAAAGAAGGGGGGAAGGGTCCCATGAAATCTATGCCCCAAACATCAAAAAGTTCCACTTCCAAAACATTTGTCAGTGGTAATTCATGACGTCTAGATATGTTTCCTAACCTCTGGCATCAATCACATGACTTTACTAAGGTATAGCTATCCTTAAACAAAGTAGGCCAGAAATAACCTGATTGCAATACCTTAGCTGCTGTTCGTGTTGCTCCAAAATGTCCACCATAAGGTGATGAATGACATTGTTCCAAAATTTTGTTTGCATCGTCGCCATCAACACATCTCCTAATCACTTGGTCAGCACATCTCTTATACACACAAGGATCATCCCAGAAGAAAAATTTGATATCATGGAAGAACTTTTTTTTCTGATGGTGATTCAGATCTGGAGGAAGAGTACCACAAGACAAGAAGTTAGCTATATCAGCAAACCAAGGGAGTTTAGAATTTACCTCAAACAGTTGTTCGTCTGGGAACGACTCATTGATAACTCCACCTTCAGTTCTTTCTTCCAGCTCTAGTCGTGACAAGTGATCTGTCACCTGATTTTCACAACCTTTCTTGTCTTTTACTTCAAAGTCAAATTCTTGAAGTAGGAGTATCCATCGTATCAACCTGGGCTTGGCATCCTTTTTGGCAAACAAGTAGCGAAGAGCTGCTTGGTCAGTGAAAATAGTTACCTTGGTGCCAATGAGATATGTTCTGAACTTCTCAAATGCAAACACCACTGCAAGCATCTCTTTCTCAGTAGTTGTATAGTTCTGTTGGGCTGCATTAAGTGTACGACTTGCATAGTATATAGCCTTGAGCATTTTGTCTCGCCTCTGTCCCAATGCTGCTCCCACAGCATAGTCGCTAGCATCGCACATGAGCTCAAAGGGCTCCTTCCAATCAGGCACTATCATAATGGGAGCAGAAATCAGTGCTTTCTTGATCCTGTTAAACGCCTGCAAACAATCATCGTCAAAAATAAATGTCGAATCTTTCTCTAACAAATTACATAATGGTCTAGTAATTTTAGAGAAATCTTTGATATAACGACGATAGAACTCGGCATGTCCCAAGAAACTTCTGATCCCTTTCACATTCTTCGGTGGTGGGAGATTTTCAATTGCCACAACTTTGGCTCTGTCAGCTTCTATTCCTTTAGCCGAAATTTTATGCCCAAGCACAATACCTTCTGGAACCATGAAGTGACATTTTTCCCAATTCAAAACTAAATTCTTCGCCTGACATCTCTGCAAAACAAGCATTAGATTTTGCAAACAGTGATCAAAAGATGAACCAAACACAGAGATATCATCCATAAAAACTTCCATTATTTCCTCGACCATGTCAGAAAATATGGCCATCATACACCTCTGAAAAATAGCAGGTGCATTGCACGGACCAAATGACATTCTCCTGAAAGCAAATGTACCGTAGGGGCAAGTGAAGGTAGTCTTCTCCTGATCCTTCGGTGCTATAACAATCTGATTGTAACCTGAATAACCATCTAGAAAGCAATAATAATGATAACCACCTACTCTATCAAGCATCTGGTCAATAAAGGGAAGAGGGAAGTGATCTTTCCTAGTCGCATCATTCAATTTCCTGTAGTCTATGCATACTCACCAACCAGTCACTGGACGAGTTGAAATCAATTCATTATTCTCATTTCTCACTACAGTTATTCCCCCCTTCTTAGGCACTACTTGTACTGATGAAACCCACGAGCTATCAGATATAGCATAAATAACACCAGCATTTAACAATTTTAATACCTCAGCCCTCACAACCTCTTTCTTTGCTGGATTAAGCCTTCTCTGATGATCAACATAGGGTGAATATGACTCCTGCATCAAGATTTTATGCATACAAACAGTAGGGCTAATCCCCTTTATATCAGCAATTGTCCATCCCAAAGCAGATTTAAATTTCCTCAACACTCTCAACAATTTCTCTTTTTCAGTACAAGTAAGAAAGGAAGAGATGATTACCGGATATGTCGAATTTTCACCCAAAAATGCATAACAAAGGTGGCTTGGCAGTTCCTTCAATTCAGGGGATGCTTTTGGTACCTCTTTACTTGCATCTTCAAGTAGCTCTACATGATGCACATCACTCTTTTCTTTAGGCAGTGTATTGAGAGCAAGTAACTCCTCTTGCACATCCCAATCATCTTCATTCAGTGTAGACGCTGATTCCAACAAACATCTCTCTAAGGAATCTTTCGTCATCCTACCTGCACCAACATGAGATACACATGAATCAATTACATCAATACTATTACAAGTACTTACCTCATTTGGTTCTTTGATTGTGTTGTAGATGTTGAACATGACTTCTTCTCCACCTACTCTCAATGTGAGCTCGCCCTTGTGCACATCAATCAAAGCTTTTTCGGTGGCCAAGAATGGCCTTCCAAAGATAAGCGGAGTCTCCTGATCTTCTTCCATATCCAGAATGACAAAATCAGCAGGAAATATAAATTTGTCTACCTTTACTAGAACATCCTCCACTCTCCCCCGTGGATATGTAAGTGATATGTCCGCCAGCTGCAGGGTAATAGTGCTAGGCTTCACCTCGCCAAGCTCCAAAGTCCTGTAAATAGAAAAAGGCATTAAATTAATACTGGCACCTAAATCACATAAAGCTTTATTTATTCTAGAACCACCGATAACACAAGGAATAGTAAAACTCCCTGGAACTTTGAGTTTCTGTGGTAGTTTCCTTTGGAGTATGGCGCTACACTCTTCGGTCTTTATTGTCTCGAACTCATGCAACTTCCTCTTCTTTGACATCACATCTTTGATGAACTTTGCATAGTTTGGCATTTGCTCTAAAGCATCAGCAAATGGAATGTTGATGTGAATCTTCTTGAAAATCTCCAAAAATTTTGCAAATTGATCATCCAATTTCTTCTTTTTGAACCTCTGCGGATATGGAAGAGTCGGCTTAAATACTGGAGGTTGTTCAACTTCAACCTCAGCTTTGGATCCCTCAGTTTAAACTTCTTTAACTGTCATCTCATTTTCCTCCTTCTCTTTGGAATTTTTAACCTCTAGTTCTCTTCCACTTCTCAAAGTTACAGCTTTGCATTGCTCCTTTGGATTCACTTCAGTATTACTTGGGAATTGACCTTTATTTTGATCTCTCAATGCATTAGCCAATTGTCCAATCTGTGTCTCCAATGATTTCATTGTGGCACCCATATTTCCCATGTGAGTTTCCATGCCATCAAGACGAGATTCAGTCCTAGCCATCCTTTTACTAGATTCAGCAACAAATGTCCCAACTAGATCCTCAAGTGAAGGTTTTCCTTCCCCCTTTGATGTATTGAACCCCGGTGGAGGATTCAACACATTCTTATTATTAGCATATGAAAAATTCTCATGATTTCTCAAACCAGGATGATAAGTGTTAGGGGGAGGGTTACCTCGATATCCTCCGTAGCCACCAAAATTCCTATTGTTGATATAATGAGCCTCATCAGGAATATGTGGTTCTTCTGTAACACCCGATGCATTTTCAACCTCTGATGTACTAGCCTTATTCATAGCTGCAATTTGAGTTGTCAACGCTGAAACTTGAGCGGTGAGTGATGTAATAGGATCTATGGCATAAATTCCAGCTTGCTTCTTTACTCCTGACCTCTCAGACGGCCACTGATAACTGTTAATGGTCATTTGTTCAAGCAAATCATATGCTTGATCAGGTGATTTTGCAAATATCGTGCCTCCAGCTGCTGCATCCACAGTGCCTCTTGTTTGTCCATTCAAACCATTATAAAACAATTCAATCTGTACCCAATCTTCAAAACCATGATTTGGACACCTCCTCAACAACTCCTTATACCGTTCCCATGCCTCATATAATTGCTCAAAGTCAGTCTGCCTAAAAGTACTTATCTATATTTTCAACTGTGCAGACTTCGCAGGTGGAAAATATTTAGCAAGAAACTTGGTTGCTAATTCCTGCCATGTAGTGATACTCCCCAGAGGAAGCGATTGGAGCCATCCTCTTGCTTGATCCATAAGAGAAAAAGGAAACAAGCGCAATCGAATTATATCATCAGAAACACCATTTATTTTACCGTGTCAGTGATTTCAAGGAATGTTCTGAGATGTAGATGAGGATCTGCAGCAGCGGCTGTGGGGACCCGGGCTCTAACTCAATTCCTTTCGGGATTAATAGGATCTTTATTCAAAAATGTGGGTCAAAATTTTGCTTTTTAACATTAATTCAAATGTAAACACTAAACATAATATCTTTCTTTATTTAATTACAACACATATAATATACATGTCATGTCATACTACAAACACATCACTAGGGTTTAATACAAACCATAAATTACGAGTAGTACAAATCTAGTACAACATCACTAGTGATCTTCTGAGCCCGTGATCACCACGCTATGTCCATCTCTCATCTCTGTCGTGACCCTGATCCTGCCCCACCTGTTGTTATGCACACATACAGACATAACAACAGCCGGAAACTCCGGTGAGAACAAATCCCAGTATAAAACATGTATACATGCTGATACGAAATCATAAATCATGCGTGAAAGCAATAACAATGGCTCCATAGTCTATGAAACCGATCTATCTAAACATGCAACTCAAATCAAATCATGTCCTGACTCGAATCGACTCTACTCTAGGGATCCCGGTGTGAATAAGACGTCACTGTCTGTCACCTACCCTCCCAATCGGGGTAACTGTACGTCTTATTCCTAGACTTCGGTCAAGTCTGTATCGAATGTCTGCAATCGGAGTGAATCTGATCCGAAGCGTCGATACCACCGAACATCTAGTTTGGCAAGTCTGCCAATGACTCTCCTATCTCAAAGGCTTGAATATAAATCTATAAACAAGGCATCATCATATCAAGAGATTTGAATATAAATCTATAAACAAATCACAATCATATCAAAAGATAAACAATAATTCTAGTATGTGATTTTGTTGGGAAACTCAAATTAAATCTCATTTGAGTTGTGTCTTCCCCAAACAAAACATGAATTATACCTTCTTGTCGTCGAATAAATCGAAGTCTCGCAGTAGGGATATTGAACCTGTCAATCCAAATCTGAAATGACAATGTTGAGATGCACAATATCAAATCACAACTCAAACTAATACTAGTATAGCTCAATATCAATCTTGATACAATTCGACTGTATAACGGTATAGTTTCTCGCTACCGGTCCATTCAAATCTCAAAATCTGTCACTACAATACGGTTATTCACATACAGGACAAAATCACGTACCTGATATTCAGACTGATGTCCTGATCTGACCATCTGAATTGACTGCTGTATATTCTGATCTGTTCTTTGTGCCTCTTTAATCCTCGTAATCAAATCTGGCTTAACTTGAATCGAAGCAAGTCTCAGTGGTCTACTATCTGTGTCAAATGCTAAACCAGACAAACAACAATCTTCAACTAAATTCGAAACACCTATCGTCGATAAGGATAGGGCACAAACCTTTCGACTCAAGGCATCTGCTGCTGCATTTGACTTCCCTGGATAGTACTTGATCTCGCAATCAAAATCTTTCAGTAGATCAAGCCATCTACGCTGCCTCATGTTCAACTCTGACTGAGAAAACAGATATTTCAGGCTTTTATGGTCAGAATAAATTTCAAATTTCTCACCATAAAGATAATGACGCCAGATCTTCAAGGCAAATACGATAGCCGCCAATTCAAGATCATGAATGGGGTATCGAATCTCGTGTGGCTTCAGCTGTCTAGAGGCATATGCGATCACATGACCACGCTGCATAAGAACACATCCTAGCCCTCTGTGAGATGCATCACAATATACAACGAAATCACCAGTACCCGAAGGAATCATCAAGACAGGTGCACTGGTCAGCCTCTTCTTCAACTCTAGGAAACTAAATTCACAATCCGCAGACCACACAAACGGCGCATTTTTCTGTGTCAACTGGGTAATCGGCTTCGCAATACTGGAGAAATCTTTGATGAATCGTCTATAGTACCCTGCTAGACCCATGAAACTGCGTATCTCTGGCACAGAAGTCGGTCTCGGCCAACTGATCACAGCTTCCACTTTACTCGGATCTACAGAAATACCGTCTCCAGATATGATATGACCCAAGAAGACAACCTGTCTCAGCCAAAACTCACACTTTGACAGTTTCGCATATAATATTTCATTTCTCAATGTTTGCAACACAATTCTCAAATGATTGGCATGCTCATCCAAATTCTTAGAGTACACCAAAATATCATCAATAAAAACAATCACAAATTCATCTAAATACCTCTGAAAGACACGGTTCATTAGTCCCATGAACACCGCTGGAGCATTCGTTAAACCAAAAGGCATGACAATAAATTCGTAATGTCCATACCTGGTTCGGAATGCTGTCTTTGGTATATCAATATCTCGTACTCGCAGCTGGTGATATCCAGATCTCAGATCGATCTTGGAATAGATAGATGATCCCTGCAACTGATCAAATAAGTCGTCGATACGAGGCAAAGGATATTTGTTCTTTATCGTTGCCTTGTTCAGCTGCCTGTAATCTATACACAATCTCATATAACTGTCTTTCTTGCGCACGAATAGCACTGGAGCACCCCAAGGAGATACACTGGGTCTGATATATCCCTTGGCTAGCAAATCTTCTAGCTGTGCTTTCAATTCTTTCAATTCTATTGGCGCCATCCTATATGGAGCTCTCGAAATAGGAGCGGTACCTGAAATAAGATCAATGCTAAAATCTACCTCTCGGGCTGGAGGTAACCCCGAGATCTCATCTGGAAATACATCTACAAACTCCCGTACGACTGGCAAGTCTGCCAATGCCGGGCTCGATTTCTGTAGATCTACAGAATAAATAAGGAACCCTTCTGCTCCTTTTTGCAACAATCTACTCATAGTCAAAGCAGACACTAAGGGAATCCGAGATCTGGAACCCTTACCGTAGAATTTCCACTCCTCTGTCATTTCAGGTCTGAATCTGACAACCTTGTGAAAACAGTCTACGGTGGCTCTGTACTTAGTCAGCATGTCAATCCCGACAATACAATCAAAATCAGATAAACCAAGTACAACACATTCTAAATCGATCTCATGCCCTTCAAACTATAGTATACAGTGTCTAACTGAAGTTACAGATATCAGACCACTTCCCAACGGAGAAGAAATAGACACTACAGTAGACAATGACTCTACAGGCAATGCATGTGTCAATGCAAAACGTTCTGATATGAATGTATGTGATGCACCTGTATCTATCAATACATATGCAGGATAACCGCAAAGAAAACAGTTACCTGCAATCACATCGTCTGGTGCATCTTGGGCTTGCTCTTTCGTCAATGCAAATACCTGAGCTTGTTGTCTGGGAGGTTGGCTCACTGTCTGGCCACCTCTAGCTCTAGGTTGAGTGTAGGCGTGGGCTGGAAGGAATGGACAGACGAAGCTTGTCTCTCAGGCTGAGTCACTGATGCTGATGACCCTGCACTCTGAAATCTCTGTGCACCTCTCAGGGGACAGACTCTGGCAAAATGTCCCTGTTGCTTACATATGTTACATATGCCCATCACTCCCTGACACTGCTCTGTGGCATGTCGGCCTCCACAAGTAGTGCAATACACACCTGTCACATCTATACTCTGGCAAGGACCTCTCTGTCTTGACCCACTGGAGCTCGATGAACTGCTCCCTGGTCTCTTGAACTGCTTACCCTTAGCTTTCAAAGAATCTTTCTTCCCACTACTACTGATTCCACTATCAAATCGAGGAGGAGGTGGTGGAAACTGTGTGGCGAACGGTGGCGGTCTCTGACCCTGAACACTATAGGAAGCTCCTCGCTGCCTAATCAAGCCAGCCTCTGCTCCCTTCGCTCGATTCAGCGCCTCAGAAAAAGTGTTGGGTCGCCCCGTGTTCACTAAAGTGAAGATATTCGGATTCAAACCATTTATGAACTGATCGGCCACTACCTCATCATTCCCTGCTAGGTGAGGTGCAAATCGAAGTAAGGACGAGAATTTAGCAACATACTCCTCTATGTTCCACTGGCCTTGTCTCAAGTTGGCGAACTCGGCCCCTTTGTCTTTTCGATACGACACTGGAAAGAAACGTTGATAAAATTCATCTTTACTTTACTTTCCAAGTAATATCAATACCTCGATGTTCTAAGGCTCGTTTCGCCGTTAGCCACCAACTCTTTGCCACTTCTTGCAATTGATGCCCAACCAGCTTCACTCTACGTTCATCTGTATAGGCAAATGATTCAAATAACATCTCTATATCATCCAACCAGCTTTCGCAATCCACTGAATTTTCTGTGCCCTTCAAGGTAGGTGGATGGAATGATTAAATTCTCTTCAACAAAGTCTCCATCGGTGTCGCAGTAACGTCCATCTGAGTACCTGACGTACTGTCCTGTTCCGGCACTTGACCTGCAGCTGGTTGTGGTATTCTTCTAGGCGGCATATCTGATTATCAAACAGATTAGGATACAATCTATACAATCTGTCTCAGCCCTCCTCTGATCATATACCTCTGATCCAGAATCGGTTCTGATTCAGTCTTTACAAGTATATGCTGTAAATCAACTCAGATACAATACAAAATATAATAGGGAAAGCATTAAATCATGCTAGCACATCAAAAGCAAGGAAGAAGATTCGATCTACCCCGCTCATTCTATTCTATCTCAGTCTACAGAACCTACTGCTCTGATACCACCTGTTGTGGGGACCCGGGCTCTTACTCACTTCCTTTCGGGATTAATAGGATCTTTATTCAATAATGTGGGTCAAAATTTTGCTTTTTAACATTAATTCAAATGTTAACACTAAACATAATATCTTTCTTTATTTAATTACAACACATATAATATACATGTCATGTCTTACTACCAACACATCACTAGGGTTTAATACAAACCATAAACTACGAGTAGTACAAATCTAGTACAACATCACTAGTGATCTTCTGCGCCCGTGATCACCACGCTATGTCAATCTCTCATTTCTGTCGTGACCCTGATCCTGCCCCACCTGTTGTTATGCACACATAAAGACAAAACAACAGCCGGAAACTCCAGTGAGAACAAATCCCAGTATAAAACATGTATACATGCTGATACGAAATCATAAATCATGCGTGAAAGCAATAACAATGGCTCCATAGTCTATGAAACCGATCTATCTAAACATGTAACTCAAATCAAATCATGTTCTGACTCGAACTGACTCTACTCTAGGGATCCCGGTGTGAATAAGACGTCACTGTCTGTCACCTACCCTCCCAATCGGGGAACTGTACGTCTTATTCCTAGACTTCGGTCAAGTCTGTATCGAATGTCTGCAATCGGAGTGAATCTGATCCGAAGCGTCGATACCACCGAACATCTAGTTTGGCAAGTCTGCCAATGACTCTCCTATCCCAAAGGCTTGAATATAAATCTATAAACAAGGCATCATCATATCAAGAGATTTGAATATAAATCTATAAACAAATCACAATCATATCAAAAGATAAACAATAATTCTAGTATGTGATTTTGTTGGGAAACTCAAACTAAATCTCATTTGAGTTGTGTCTTCCCCAAACAAAACATGAATTATACCTTCTTGTCGTCGAATAAATCGAAGTCTCGCAGTAGGGATATTGAACCTGTCAATCCAAATCTGAAATGACAATGTTAGATGCACAATATCAAATCACAACTCAAACTAATACTAGTATAGCTCAATATCAATCTTGATACAATTCGACTGTATAACGGTATAGTTTCTCGCTACCGGTCCATTCAAATCTCAACATATCTCAACAATCATAATCCTCAACTCATAATCAGCACAATCTATGTGTCATATCTCAAAATCTGCATAAGCTCATGCACATGAAAGCTGAAATTCCATACAAATTGCATACGACATCCAATAACCGATGCGTTTACGATTCTACGACATCTATAATCTCAAGAACATATAATCACAAACATATCTGAATTTCCTCCACATGTTAACTTCAAAACATGCTGAAAAGATATAGAAAGTATACCCTTTTGGAGCCCTTGTCAAGAGGAACAAGAATCTCAACTTGGATTAAAATTTGGATATGTAATTCTTTCAAAATCACAACCTTAAAGCATAAGGAGTTGTTCAGCTTCTCCCCACTCTCTCACGTTTTCAGCTGATGGAAATGGTGAAAGTGAAGACTCAGCACAATCAGATATATATATATGCCATGTGTCTTCATGGAATTCAAAGGTGCATTTCTCGCATGCAGCACCGCGGGTGCGGTCACTCTTTACCGCGGGTGCGCTATGCCCAGGGCATGCCTTTCATTTTCTAAATTCGACGACCGCGGGTGCGGTGACATTACCGCGGGTGCGGTTATGTTTGCACCGCGGGTACGGTGTCATTTCTGTAAATAATTTCCAACTCTCTGTCCATCAACCGCGGGTGCACTCGTTCTTGGACCGCGGGTGCGGTGACCCTACTGTAACATGACTAATTTTCTGTCCATGCACCGCGGGTGCGGTGCTTCTCTAGGCGCGGGTACGGTCCCTTTCTTCAAGCAACACTTCATCTTTTCATTTTATTCACATACACTCTAGGGCATTACAGCGGCTCCCCCAAACTGGTTCTGTTTAACCATGTTCATCAATGCGGGTTTGAGCTCAAAGTTGTTTACATTGATAGTCCCTCGTGCTATGCCCGAGTAATGAGCATTCAGTACCGGTCTAAAATGATCTCTGATGGGTATTGCAGGGGGTGGATTTTCATTATCTCTGTTGTCAGCCATTGCTTGAATCTCTTCTCTTCTTGCCTTTCTTAATCTTCTTACGGTTCTTTCGATCTCAGGATCAAAGATAAGCAAGTCAAGATTTTGCGATCTTCGCATGCACTGTTAAACAAAGATAAGAAACAAATCAATGTTTAATGTAAAACAGCAAAAACAGCTCTAAATTAAAATCTAGAATAATTGGTAACAATACTAATATAAATTTATAATAAACACTCCCCGGCAACGGCGCAAAAAACTTGGTGCGTGTTTTCTTGATTGCTCACAAGTGCACGACGTCAAGTTATAGTAAAATGTAATTTTGAGTACAAGTGTCGATCCCACGAGGAATGTATTTCTAAACTTATATTAGTGCTTGTAATTGAAATAGTCTCGACTTTATTTAGAATAATCAATTGACAGATTTCTTTGCACCAATAACTAGATTGGAAATAAGTTTAATTATAGTACCAAATAGTAGTAAACAACAATGGAATAAAAGATCTAGAGGTCCGATTTCACGCAACTATCCACCATGTGTTATTTTGTGCAGCTATATTATAAATATCCTTCTTATTCATTAGCCAAGAATTCTATAATTATCTACTCCCTCTCCCGAGTGCTAAGTAGATACTAATTATCTAACAAAGGATTGTAACGTCCCCGTCAACAATCTATAATTAAATAACACAATAAGCAATAACTTCTTTTAATGGCTTCAATAGCAATATATGTCCTCCCGAACTATATAAATACCATCGATGTATTTTTCCCTTTCTTGTTTATAAATTCCCTTTTCCAAGTGATAAATTATAAACATAAGAATCATTCAAGATATGGCCAGTAAAATGAAAGCATTAAGATTGGAAAAATACAAATGAACAATAAGGAAAACTTATATAGCATAATTCATAAATCCCAACACATGGTTTCTAGTTTTGTTCCATCATTCCTCTAGAAATAAAAATTAGTTCATAATAATAAAAACAACACAACAAAACATGGTTTTAAAACAAGATATATCAAATGAAAAATAAAAGAAAGAAGACTTAGAACAAGATGTTGAAGTGCTGATTCCGTCCCCGGATTTGTGCAAAAGAATTCTCAAGAACTTGATGAACTTGATCTTCAATCTTTCTTCAGTAGCCTCCACTTCTTCCTTAGCTCTCCAATACCGTAGATGGTAAGTAAAAGATGTCTTTTTATAGTCCAGACAAGCTTCCCCACGCAGCACACCATTTTCATAGACTTTTATTCGAAGTCCACAAAGTTACAGATTTTTTGGACTCTGTTTTGCGAAGGACCGCGGGTGCGCTACAACACAGACCGCGGGTGCGGTGTTGTTTAGGGGAAACTTTCATTTTCGAACTACGAAGACCGCGGGTGCGCTTGAAATGTTACCGCGGGTGCGCTGGAGCTTCGGCCATTTTTTATCTTTTGCACTTTCCAATTCAACACTTTACTAATCCAAACTCTCATTCTAAGCTTCCAAACTACAACAAAAAAAACAACAACAAATCACATAAAACCTGCTCAGAAATCCCAAAATTCCAAGTTAAAAACAAGTAATAAAAGTACAATAAATTGCACTTATCAAATCTTCACCAGCGGAATAGTCTTCGTTTTGAGCTGTTTTTCCTTACGATCAAAAATCTGAATCGGTTTTTCAATATAACTCAGAGTGTCGTCAAGTTCTGCCTCATCTGGATGAATAATATGTGAAGCATCAGGGAGATATTTCCGCAACATTGATACATGAAAAACATAATGTATTCCGGATAGAGAAGTCGGAAGAGCAAGTCGATAGGCACGATCACCTATCTTCTCGAAAATCTCATATAGATCGATATAACGAGGAGACAACTTCCCTCGCTTGCCAAATCTGAAAATACCTCTAAACGGAGAAATCTTCAAGAATACTCTATCCCCCTACTCAAACGTTAACGGTCTACATCGAATATTCGCATATTTGGCTTGTCGATCTTGAGCCGTCTTCATTTTCTGCTGAATCAGCTTCACTTTCTCTGTCATATCTCTGATCATGTAAGGTCCAATCTCAGGAACCTCAGCGATGTCATCCAAATACAGAGGAGATTTGCACTTCTTGCCGTACAACGCTTCAAATGGTGCCATTTCTATGCTCTTCTGATAGCTGTTGTTGTACGAGAATTCACAAAGAGGTAATGAATCTTGCCAACTAGTGCCAAAATCTAGCACTACAGCTCTAAGCATATCCTCCAGTGTCTGGATAGTCCGCTCTGACTGTCCGTCTGTCTGTGGATGATATGCGGTACTCAGATGTAACTTCGTACCTAGAGCCTGCTGTAAACTGTGCCAAAAATGTGAAGTAAATCGTGGATCACGATCTGATACGATGGACTTTGGCACACCATGCAATCGAACTACCTCTCGGACATAGATTTCTGCCATCTGATCACATCTGTACATCATTCTGTACGGAATAAAGCATGCTGATTTGGTCAATCTGCCAATCACAACCCAAATCGCATCACAGCCTCGGGAAGAACATGGTAGTTTCGTAACGAAATCCATGGAAATGTGATCCCATTTCCATTCTGGAATGGATAAACTCTGTAGTAAACCCTCGGGTTTCTTCCTTTCTGCTTTCACTTGTTGGCAATTCAAACTTCTAGACACAAATTCTGCAATGTCTGATTTCATCTGTTTCCACCAGAACTGTTTTTTCAGATCATTGTACATCTTTCTGCCACCAGGATGAATACTAAACCGACTACAGTGCGCTTCTGTCAAAATCTGTTCCTTCAAGTCGGAAACATCTGGCACCACAAAACTGTTATTCACATATAACACAAGATCACGAACCTAATATTCAGATTGATGCCTTGATCTGACCATCTCAATCGACTTCTGAATATTTTGATCACTTTTCTGTGCTTCTTTAATTCTCAATATCAACTCGGGTTCGACTTGCACAGCATATAATTGCACTGGTCTACGATCTGTCTCAAATACCATCCCAGACAAACAGCAATCTTCTATCAAATTCGAAACGTCAATACTCGATAAGGATAAAGAACATACTTTACGACTTAATGCATCAGCTGCGGAATTGGACTTTCCTGGGTAGTATTTGATTTCACAATCGATAGCGACATGTTTAGTTAAACCGTCGCATGTGTTAAAAAGCGACGAATTTGCCGCATGTGTGAAAAAGCGACGAATTTGAAGAAACCGTCGCTAAATTTAGCGATGGATTTCTCAAAACCGTCGCTAAATATGACAACAGTTTCCAAAAAACACGCTAATAGACAACAGTTCGCAGAACCGTTGTCATAAATGCTCAAAGACAACGGTTTTATAGAACCGTTGTCATTGACCCTAAAAACCGTTGTCTTTGACCCCCAAAAGACAATGGTTATTATAAAACCGTTGTCTCAAACTTCTCACCGTAAAGGTAATGTCGCCATATCTTCAAAGCAAAAACAATGGCCGCCAATTCGAGATCATGAATTGGGTAGCGAGTTTCGTGTGTCTTCAGTTGTCTGAAAAGGATCGATTTTAGGTGCCCGAATTCGCAACGGAAGCAATAAAATTTTCGAAAATCATATTTATGTAGCATAAAATTTCGAGCACCACATGTACTAGGGTGTAGCATATACAAAAACACAACTATGACATTCATAGGGTGTAAAGAAATCATACCTATCAACCTCTTGAGGCTGATGATGGCTCCAACTAAGGTGTAAACACCTTAGCTCTTGTATGGCAAGAACTTCTACAAGCTTCCAAAGAGCACTCCTTGCTCTAAAATAAAGCCCCCCAACAACTAGGTAGATCCCCTTATATCTTGCACTAGAAAAATATGAGGATTTTTCAAGGAGAAGTGATTTCTTTCCTCAACTCTTGAAGAAGAAAATTGAGAGAATTTTGGGAGAAATCTTCTCAAAATTTCGGCCAAGCACCATGGAAAGAAGGGGAGGGAAGACTAGTCTTGGTTGTGGGAAAAGGTGTTGTGTATTCCAAAGGCATGCCATGCCTTGGATGTTGCAAAAGTTGTCTCCCAACTTTTCACCTCTCATGCATGCAAATCTATTTGGGCTTGTAACAATTACAAGGCCCATGGACTTTTATTTTAAATTTCTCAAACACATTTGAGCCCATTTAAAGTTTACTTGATTTTACTCAAGCCCACTAGTTTAATAATTATTTCTAATTGGGCTCTACAAGGCCCAATATTGTTTAATTAATCCAATAATTGAATTAATTTAATTATTTGGATTCTACTAGGTCCACTAGTGTTTAATTAATTCAACACTTGAATTAATTTAATTCATTCCATAATAATGTAAATGAAAATCACAATTTTCAAATACATTACTCGTTTGGCCAAATTTTAATTTAGGAACACTTCCTCAAATTAAAAGTTACATTCACCTTATAGAAGTCATACTTCTATTTTATTTACGCTTATAAACTCTTTTATAAGCCGTTCAACACATTGAACTATTTTACTTCTCAACGGGATCTAGAAAGCTAGTACTTGTGTGGCCCTCAATGGTTCATTGATACAACTAGCCGTGGGTTCACATCTCCATGTGATTCGGACTAAACATGTCCTTATATGAGCATACCACAATTGCTCCATTCTTACTTATCAACTCCTTTATAACAAGAACGTCAGAACTCAAGTCTGATAGTACCCAACCAATCATGTTAAACGCCTAGCAGCATCACTTACATGATTCCCTAGGTATCAAATGATAGTGCCTGCAAGAACCATTCAATTATGGTTAGCGTACAGTACGGTCCCTTCAACTCATATATCCCGACCGATTCGACAACCATTGGTTTATCGAGAGTTGTCAATGAATCGATACTATGTGTCATGTCGTAGTTGCATCGATGGTGTAATCTATGAAACCCCTTTCATAATTACCACCATACTCTGATCAAAGATTTCAACCTACATACACATAAGAACACATAGGATATCCATACCCGAAGGTAAGCGTTGAATCCCCGACTACAATGCATCGACTCCTATATGTTTCGACAGAACACCCAACCTTGCCACCTGATGACCCCATGAGAGTCGGTAAACAAGTCAAAGTGTAATTCTAACACATAGAGTCTCAATGTTGTCCCGGGTCATAAGGGCTAATGGTGTACAACCATAAACTAGGACTTTTCCACTCGATAAGTTAGAACCACTTGGAAAGTCCTTTATGGAGGGTTCTTCAGTGCACTCTACCAGGAGCACCTATCTGCATGCTCGGACATCACAATGTCCCCTACCAATGAAACATGGTACTCACATCGCAGTTACTAGTCTCGAACTCGAGCGGCCTATATCCTTCTTAGTGGCGGCTGAATCGATTAGGAACAGTTTAGAATATAGAGTATTACAAATATGAGTTTCATGATACTAATCATATGAGAATCTCATATTCTTTATACTATATGTATATTCAAGGGCTTTATCCATGCAAGTAGCATGGGTATACAGATAAAGAAGTGCCAAAATGATAAATTCAAATATTATTAAAATAAATACTGTTTATACATAGAGTTTCATTGTGAACACTCGGCCAACACTTGGCTCGACGTGCATCTACTCTAACAATCTCCCACTTGCCCTAGAGCCAACTACCCATATGCTTCAAATCCATCGATTCGCGATGCTTCTCGAATAATGGTCCAGGTAAAGGCTTAGTTAGCGGATCAACAACATTATCTGCGGAGCCGACTTTGTCAATCGTGACATCTCCTCTTTCCACGATCTCTCTGAGGATGTGGTACTTTCTCAATACGTGTTTGGACTTCTGATGAGACCTCGGCTCCTTTGCTTGAGCAATGGCTCCCGTGTTATCACAAAACACCGGGAATGGAGCAACTCCATTAGGAATGACGCCCAACTCTTGGACAAAATTTCTTATCCAAACAGCCTCCTTTGCTGCAGCTGATGCAACAATATATTCTGCCTCAGTGGTGGAATCCGCAGTACTGTCTTGCCTGGAACTCTTCCAAGAGACAGCAGCACCATTGAGCATGAATATGAATCCAGAGGTTGACTTCGAGTCATCGATATCGCTTTGGAAGCTAGAGTCGGTATAGCCTTCCAATTTCAGTTCTTCACCCCCATAAACCAAGAACAACTTATTGGTCCTTCTCAAATACTTGAGGATGTCTTTCACAGCTTTCCAGTGTGGAAGATCAGGGTTGGATTGATATCTACTCACTACACTTAGTGCAAAAGCCACGTTAGGACGTGTATATATCATCCCATACATGATGCTACCAATCGCGGATGCATACGGAATGCGTGTCATCGCCTCTATCTCTACATCAGTCTTGGGAGACATAGACTTGGATAGGGACACGCCATTACACATTGGTAGATGTCCTCTCTTGTACTCATCCATCGAGAACCTCTTCACGATGGTATCAATGTATGTGGACTGGGTGAGACCAAGCAATCTTTTTGATCTATCTCTATAGATCTGTATTCCCTATACAAAAGATGCTTCACCTAAGTCCTGCATCGAGAACTTACTCGCTAACCATATCTTAGTTGATTGCAACATCCCTACATCATTCCCAATGTGTAGAATGTCATCAACATAAAGCATAAGGAATGTCACAGCACTCCCATTGACCTTCTTATAGACACAGGGTTCCTCAGGATTCTTAGCAAAACCAAACTCTTTGATTGTAATATCGAATCTGAGGCTCCAACTCCTAGATGCCTGCTTTAGACCATAAATAGATCTTTGAAGTTTGCATACCATATGCTCACTTCCGATAGATGTAAACCCTTCGGGTTGAGACATGTAAATCTCTTCCTTAATATCCCTATTAAGAAAGGCTGTCTTAACATCCATCTATTATATTTCATAGTCATACCATACAGCTATGGCTAGCAATATCCTTATGGACTTGAACATTGCAACTGGAGAAAAGGTTTCCTCAAAGTCAACTCCTTGTCTTTGAGTATATCCTTTTGCCACCAATCGCGCGTTGAAGGTTAATACCTTCCCATCCGCCCCAAGTTTCCTCTTGTAAATCCATTTACACCCTATGGGAACAATTCCCTCAGGTGGATCCACGAGATTCCACACTTGGTTCGAATGCATGGAATTCATCTCAGATTCCATCGCTTCAAGCCATTTGGAAGAATCGGCATCAGATAACGCTTCCTTGAAGGTCCTTGGATCACATCCATGGTTAGGCTCATCATGGCCCTCTTCAAGAAGCAGGCCATACCTCATAGGTGGTCTCGAGACTCTCTCGGATCTTCTAGGAGCTTGTATCTCCTCTCTTGGCTCTTCGGGTGTGGGTTCTATAATGGTGGGTGTCTCTCGAACCTCTTCGAGTTCTATCATCTCGCCTTTTCTATCCAATAGAAATTCTCTTTCCAACCGAATTCTTTGGATATCCCACAAAGTAACATAAAATGGATCGACTATCCAAATTATCTCCCACTACCTGCTTCACATAAGCAGGGCACCCCCATATTCTAAGATAAGAATATTTGGGTGGCTTGCCCATCCATATCTCATATGGTGTCTTGTCAACTGCCTTTGAATGGACATTGTTGAACAACAGTGCCGCTGTCTCAAGCGCATATCCCCAAAAAGATGGCGGCAACTCCGTGAACCCCATCATAGACCGAACCATGTCCATCAAAGTCCGGTTACGAGGCTCCGAAACACCATTCAACTGCGGTGTAGCGGGCGGAGTCCACTGCGAGAGAATCCCATTCTCCCTAAGATACTCTTGGAACTCGGCACTCAAGTACTCACCACCTCGATCCGATCGAAGTGTCTTGATGCTTCGTCCCAACTGCTTCTCTACTTCAGTTCTGAATTCTTTGAACCTTTCAAAGGCTTCAGACTTGTATTTCATCAAATACTCTTACCCATACCTCGAAAAGTCATCGGTAAAGGTGATGAAGTAGGCATGTCCATGCTTAGTGGTGATGCTAAGCGGACCGCACACATCGGTATGGATCAAATCCAATAACCCTTTGGCTCGCTCCACATGGCCCTTAAAGGGAATTTTAGTCATCTTTCCTTTCAGACAGGATTTACAAGTCGTGAGAGCATTAATATCAGACATTTCAAACATGCCCACTCCCACTAGCTTGTTCATCCTTCTTAGGGAAATATGTCCTAATCGAGCATGCCATAACTGTGGCGAATTTAGAGTATCTTGTTTTCGCTTGTTTGTTGTTGTTATTGCTTGGACATTGTTTACTGGAATATTTTTCAATTTTAAGATATAGAGATCGTTTTCAAGTTCTCCAGTACCAATTAAACATTCATTCTTGTAAATGTTGCAAACACCTTTGCTAAATAAACAAGAATATCCATCTTTATCTAGCATAGAAATGGAAACAATGTTTTTCACCAAGTCTGGTACAAACAAAACATCTCTCAAAACCAATGCTTAAAATCATTGTTCAAATGCAAATAAACATCTCCTACGGCTTTGGCAGCAACCCTTGCTCCATTGCCCATCTTCAAGAAGGTCTCACCTTCCCTGAGCCTCAGTTGATTTAAATTGATCAGATTCAATAATGATTTCGATTGTATCGTGATATCATTGATATGAATTAGATTGTACCTTGTTCAGATATGGATCAGATATATCTACTGATTTGAGTATTGATCAGAACAGGTTTTGAATTGAGTTATATACTGATATTGTAATTATACGATTGTCATTGCCAGATTGGGTATGGACAGATCAGAATACAAGACTTCGTCTTCGTCAGACCGGGAAGACAAAGGTATAAATAAATGTTGATTCAGGATTGCACAACTCGAGTTAGGTTTGACTTGAGTTTCCCAAAATCACATACTTTACTTTATTGCATTGATATTTGCAGCTTATCAGATTGATATGTTTAGCCTATTGAATTATAGTAGAGCCAGAGCTTGAGTCTCACCGGAGTTATCCGGCTATTGTCTTGTTTGTATGTGTACTTGACAACAGGTGGGGCAGGTACAGGGTCACAGAGGTGAAGACAGATCGAGATTAGAGTGGAGACTACGGAATTGGACTAGAGATAGGGTTTAAACACTTGATAGTAGTTGTTGAACCTGAGTGTGTATGTTTGTATGTTTTATCAGATTTATACTTTTATACTGATATGTATAGGAGTTTGATTCCATTACCTTCCGCGTTTAAAAAAAAAAAAAAAAATTAGACCCTGTTTATCTTAATTGATTAAATCCCAAAGATGATTAAGATGATGATTAGCGTCCGGGTCCCCACATCCTTGAGGTGCATATGAATGTCAGCAGCATTCTTTGCATCCTCAAAACGCCTCTGCAGCTCATCATTCATAGAAGCCTGCATATAACACCTGGCCTTCAAGTCATGGTCACACCAATCCTTGTAGGTCTGCAATTCCTCAGGAGTGCAGCTAGTCGGAGCCTCAGCAGGGGGCGACTCAGTCAGTGTATATGCAATCTTTTCCGAGTTCAAGACGATTTTCAGATTCTTAGCCAAGTGATGTAATTAGGTCCGGTCAATACGTGTTTTTCGAGTATGGCAGAAAGCGGATTGCGAATTGAAGACATTGTCAAATTTTGTACTGAAAAGTAAAACAGATAAATGTTATTGACAATTTTAAAATATTTAGTAAGATATAAAATATGGACTTTTACTTAATAAATTTTTGCTCCCACTGTTTTGACATTTTCACTACCCTCTAGTGAAGGCGGGAAACTCCTTTCCTCAGTAGGTATGTAAGGTCCCATTAGCAAATTATGATCCCGAATAATATCAGCCAATCATAATTTCTAAAAGGTAGTTTCCAATTGCATCACAATGCAACCCTCTACGTAAAGTTTTGTCTCACGTTTGATTAGGACCCAATAATATGACGTCGTTCATCTTCACGTGTCAAGCCTTACCCATCGATGTTGAACCTTAATGGACGGTGGCCATGAGTTCCCCCAATAAAATGAGCCGAAATCATGGGAGTTCCACGTAGTTCACATCATCATGTCAATGGATGTCACAGCTTTCCGGTACCCAGGGCCCCCCCAATAATATGAGCCGAGCCCCGAGTACGGGTAGCGTTCATCATGCACCCATTGTCGATGGAAGACATGAAAATTATAAACAAATTTATAATTCCCCTTTTCGGACTTGATATTAATTTTGAATCTTATTCAAAATGAGTGTTTTTTAATTTTGAAAGGTCTCATCATTAATTTTATTTAAAAGATTGCCATGTTTGATCGTATGTTTGCCGGATTCATGCAACTTTGTTATTATTATAATAATAACGCACATACTCATTATTTATAACATATCATGCATATATTATAAACAGTAAACAAACAAGGATGATCAATCGCCCCAATACTAATGGCCTGTGTCAGCTAAACACGGGTCTAGGTCCAATCCTAGGGTAATGCAAGGGATGCAAATGCAACTATTACATTAGCTTCCAATATTTACATGTCTTCGATCTTCATAATCATCATGGCCACCATCTTCCAATCTTGATCATCCACTATACTAATATTTACAAATAAATATCCATGGCAAATAGGGATACATCTCATGGGGTGGGAACGGGCCATAAACCAAGCCCAGTTTAAAATTGATAATTATTACAATCATTCAACACAAAATATCTTAGCATACACCTAGCAAATTGGTCTTGGGCTTATGATCATCCTTCATGCATAATATCACATATCATACACCATCAATTAATTATCACAATAATTAATTGATCCAATATTATATATCTTGATCCAATCACTAACCGCCACGATTATAAACTAAATTAACAAAGTATACAAACACTTTTCTCTACTTTCTAATTAATTTATTTATAACCGAATTTCTTGTAAATCACCATTTATTATAAATAACTAAAGTTCAACTTCAATTATTTATTTCATGAGAAAATATTTGCAACTTTTGTAATTTTAAACTTAAGGGCCCAAAAACATATTTTTCACGAAAAACATTTTGGCTCATTTAAAATTACAAATATGTTAGCCATTCAATGACCCAACAACTCAAGGCCCATGACACTTTGATATTTCAAAACACCTTTTGAAAACCCTAGTCGTCATCGCCGTCGCCGGATTCCGGCCAACATGCAAATTTATTTTTTTTTTAAAATTTTTCAGGGGGGTGGGGGGGGATTCGGGAAATGGGCAGCCCCTCAGGCAGCCCGAGCAGCCCGAAAACCCCTTTGTTTTGTCCTTGATTTTGTTGCAAAAATTTCATCTCATGCGGTTAGAAATCGACCTCAATATAATATTATGTATATGCTACAAAAACTAGTTGTAATAGCCAAGCCTAGTGTACGGTACGGTTTAAGATTTCGTATGATTATTGACTATTTGGTTGAGTTTTAGTATAGTGTGATGTTAAGAGTTGTGTTTATGGGTCATAGTATTGTTGGTTATTATTGTTTTGTGGCATTGTTGATATTAGTTGATGTGTAGTTGTATTGTATCAGCGTTTCGATTCGATCTTTGTTGCATAGAGTTGGTTGTTAGATGCAGAGGGGACCGCACCCGCGGTCATATAGGTACCGCACCCGCGGTCTCATGTTCAGAATTGTGATGTTATTCCAGTAACTTCACCGCACCCGCGGTCCATAGTGCAGCGCACCCGCAGTGGATTGGCCGAGACCAGAGCGCACCCGCGGTCTTTTATGGAGCGCACCTGCGGTCGAAATTTTCAGATTTTTGGTTGAGTTGCCGAAGGCATAGCGCACCCGCGGTGCATGTTGGAGCGCACCCACGGTGCATGAACAGTAGAAGCGTGTTTTCGGATTTTAAGTGAGTTAAAAGGATGAGTGGGCTTCATTTCTCTCATTTCCTACCCCTCATTCTCGATTCTTCTCTCAAGGGAGACTAGGGTTTCCTCATTTCTCCATTTCCTTCCTTTGATTCTTGCATCTTGGTGGCTTTTTGTTTTGAGATCAAGGTTTACTTGGGTTCAAGGAAGCTAAGGTAAGCTTTTGGTATAGTTTAATCTTGGTTTTGGTGTTGGGAGAAATCATGGGTTTGGTGATTGTGTTGGTTTTATGGATTAATTGTTATGGGTTTATGATTATTGAGATGTTGATGGTGTATTTCATGATTTATTGTTGTAGGTTGTGTACCAAGAGATATATTCTAGGTTCCAAGTGGTTGTAAGTGGAATTCATTTCCTTGTGCTCACATGATAATATATATATTGTGTTACAATGTTTTAACATGTTATTCCCTTCCATTTGATTCATATTATGTATAGATATACCTTGTTGTATATTAGAGGCAATTGAATGTCTCAATTGTGTAAAAGGGAATGCAAGAGATAGAGTATGCAAAGTGTTTGTTAAAATGCCCAAGAGAGAGTTCAAATGTTTTATGGATTGATAGATACATAGTCAGAGATTGCATGCAATTAGTTGATCAACGACCATAAGCCTATATCCTTCAGAGTTATCGATTTATGTCGATGGGATATAGGTACAGAGACAAAGATACTATATAGATATCAATCCAACAGAGAAAAGAGAAATACCATCTTATTGTTATATTATGCTATGTTATTCATGTTTCAAGAGTTGATGGTATTTAATGATTTCAAAGCCATGTTTTACAGAGTATGATATATGTATCCATTGCTATGTAAGAGTTCCACTTGCTGAGTTTTATACTCGTTTCATTTATTTCATGTGATGCAGATAAGAGCAACGAGCCGGGACGTTGATTGTGGGCCGGAGTCATATGCATATAGAGAAGGAAGAAAGAAGTTATTTTGCTAGCATTTTGGACATGATCACGAAAATGATATTTTGTATTTTGTTGTATCATTTGATTGATCATGTATATACTTTTGATTATACATTGACCCGTATTTTTAAATCCTTCTTTCTTTTTAGAAAATTTTATATTCCGCTGTTATTTTATTAAAATCGGTCGAGGGTGTCACATTTAGTGGTATCAGAGCACCGTTCTTTGGACCAATGCATATGACTTCGTCTACTTTCAACAGTCCGGGTATGTCTTCTTCTACATCTATTCATTGTTATCTATTGATATGTATTGTGTGAGCACATTGTAGGAGTTATGCCTCCTAAGAGAAAGGCCGCAGAGGGTGAGGATAGTTCTTCCTCTAGAGTTGTCGATGAGTTCGACAAGTTGTTGAAAGAGCAAGCTAAGGTCCACAGTGAGCAGATCCAACAGTTACTACGTTTGCAAAGTACAGGTCAAGGTAGAGGTCAAGTGAGAGGCCAAGTGGCACAAGCAGTTGGTACTGATGGGATCTTTACTGCTTTCAAGAGAATGGATCCGCCGGAATTTGTAGGAAGCACTGATCCGTTGATGGACGTAGAATGGGTCAAGGTACTTGAGGCTATTTTTGATCATCTCAACTATGGGGACAAAGACAGAATCAGTTGTGCAGTGTTCATGTTAGTCAAGGCAGCACGCATTTGGTGGAATGCTACCAAGGTTAGTGTGGATATTTCGACATTGAAGTGGAAAGAGTTCACTGATCTTTTCTATGACAAGTACTTCCCAGACGCACTTCGAGCTAGGAAGGTGACAGAGTTCTTGGAGCTTCGACATGGAGGTTTGAATGTCGATGAGTATATTTTGAAGTTCGAGGAGGGCTGTCTGTTTGCCCCGTATATTGCTTCCAACGACAAAGACAAAGGTGCTCATTTCATTAGAGGCCTTAGAGCAGAAATCAGAAGGGACATTAATATGTCGAAGGCTGTGACATTCAAAGAGATTGTGGCTAAGGCTTTGTTGGCCGAGCAAGATGAGAAAGACATTGCCAGAGAGAGACAAGCGAGGCAGCAGGCCATTGCTCAGAGAGGCCAGGGTTCGAATCAAAGAGGAAATGATCGTTTCAAGGGGAAAGGCAAGTTAGAGTTGAGTCCTAAACCACCGGCAGTTCCATTTGATTCCGAGAAACCATTGTGTCCCAAGCGCGGTAGGCATCATCGGGGAGAGTGCAGATTTGGTACTCATACTTGCTACAGATGTGGCACTGCAGGCCATATTGCCAAGGATTGTCCGAGAGGCTCGAGTAAAGAGAAGGTGCAGGGACGCATCTTTACCATGACGAAGGAAGGTATAAACCATGATTCTTCTGTGATCTCTAGCACTATTTTAATTTCAGGCAGAGTAGCTACGACATTGATTGATACAGGTGCTACTCATTATTTTATGTCTGAACTATTTTTGAGATCTTTGGGTATCGTTCCTTCTGTTCTTCCCCTCCAGTTTAATGTTGTATTGCCTTCGGGGGATGTGTTGTGCCCGACATCTATTGTGTATGCGTGCTCTTTTCAAATTGATGAGCGAGTTGTTTATGCTGATTTGATTGTTATCCCTATGGTTGCATTTGATATTATACTTGGCATGGATTGACTATCAACCTATCGTGCAGTGATTGATTGCGTTGCTAAGACGGTGAAATTTGCAGATGATGGCAATAGGGAAGGTACGCTCGCCAGTGCAGGTACTTCACTGGACCTTCCTTTTATTTCATGTCTTGAGGCTAAGAAGTTGTTGTTTAGAGGTTGTGATGGGTTTTTGGCTTCGATTGTGGATGTGGATAGAATTGTGAAATTGAATATTGATGATATTGATGTGGTGAGAGAGTTCCCTGATGTTTTTGAGGATGATGTGCCAGGTTTGCCGCCGGACAGAGATGTGGAGTTTGTGATTGATCTAGTTCCAGGTACGGTTCCTATTTCTAAGGCTCCGTATAGAATGGCCCCAACAGAGATGAAAGAGTTGAAGACGCAGTTGTAGGATCTTTTGGATAAAGGTTTCATTCGGCCGAGTTCTTCGCCATGGGGAGCTCCGGTTCTTTTCGTCAAAAAGAAAGATGGGTCTTTGCGGCTTTGTATTGATTACAGAGAGATCAACAAAGTGACTATCAAGAATAAATATCCGTTGCCACGGATAGATGATCTTTTTGACCAACTGCAAGGCGCTACAGTGTTTTCGAAGATTGATTTGCGATCTGGCTATTATCAGTTGAAGGTTAGGGAGTCTGATATCCCTAAGACGGCGTTCCGGACCAGGTATGGTCATTATGAATTTCTTGTGATGTCTTTTGGTCTGACTAATGCTCCTTCAGTCTTCATGGATCTGATGAATTGAGTGTTCAAGCCGTATTCTGATAGCTTTGTCATTGTTTTCATCGATGACATATTGATTTATTCCAAGACCAGAGAGCTTCATTCAGAGCCACCTAAGAGTTGTTCTTCAGTTGTTGAGAGAGAAGAGGTTGTATGCTAAGTTGAAGTAATGTGAGTTCTGGTTGGAGCAGATTTCTTTCTTAGGCCATGTTGTCTCGAAGGATGGTATAGCTGTTGACCCAGTAAAGATTGAGGTGATTCAGAAGTGGTCTATTCCTACCACTGTATCAGAGGTACGCAGTTTTCTTGGTTTGGCGGGTTATTATCGTCGTTTCATTTCAGATTTTTCCAAGATTGCCTTGCCGTTAACCAATCTGACGAGGAAGACTGTGAAGTTTGAGTGGTCCAATGATTGCCAAAGTTCATTCCAAGAGTTGAAAGATAAGTTGACGTCAGCTCCTGTACTTGCATTGCCCAGTGGTTCAGAGGACTTTGTTGTTTACACTGATGCGTCGAAGAAGGGTCTTGGTGCAGTGCTGATGCAGCGTGTGAAAGTTATAGCTTATGCTTCTCGCCAGTTGAAGGACTACGAGAAGAATTATCCTACGCATGATTTGGAGCTAGCAGCAGTGGTTTTCGCCTTGAAAATCTGGAGACATTATTTATATGGCGAAAAGTGTGAAATTTTCACGGACCACAAGAGTTTGAAATATTTGTTTTCTCAGAAAGAACTCAATATGAGACAGAGACGGTGGTTAGAGCTTGTCAAAGATTATGATGTGACGATTAGTTACCACCCAGGGAAGGCAAATGTTGTAGCAGATGCTTTGAGCCGTAAGCCGAGTTCTTCTTTAAATTCTTTGATTCAGAAGCCATTGTTGTTAGATTTGCAGCGAGAAAAGATAACTTTGGTTGTTCCGGGAACCATTGCTCGCTTTTCAGCATTGGTTGTTCGGGCTACATTGACGGACAGGATCCGTAGAGAGCAGGCCATTGATGTTCAGGTGACAGAGTTGAGAGCCAGAGCAGAGAAGAGAGGTAATTCAGAGTTTGGATTTAATGGAGATGGTTTGGTGACTTTCGGAGGCCGTATATGTAATCCAGTTGGTGATGATATTCGGCGAGACGTCTTGACAAAGGCACATACCGCGCCATACTCGATACATCCAGGCAACACCAAGATGTATCAGGATCTTCGTAGACTCTATTGGTGGCCAGGTATGAAGAATGATATTGCCATATTTATTTCTCAGTGCCTAACTTGTCAGCAGGTGAAAATCGAGCATCAGAGACCTGCTGGGACATTGCTTTCATTACCGATTACTCAATGGAAATGGGAGCATATTACGATGGACTTTGTGACTGGTCTTCCAAGGACGAAGAAAGGTTATAACTCTATTTGGGTTATTGTTGATCGGTTGACCAAGTCAGCGCATTTTCTCCCAGTCAAGACGACGTATTCCATGAACCAGTATGCCGAAGAGTACATAGCAGAGATTGTTAGACTTCATGGTGTTCCTGTGTCGATCGTGTCTGATCGTGACCCTAGATTTACTTCAGACTTTTGGAAGAGTTTGCACAGAGCTATGGGTTCACGGTTAGCATTTAGTACAGCATATCATCCCAGAGTGACGGTCAATCAGAGAGAGTTATTCAGATTCTAGAGGATATGCTCAGAGCTTGTACTATCGACTATCCTGGTAGTTGGGATTCCAAATTGCCTCTTGTTGAGTTCACGTACAATAATAGCTACCAAGCGACGATTGGCAAGGCACTGTATGAAGCACTTTATGGCAGAAATTGTAGATCGCCATTGTATTGGGATGAGATTGGTGAGAGGAAGATGTTGGGTCCAGAGTTGGTCCAACAGAAAGCTGATGTTGTTGCTGTTATTCGAGAGAGGATGAAGACAGCACAGTCGAGACAGAAGAGTTATGCTGATGTGCATCGTAGGCCGTTGCAGTTTGAGATTGGCGACCATGTGTTCTTGAAGATAGCACCTCTTAAGGGTGTGATGCGGTTTGGCAAGAAGGGAAAGTTGAGTCCGAGATTTATTGGCCCATTTGAGATCTTGGATAGAGTTGGTGATCGAGCTTACAGGTTAGCACTACCGCCAGATCTTGACAGAGTTCATAATGTTTTTCATGTTTCAACGCTCAGGAAGTATATTGCGAATCCTTCTCATATTCTTCACCACGAGCCATTGGATTTGACGCCGAATTTGACGTACCAAGAGATTCCGGTCCAGATTCTAGATCGCAGAGTTAGAGTGTTGAGAAACAAAGAGATCGGCATTGTTAAAATACTTTGGAGGAATCATTTGATTGAAGAAGCCACGTGGGAACAAGAGGATGAGATGAAAGAGAAGTATCCTGAGTTGTTTGCGCAGTGACATCAATTTCGAGGACGAAATTCCCTTAAGGAGGGGAGATTGTAATAGCCAAGCCTAGTGTACGATACGGTTTAAGATTTCGTATGATTATTGACTATTTGGTTGAGTTTTAGTATAGTGTGATGTTAAGAGTTGTGTTTATGGGTCATAGTATTGTTGGTTATTATTGTTTTGTGGCATTGTTGATATTAGTTGATGTGTAGTTGTATTGTATCAGCGTTTCGATTCGATCTTTGTTGCATAGAGTTGGTTGTTGGATGTACAGAGGACCGCACCCGCGGTCATATAGGTACCGCACCCGCGGTGTCATGTTCAGAATTGTGATGTTTTTCCAATAGCTTCATGTGAGGACCCGGACGCTAATCATCTTCTTAATCATCTTTGAGATTTAATTATCAATTAAGATAAACAGGGTCTAAAAATTTTTTCTTTAAAATGCGGAAGGTAATGGAATCAATCTATTATACAAACCAGTATAATAATACAAATCTTGTACAACATGCTTCTAGTTCAAACTAATCGAAGGTTTAACTACCAAATTTCAAGTATTAAACCAAGTCTACATCCAAGTCCGGAATCACCACTCTAATCTCGATCTCTCATCATCTTCTTGACCCCGGTCTTGTCCCACCTGTTGTCATGCACACATACAAAACAAGACAATAGCCGGATACTCCGGTGAGAATAAATCCCAGTATAAAACATGTATACATGCATATAGACAATATAAATCATAAAGCATATTATCATGCCTAAAATTCATAACAATAGGTTTCATAGTCTATGAAACTAAATCAAAATAAGCATGCAGTAACAATGGGTTCCATAATCTCTGAAACCAAAGTAAAATAAGCATGCAACTCAATTCAATTCATATCTTGACTCGACTCGACTCTAAATCTAGAGATCCCGGTGTGAATAAGACGACACTGTCTGTCACCTACCCTCCCAATCGGGGTAACTGTACGTCTTATTCCTAGACTTCGGTCATGTTTGTATCGAATGTCTACAATCGTAGTGAATCTGATCCGAAGCGTCGATACCACCGAACATCTAGTTTGGCAAGTCTGCCAATGACTCTTCTATCTCAATGCTTGAATATAAATCTATAAACAAGCCATAATCATCATCAAATATAATTAATAAATCTAGTATGTGATTTAGGGAAACCCTAACCAAGTCTGATTCGAGTCGTATCTCCCGAATTCACATGAATTATAACTTTGTCTTCCCGGTCTGACGAAGATGAAGTCTTGTATTCCATTCTGTCCATAGCCAGTCTGGCAATGACAATCGCATAAATACAATAACAGTATATAATTCGATTCAAAACCTGTTCTGATCAATACTCAAATCAGTATATAATCTGATCCATATCTGAACAAGGTACAATCTAATTCATATCAACGATATCATAGAAATCATTACTGAATCCTGATCACTCTAAATCAACTGATGTTTCGACGGCATAACAATACAGTCACGATAACCCCGTCTATCTCAACATCACGGATATAATACCAGAATTCATAATCTAAATATCTGTACACTTAAGATCAGTAACAACACAACTCTGATATCAAATCCCGATCAATATCTTTCGAAAATCATTACAATTGTATAAACAGTCTATTCTTTAATCTGACTTCAATTATACAATGTCTACTGTAGTAGAAACATCATATCTGATTCATATTCAATTCTGACAATATCATAAATTCATATCATGTATAAACGTAACGAAACTTACGTCCAGTTGTAGCCTGCGTCGATAGGAACACCGTACTGAAATTGGATTACAATTCCAACGGGCTGATCTTTCACAATCACATATCTACAAAGGCGTAAGGTTTTTCTCTCAAAAGCTTTATCCCTTTTCTGAATTTTGATAAGGAGAAGCGTGCAATTCTTATATATATACTGCATGCAACACCAGGAAACGTGGCTTATTTTTCATGCTGCACGTCGCACCGCGGGTGCGCTCAGTGTAATGATATACATCAACTTTTCCGAAAGCTTCGACCGCGGGTGCGCTTAGTCCTGTAACGCGGGTGCGCTGACCTCACTGGTACTACACCGCGGGTGCGGTCTGTCTAGCACCACGGGTGCGCTCAATCTCCAGTAGCACTTTCATACCCTACTGGCCATGCACCGCGGGTGCGATACTTCTTCACCGCGGGTGCGGTGTCATTTCTGTAATTAATCGCCAACTCTGTCCATCAACCGCGGGTGCGGTCTTGTTCGTAGCGCGGGTGCGGTCTAGATTTCATGCACCACTTCATAATCTCATTTAGTGCTTCTCATTACATGTCATGCATACTCATATCTTCCGAATATCACATCAATGAAGACTAATAAATCTCGAGCCTTACATTTCTCCCCCTCTAAGAAATGATTTCGTCCTCGAAATCACAAGTAATCAATTAAGATTTATCAGAAGAAATGTATACAGAGTTTAAATCAAAATTCATCTCAATGAATCCATTCTGAAATCTTAATCTCATGACAAGTTCTGTCTTTCAGATAGTCTCTTTGAGGCCCTGTCACTTACTGTATTTTCAATAATAGAATAGTCTTCATTCTGAAATATCTTTCTTGTACGGATCTGTGATTCTAAATTGGAATAATAATTCAAGAGCATAATATCCTTCGAAATAACTCTGACCGAATCAATCTCATAATACTAGCTATACAACATCTGTATATACCAATCAACAGCTCATACCAAATCAATATCATTTGTTGATATCAAATCTGTTTATCCCAGTCAAGGATATATTAAATCTTCGGCCCCAAATACCAATCGTCACCATTCGACGTCGGCATATTAAGTCTGTCTGGTCTGAGCTATCTTCATTCTCTTCTGAATTAGTTACATTTTCTTTGTCATATCTCTGACCGTATCAGATCCTATCTCAGGTATCTCCGAGATATTATTCTTATATCAAAGAAATCTGCAGTACTTACTGTACAATGTGTCGTCTGTAACTATTTCATTACCCATCTGGTTATCTGATAACTATGATCGTACAATAATTCACACAGCGACAATATGTCATATCAACTGGTGCTAGCATCCAGCACTGCCACTCCCTGGATATCTCTCAATATCCGGATAGTACACTCTGGCTATCTGTCAGTCGGTGGATAATATATGAATGAGTTCATGGTATATTCTGCCACAATTACAAACTCAATCAAAATCCAATCTGATATAATCTACTCTCACATTCTGATCAATCTGACCTTTTCTTTGACATTGAATTATAGCAGAGCCAGAGCTTGAGTCTAGGGCAGATCAGCCTAGCTAGGGCAGAACCGCCGAGTCTTTGTCAGAACCGCGTAGACTCTAGACTTACGGTGTATCGATGAGCTTAGATGTAGAGCGACGTCTATTGTAGACATTCGATACAGCATACCAAAGTCTAAATTAGATCGGGATCCCTAGATTAGAATGAGAGATGAGTCGAGTCTTAGATATCGAGACTAGAACTTGATGTACAGATCCGTATTGATTTATGTTCGTAGATTACGATTCATGCTTTATTTACAGACTGGTATTGATACATGTTGTTTGATTATGCTACATGTGATAAGATATAATTCATGCTTTTATGTTAATTCAGTTAACTGCATGTATACATTGTTTATATTGGGATATTTATATCTCACCGGAGTTATCCGGCTGTTGTCTTGTTTGTATGTGTACTTGACAACAGGTGGGGCAGGTACATGGTCGCAGAGGTGAAGACAGATCGGGATTAGAGTGGAGACTACGGACTTGGACTAGAGATAGGGTTTAAACACTTGATAGTAGTTGTTGAGCCTGACTGTGTATGTTTGTATGTTTTATCAGATTTATACATTTATACTGATATGTATAGGAGTTTGATTCCATTACCTTCCGCGTTTAAAAAAAAAAAAAATTAGACCCTGTTTATCTTAATTGATTAAATCCCAAAGATGATTAAGATGATGATTAGCGTCCGGGTCCCCACAACAGGTGGTATCAGAGCGATAGATCCTTTAGATTGAGATAGAAGAGAATGAGCGGGGTAGATTGAGTTTTCTTCCTTGCATGTGATTGCTAGCATGAGAATTATTGTAATGTTGATTGACATTGGGTATGCTAGCATGAGCTTATGATTTACTGCTTTGACATACATGGTTACCTGATTATCTGATTTGAGTTGGTATTATGTACTATTGAGTATGAATCAGATCTGATTCATGATCAGCAGTAAGGTGATCAGAGAAAGATTGGAACAGATTTGTAGTATTTAAGTACTAATGTTTTGATAAGCAGATATACCTCCACGGAGAATTCCAGAAAGGGGTAATACTTCGACTGAACAGATAGATGTATCAGAAACTCAGATGGAAATACAGTTGAAAGAATTTCAGGTATTTCAACCGCCGATCCTGAGTGGTACCGAGACGTCTTAAGATTGTGAGAACTGGTTTGATGACATAGAAATACTGTTTAATTTACTTGATTATTCAGATTAGCAGAGAATTAAACTGATATTTCACCAGTTACGAGAGACTGCCAGGAGTTGGTGGATTACAAGTAAAAGAATGCTAGAACAGAGAGGTACGGTGATTTCGTGGGAAATATTCAGAACTGAATTTTATCGAAGATTTTTCTCAGTTTCATACCGAGAGGACAAGAAAGCAGAGTTTGAAAATTTGAGACAAGGTCAACTGAATATTGAAGGATATGTTGCTAAATTCTCTACTTTACTGCGATTTGCTCCTCATGTAATTGGAAATGATGAAGTTGTAGCGGATCAGTTCATCAGAGGATTGAACTCGGAGATAGTTGCATTGATGAATATGCAGCGACCTTATCATTTTGCTGATGCCTTGAGTAAAGCGAAGATAGCGGAGGCGAGTCTGATTAGACAACTAAAAAGGGTGTGTGCGATGCAACCCCAGACACAACAATCCCCTCTCCGATTTGATCGCGGCAGCACGAGTGGAAAGCAAGATTTGCTGAAAGCTCGAAAGAAGCCATTTAAGAAGTTAGGGAGCGGACTGAGCGGTTCAACTAGCTCCAGTGGTTCCAGCCCAAGTTATACTGGAGTGTATTGCAGGATTTGCGGAGGGAAACATTCCACAGAGCAATGCCAGGGAGTGACTGGTAGTTGTCGTATCTGCCGACAGCCGGGACATTTTGCGAGAGTTTGTCCCCAAAGAGATTCCCGAAGATTTCAGGGATCAGGACCATCTGGTGGTAGTGACCGAGGAACAGACCCAAGAGACACTTGATGATATAGTAGCAGGTACTGTTACTTTATGATTATATTGCATATGTATTGATATATACTGATGCATTTCCTATGATTATCTTTGACTGAGTTGCATTGATATATATGGTATCTGTAGGGTCTGTATTGCTGTAGTATTAATTTTTGTACCTTCTGCGAAAGAAAAACTGATATTAGAGATTTCTGTGAAATATTGTATACTACAGTAAGATGAGAATGAGACCGAGTTGGATTATGATGTACTTGTGTTTTCTGATTTGATTGCATTATTGACACTAATATGCTGAACAAGTACAGAACTAGTATAGATTCCTTTTAGGAAAATATAAGATTCAGACCAGATATGGCTGAGGAGTAAAGATTTCACGGTAAGGATTCTAGATTCAGAATTCCTTTGATATCGGTGTGTTGTCTATAACTCGATTGATACAGGAAGGAACAGATGGTATCCTTATGTATTCAGTAGACATATTGAAATCGAGTCTAGCATTGGCAGATTTGCCAATGATGTATGAGTTGGCTGATGTTTGCCCAGATAAGATTTCAGATTTGCTTTATATCAGAAAGATAGATTCCAGAATTGAATTGAGATCAGGTATTGTTTGTGCTTTAGAATTTAGCACAGAATGACATTGAATGTACAGAATGATACAGAATGAATTGAAAGAATTGAAAGATCAGTAGAAAAGTACCGATCAGGAGTTACATCTGATTTAGTGTTTCTCCTTGGCATGTTTCATTATGTTCAGAGATATTTTGATGATTTCATGCTCGTTGTATCTATGATATTTTGATATATTCGCAGCATCTGATTGACTGAATCGAATAACTGAAGATTGAATGGGATATTCCGAGAAATGTGATTATTGTATACAGAAATTTTTCAGATATGACTTTTGCTTGAAACAGATTGTATTCAGAGTATATGATATCTGAAGTTAGTACACTGATTGAATTTGACACAGTTGAGATCATGATCAGTGACTGAGAATGATACCGATATCAGAAAGATCGGAAATTTCAGAAATATCAGAAATGTCAGAAATTTATTTTTGGTCAGAATTGACAGAGTATCGTATACGATTGTTGTTTTGTGTATGCCTGAGTATTGATATATTTCTACAGCCATATTTGCTACAGATCAATGTGAACCGTTGAGATTATATACAGTTCAATTCGAATCAGAGTTGAATTCGAGAATTTCAGTGAGTCAGAAATGTGATCAGAAGGTTCAGAATTAGATTTCGATAATCAGAGCAGAGCATCGATCAGAGTGACAGATATGTGATTTTACTGTATAAGAATGATTATCTTGTGATGTCACATGTTTCAGAATTGTACAACAAAATTTGATATCGACAATCAGAACCGAATACAAGGTAGGTATTTTTCTTTAATTTATATTATTAACTGATTTTTTTGTACCAAATAGTTCGAATCTGAAACGACAGATAGGGTCAGAAGCGCGCAGCAATGGATTCAGTGTTCGTTCAGGTAACAGAAAGTGTATGATAATTCGAACAGACAGTTTTAATATAGACAGATTAAATCAGTTATGATAGAATTTATACGGAAATGTTGGCAGAACTTGTACTGAAATGTCTGAATCGCCAATAAATGAAGACAGGAAGATAGAAATCAGAAGAGTTATTACAAAATTTGTATAATTCTGACTAGACATTGGGAGTATATTTCGATGAATTTCTTAATGAGATCATTGTAATACTTTCCAGATTGTGATGTAATATGATTATGATTGACAAATTGTTCAATCTAGATTTATTAGTTTATACTAGATAACGTACAAACATGACCAAATGACACAGATCGATGTCAGAAAAATGGTCAGAATAACTAGAATGCCGAAGTAGAGTATATCAGATCGTGATTTTGCATGATTTTATCTATGGTTTATAGATTGACGGATAGTTGGAATGAACTATCTAGATACTGGAGGATATCCAGGAACTGTAGTGCTGGATTTTGGCACTAGTGACCTGATGTCTTGTCACTTTATTAATTATTGTATAATGATAGCTATCAAACGAGTATTGAGATAGCTACAGATGAGACATTGTACAGTGAGTACTGCAGATGCCTTTGGTACAAGAATAATATCTCGGAGATACCTGAGATAGGATCCGATATGGTCAGAAATATGACCAAGAGAAGATAGCTAATTCAGAAAAGAATGAAGATAGCTCAGACCAGACAGACATAATATGCCAACGTCGAATGGTGACGATTGGTATTCGAGGCTGAAGATTTAATATATCCTTGAATGGAATGAACAGATTTGATAGCAGCTGATGGTAATGAATTGCTATGAGCTGTGGTTCGGTATATACGGATGTTGTATAGCCAGTATTGCGAGATTGACTTTATCAGAGCTATTTTTAGAAATAGAATTTGATATGAGATTGAGATTTCAGAACAGTTTCATTGAGATGAGTTTATTATTTAAACTCTGTATACATTTCTTCTGATATATCTGAATTGATTACTTGCGAGTTCAAGGACGAACTCAGATCTAAGAGGGGGAGAAATGTAAGGCCCGAGATTTAATTACTGAAATCAGAAGTGATTAATTGACATGATTGAGGTTATACGAACTTGAATGAAGAAGCCGGGCGTCGTTGCATTGTGAGCCAAGATTTTGGGCAGAACGTCTGGCGCCCGAGCGGTAGAAAATGACCGCCCGAGCGCCAGTGTTCAGTAAGAACACCACCCGGACAGAACTTGTTGCGCCCGAACGGTAAAGAGTTACCGCCCGAGCGCCAATGAGTGAGCAAGAAAGTCGAACACTTCGCGCCCGGGCGGAAGTCCTTGTCCGCCCGAGCGCGACTGAATTACGCAGGAGGGCCGAGAGTTGCGCGCCCGGGCGGAACTTTATATCCGCCCGAGCGCGAGACGTGGTTTATGAAAAATCATGCCACGTATCTTATGGTTGCATGCAATATATATATATATACATATGAGTCTTCATCCGTTCAGAAAAGGTAAGAATCGAGAAAAGGGTTCGGGAAAAAGAATGAAAATCCTTACGCCTTTTGTGAGAAATCCGTCCGTCCGATTTTGAATCCGACTTCAGTACTGTGTTCCTATCGACGCAGGCTATAACTGGACGTAAGTTTTGTTACGTTTAGACATGTTCTGAAATTATGATGTTGTCAGAATTAAATGGAATTCATATGTGATGTTCTTGACATGTTAGACATCATAGAATCGAAGTCAGATTAAAGAATAGACTGTTTATGAAATTGTTATGATTTTCAGAGTTGAATTGATTGAGATTTGATATCAGAATTGAGTTATCACTGATCTTAAGTGTACCGATATAGAGATTAGGAATTGTATTGGTACTAATTATGAATTCTGGTAGTATCTCTGTGATGTTGAGATTGACGGGGTTATCGAGACTGTATCATTATGCCGTCGAAACATCAGTTGATTTAAATTGATCAGATTCAGTAATGATTTCGATTGTATCGTGATATCATTGATATGAATTAGATTGTACCTTGTTCAGATATGGATCAGATATATCTACTGATTTGAGTATTGATCAGAACAGGTTTTGAATAGAGTTATATACTGATATTGTAATTATACGATTGTCATTGCCAGATTGGGTATGGACAGATCAGAATACAAGACTTCGTCTTCGTCAGACCGGGAAGATAAAGGTATAAATAAATGTTGATTCAGGATTGCACAACTCGAGTTAGGTTTGACTTGAGTTTCCCAAAATCACATACTTTACTTTATTGCATTGATATTTGCAGCTTATCAGATTGATATGTTTAGCCTATTGAATTATAGGAGAGCCAGAGCTTGAGTCTAGGGCAGATCAGCCTAGCTAGGGCAGAACCGCCGAGTCTTTTTCAGAACCGCGTAGACTCTAGACTTACGGTGTATCGATGAGCTTAGATGTAGAGCGACGTCTATTGTAGACATTCGATACAGCATACCAAAGTCTAAATTAGATCGGGATCCCTAGATTAGAATGAGAGATGAGTCGAGTCTTAGATATCGAGACTAGAACTTGATGTACAGATCCGTATTGATTTATGTTCGTAGATGACGATTCATGCTTTATTTACAGACTGGTATTGATACATGTTGTTTGATTATGCTACATGTGATAAGATATAATTCATGCTTTTATGTTAATTCAGTTAACTGCATGTATACATTGTTTATACTGGAATATTTATATCTCACCGGAGTTATCCGGCTGTTGTCTTGTTTGTATGTGTACTTGACAACAGGTGGGGCAGGTACAGGGTCACAGAGGTGAAGACAGATCGGGATTAGAGTGGAGACTACGGACTTGGACTAGAGATAGGGTTTAAACACTTGATAGTAGTTGTTGAACCTGAGTGTGTATGTTTGTATGTTTTATCAGATTTATACTTTTATACTGATATGTATAGGAGTTTGATTCCATTACCTTCCGCGTTTAAAAAAAAAAAAATTAGACCCTGTTTATCTTAATTGATTAAATCCCAAAGATGATTAAGATGATGATTAGCGTCCGGGTCCCCACAACAGGTGGTATCAGAGCGATAGATCCTTTAGATTGAGATAGAAGAGAATGAGCGGGGTAGATTGAGTTTTCTTCCTTGCATGTGATTGCTAGCATGAGAATTATTGTAATGTTGATTGACATTGGGTATGCTAGCATGAGCTTATGATTTACTGCTTTGACATACATGGTTACCTGATTATCTGATTTGAGTTGGTATTATGTACTATTGAGTATGAATCAGATCTGATTCATGATCAGCAGTAAGATGATCAGAGAAAGATTGGAACAGATTTGTAGTATTTGAGTACTAATGTTTTGATAAGCAGATATACCTCCACGGAGAATTCCAGAAAGGGGTAATACTTCGACTGAACAGATAGATGTATCAGAAACTCAGATGGAAATACAATTGAAAGAATTTCAGGTATTTCAACCGCCGATCCTGAGTGGTACCGAGACGTCTGAAGATTGTGAGAACTGGTTTGATGACATAGAAATACTGTTTAATTTACTTGATTATTCAGATTAGCAGAGAATTAAACTGATATTTCACCAGCTACGAGAGACTGTCAGGAGTTGGTGGATTACAAGTAAAAGAATGCTAGAACAGAGAGGTACGGTGATTTCGTGGGAAATATTCAGAACTGAATTTTATCGAAGATTTTTCTCAGTTTCGTACCGAGAGGACAAGAAAGAAGAGTTTGAAAATTTGAGACAAGGTCAACTGAATATAGAAGGATATGTTGCTAAATTCTCTACTTTACTGCGATTTGCTCCTCATGTAATTGGAAATGATGAGGCTGTAGCGGATCAGTTCATCAGAGGATTGAACTCGGAGATAGTTGCATTGATGAATATGCAGCGACCTTATCATTTTGCTGATGCCTTGAGTAAAGCGAAGATAGCGGAGGCGAGTCTGATTAGACAACTAAAAAGGGTGTGTGCGATGCAACCCCAGACACAACAATCCCCTCTCCGATTTGATCGCGGCAGCACGAGTGGAAAGCAAGATTTGCTGAAAGCTCGAAAGAAGCCATTTAAGAAGTTAGGGAGCGGACTGAGCGGTTCAACTAGCTCCAGTGGTTCCAGCCCAAGTTATACTGGAGTGTATTGCAGGATTTGCGGAGGGAAACATTCCACAGAGCAATGCCAGGGAGTGACTGGTAGTTGTCGTATCTGTCGACAGCCGGGACATTTTGCGAGAGTTTGTCCCCAAAGAGATTCCCGAAGATTTCAGGGATCAGGACCATCTGGTGGTAGTGACCGAGGAACAGACCCAAGAGACACTTGATGATATAGTAGCAGATACTGTTACTTTATGATTATATTGCATATGTATTGATATATACTGATGCATTTCCTATGATTATCTTTGACTGAGTTGCATTGATATATATGGTATCTGTAGGGTCTGTATTGCTGTAGTATTAATTTTTGTACCTTCTGCGAAAGAAAAACTGATATTAGAGATTTCTGTGAAATATTGTATACTACAGTAAGATGAGAATGAGACCGAGTTGGATTATGATGTACTTGTGTTTTCTGATTTGATTGCATTATTGACACTAATATGCTGAACAAGTACAGAACTAGTATAGATTCCTTTCAGGAAAATATAAGATTCAGACCAGATATGGCTGAGGAGTAAAGATTTCACGGTAAGGATTCTAGATTCAGAATTCCTTTGATATCGGTGTGTTGTCTATAACTCGATTGATACAGGAAGGAACAGATGGTATCCTTATGTATTCAGTAGACATATTGAAATCGAGTCTAGCATTGGCAGATTTGCCAATGATGTATGAGTTGGCTGATGTTTGCCCAGATAAGATTTCAGATTTGCTTTATATCAGAAAGATAGATTCCAGAATTGAATTGAGATCAGGTATTGTTTGTGCTTTAGAATTTAGCACAGAATGACATTGAATGTACAGAATGATACAGAATGAATTGAAAGAATTGAAAGATCAGTAGAAAAGTACCGATCAGGAGTTACATCTGATTTAGTGTTTCTCCTTGGCATGTTTCATTATGTTCAGAGATATTTTGATGATTTCATGCTCGTTGTATCTATGATATTTTGATATATTCGCAGCATCTGATTGACTGAATCGAATAACTGAAGATTAAATGGGATATTCTGAGAAATGTGATTATTGTATACAGAAATTTTTCAGATATGACTTTTGCTTGAAACAGATTGTATTCAGAGTATATGATATCTGAAGTTAGTACACTGATTGAATTTGACACAGTTGAGATCATGATCAGTGACTGAGAATGATACCGATATCAGAAAGATCGGAAATTTCAGAAATATCAGAAATGTCAGAAATTTATTTTTGGTCAGAATTGACAGAGTATCGTATACGATTGTTTTTTTGTGTATGCCTGAGTATTGATATATTTCTACAGCCATATTTGCTACAGATCAATGTGAACCGTTGAGATTATATACAGTTCAATTCGAATTAGAGTTGAATTCGAGAATTTCAGTGAGTCAGAAATGTGATCAGAAGGTTCAGAATTAGATTTCGATAATCAGAGCAGAGCATCGATAAGAGTGACAGATATGTGATTTTACTGTATAAGAATGATTATCTTGTGATGTCACATGTTTCAGAATTGTACAACAAAATTTGATATCGACAATCAGAACCGAATACCAGGTAGGTATTTTTCTTTAATTTATATTATTAACTGATTTTTTTGTACCAAATAGTTCGAATCTGAAACGACAGATAGGGTCAGAAGCGCGCAGCAATGGATTCAGTGTTCGTTCAGGTAACAGAAAGTGTATGATAATTCGAACAGACAGTTTTAATATAGACAGATTAAATCAGTTATGATAGAATTTATACGGAAATGTTGGCAGAACTTGTACTGAAATGTCTGAATCGCCAATAAATGAAGACAGGAAGATAGAAATCAGAAGAGTTATTACAGAATTTGTATAATTCTGACTAGACATGGGGAGTATATTTCGATGAATTTCGTAATGAGATCATTGTAATACTTTCCAGATTGTGATGTAATATGATTATGATTGACAAATTGTTCAATCTAGATTTATTAGTTTATACTAGATAACGTACAAACATGACCAAATGACACAGATCGATGTCAGAAAAATGGTCAGAATAACTAGAATGCCGAAGTAGAGTATATCAGATTGTGATTTTGCATGATTTTATCTATGGTTTATAGATTGACGGATAGTTGGAATGAACTATCTAGATACTGGAGGATATCCAGGAACTGTAGTGCTGGATTTTGGCACTAGTGACCTGATGTCTTGTCACTTTATGAATTATTGTATAATGATAGCTATCAAACGAGTATTGAGATAGCTACAGATGAGACATTGTACAGTGAGTACTGAAGATGCCTTTGGTACAAGAATAATATCTCGGAGATACCTGAGATAGGATCCGATATGGTCAGAAATATGACCAAGAAAAGATAGCTAATTCAGAAAAGAATGAAGATAGCTCAGACCAGACAGACATAATATGCCAACGTCGAATGGTGACGATTGGTATTCGAGGCTGAAGATTTAATATATCCTTGAATGGAATGAACAGATTTGATAGCAGCTGATGGTAATGAATTGCTATGAGCTGTGGTTCGGTATATACGGATGTTGTATAGCCAGTATTGCGAGATTGACTTTATCAGAGCTATTTTTAGAAATAGAATTTGATATGAGATTGAGATTTCAGAACAGTTTCATTGAGATGAGTTTATTATTTAAACTCTGTATACATTTCTTCTTATATATCTGAATTGATTACTTGCGAGTTCAAGGACGAACTCAGATCTAAGAGGGGGAGAAATGTAAGGCCCGAGATTTAATTACTGAAATCAGAAGTGATTAATTGACATGATTGAGGTTATACGAACTTGAATGAAGAAGCCGGGCGTTGTTGCATTGTGAGCCAAGATTTTGGGCAGAACGTCTGGCGCCCGAGCGGTAGAAAATGACCGCCCGAGCGCCAGTGTTCAGTAAGAACACCACCCGGACAGAACTTGTTGCACCCGAACGGTAAAGAGTTACCGCCCGAGCGCCAATGAGTGAGCAAGAAAGTCGAACACTTCGCGCCCGGGCGGAAGTCCTTGTCCGCCCGAGCGCGACTGAATTACGCAGGAGGGCCGAGAGTTGCGCGCCCGGGCGGAACTTTATATCCGCCCAAGCGCGAGACGTGGTTTATGAAAAATCATGCCACGTATCTTATGGTTGCATGCAATATATATATATATATACATATGAGTCTTCATCCGTTCAGAAAAGGTAAGAATCGAGAAAAGGGTTCGGGAAAAAGAATGAAAATCCTTATGCCTTTTGTGAGAAATCCGTCCGTCCGATTTTGAATCCGACTTCAGTACTGTGTTCCTATCGACGCAGGCTATAACTGGACGTAAGTTTTGTTACGTTTAGACATGTTCTGAAATTATGATGTTGTCAGAATTAAATGGAATTCATATGTGATGTTCTTGACATGTTAGACATCATAGAATCGAAGTCAGATTAAAGAATAGACTGTTTATGAAATTGTTATGATTTTCAGAGTTGAATTGATTGAGATTTGATATCAGAATTGAGTTATCACTGATCTTAAGTGTACCGATATAGAGATTAGGAATTGTATTGGTACTAATTATGAATTCTGGTAGTATCTCTGTGATGTTGAGATTGACGGGGTTATCGAGACTGTATCATTATGCCGTCGAAACATCAGTTGATTTAAATTGATCAGATTCAGTAATGATTTCGATTGTATCGTGATATCATTGATATGAATTAGATTGTACCTTGTTCAGATATGGATCAGATATATCTACTGATTTGAGTATTGATCAGAACAGGTTTTGAATTGAGTTATATACTGATATTGTAATTATACGATTGTCATTGCCAGATTGGGTATGGACAGATCAGAATACAAGACTTCGTCTTCGTCAGACCGGGAAGACAAAGGTATAAATAAATGTTGATTCAGGATTGCACAACTCGAGTTAGGTTTGATTTGAGTTTCCCAAAATCACATACTTTAGTTTATTGCATTGATATTTGCAGCTTATCAGATTGATATGTTTAGCCTATTGAATTATAGTAGAGCCAGAGCTTGAGTCTAGGGCAGATCAGCCTAGCTAGGGCAGAACCGCCGAGTCTTTGTCAGAACCGCGTAGACTCTAGACTTACGGTGTATCGATGAGCTTAGATGTAGAGCGACGTCTATTGTAGACATTCGATACAGCATACCAAAGTCTAAATTAGATCGGGATCCCTAGATTAGAATGAGAGATGAGTCGAGTCTTAGATATCGAGACTAGAACTTGATGTACAGATCCGTATTGATTTATGTTCGTAGATGACGATTCATGCTTTATTTACAGACTGGTATTGATACATGTTGTTTGATTATGCTACATGTGATAAGATATAATTCATGCTTTTATGTTAATTCAGTTAACTGCATGTATACATTGTTTATACTGGGATATTTATATCTCACCGGAGTTATCATGCTGTTGTCTTGTTTGTATGTGTACTTGACAACAGGTGGGGCAGGTACAGGGTCACAGAGGTGAAGACAGATCGAGATTAGAGTGGATACTACGGACTTGGACTAGAGATAGGGTTTAAACACTTGATAGTAGTTGTTGAACCTGAGTGTGTATGTTTGTATGTTTTATCAGATTTATACTTTTATACTGATATGTATAGGAGTTTGATTCCATTACCTTCCGCGTTTAAAAAAAAAAAAAATTAGACCCTGTTTATCTTAATTGATTAAATCCCAAAGATGATTAAGATGATGATTAGCGTCCGGGTCCCCACATCCTTGAGGTGCATATGAATGTCAGCAGCATTCTTTGCATCCTCAAAACGCCTCTGCAGCTCATCATTCATAGAAGCCTGCATATAACACCTGGCCTTCAAGTCATGGTCACACCAATCCTTGTAGGTCTGCAATTCCTCAGGAGTGCAGCTAGTCGGAGCCTCAGCAGGGGGCGACTCAGTCAGTGTATATGCAATCTTTTCCGAGTTCAAGACGATTTTCAGATTCTTAGCCAAGTGATGTAATTAGGTCCGGTCAATACGTGTTTTTCGAGTATGGCAGAAAGCGGATTGCGAATTGAAGACATTGTCAAATTTTGTACTGAAAAGTAAAACAGATAAATGTTATTGACAATTTTAAAATATTTAGTAAGATATAAAATATGGACTTTTACTTAATAAATTTTTGCTCCCACTGTTTTGACATTTTCACTACCCTCTAGTGAAGGCGGGAAACTCCTTTCCTCAGTAGGTATGTAAGGTCCAATTAGCAAATTATAATCCCGAATAATATCAGCCAATCATAATTTCTAAAAGGTAGTTTCCAATTGCATCACAATGCAACCCTCTACGTAAAGTTTTGTCTCACGTTTGATTAGGACCCAATAATATGACGTCGTTCATCTTCACGTGTCAAGCCTTACCCATCGATGTTGAACCTTAATGGACGGTGGCCATGAGTTCGTTCCCCCAATAAAATGAGCCGAAATCATGGGAGTTCCACGTAGTTCATATCATCATGTCAATGGATGTCACAGCTTTCCGGCACCCAGGGCCCCCCCAATAATATGAGCCGAGCCCCGAGTACGGGTAGCGTTCATCATGCACCCATTGTCGATGGAAGACATGAAAATTATAAACAAATTTATAATTCCCCTTTTCGGACTTGATATTAATTTTGAATCTTATTCAAAATGAGTGTTTTTTAATTTTGAAAGGTCTCATCATTAATTTTATTTAAAAGATTGCCATGTTTGATCGTATGTTTGCCGGATTCATGCAACATTGTTATTATTATAATAATAACGCACATACTCATTATTTATAACATATCATGCATATATTATAAACAGTAAACAAACAAGGATGATCAATCGCCCCAATACTAATGGCCTGTGTCAGCTAAACACGGGTCTAGGTCCAATCCTAGGGTAATGCAAGGGATGCAAATGCAACTATTACATTAGCTTCCAATATTTACATGTCTTCGATCTTCATAATCATCATGGCCACCATCTTCCAATCTTGATCATCCACTATACTAATATTTACAAATAAATATCCATGGCAAATAGGGATACATCTCATGGGGTGGGAACGGGCCATAAACCAAGCCCAATTTAAAATTGATAATTATTACAATCATTCAACACAAAATATCTTAGCATACACCTAGCAAATTGGTCTTGGGCTTATGATCATCCTTCATGCATAATATCACATATCATACACCATCAATTAATTATCACAATAATTAATTGATCCAATATTATATATCTTGATCCAATCACTAACCGCCACGATTATAAACTAAATTAACAAAGTATACAAACACCTTTCTCTACTTTCTAATTAATTTATTTATAACCGAATTTCTTGTAAATCACCATTTACTATAAATAACTAAAGTTCAACTTCAATTATTTATTTCATGAGAAAATATTTGCAACTTTTGTAATTTTAAACTTAAGAGCCCAAAAACATATTTTTCACCAAAAACATTTTGGCTCATTTAAAATTACAAATATGTTAGCCATTCAATGACCCAACAACTCAAGGCCCATGACACTTTGATATTTCAAAACACTTTTTGAAAACCCTAGTCGTCATCGCCGTCGCCGGAGCTCCGTCGCCGGATTCCGGCCAACATGCAAATTTATTTTTTTTTTTTAAATTTTTCAGGGGGGTGGATTCGGGAAATGGGCAGCCCCTCGGGCAGCCCGAGCTGCCTGAAAACCCCTTTGTTTTGTCCTTGATTTTGTTGCAAAAATTTCATCTCATGCGGTTAGAAATCGACCTCAATATAATATTATGTTTATGCTACAAAAACTAGTTGTAATAGCCAAGCCTAGTGTACGGTACGGTTTAAGATTTCGTATGATTATTGACTATTTGGTTGAGTTTTAGTATAGTGTGATGTTAAGAGTTGTGTTTATGGGTCATAGTATTGTTGGTTATTATTGTTTTGTGGCATTGTTGATATTAGTTGATGTGTAGTTGTATTGTATCAGCGTTTCGATTCGATCTTTTTTGCATAGAGTTGGTTGTTAGATGCAGAGGGGACCGCACCCGCGGTCATATAGGTACCGCACCCGCGGTCTCATGTTCAGAATTGTGATGTTATTCCAGTAACTTCACCGCACCCGCGGTCCATAGTGCAGCGCACCCGCAGTGGATTGGCCGAGACCAGAGCGCACCCGCGGTCTTTTATGGAGCGCACCTGCGGTCGAAATTTTCAGATTTTTGGTTGAGTTGCCGAAGGCATAGCGCACCCGCGGTGCATGTTGGAGCGCACCCACGGTGCATGAACAGTAGAAGCGTGTTTTCGGATTTTAAGTGAGTTAAAAGGATGAGTGGGCTTCATTTCTCTCATTTCCTTCCCCTCATTCTCGATTCTTCTCTCAAGGGAGACTAGGGTTTCCTCATTTCTCCATTTCCTTCCTTTGATTCTTGCATCTTGGTGGCTTTTTGTTGTGAGATCAAGGTTTACTTGGGTTCAAGGAAGCTAAGGTAAGCTTTTGGTATAGTTTAATCTTGGTTTTGGTGTTGGGAGAAATCATGGGTTTGGTGATTGTGTTGGTTTTATGGATTAATTGTTATGGGTTTATGATTATTGAGATGTTGATGGTGTATTTCATGATTTATTGTTGTAGGTTGTGTACCAAGAGATATATTCTAGGTTCCAAGTGGTTGTAAGTGGAATTCATTTCCTTGTGCTCACATGATAATATATATATTGTGTTACAATGCTTTAACATGTTATTCCCTTCCATTTGATTCATATTATGTATAGATATACCTTGTTGTATATTAGAGGCAATTGAATGTCTCAATTGTGTAAAAGGGAATACAAGAGATAGAGTATGCAAAGTGTTTGTTAAAATGCCCAAGAGAGAGTTCAAATGTTTTATGGATTGATAGATACATAGTCAGAGATTGCATGCAATTAGTTGATCAACGACCATAGGCCTATATCCTTCAGAGTTATCGATTTATGTCGATGGGATATAGGTACAGAGACAAAGATACTATATAGATATCAATCCAACAGAGAAAAGAGAAATACCATCTTATTGTTATATTATGCTATGTTATTCATGTTTCAAGAGTTGATGGTATTTAATGATTTCAAAGCCATGTTTTACAGAGTATGATATATGTATCCATTGCTATGTAAGAGTTCCACTTGCTGAGTTTTATACTCGTTTCATTTATTTCATGTGATGCAGATAAGAGCAACGAGCCGGGACGTTGATTGTGGGCCGGAGTCATATGCATATAGAGAAGGAAGAAAGAAGTTATTTTGCTAGCATTTTGGACATGATCACGAAAACGATATTTTGTATTTTGTTGTATCATTTGATTGATCATGTATATACTTTTGATTATACATTGACCCGTATTTTTAAATCCTTCTTTTTTTTTAGAAAATTTTATATTCCGCTGTTATTTTATTAAAATCGGTCGAGGGTGTCACATTTAGTGGTATCAGAGCACCGTTCTTTGGACCAATGCATATGACTTCGTCTACTTTCAACAGTCCGGGTTTGTCTTCTTCTACATCTATTCATTGTTATCTATTGATATGTATTGTGTGAGCACATTGTAGGAGTTATGCCTCCTAAGAGAAAGGCCGCAGAGGGTGAGGATAGTTCTTCCTCTAGAGTTGTCGATGAGTTCGACAAGTTGTTGAAAGAGCAAGCTAAGGTCCACAGTGAGCAGATCCAACAGTTACTACAAATGCAAAGTACAGGTCAAGGTAGAGGTCAAGTGAGAGGCCAAGTGGCACAAGCAGTTGGTACTGATGGGATCTTTACTGCTTTCAAGAGAATGGATCCGCCGGAATTTGCAGGAAGCAATGATCCGTTGATGGACGTAGAATGGGTCAAGGTACTTGAGGCTATTTTTGATCATCTCAACTATGGGGACAAAAACAGAATCAGTTGTGCAGTGTTCATGTTAGTCAAGGCAGCACGCATTTGGTGGAATGCTACCAAGGTTAGTGTGGATATTTCGACATTGAAGTGGAAAGAGTTCACTGATCTTTTCTATGACAAGTACTTCCCAGACGCACTTCGAGCTAGGAAGGTGACAGAGTTCTTGGAGCTTCGACATGGAGGTTTGAATGTCGATGAGTATATTTTGAAGTTCGAGGAGGGCTGTCTGTTTGCCCCGTATATTGCTTCCAACGACAAAGACAAAGGTGCTCATTTCATTAGAGGCCTTAGAGCAGAAATCAGAAGGGACATTAATATGTCGAAGGCTGTGACATTCAAAGAGATTGTGGCTAAGGCTTTGTTGGCCGAGCAAGATGAGAAAGACATTGCCAGAGAGAGACAAGCGAGGCAGCAGGCCATTGCTCAGAGAGGCCAGTGTTCGAATCAAAGAGGAAAGGATCGTTTCAAGGGGAAAGGCAAGTTAGAGTTGAGTCCTAAACCACCGGCAGTTCCATTTGATTCCGAGAAACCATTGTGTCCCAAGCGCGGTAGGCATCATCGGGGAGAGTGCAGATTTGGTACTCATACTTGCTACAGATGTGGCACTGCAGGCCATATTGCCAAGGATTGTCCGAGAGGCTCGAGTAAAGAGAAGGTGCAGGGACGCATCTTTACCATGACGAAGGAAGGTATAAACCATGATTCTTCTGTGATCTCTAGCACTATTTTAATTTCAGGCAGAATAGCTACGACATTGATTGATACAGGTGCTACTCATTATTTTATGTCTGAACTATTTTTGAGATCTTTGGATATCGTTCCTTCTGTTCTTCCCCTCCAGTTTAATGTTGTATTGCCTTCGGGGGATGTGTTGTGCCGGACATCTATTGTGTATGCGTGCTCTTTTCAAATTGATGAGCGAGTGGTTTATGCTGATTTGATTGTTATCCCTATGGTTGCGTTTGATATTATACTTGGCATGGATTGACTATCAACCTATCGTGCAATGATTGATTGCGTTGCTAAGACGGTGAAATTTGCAGATGATGGCAATAGGGAAGGTACGCTCGCCAGTGCAGGTACTTCGCTGGACCTTCCTTTTATTTCATGTCTTGAGGCTAAGAAGTTGTTGTTTAGAGGTTGTGATGGGTTTTTGGCTTCGATTGTGGATGTGGATAGAATTGTGAAATTGAATATTGATGATATTGATGTGGTGAGAGAGTTCCCTGATGTTTTTTGAGGATGATGTGCCAGGTTTGCCGCCGGACAGAGATGTGGAGTTTGTGATTGATCTAGTTCCAGGTACGGTTCCTATTTCTAAGGCTCCGTATAGAATGGCCCCAACAGAGATGAAAGAGTTGAAGACGCAGTTGTAGGATCTTTTGGATAAAGGTTTCATTCGGCCGAGTTCTTCGCCATGGGGAGCTCCGGTTCTTTTCGTCAAAAAGAAAGATGGGTCTTTGCGGCTTTGTATTGATTACAGAGAGATCAACAAAGTGACTATCAAGAATAAATATCCGTTGCCACGGATAGATGATCTTTTTGACCAACTGCAAGGCGCTACAGTGTTTTCGAAGATTGATTTGCGATCTGGCTATTATCAGTTGAAGGTTAGGGAGTCTGATATCCCTAAGACGGCGTTCCGGACCAGGTATGGTCATTATGAATTTCTTGTGATGTCTTTTGGTCTGACTAATGCTCCTTCAGTCTTCATGGATCTGATGAATTGAGTCTTCAAGCCGTATTTGGATAGCTTTGTCATTGTTTTCATCGATGACATATTGATTTATTCCAAGACCAGAGAGCTTCATTCAGAGCCACCTAAGAGTTGTTCTTCAGTTGTTGAGAGAGAAGAGGTTGTATGCTAAGTTGAAGAAATGTGAGTTCTGGTTGGAGCAGATTTCTTTCTTAGGTCATGTTGTCTCGAAGGATGGTATAGCTGTTGACCCAGTAAAGATTGAGGTGATTCAGAAGTGGTCTATTCCTACCACTGTATCAGAGGTACGCAGTTTTCTTGGTTTGGCGGGTTATTATCGTCGTTTCATTTCAGATTTTTCCAAGATTGCCTTGCCGTTAACCAATCTGACGAGGAAGACTGTGAAGTTTGAGTGGTCCAATGATTGCCAAAGTTCATTCCAAGAGTTGAAAGATAAGTTGACGTCAGCTCCTGTACTTGCATTGCCCAGTGGTTCAGAGGACTTTGTTGTTTACACTGATGCGTCGAAGAAGGGTCTTGGTGCAGTGCTGATGCAGCGTGTGAAAGTTATAGCTTATGCTTCTTGCCAGTTGAAGGACTACGAGAAGAATTATCCTACGCATGATTTGGAGCTAGCAGCAGTGGTTTTCGCCTTGAAAATCTGGAGACATTATTTATATGGCGAAAAGTGTGAAATTTTCACGGACCACAAGAGTTTGAAATATTTGTTTTCTCAGAAAGAACTCAATATGAGACAGAGACGGTGGTTAGAGCTTGTCAAAGATTATGATGTGACGATTAGTTACCACCCAGGGAAGGCAAATGTTGTAGCAGATGCTTTGAGCCGTAAGTCGAGTTCTTCTTTGAATTCTTTGATTCAGAAGCCATTGTTGTTAGATTTGCAGCGAGAAAAGATAGCTTTGGTTGTTCCGGGAACCATTGCTCGCTTTTCAGCATTGGTTGTTCGGGCTACATTGACGGACAGGATCCGTAGAGAGCAGGCCATTGATGTTCAGGTGACAGAGTTGAGAGCCAGAGCAGAGAAGAGAGGTAATTCAGAGTTTGGATTTAATGGAGATGGTTTGGTGACTTTCGGAGGCCGTATATGTAATCCTGTTGGTGATGATATTCGGCGAGACGTCTTGACAGAGGCACATACCGCGCCATACTCGATACATCCAGGCAGCACCAAGATGTATCAGGATCTTCGTAGACTCTATTGGTGGCCAGGTATGAAGAATGATATTGCCATATTTATTTCTCAGTGCCTAACTTGTCAGCAGGTGAAAATCGAGCATCAGAGACCTGCTGGGACATTGCTGTCAATACCGATTACTCAATGGAAATGGGAGCATATTACGATGGACTTTGTGACTGGTCTTCCAAGGACGAAGAAAGGTTATAACTCTATTTGGGTTATTGTTGATCGGTTGACCAAGTCAGCGCATTTTCTCCCAGTCAAGACGACGTATTCCATGAACCATGATGCCGAAGAGTACATAGCAGAGATTGTTAGACTTCATGGTGTTCCTGTGTCGATCGTGTCTGATCGTGACCCTAGATTTACTTCAGACTTTTGGAAGAGTTTGCACAGAGCTATGGGTTCACGGTTAGCATTTAGTACAGCATATCATCCCAGAGTGACGGTCAATCAGAGAGAGTTATTCAGATTCTAGAGGATATGCTCAGAGCTTGTACTATCAACTATCCTGGTAGTTGGGATTCCAAATTGCCTCTTGTTGAGTTCACGTACAATAATAGCTACCAAGCGACGATTGGCATGGCACTGTATGAAGCACTTTATGGCAGAAAGTGTAGATCGCCATTGTATTGGGATGAGATTGGTGAGAGGAAGATGTTGGGTCCAGAGTTGGTCCAACAGAAAGCTGATGTTGTTGCTGTTATTCGAGAGAGGATGAAGACAGCACAGTCGAGACAGAAGAGTTATGCTGATGTGCATCGTAGGCCGTTGCAGTTTGAGATTGGCGACCATGTGTTCTTGAAGATAGAACCTCTTAAGGGTGTGATGCGGTTTGGCAAGAAGGGAAAGTTGAGTCCGAGATTTATTGGCCCATTTGAGATCTTGGATAGAGTTGGTGATCGAGCTTACAGGTTAGCACTACCGCCAGATCTTGACAGAGTTCATAATGTTTTTCATGTTTCAATGCTCAGGAAGTATATTGCGAATCCTTCTCATATTCTTCACCACGAGCCATTGGATTTGACGCCGAATTTGACGTACCAAGAGATTCCGGTCCAGATTCTGGATCGCAGAGTTAGAGTGTTGAGAAACAAAGAGATCGGCATTGTTAAAATACTTTGGAGGAATCATTTGATTGAAGAAGCCACGTGGTGAGGATAGTTCTTCCTCTAGAGTTGTCGATGAGTTCGACAAGTTGTTGAAAGAGCAAGCTAAGGTCCACAGTGAGCAGATCCAACAGTTACTACGTTTGCAAAGTACAGGTCAAGGTAGAGGTCAAGTGAGAGGCCAAGTGGCACAAGCAGTTGGTACTGATGGGATCTTTACTGCTTTCAAGAGAATGGATCCGCCGGAATTTGTAGGAAGCACTGATCCGTTGATGGACGTAGAATGGGTCAAGGTACTTGAGGCTATTTTTGATCATCTCAACTATGGGGACAAAGACAGAATCAGTTGTGCAGTGTTCATGTTAGTCAAGGCAGCACGCATTTGGTGGAATGCTACCAAGGTTAGTGTGGATATTTCGACATTGAAGTGGAAAGAGTTCACTGATCTTTTCTATGACAAGTACTTCCCAGACGCACTTCGAGCTAGGAAGGTGACAGAGTTCTTGGAGCTTCGACATGGAGGTTTGAATGTCGATGAGTATATTTTGAAGTTCGAGGAGGGCTGTCTGTTTGCCCCGTATATTGCTTCCAACGACAAAGACAAATGTGCTCATTTCATTAGAGGCCTTAGAGCAGAAATCAGAAGGGACATTAATATGTCGAAGGCTGTGACATTCAAAGAGATTGTGGCTAAGGCTTTGTTGGCCGAGCAAGATGAGAAAGACATTGCCAGAGAGAGACAAGCGAGGCAGCAGGCCATTGCTCAGAGAGGCCAGGGTTCGAATCAAAGAGGAAAGGATCTTTTCAAGGGGAAAGGCAATTTAGAGTTGAGTCCTAAACCACCGGCAGTTCCATTTGATTCCGAGAAACCATTGTGTCCCAAGCGCGGTAGGCATCATCGGGGAGAGTGCAGATTTGGTACTCATACTTGCTACAGATGTGGCACTGCAGGCCATATTGCCAAGGATTGTCCGAGAGGCTCGAGTAAAGAGAAGGTGCAGGGACGCATCTTTACCATGACGAAGGAAGGTATAAACCATGATTCTTCTGTGATCTCTAGCACTATTTTAATTTCAGGCAGAGTAGCTACGACATTGATTGATACAGGTGCTACTCATTATTTTATGTCTGAACTATTTTTGAGATCTTTGGGTATCGTTCCTTCTGTTCTTCCCCTCCAGTTTAATGTTGTATTGCCTTCGGGGGATGTGTTGTGCCGGACATCTATTGTGTATGCGTGCTCTTTTCAAATTGATGAGCGAGTGGTTTATGCTGATTTGATTGTTATCCCTATGGTTGCGTTTGATATTATACTTGGCATGGATTGACTATCAACCTATCGTGCAGTGATTGATTGCGTTGCTAAGACGGTGAAATTTGCAGATGATGGCAATAGGGAAGGTACGCTCGCCAGTGCAGGTACTTCGCTGGACCTTCCTTTTATTTCATGTCTTGAGGCTAAGAAGTTGTTGTTTAGAGGTTGTGATGGGTTTTTGGCTTCGATTGTGGATGTGGATAGAATTGTGAAATTGAATATTGATGATATTGATGTGGTGAGAGAGTTCCCTGATGTTTTTGAGGATGATGTGCCAGGTTTGCCGCCGGACAGAGATGTGGAGTTTGTGATTGATCTAGTTCCAGGTACGGTTCCTATTTCTAAGGCTCTGTATAGAATGGCCCCAACAGAGATGAAAGAGTTGAAGACGCAGTTGTAGGATCTTTTGGATAAAGGTTTCATTCGGCCGAGTTCTTCGCCATGGGGAGCTCCGGTTCTTTTCGTCAAAAAGAAAGATGGGTCTTTGCGGCTTTGTATTGATTACAGAGAGATCAACAAAGTGACTATCAAGAATAAATATCCGTTGCCACGGATAGATGATCTTTTTGACCAACTGCAAGGCGCTACAGTGTTTTCGAAGATTGATTTGCGATCTGGCTATTATCAGTTGAAGGTTAGGGAGTCTGATATCCCTAAGACGGCGTTCCGGACCAGGTATGGTCATTATGATTGGTCTGACTAATGCTCCTTCAGTCTTCATGGATCTGATGAATTGAGTGTTCAAGCCGTATTTGGATAGCTTTGTCATTGTTTTCATCGATGACATATTGATTTATTCCAAGACCAGAGAGCTTCATTCAGAGCCACCTAAGAGTTGTTCTTCAGTTGTTGAGAGAGAAGAGGTTGTATGCTAAGTTGAAGAAATGTGAGTTCTGGTTGGAGCAGATTTCTTTCTTAGGCCATGTTGTCTCGAAGGATGGTATAGCTGTTGACCCAGTAAAGATTGAGGTGATTCAGAAGTGGTCTATTCCTACCACTGTATCAGAGGTACGCAGTTTTCTTGGTTTGGCGGGTTATTATCGTCGTTTCATTTCAGATTTTTCCAAGATTGCCTTGCCGTTAACCAATCTGACGAGGAAGACTGTGAAGTTTGAGTGGTCCAATGATTGCCAAAGTTCATTCCAAGAGTTGAAAGATAAGTTGACGTCAGCTCCTGTACTTGCATTGCCCAGTGGTTCAGAGGACTTTGTTGTTTACACTGATGCGTCGAAGAAGGGTCTTGGTGCAGTGCTGATGCAGCGTGTGAAAGTTATAGCTTATGCTTCTCGCCAGTTGAAGGACTACGAGAAGAATTATCCTACGCATGATTTGGAGCTAGCAGCAGTGGTTTTCGCCTTGAAAATCTGGAGACATTATTTATATGGCGAAAAGTGTGAAATTTTCACGGACCACAAGAGTTTGAAATATTTGTTTTATCAGAAAGAACTCAATATGAGACAGAGACGGTGGTTAGAGCTTGTCAAAGATTATGATGTGACGATTAGTTACCACCCAGGGAAGGCAAATGTTGTAGCAGATGCTTTGAGCCGTAAGCCGAGTTCTTCTTTGAATTCTTTGATTCAGAAGCCATTGTTGTTAGATTTGCAGCGAGAAAAGATAGCTTTGGTTGTTCCGGGAACCATTGCTCGCTTTTCAGCATTGGTTATTCGGGCTACATTGACGGACATGATCCGTAGAGAGCAGGCCATTGATGTTCAGGTGACAGAGTTGAGAGCCAGAGCAGAGAAGAGAGGTAATTCAGAGTTTGGATTTAATGGAGATGGTTTGGTGACTTCCGGAGGCCGTATATGTAATCCAGTTGGTGATGATATTCGGCGAGACGTCTTGACAGAGGCACATACCGCGCCATACTCGATACATCCAGGCAGCACCAAGATGTATCAGGATCTTCGTAGACTCTATTGGTGGCCAGGTATGAAGAATGATATTGCCATATTTATTTCTCAGTGCCTAACTTGTCAGCAGGTGAAAATCGAGCATCAGAGACCTGCTGGGACATTGCTTTCATTACCGATTACTCAATGGAAATGGGAGCATATTATGATGGACTTTGTGACTGGTCTTCCAAGGACGAAGAAAGGTTATAACTCTATTTGGGTTATTGTTGATCGGTTGACCAAGTCAGCGCATTTTCTCCCAGTCAAGACGACGTATTCCATGAACCAGTATGCCGAAGAGTACATAGCAGAGATTGTTAGACTTCATAGTGTTCCTGTGTCGATCGTGTCTGATCGTGACCCTAGATTTAATTCAGACTTTTGGAAGAGTTTGCACAGAGCTATGGGTTCACGGTTAGCATTTAGTACAGCATATCATCCCAGAGTGACGGTCAATCAGAGAGAGTTATTAAGATTCTAGAGGATATGCTCAGAGCTTGTACTATCGACTATCCTGGTAGTTAGGATTCCAAATTGCCTCTTGTTGAGTTCACGTAAAATAATAGCTACCAAGCGACGATTGGCATGGCACTGTATGAAGCACTTTATGGCAGAAAGTGTAGATCGCCATTGTATTTGGATGAGATTGGTGAGAGGAAGATGTTGGGTCCAGAGTTGGTCCAACAGAAAGCTGATGTTGTTGCTGTTATTCGAGAGAGGATGAAGACAGCACAGTCGAGACAGAAGAGTTATGCTGATGTGCATCGTAGGCCGTTGCAGTTTGAGATTGGCGACCATGTGTTCTTGAAGATAGCACCTCTTAAGGGTGTGATGCGGTTTGGCAAGAAGGGAAAGTTGAGTCCGAGATTTATTGGCCCATTTGAGATCTTGGATAGAGTTGGTGATCGAGCTTACAGGTTAGCACTACCGCCAGATCTTGACAGAGTTCATAATGTTTTTCATGTTTCAACGCTCAGGAAGTATATTGCGAATCCTTCTCATATTCTTCACCACGAGCCATTGGATTTGACGCCGAATTTGACGTACCAAGAGATTCCGGTCCAGATTCTGGATCGCAGAGTTAGAGTGTTGAGAAACAAAGAGATCGGCATTGTTAAAATACTTTGGAGGAATCATTTGATTGAAGAAGCCACGTGGAAACAAGAGGATGAGATGAAAGAGAAGTATCCTGAGTTGTTTGCGCAGTGACATCAATTTCGAGGACGAAATTCCCTTAAGGAGGGGAGATTGTAATAGCCAAGCCTAATGTACGGTACGGTTTATGATTTCGTATGATTATTGACTATTTGGTTGAGTTTTAGTATAGTGTGATGTTAAGAGTTGTGTTTATGGGTCATAGTATTGTTGGTTATTATTGTTTTGTGGCATTGTTGATATTAGTTGATGTGTAGTTGTATTGTATCAGCGTTTCGATTCGATCTTTGTTGCATAGAGTTGGTTGTTGGATGCACAGAGGACCGCACCCGCGGTCATATAGGTACCGCACCCGCGGTGTCATGTTCAGAATTGTGATGTTTTTCCAATATCTTCATGTGAGGACCCGGACGCTAATCATCTTCTTAATCATCTTTGGGATTTAATTATCAATTAAGATAAACAGGGTCTAAAAATTTTTTTTTTAAAATGCGGAAGGTAAAGGAATCAATCTATTATACAAACCAGTATAATAATACAAATCTTGTACAACATGCTTCTAGTTCAAACTAATCGAAGGTTTAACTACCAAATTTCAAGTATTAAACCAAGTCTACATCCAAGTCCGGAATCACCACTCTAATCTCGATCTCTCATCATCTTCTTGACCCCGGTCTTGTCCCACCTGTTGTCATGCACACATACAAAACAAGACAATAGCCGGATAATCCGGTGAGAATAAATCCCAGTATAAAACATGTATACATGCATATAGACAATATAAATCATAAAGCATATTATCATGCCTAAAATTCATAACAATAGGTTTCATAGTCTATGAAACTAAATCAAAATAAGCATGCAGTAACAATGAATTCCATAATCTCTGAAACCAAAGTAAAATAAGCATGCAACTCAATTCAATTCATATCTTGACTCGACTCGACTCTAAATCTAGAGATCCCGGTGTGAATAAGACGACACTGTCTGTCACCTACCCTCCCAATCGGGGTAACTGTACGTCTTATTCCTAGACTTCGGTCATGTTTGTATCGAATGTCTACAATCGTAGTGAATCTGATCCGAAGCGTCGATACCACCGAACATCTAGTTTGGCAAGTCTGCCAATGACTCTTCTATCTCAATGCTTGAATATAAATCTATAAACAAGACATAATCATCATCAAATATAATTAATAAATCTAGTATGTGATTTAGGGAAACTCCAACCAAGTCTGATTCGAGTCATATCTCCCGAATTCACATGAATTATAACTTTGTCTTCTCGGTCTGACGAAGATGAAGTCTTGTATTCCAATCTGTCCATAGCCAGTCTGGCAATGACAATCGCATAAATACAATAACAGTATATAATTCGATTCAAAACCTGTTCTGATCAATACTCAAATCAGTATATAATCTGATCCATATCTGAACAAGGTACAATCTAATTCATATCAACGATATCATAGAAATCATTACTGAATCCTGATCACTCTAAATCAACTGATGTTTCGACGGCATAACAATACAGTCACGATAACCCCGTCTATCTCAATATCACGGATATAATACCAGAATTCATAATCTAAATATCTGTACACTTAAGATCAGTAACAACACAACTCTGATATCAAATCCCGATCAATATCTTTCGAAAATCATTACATTGTATAAACAGTCTATTCTTTAATCTGACTTCAATTATACAATGTCTACTGTAGTAGAAACATCATATCTGATTCATATTCAATTCTGACAATATCATAAATTCATATCATGTATAAACGTAACGAAACTTACGTCCAGTTGTAGCCTGCGTCGATAGGAACACCATACTGAAATTGGATTACAATTCTAACGGGCTGATCTTTCACAATCACATATCTACAAAGGCGTAAGGTTTTTCTCTCAAAAGCTTTATCCCTTTTCTGAATTTTGATAAGGAGAAGCGTGCAATTCTTATATATATACTGCATGCAACACCAGGAAACGTGGCTTATTTTTCATGCTGCACGTCGCACCGCGGGTGCGCTCAGTGTAATGATATACATCAACTTTTCCGAAAGCTTCGACCGCGGGTGCGCTTAGTCCTGTAACGCGGGTGCGCTGACCTCACTGGTACTACACCGCGGGTGCGGTCTGTCTAGCACCACGGGTGCGCTCAATCTCCAGTAGCACTTTCATACCCTACTGGCCATGCACCGCGGGTGCGATACTTCTTCACCGCGGGTGCGGTGTCATTTCTGTAATTAATCGCCAACTCTGTCCATCAACCGCGGGTGCGGTCTTGTTCGTAGCGCGGGTGCGGTCTAGATTTCATGCACCACTTCATAATCTCATTTAGTGCTTCTCATTACATGTCATGCATACTCATATCTTCCGAATATCACATCAATGAAGACTAATAAATCTCGAGCCTTACATTTCTCCCCCTCTAAGAAATGATTTCGTCCTCGAAATCACAAGTAATCAATTAAGATTTATCAGAAGAAATGTATACAGAGTTTAAATCAAAATTCATCTCAATGAATCCATTCTGAAATCTTAATCTCATGACAAGTTCTGTCTTTCAGATAGTCTCTTTGAGGCCCTGTCACTTACTGTATTTTCAATAATAGAATAGTCTTCATTCTGAAATATCTTTCTTGTACGGATCTGTGATTCTAAATTGGAATAATAATTCAAGAGCATAATATCCTTCGAAATAACTCTGACCGAATCAATCTCATAATACTAGCTATACAACATCTGTATATACCAATCAACAGCTCATACCAAATCAATATCATTTGTTGATATCAAATCTGTTTATCCCAGTCAAGGATATATTAAATCTTCGGCCCCAAATACCAATCGTCACCATTCGACGTCGGCATATTAAGTCTGTCTGGTCTGAGCTATCTTCATTCTCTTCTGAATTAGTTACATTTTCTTTGTCATATCTCTGACCGTATCAGATCCTATCTCAGGTATCTCCGAGATATTATTCTTATATCAAAGAAATCTGCAGTACTTACTGTACAATGTGTCGTCTGTAACTATTTCATTACCCATCTGGTTATCTGATAACTATGATCGTACAATAATTCACACAGCGACAATATGTCATATCAACTGGTGCTAGCATCCAGCACTGCCACTCCCTGGATATCTCTCAATATCCGGATAGTACACTCTGGCTATCTGTCAGTCGGTGGATAATATATGAATGAGTTCATGGTATATTCTGCCACAATTACAAACTCAATCAAAATCCAATCTGATATAATCTACTCTCACATTCTGATCAATCTGACCATTTCTTTGACATTGAATTATAGCAGAGCCAGAGCTTGAGTCTAGGGCAGATCAGCCTAGCTAGGGCAGAACCGCCGAGTCTTTGTCAGAACCGCGTAGACTCTAGACTTACGGTGTATCGATGAGCTTAGATGTAGAGCGACGTCTATTGTAGACATTCGATACAGCATACCAAAGTCTAAATTAGATCGGGATCCCTAGATTAGAATGAGAGATGAGTCGAGTCTTAGATATCGAGACTAGAACTTGATGTACAGATCCGTATTGATTTATGTTCGTAGATTACGATTCATGCTTTATTTACAGACTGGTATTGATACATGTTGTTTGATTATGCTACATGTGATAAGATATAATTCATGCTTTTATGTTAATTCAGTTAACTGCATGTATACATTGTTTATATTGGGATATTTATATCTCACCGGAGTTATCCGGCTGTTGTCTTGTTTGTATGTGTACTTGACAACAGGTGGGGCAGGTACATGGTCGCAGAGGTGAAGACAGATCGGGATTAGAGTGGAGACTACGGACTTGGACTAGAGATAGGGTTTAAACACTTGATAGTAGTTGTTGAACCTGAGTGTGTATGTTTGTATGTTTTATCAGATTTATACATTTATACTGATATGTATAGGAGTTTGATTCCATTACCTTCCGCGTTTAAAAAAAAAAAAATTAGACCCTGTTTATCTTAATTGATTAAATCCCAAAGATGATTAAGATGATGATTAGCGTCCGGGTCCCCACAACAGGTGGTATCAGAGCGATAGATCCTTTAGATTGAGATAGAAGAGAATGAGCGGGGTAGATTGAGTTTTCTTCCTTGCATGTGATTGCTAGCATGAGAATTATTGTAATGTTGATTGACATTGGGTATGCTAGCATGAGCTTATGATTTACTGCTTTGACATACATGGTTACCTGATTATCTGATTTGAGTTGGTATTATGTACTATTGAGTATGAATCAGATCTGATTCATGATCAGCAGTAAGATGATCAGAGAAAGATTGGAACAGATTTGTAGTATTTAAGTACTAATGTTTTGATAAGTAGATATACCTCCACGGAGAATTCCAGAAAGGGGTAATACTTCGACTGAACAGATAGATGTATCAGAAACTCAGATGGAAATACAGTTGAAAGAATTTCAGGTATTTCAACCGCCGATCCTGAGTGGTACCGAGACGTCTTAAGATTGTGAGAACTGGTTTGATGACATAGAAATACTGTTTAATTTACTTGATTATTCAGATTAGCAGAGAATTAAACTGATATTTCACCAGTTACGAGAGACTGCCAGGAGTTGGTGGATTACAAGTAAAAGAATGCTAGAACAGAGAGGTACGGTGATTTCGTGGGAAATATTCAGAACTGAATTTTATCGAAGATTTTTCTCAGTTTCGTACCGAGAGGACAAGAAAGCAGAGTTTGAAAATTTGAGACAAGGTCAACTGAATATTGAAGGATATGTTGCTAAATTCTCTACTTTACTGCGATTTGCTCCTCATGTAATTGGAAATGATGAAGTTGTAGCGGATCAGTTCATCAGAGGATTGAACTCGGAAAATAGTTGCATTGATGAATATGCAGCGACCTTATCATTTTGCTGATGCCTTGAGTAAAGCGAAGATAGCGGAGGCGAGTCTGATTAGACAACTAAAAAGGGTGTGTGCGATGCAACCCCAGACACAACAATCCCCTCTCCGATTTGATAGCGGCAGCACGAGTGGAAAGCAAGATTTGCTGAAAGCTCGAAAGAAGCCATTTAAGAAGTTAGGGAGCGGACTGAGCGGTTCAACTAGCTCCAGTGGTTCCAACCCAAGTTATACTGGAGTGTATTGCAGGATTTGCGGAGGGAAACATTCCACAGAGCAATGCCAGGGAGTGACTGGTAGTTGTCGTATCTGCCGACAGCCGGGACATTTTGCGAGAGTTTGTCCCCAAAGAGATTCCCGAAGATTTCAGGGATCAGGACCATCTGGTGGTAGTGACCGAGGAACAGACCCAAGAGACACTTGATGATATAGTAGCAGGTACTGTTACTTTATGATTATATTGCATATGTATTGATATATACTGATGCATTTCCTATGATTATCTTTGACTGAGTTGCATTGATATATATGGTATCTGTAGGGTCTGTATTGCTGTAGTATTAATTTTTGTACCTTCTGCGAAAGAAAAACTGATATTAGAGATTTCTGTGAAATATTGTATACTACAGTAAGATGAGAATGAGACCGAGTTGGATTATGATGTACTTGTGTTTTCTGATTTGATTGCATTATTGACACTAATATGCTGAACAAGTACAGAACTAGTATAGATTCCTTTCAGGAAAATATAAGATTCAGACCAGATATGGCTGAGGAGTAAAGATTTCACGGTAAGGATTCTAGATTCAGAATTCCTTTGATATCGGTGTGTTGTCTATAACTCGATTGATACAGGAAGGAACAGATGGTATCCTTATGTATTCAGTAGACATATTGAAATCGAGTCTAGCATTGGCAGATTTGCCAATGATGTATGAGTTGGCTGATGTTTGCCCAGATAAGATTTCAGATTTGCTTTATATCAGAAAGATAGATTCCAGAATTGAATTGAGATCAGGTACTGTTTGTGCTTTAGAATTTAACACAGAATGACATTGAATGTACAGAATGATACAGAATGAATTGAAAGAATTGAAAGATCAGTAGAAAAGTACCGATCAGGAGTTACATCTGATTTAGTGTTTCTCCTTGGCATGTTTCATTATGTTCAGAGATATTTTGATGATTTCATGCTCGTTGTATCTATGATATTTTGATATATTCGCAGCATCTGATTGACTGAATCGAATAACTGAAGATTGAATGGGATATTCTGAGAAATGTGATTATTGTATACAGAAATTTTTCAGATATGACTTTTGCTTGAAACAGATTGTATTCAGAGTATATGATATCTGAAGTTAGTACACTGATTGAATTTGACACAGTTGAGATCATGATCAGTGACTGAGAATGATACCGATATCAGAAAGATCGGAAATTTCAGAAATATCAGAAATGTCAGAAATTTATTTTTGGTCAGAATTGACAGAGTATCGTATACGATTGTTGTTTTGTGTATGCCTGAGTATTGATATATTTCTACAGCCATATTTGCTACAGATCAATGTGAACCGTTGAGATTATATACAGTTCAATTCGAATCAGAGTTGAATTCGAGAATTTCAGTGAGTCAGAAATGTGATCAGAAGGTTCAGAATTAGATTTCGATAATCAGAGCAGAGCATCGATCAGAGTGACAGATATGTGATTTTACTGTATAAGAATGATTATCTTGTGATGTCACATGTTTCAGAATTGTACAACAAAATTTGATATCGACAATCAGAACCGAATACCAGGTAGGTATTTTTCTTTAATTTATATTATTAACTGATTTTTTTGTACCAAATAGTTCGAATCTGAAACGACAGATAGGGTCAGAAGCGCGCAGCAATGGATTCAGTGTTCGTTCAGGTAACAGAAAGTGTATGATAATTCGAACAGACAGTTTTAATATAGACAGATTAAATCAGTTATGATAGAATTTATACGGAAATAGTTGGCAGAACTTGTACTGAAATGTCTGAATCGCCAATAAATGAAGACAGGAAGATAGAAATCAGAAGAGTTATTACAGAATTTGTATAATTCTGACTAGACATGGGGAGTATATTTCGATGAATTTCGTAATGAGATCATTGTAATACTTTCCAGATTGTGATGTAATATGATTATGATTGACAAATTGTTCAATCTAGATTTATTAGTTTATACTAGATAACGTACAAACATGACCAAATGACACAGATCGATGTCAGAAAAATGGTCAGAATAACTAGAATGCCGAAGTAGAGTATATCAGATTGTGATTTTGCATGATTTTATCTATGGTTTATAGATTGACGGATAGTTGGAATGAACTATCTAGATACTAAAGGATATCCAGGAACTGTAGTGCTGGATTTTGGCACTAGTGACCTGATGTCTTGTCACTTTATGAATTATTGTATAATGATAGCTATCAAACGAGTATTGAGATAGCTACAGATGAGACATTGTACAGTGAGTACTGAAGATGCCTTTGGTACAAGAATAATATCTCGGAGATACCTGAGATAGGATCCGATATGGTCAGAAATATGACCAAGAAAAGATAGCTAATTCAGAAAAGAATGAAGATAGCTCAGACCAGACAGACATAATATGCCAACGTCGAATGGTGACGATTGGTATTCGAGGCTGAAGATTTAATATATCCTTGAATGGAATGAACAGATTTGATAGCAGCTGATGGTAATGAATTGCTATGAGCTGTGGTTCGGTATATACGGATGTTGTATAGCCAGTATTGCGAGATTGACTTTATCAGAGCTATTTTTAGAAATAGAATTTGATATGAGATTGAGATTTCAGAACAGTTTCATTGAGATGAGTTTATTATTTAAACTCTGTATACATTTCTTCTTATATATCTGAATTGATTACTTGCGAGTTCAAGGACGAACTCAGATCTAAGAGGGGGAGAAATGTAAGGCCCGAGATTTAATTACTGAAATCAGAAGTGATTAATTGACATGATTGAGGTTATACGAACTTGAATGAAGAAGCCGGGCGTCGTTGCATTGTGAGCCAAGATTTTGGGCAGAACGTCTGGCGCCCGAGCGGTAGAAAATGACCGCCCGAGCGCCAGTGTTCAGTAAGAACACCACCCGGACAGAACTTGTTGCGCCCGAACGGTAAAGAGTTACCGCCCGAGCGCCAATGAGTGAGCAAGAAAGTCGAACACTTCGCGCCCGGGCGGAAGTCCTTGTCCGCCCGAGCGCGACTGAATTACGCAGGAGGGCCGAGAGTTGCGCGCCCGGGCGGAACTTTATATCCGCCCGAGCGCGAGACGTGGTTTATGAAAAATCATGCCACGTATCTTATGGTTGCATGCAATATATATATATATATATACATATGAGTCTTCATCCGTTCAGAAAAGGTAAGAATCGAGAAAAGGGTTCGGGAAAAAGAATGAAAATCCTTACGCCTTTTGTGAGAAATCCGTCCGTCCGATTTTGAATCCGACTTCAGTACTGTGTTCCTATCGACGCAGGCTATAACTGGACGTAAGTTTTGTTACGTTTAGACATGTTCTGAAATTATGATGTTGTCAGAATTAAATGGAATTCATATGTGATGTTCTTGACATGTTAGACATCATAGAATCGAAGTCAGATTAAAGAATAGACTGTTTATGAAATTGTTATGATTTTCAGAGTTGAATTGATTGAGATTTGATATCAGAATTGAGTTATCACTGATCTTAAGTGTACCGATATAGAGATTAGGAATTGTATTGGTACTAATTATGAATTCTGGTAGTATCTCTCTGATGTTGAGATTGACGGGGTTATCGAGACTGTATCATTATGCCGTCGAAACATCAGTTGATTTAAATTGATCAGATTCAGTAATGATTTCGATTGTATCGTGATATCATTGATATGAATTATAATGTACCTTGTTCAGATATGGATCAGATATATCTACTGATTTGAGTATTGATCAGAACATGTTTTGAATTGAGTTATATACTGATATTGTAATTATACGATTGTCATTGCCAGATTGGGTATGGACAGATCAGAATACAAGACTTCGTCTTCGTCAGACCGGGAAGACAAAGGTATAAATAAATGTTGATTCAGGATTGCACAACTCGAGTTAGGTTTGACTTGAGTTTCCCAAAATCACATACTTTACTTTATTGCATTGATATTTGCAGCTTATCAGATTGATATGTTTAGCCTATTGAATTATAGCAGAGCCAGAGCTTGAGTCTAGGGTAGATCAGCCTAGCTAGGGCAGAACCGCCGAGTCTTTGTCAGAACCGCGTAGACTCTAGACTTACGGTGTATCGATGAGCTTAGATGTAGAGCGACGTCTATTGTAGACATTCGATACAGCATACCAAAGTCTAAATTAGATCGGGATCCCTAGATTAGAATGAGAGATGAGTCGAGTCTTAGATATCGAGACTAGAACTTGATGTACAGATCCGTATTGATTTATGTTCGTAGATGACGATTCATGCTTTATTTACAGACTGGTATTGATACATGTTGTTTGATTATGCTACATGTGATAAGATATAATTCATGCTTTTATGTTAATTCAGTTAACTGCATGTATACATTGTTTATACTGGGATATTTATATCTCACCGGAGTTATCCGGCTGTTGTCTTGTTTGTATGTGTACTTGACAACAGGTGGGGCAGGTACAGGGTCACAGAGGTGAAGACAGATCGAGATTAGAGTGGAGACTACGGACTTGGACTAGAGATAGGGTTTAAACACTTGATAGTAGTTGTTGAACCTGAGTGTGTATGTTTGTATGTTTTATCAGATTTATACTTTTATACTGATATGTATAGGAGTTTGATTCCATTACCTTCCGCGTTTAAAAAAAAAAAAAATTAGACCCTGTTTATCTTAATTGATTAAATCCCAAAGATGATTAAGATGATGATTAGCGTCCGGGTCCCCACATCCTTGAGGTGCATATGAATGTCAGCAGCATTCTTTGCATCCTCAAAACGCCTCTGCAGCTCATCATTCATAGAAGCCTGCATATAACACCTGGCCTTCAAGTCATGGTCACACCAATCCTTGTAGGTCTGCAATTCCTCAGGAGTGCAGCTAGTCGGAGCCTCAGCAGGGGGCGACTCAGTCAGTGTATATGCAATCTTTTCCGAGTTCAAGACGATTTTCAGATTCTTAGCCAAGTGATGTAATTAGGTCCGGTCAATACGTGTTTTTCGAGTATGGCAGAAAGCGGATTGCGAATTGAAGACATTGTCAAATTTTGTACTGAAAAGTAAAACAGATAAATGTTATTGACAATTTTAAAATATTTAGTAAGATATAAAATATGGACTTTTACTTAATAAATTTTTGCTCCCACTGTTTTGACATTTTCACTACCCTCTAGTGAAGGCGGGAAACTCCTTTCCTCAGTAGGTATGTAAGGTCCAATTAGCAAATTATGATCCCGAATAATATCAGCCAATCATAATTTCTAAAAGGTAGTTTCCAATTGCATCACAATGCAACCCTCTACGTAAAGTTTTGTCTCACGTTTGATTAGGACCCAATAATATGACGTCGTTCATCTTCACGTGTCAAGCCTTACCCATCGATGTTGAACCTTAATGGACGGTCGCCATGAGTTCCCCCAATAAAATGAGCCGAAATCATGGGAGTTCCACGTAGTTCACATCATCATGTCAATGGATGTCACAGCTTTCCGGCACCCAGGGCCCCCCCAATAATATGAGCCGAGCCCCGAGTACGGGTAGCGTTCATCATGCACCCATTGTCGATGGAAGACATGAAAATTATAAACAAATTTATAATTCCCCTTTTCGGACTTGATATTAATTTTGAATCTTATTCAAAATGAGTGTTTTTTAATTTTGAAAGGTCTCGTCATTAATTTTATTTAAAAGATTGCCATGTTTGATCGTATGTTTGCCGGATTCATGCAACTTTGTTATTATTATAATAATAACGCACATACTCATTATTTATAACATATCATGCATATATTATAAACAGTAAACAAACAAGGATGATCAATCGCCCCAATACTAATGGCCTGTGTGAGCTAAACACGGGTCTAGGTCCAATCCTAGGGTAATGCAAGGGATGCAAATGCAACTATTACATTAGCTTCCAATATTTACATGTCTTCGATCTTCATAATCATCATGGCCACCATCTTCCAATCTTGATCATCCACTATACTAATATTTACAAATAAATATCCATGGCAAATAGGGATACATCTCATGGGGTGGGAACGGGCCATAAACCAAGCCCAATTTAAAATTGATAATTATTACAATCATTCAACACAAAATATCTTAGCATACACCTAGCAAATTAGTCTTGGGCTTATGATCATCCTTCATGCATAATATCACATATCATACACCATCAATTAATTATCACAATAATTAATTGATCCAATATTATATATCTTGATCCAATCACTAACCGCCACGATTATAAACTAAATTAACAAAGTATACAAACACCTTTCTCTACTTTCTAATTAATTTATTTATAACCGAATTTCTTGTAAATCACCATTTACTATAAATAACTAAAGTTCAACTTCAATTATTTATTTCATGAGAAAATATTTGCAACTTTTGTAATTTTAAACTTAAGGGCCCAAAAACATATTTTTCACCAAAAACATTTTGGCTCATTTAAAATTACAAATATGTTAGTCATTCAATGACCCAACAACTCAAGGCCCATGACACTTTGATATTTCAAAACACCTTTTGAAAACCCTAGTCGTCATCGCCGTCGCCGGATTCCGGCCAACATGCAAATTTATTTTTTTTTTAAAATTTTTCAGAGGAGGGGGATTCGGGAAATGGGCAGCCCCTCGGGCAGCCCGAGCTGCCCGAAAACCCCTTTGTTTTGTCCTTGATTTTGTTGCAAAAATTTCATCTCATGCGGTTAGAAATCGACCTCAATATAATATTATGTATATGCTACAAAAACTAGTTGTAATAGCCAAGCCTAGTGTACGGTACGGTTTAAGATTTCGTATGATTATTGACTATTTGGTTGAGTTTTAGTATAGTGTGATGTTAAGAGTTGTGTTTATGGGTCATAGTATTGTTGGTTATTATTGTTTTGTGGCATTGTTGATATTAGTTGATGTGTAGTTGTATTGTATCAGCGTTTCGATTCGATCTTTGTTGCATAGAGTTGGTTGTTAGATGCAGAGGGGACCGCACCCGCGGTCATATAGGTACCGCACCCGCGGTCTCATGTTCAGAATTGTGATGTTATTCCAGTAACTTCACCGCACCCGCGGTCCATAGTGCAGCGCACCCGCAGTGGATTGGCCGAGACCAGAGCGCACCCGCGGTCTTTTATGGAGCGCACCTGCGGTCGAAATTTTCAGATTTTTGGTTGAGTTGCCGAAGGCATAGCGCACCCGCGGTGCATGTTGGAGCGCACCCACGGTGCATGAACAGTAGAAGCGTGTTTTCGGATTTTAAGTGAGTTAAAAGGATGAGTGGGCTTCATTTCTCTCATTTCCTTCCCCTCATTCTCGATTCTTCTCTCAAGGGAGACTAGGGTTTCCTCATTTCTCCATTTCCTTCCTTTGATTCTTGCATCTTGGTGGCTTTTTGTTTTGAGATCAAGGTTTACTTGGGTTCAAGGAAGCTAAGGTAAGCTTTTGGTATAGTTTAATCTTGGTTTTGGTGTTGGGAGAAATCATGGGTTTGGTGATTGTGTTGGTTTTATGGATTAATTGTTATGGGTTTATGATTATTGAGATGTTGATGGTGTATTTCATGATTTATTGTTGTAGGTTGTGTACCAAGAGATATATTCTAGGTTCCAAGTGGTTGTAAGTGGAATTCATTTCCTTGTGCTCACATGATAATATATATATTGTGTTACAATGTTTTAACATGTTATTCCCTTCCATTTGATTCATATTATGTATAGATATACCTTATTGTATATTAGAGGCAATTGAATGTCTCAATTGTGTAAAAGGGAATACAAGAGATAGAGTATGCAAAGTGTTTGTTAAAATGCCCAAGAGAGAGTTCAAATGTTTTATGGATTGATAGATACATAGTCAGAGATTGCATGCAATTAGTTGATCAACGACCATAGGCCTATATCCTTCAGAGTTATCGATTTATGTCGATGGGATATAGGTACAGAGACAAAGATACTATATAGATATCAATCCAACAGAGAAAAGAGAAATACCATCTTATTGTTATATTATGCTATGTTATTCATGTTTCAAGAGTTGATGGTATTTAATGATTTCAAAGCCATGTTTTACAGAGTATGATATATGTATCCATTGCTATGTAAGAGTTCCACTTGCTGAGTTTTATACTCGTTTCATTTATTTCATGTGATGCAGATAAGAGCAACGAGCCGGGACGTTGATTGTGGGCCGGAGTCATATGCATATAGAGAAGGAAGAAAGAAGTTATTTTGCTAGCATTTTGGACATGATCACGAAAATGATATTTTGTATTTTGTTGTATCATTTGATTGATCATGTATATACTTTTTTTGATTATACATTGACCCGTATTTTTAAATCCTTCTTTCTTTTTAGAAAATTTTATATTCCGCTGTTATTTTATTAAAATCGGTCGAGGGTGTCACATTTAGTGGTATCAGAGCACCGTTCTTTGGACCAATGCATATGACTTCGTCTACTTTCAACAGTCCGGGTATGTCTTCTTCTACATCTATTCATTGTTATCTATTGATATGTATTGTGTGAGCACATTGTAGGAGTTATGCCTCCTAAGAGAAAGGCCGCAGAGGGTGAGGATAGTTCTTCCTCTAGAGTTGTCGATGAGTTCGACAAGTTGTTGAAAGAGCAAGCTAAGGTCCACAGTGAGCAGATCCAACAGTTACTACGTTTGCAAAGTACAGGTCAAGGTAGAGGTCAAGTGAGAGGCCAAGTGGCACAAGCAGTTGGTACTGATGGGATCTTTACTGCTTTCAAGAGAGTGGATCCGCCGGAATTTGTAGGAAGCACTGATCCGTTGATGGACGTAGAATGGGTCAAGGTACTTGAGGCTATTTTTGATCATCTCAACTATGGGGACAAAGACAGAATCAGTTGTGCAGTGTTCATGTTAGTCAAGGCAGCACGCATTTGGTGGAATGCTACCAAGGTTAGTGTGGATATTTTGACATTGAAGTGGAAAGAGTTCACTGATCTTTTCTATGACAAGTACTTCCCAGACGCACTTCGAGCTAGGAAGGTGACAGAGTTCTTGGAGCTTCGACATGGAGGTTTGAATGTCGATGAGTATATTTTGAAGTTCGAGGAGGGCTGTCTGTTTGCCCCGTATATTGCTTCCAACGACAAAGACAAAGGTGCTCATTTCATTAGAGGCCTTAGAGCAGAAATCAGAAGGGACATTAATATGTCGAAGGCTGTGACATTCAAAGAGATTGTGGCTAAGGCTTTGTTGGCCGAGCAAGATGAGAAAGACATTGCCAGAGAGAGACAAGCGAGGCAGCAGGCCATTGCTCAGAGAGGCCAGGGTTCGAATCAAAGAGAAAAGGATCGTTTCAAGGGGAAAGGCAAGTTAGAGTTGAGTCCTAAACCACCGGCAGTTCCATTTGATTCCGAGAAACCATTGTGTCCCAAGCGCGGTAGGCATCATCGGGGAGAGTGCAGATTTGGTACTCATACTTGCTACAGATGTGGCACTGCAGGCCATATTGCCAAGGATTGTCCGAGAGGCTCGAGTAAAGAGAAGGTGCAGGGACGCATCTTTACCATGACGAAGGAAGGTATAAACCATGATTCTTCTGTGATCTCTAGCACTATTTTAATTTCAGGCAGAGTAGCTACGACATTGATTGATACAGGTGCTACTCATTATTTTATGTCTGAACTATTTTTGAGATCTTTGGGTATCGTTCCTTCTGTTCTTCCCCTCCAGTTTAATGTTGTATTGCCTTCGGGGGATGTGTTGTGCCCGACATCTATTGTGTATGCGTGCTCTTTTCAAATTGATGAGCGAGTGGTTTATGCTGATTTGATTGTTATCCCTATGGTTGCGTTTGATATTATACTTGGCATGGATTGACTATCAACCTATCGTGCAGTGATTGATTGCGTTGCTAAGACGGTGAAATTTGCAGATGATGGCAATAGGGAAGGTACGCTCGCCAGTGCAGGTACTTCGCTGGACCTTCCTTTTATTTCATGTCTTGAGGCTAAGAAGTTGTTGTTTAAAGGTTGTGATGAGTTTTTGGCTTCGATTGTGGATGTGGATAGAATTGTGAAATTGAATATTGATGATATTGATGTGGTGAGAGAGTTCCCTGATGTTTTTGAGGATGATGTGCCAGGTTTGCCGCCGGACAGAGATGTGGAGTTTGTGATTGATCTAGTTCCAGGTACGGTTCCTATTTCTAAGGCTCCGTATAGAATGGCCCCAACAGAGATGAAAGAGTTGAAGACGCAGTTGTAGGATCTTTTGGATAAAGGTTTCATTCGGCCGAGTTCTTCGCCATGGGGAACTCCGGTTCTTTTCGTCAAAAAGAAAGATGGGTCTTTGCGGCTTTGTATTGATTACAGAGAGATCAACAAAGTGACTATCAAGAATAAATATCCGTTGCCACGGATAGATGATCTTTTTGACCAACTGCAAGGCGCTACAGTGTTTTCGAAGATTGATTTGCGATCTGGCTATTATCAGTTGAAGGTTAGGGAGTCTGATATCCCTAAGACGGCGTTCCGGACCAGGTATGGTCATTATGATTGGTCTGACTAATGCTCCTTCAGTCTTCATGGATCTTATGAATTGAGTGTTCAAGCCGTATTTGGATAGCTTTGTCATTGTTTTCATCGATGACATATTGATTTATTCCAAGACCAGAGAGCTTCATTCAGAGCCACCTAAGAGTTGTTCTTCAGTTGTTGAGAGAGAAGAGGTTGTATGCTAAGTTGAAGAAATGTGAGTTCTGGTTGGAGCAGATTTCTTTCTTAGGCCATGTTGTCTCGAAGGATGGTATAGCTGTTGACCCAGTAAAGATTGAGGTGATTCAGAAGTGGTCTATTCCTACCACTGTATCAGAGGTACGCAGTTTTCTTGGTTTGGCGGGTTATTATCGTCGTTTCATTTCAGATTTTTCCAAGATTGCCTTGCCGTTAACCAATCTGACGAGGAAGACTGTGAAGTTTGAGTGGTCCAATGATTGCCAAAGTTCATTCCAAGAGTTGAAAGATAAGTTGACGTCAGCTCCTGTACTTGCATTGCCCAGTGGTTCAGAGGACTTTGTTGTTTACACTGATGCGTCGAAGAAGGGTCTTGGTGCAGTGCTGATGCAGCGTGTGAAAGTTATAGCTTATGCTTCTCGCCAGTTGAAGGACTACGAGAAGAATTATCCTACGCATGATTTGGAGCTAGCAGCAGTGGTTTTCGCCTTGAAAATCTGGAGACATTATTTATATGGCGAAAAGTGTGAAATTTTCACGGACCACAAGACTTTGAAATATTTGTTTTCTCAGAAAGAACTCAATATGAGACAGAGACGGTGGTTAGAGCTTGTCAAAGATTATGATGTGACGATTAGTTACCACCCAGGGAAGGCAAATGTTGTAGCAGATGCTTTGAGCCGTAAGCCGAGTTCTTCTTTGAATTCTTTGATTCAGAAGCCATTGTTGTTAGATTTGCAGCGAGAAAAGATAGCTTTGGTTGTTCCGGGAACCATTGCTCGCTTTTCAGCATTGGTTATTCGGGCTACATTGACGGACAGGATCCGTAGAGAGCAGGCCATTGATGTTCAGGTGACAGAGTTGAGAGCCAGAGCAGAGAAGAGAGGTAATTCAGAGTTTGGATTTAATGGAGATGGTTTGGTGACTTTCGGAGGCCGTATATGTAATCCAGTTGGTGATGATATTCGGCGAGACGTCTTGACAGAGGCACATACCGCGCCATACTCGATACATTCAGGCAGCACCAAGATGTATCAGGATCTTCGTAGACTCTATTGGTGGCTAGGTATGAAGAATGATATTGCCATATTTATTTCTCAGTGCCTAACTTGTCAGCAGGTGAAAATCGAGCATCAGAGACCTGCTGGGACATTGCTTTCATTACCGATTACTCAATGGAAATGGGAGCATATTACGATGGACTTTGTGACTGGTCTTCCAAGGACGAAGAAAGGTTATAACTCTATTTGGGTTATTGTTGATCGGTTGACCAAGTCAGCGCATTTTCTCCCAGTCAAGACGACGTATTCCATGAACCAGTATGCCGAAGAGTACATAGCAGAGATTGTTAGACTTCATGGTGTTCCTGTGTCGATCGTGTCTGATCGTGACCCTAGATTTACTTCAGACTTTTGGAAGAGTTTGCACAGAGCTATGGGTTCATGGTTAGCATTTAGTACAGCATATCATCCCAGAGTGACGGTCAATCAGAGAGAGTTATTCAGATTCTAGAGGATATGCTCAGAGCTTGTACTATCGACTATCCTGGTAGTTGGGATTCCAAATTGCCTCTTGTTGAGTTCACGTACAATAATAGCTACCAAGCGACGATTGGCATGGCACTGTATGAAGCACTTTATGGCAGAAAGTGTAGATCGCCATTGTATTGGGATGAGATTGGTGAGAGGAAGATGTTGGGTCCAGAGTTGGTCCAACAGAAAGCTGATGTTGTTGCTGTTATTCGAGAGAGGATGAAGACAGCACAGTCGAGACAGAAGAGTTATGCTGATGTGCATCGTAGGCCGTTGCAGTTTGAGATTGGCGACCATGTGTTCTTGAAGATAGCACCTCTTAAGGGTGTGATGCGGTTTGGCAAGAAGGGAAAGTTGAGTCCGAGATTTATTGGCCCATTTGAGATCTTGGATAGAGTTGGTGATCGAGCTTACAGGTTAGCACTACCGCCAGATCTTGACAGAGTTCATAATGTTTTTCATGTTTCAACGCTCAGGAAGTATATTGCGAATCCTTCTCATATTCTTCACCACGAGCCATTGGATTTGACGCCGAATTTGACGTACCAAGAGATTCCGGTCCAGATTCTGGATCGCAGAGTTAGAGTGTTGAGAAACAAAGAGATCGGCATTGTTAAAATACTTTGGAGGAATCATTTGATTGAAGAAGCCACGTGGGAACAAGAGGATGAGATGAAAGAGAAGTATCCTGAGTTGTTTGCGCAGTGACATCAATTTCGAGGACGAAATTCCCTTAAGGAGGGGAGATTGTAATAGCCAAGCCTAGTGTACGGTACGGTTTAAGATTTCGTATGATTATTGACTATTTGGTTGAGTTTTAGTATAGTGTGATGTTAAGAGTTGTGTTTATGGGTCATAGTATTGTTGGTTATTATTGTTTTGTGGCATTGTTGATATTAGTTGATGTGTAGTTGTATTGTATCAGCGTTTCGATTCGATCTTTGTTGCATAGAGTTGGTTGTTGGATGCACAGAGGACCGCACCCGCGGTCATATAGGTACCGCACCCGCGGTGTCATGTTCAGAATTGTGATGTTTTTCCAATAGCTATGTGAGGACCCGGACGCTAATCATCTTCTTAATCATCTTTGAGATTTAATTATCAATTAAGATAAACAGGGTCTAAAAATTTTTTTTTTTAAAATGCGGAAGGTAATGGAATCAATCTATTATACAAACCAGTATAATAATACAAATCTTGTACAACATGCTTCTAGTTCAAACTAATCGAAGGTTTAACTACCAAATTTCAAGTATTAAACCAAGTCTACATCCAAGTCCGGAATCACCACTCTAATCTCGATCTCTCATCATCTTCTTGACCCCGGTCTTGTCCCACCTGTTGTCATGCACACATACAAAACAAGACAATAGCCGGATACTCCAGTGAGAATAAATCCCAGTATAAAACATGTATACATGCATATAGACAATATAAATCATAAAGCATATTATCATGCCTAAAATTCATAACAATAGGTTCCATAGTCTATGAAACTAAATCAAAATAAGCATGCAGTAACAATGGGTTCCATAATCTCTGAAACCAAAGTAAAATAAGCATGCAACTCAATTCAATTCATATCTTGACTCGACTCGACTCTAAATCTAGAGATCCCGGTGTGAATAAGACGACACTGTCTGTCACCTACCCTCCCAATCGGGGTAACTGTACGTCTTATTCCTAGACTTCGGTCATGTTTGTATCGAATGTCTACAAACGTAGTGAATCTGATCCGAAGCGTCGATACCACCGAACATCTAGTTTGGCAAGTCTGCCAATGACTCTTCTATCTCAATGCTTGAATATAAATCTATAAACAAGACATAATCATCATCAAATATAATTAATAAATCTAGTATGTGATTTAGGGAAACTCCAACCAAGTCTGATTCGAGTCGTATCTCCCGAATTCACATGAATTATAACTTTGTCTTCCCGGTCTGACGAAGATGAAGTCTTGTATTCCAATCTGTCCATAGCCAGTCTGGCAATGACAATCGCATAAATACAATAACAGTATATAATTCGATTCAAAACCTGTTCTGATCAATACTCAAATCAGTATATAATCTGATCCATATCTGAACAAGGTACAATCTAATTCATATCAACGATATTATAGAAATCATTACTGAATCCTGATCACTCTAAATCAACTGATGTTTCGACGGCATAACAATACAGTCACGATAACCCCGTCTATCTCAACATCACGGATATAATACCAGAATTCATAATCTAAATATCTGTACACTTAAGATCAGTAACAACACAACTCTGATATCAAATCCCGATCAATATCTTTCGAAAATCATTACAATTGTATAAACAGTCTATTCTTTAATCTGACTTCAATTATACAATGTCTACTCTAGTAGAAACATCATATCTGATTCATATTCAATTCTGACAATATCATAAATTCATATCATGTATAAACGTAACGAAACTTACGTCCAGTTGTAGCCTGCGTCGATAGGAACACCGTACTGAAATTGGATTACAATTCTAACGGACTGATCTTTCACAATCACATATCTACAAAGGCGTAAGGTTTTTCTCTCAAAAGCTTTATCCCTTTTCTGAATTTTGATAAGGAGAAGCGTGCAATTCTTATATATATACTGCATGCAACACCAGGAAACGTGGCTTATTTTTCATGCTGCACGTCGCACCGCGGGTGCGCTCAGTGTAATGATATACATCAACTTTTCCGAAAGCTTCGACCGCGGGTGCGCTTAGTCCTGTAACGCGGGTGCGCTGACCTCACTGGTACTACACCGCGGGTGCGGTCTGTCTAGCACCACGGGTGCGCTCAATCTCCAGTAGCACTTTCATACCCTACTGGCCATGCACCGCGGGTGCGATACTTCTTCACCGCGGGTGCGGTGTCATTTCTGTAATTAATCGCCAACTCTGTCCATCAACCGCGGGTGCGGTCTTGTTCGTAGCGCGGGTGCGGTCTAGATTTCATGCACCACTTCATAATCTCATTTAGTGCTTCTCATTACATGTCATGCATACTCATATCTTCCGAATATCACATCAATGAAGACTAATAAATCTCGAGCCTTACATTTCTCCCCCTCTAAGAAATGATTTCGTCCTCGAAATCACAAGTAATCAATTAAGATTTATCAGAAGAAATGTATACAGAGTTTAAATCAAAATTCATCTCAATGAATCCATTCTGAAATCTTAATCTCATGACAAGTTCTGTCTTTCGTATAGTCTCTTTGAGGCCCTGTCACTTACTGTATTTTCAATAATAGAATAGTCTTCATTCTGAAATATCTTTCTTGTACGGATCTGTGATTCTAAATTGGAATAATAATTCAAGAGCATAATATCCTTCGAAATAACTCTGACCGAATCAATCTCATAATACTAGCTATACAACATCTGTATATACCAATCAACAGCTCATACCAAATCAATATCATTTGTTGATATCAAATCTGTTTATCCCAGTCAAGGATATATTAAATCTTCGGCCCCAAATACCAATCGTCACCATTCGACGTCGGCATATTAAGTCTGTCTGGTCTGAGCTATCTTCATTCTCTTCTGAATTAGTTACATTTTCTTTGTCATATCTCTGACCGTATCAAATCCTATCTCAGGTATCTCCGAGATATTATTCTTATATCAAAGAAATCTGCAGTACTTACTGTACAATGTGTCGTCTGTAACTATTTCATTACCCATCTGGTTATCTGATAACTATGATCGTACAATAATTCACACAGCGACAATATGTCATATCAACTGGTGCTAGCATCCAGCACTGCCACTCCCTGGATATCTCTCAATATCCGGATAGTACACTCTGGCTATCTGTCAGTCGGTGGATAATATATGAATGAGTTCATGGTATATTCTGCCACAATTACAAACTCAATCAAAATCCAATCTGATATAATCTACTCTCACATTCTGATCAATCTGACCATTTCTTTGACATTGATCTTTGTCATCTGGTCATGTTTGTATGTCATCTTGTACAAACTAATAGATATAGATTGAACAATCTGTCAATCACAATCATATTATATCACAATCTGGAAAGTATTGCAGTAATTTCATTACGAATTTCATCGAAATATACTCCCCATGTCTAGTTAAGAATATACGAATTCTGTAATAAATCTTCTGATCTCTATCTTTCTATATTCATTTATTGGCGGTTCAGACATTTCAGTACAATTCTGCCAACATTTCAGCATAAATTCTGCCATAACTGATTTAATCTGTCTATATCAAAACTATATGTTCGAATTATCATACACTTTCTGTTACCTGAACGATAACTGAATCCATTTCTGTGCGCTTCTGACCCTATCTATCATTTCCAATTCAAACTATTTGGTACAAACAATCAGTTAATAATATGAATTAAAGAAAAATACCTACCTGGTATTCGGTTCTGATTGTCGATATCAAATTCTGTCATACAATTCTGAAACATTTGACATCACAAGATAATCATTCTCATACAGTAACAAAATCACATATCTGCTACTCTGATCGATGTTCTGCTCTGATTATCGAATTTAAGCTCTGAACATTCTGATTATATTTCTGATCTACTGAAATTTTTGAATTCCACTCTGATTTGGATTGAACTGTATATAATCTCAACGGTTCACATTGATCTGTATCAAATACAGCTGTAGAAATATAACAATACTCAGGCAGACACAAAATAACAATCGTATAAGATAATCTGCCAACTCAGACCAAAAATAAATTTCTGACATTTCTGACATTTCTGAAATTTCTGATATCGGTATTATTCTTATCTACTGATCATGATCTCAACTGTGTCAAAATCAATCGGTATACTAACTTCAGATATCGTACGTTCTGCATACAATCTGTTTCAAGCAGGATTCATATCTGAATAATATCTGTATACAATATTCACAGTTCTCAGAGTATTCAATACAATCTTCAGATATTCGATTCAGTCAATCAAATGCTGTAAGTATATCAAGCTATCATAGATACAACAAGCACGAAATCATCAGAATATCTCTGAACATACTGAAATATGCCAAAGAGAACATTAAATCAGATGTAACTCCTGGTCGGTACTCTTCTACTGATCTTTCAATTCTTTCAGTGTCATTCCGTACATTCACTATCATTCTGTACTGAATTCTAAAACACAACCAGTACCTGGTATCAATTCAATTCTGAAATCTATCTTTCTGATATAAAGCAAATCTGAAATCTTATCTTGCAATTATCAGCCAACTCGTACATCACTGGCAAATCTGCCAATGCTAGACTCGATTTCAGTATGTCTACTGAATACATAAGGATGCCATCTGCTCCTTTCTGTAACAATTGAGTCCCTAAACAACACAAATATCAAAGGAATTCTGAATCTAGAATCCTTACCGTGAAATCTCTACTCATCAGCCATATCTGGTCTGAATTTTATATTCTCCTGATAAGAATTTATAATAGTTCTGTACTTGTTCAGCATATTAATATCAATAATGCGGTCAACTCAGAAATACAAGTACATCATAATCTAACTCGACCTCATTCTCATCTTACTGTAGTATACAATATTTCACAGAAATCTCTGATATCAATCTTTCTTTCCCAACAAGTAAGGGAATCAATACTACAGTACAATCAGCCTCAACAGATACAACATATCTCAATGCAACTCAGTCAAAGATAATCGTAGGGAATGCATTAGTATATATCAATACCTATGCAATATAATCATAAAAAAAACAATACCTGTCACTCTATCATCAGGTGTGTCCTATGTCTGTTCCTCGGTCTTCTGCTCCCTAAAATCTTCGGCAACTTCTCTGAGGAAAAACTCTAACAAGGTGTCCCGGCTGTCTACAAATATGGCAACTACCAGTCACTCCCTGGCATTGCTCTATGGAATGTCTCCCTCCGCAAATCCTGCAATACACTCCAGTATAACTTGGGCTGGAACCACTGGAGCTAGTTGAACCGCTCAGTCCGCTCCCTAACTTCTTGAATGGTTCTTTTCGAGCTTTCAGCAAATCTTGCTTTCCACTCGTACTGCCTTTATCAAATCTAAGGGGGGATTGTTGTACCTGGGGTTGCATCGCACACACCCTTTTTAGTTGTCTAATCAGACTCGCCTCCGCTCTCTTCGCTCTACTCAAGGCATCAACAAAATGGTAAGGTCGCTGCATATTCATCAATGCAACTATCTTCGAGTTCAATCCTCTGATGAACTGATCCGCTACAGCTTCATCATTCCCAATTACATTAGGAGCGAAACGCAGTAGAGTAGAGAATTTAGCAACATATCCTTCAATATTCAGTTGACCTTGTCTCAAATTCTCAAACTCTGCTTTCTTGTCCTCCCGGTACGAAACTGAGAAAAAATTTCGATAAAATTCAGTTCTGGAATATTTCTTACGAAATCACTGTACCTCTCTGTTCTAGCATTCTTTTACTTGTAGTCCACCAACTTTAGCAATCTCTCGTAACTGGTGGAATATCAGTTTAATTCTCTGCTCATCTGAATAATCAAGTAAATCAAACAGTATTTCTATGTCATCAAACCAGTTCTCACAATCTTCAGACGTCTCGACCCCACTCAGAATCGGCGGCTGAAATAACTGAAATTCTTCCAACTGTATTTCCATCTGAGTTTCTGATACATCTATCTGTTCAGTCGAAGTACTACCCCTTTCTGGAATTCTCCGTGGAGGTATATCTGCTTATCAAAACATTAGTACTCAAATACTACAAATCTGTTCCAATCTTTCTCTGATCATCTTACTGCTGATCATTAATCAGATCTGATTCATACTCAATAATACATATTACCAATTCAAATCAGATAATCAGGTAAACATGTATTTCAAAGCAGTAAGGCATACTGTCATGCTAGCACACACAATGTAAGTAAACATTAAAATAAATCTCATGCTAGCAATCACATGCAAGGAAAGAAAACTCACTCTACCCCGCTCATTTTCTTCTATCTCAGTCTAAAGGATATATCGCTCTGATACCACCTGTTGTGGGACTCGGACGCTAATCATCTTCTTAATCATCTTTGGGATTTAATTATCAATTAAGATAAAAAGGGTCTAAAATTTTTTTCTTTAAAATGCGGAAGGTAATGGAATCAATCTATTATACAAACCAGTATAATAATACAAATTTTGTACAACATGCTTCTAGTTCAAACTAATCGAAGGTTTAACTACCAAATTTCAAGTATTAAACCAAGTCTACATCCAAGTCCGGAATCACCACTCTAATCTCGATCTCTCATCATCTTCTTGACCCCGGTCTTGTCCCACCTGTTGTCATGTACACATACAAAACAAGACAAAAGCCGGATACTCCGGTGAGAATAAATCCCAGTATAAAACATGTATAATGCATATACACAATATAAATCATAAAGCATATTATCATGCCTAAAATTCATAACAATAGGTTTCATAGTCTATGAAACTAAATCAAAATAAGCATGTAGTAACAATGGGTTCCATAATCTCTGAAACCAAAGTAAAATAAGCATGCAACTCAATTCAATTCATATCTTGACTCGACTCGACTCTAACTCTAGGGATCCCGGTGTGAATAAGACGTCACTGTCTGTCACCGACCCTCCCAATCGGGGTAACTGTACGTCTTATTCCTAGACTTCGGTCATGTCTGTATCGAATGTCTACAATTGGAGTGAATCTAATCTGAAGCGTCGATACCACCGAACATCTAGTTTGGCAAGTCTGCCAATGACTCTCCTATCTCAATACTTGAATATAAATCTATAAACAAGACATAATCATCATCAAATATATTAATAAATCTAGTATGTGATTTAGGGAAACTCCAACCAAGTCTGATTCGAGTCGTATCTCCCGAATTCACATGAATTATACCTTTGTCTTCCCGGTCTGACGAAGATGAAGTCTTGTATTCCAATCTGTCCATACCCAGTCTGGCAATGACAATCGCATAAATACAATATCAGTATATAATTCGATTCAAAACCTGTTCTGATCAATACTCAAATCAGTATATAATCTGATCCATATCTGAACAAGGTACAATCTAATTCATATCAACGATATCATAGAAATCATTACTGAATCCTGATCACTCTAAATCAACTGATGTTTCGACGGCATAACAATACAGTCACGTTAACCCCGTCTATCTCAACATCACGGATATAATACCAGAATTCATAATCTAAATATCTGTACACACAAGATCAGTAACAACACAACTCTGATATCAAATCCCGATCAATATCTTCCGAAAATCATAACAATTGTATAAACAGTCTATTCTTTAATCTGATTTCAGTTATACAATGTCTACTGTAGTAGAAACATCATATCTGATTCATATTCAATTCTGACAATATCATAAATTCACAACATGTCTAAACGTAACGAAACTTACGTCCAGTTGTAGCCTGCATCGATAGGAACACCGTACTGAAATCGGATTACAATTCTAACGGGCTGATCTTTCACTACAATTCTAGTGCGCTCAGTCCAGTAACGCGGGTGCGCTGACCTCACTGGTACAACACCGCGGGTGCGGTCAATCTCCAGTAGCACTTTCATACCCTACTGACCATGCACCGCGGGTGCGGTACTTCTTCACCGCGGGTGCGGTGTCACTTCTGTAATTAATCTCCAACTCTCTGTCCATCAACCGCGGGTGCGGTCTTGTTCGTAGCGCGGGTGCGGTCTAGATTTCATGCACCACTTCATAGCGCGGGTGCGGTCTTCCGAATATCACATCAATGAAGACTAATAAATCTCGAGCCTTACACTTCACCGCACCCACGGTCCATAGTGCAGCGCACCCGCGGTGGATTGGCCGAGACGAGAGCGCACCCGCGGTCTTTTATGGAGCGCACCTGCAGTCGATATTTTCAGATTTTGGTTGAGTTGCCGAAGGCATAGCGCACCCGCGGTGCATGTTGGAGCGCACCCGCGGTGCATGAACAGTAGAAGCGTGTTTTCGGATTTTAAGTGAGTTAAATGGATGAGTGGGCTTCATTTTTCTCATTTCCTTCCCCTCATTCTCGGTTCTTCTCTCAAGGGAGACTAGAGTTTCCTCATTTCTCCATTTCCTTCCTTTGATTCTTGCATCTTGGTGGCTTTTTGTTGTGAGATCAAGGTTTACTTGGGTTCAAGGAAGCTAAGGTAAGCTTTTGGTATAGTTTAATCTTGGTTTTGGTGTTGGGAGAAATCATGGGTTTGGTGATTGTGTTGGTTTTATGGATTAATTGTTATTGGTTTATGATTATTGAGATGTTGATGGTGTATTTCATGATTTATTGTTGTAGGTTGTGTACCAAGAGATATATTCTAGGTTCCAAGTGGTTGTAAGTGGAATTCATTTCCTTGTGCTCACATGATAATATATGTATTGTGTTACAATGTTTTAACATGTTATTCCCTTCCATTTGATTCATATTATGTATAGATATACCTTGTTGTATATTAGAGGCAATTGAATGTCTCAATTGTGTAAAAAGGAATACAAGAGATAGAGTATGCAAAGTGTTTGTTAAAATGCCCAAGAGAGAGTTCAAATGTTTTATGGATTGATAGATACATAGTCAGAGATTGCATGTAATTAGTTATTCAACGACCATAGGCTTATATCCCTCAGAGTTATCGATTTATGTCGATGGGATATAGGTACAGAGACAGAGATACTATATAGATATCAATCCAACAGAGAAAAGAGAAATACCATCTTATTGTTATATTATGCTATGTTATTTATGTTTCAAGAGTTGATGGTATTTAATGATTCCAAAGCCATGTTTTACAGAGTATGATATATGTATCCATTGTTATGTAAGAGTTCCACTTGCTGAGTTTTATACTCATTTCAGTTATGTCATGTGATGCAGATAAGAGCGACGAGCCGGGACGTTGATTGTGGGCCGGAGTCATATGCATATAGAGAAGGAAAAAAGAAGTTATTTTGCTAGCATTTTGGACATGATCACAAAAATGATATTTTGTATTTTGTTGTATCATTTGATTGATCATGTATATACTTTTGATTATACATTAACATGTATTTTTAAATCCTTCTTTCTTTTTAGAAAATTTTATATTCCGCTGTTATTTATTAAAATCGGTCGAGGGTGTCACACTAGTACTCTTAGCTCATGATACCACTTGAAAGTTATCGATTTTGGTGCCCGAATTCGCAACGGAAGCAATAAAATTTTCGAAAATCATATTTATGTACCATAAAATTTCGAGCACCACATGTACTAGGGTGTAGCCTACATATACAAAAACACAACTATGACATTCATAGTGTGTAAAGAAATCATACCTATCAACCACTTGAGGTTGATGATGGCTCCAATTAAGGTGTAAACACCTTAGCTCTTGTATGGCAAGAACTTCTACAAGCTTCCAAAGAGCACTCCTTGCTCTAAAATAAAGCCCCCCAACAACTAGGTAGATCCCCTCATATCTTGCACTAGAAAAATATGAGGATTTTTCAAGGAGAAGTGATTTCTTTCCTCAACTCTTGAAGAAGAAAATTGAGAGAATTTTGGGAGAAATCTTCTCAAAATTTCGGCCAAGCACCATGGAATGAAAGGAAGGGAAGACTAGTCTTGGTTGTGGGAAAAGGTGTCGTGTATTCCAAAGGCATGCCATGCCTTGGATGTTGCAAAAGTTGTCTCCCAACTTTTCAACTCCCATGCATGCAAATCTATTTGGGCTTGTAACAATTACAAGGCCCATGGACTTTTATTTTAAATATCTCAAACACATTTGAGCCCATTTAAAGTTTACTTGATTTTACTCAAGCCCACTAGTTTAATAATTATTTCTAATTGGGCTCTACAAAGCCCAATATTGTTTAATTAATTCAACACTTGAATTAATTTAATTATTTGGACTCTACTAGGCCCACTAGTGTTTAATTAATTCAACACTTGAATTAATTTAATTTAGTCCATAATAATGTTTATGAAAATCACAATTTTCAAATACATTATTTATTTGGCCAACTTTTTAATTTAGGAACACATTCATAAATTAAAAGTTACATTTCTCTCATAGAAGTCATACTTCTATTTTCCTTACGCTTATAAACTCATTTCTAAGCCGTTCAACACATTGAACTATTTTACTTCTCAACGGGATCTAGAAAGCTAGTACTTGTGTGGCCCTCAATGGTTCATTGATACAACTAGCCGTGGGTTCACATCTCCATGTGATTCCGACTAAACATGTCCTTATATGAGCATACCCCAATTGCTCCATTCTTACTCATCAACTCCTTGATAACAAGAACGTCAGAACTCAAGTCTGATATTACCCAACCAATCAAGTTAAACGCCTAGCAGCATCGCTTACATGATTCCCTAGGTATCAAATGATAGTGCCTGCAAGAACCATTCAATTATGGTTAGCGTACAGTACGGTCCCTTCAACTCATATATCTCGACCGATTCGACAACCATTGGTTTATCGAGAGTTGTCAATGAATCGATACTATGTGTCATGTCGTAGTTGCATCGATGGTATAATCTATGAAACCCCTTTCATAATTACCACCATAATCTGATCAGAGATTTCAACCTACATACACATGAGAACACATAGGATATCCATACCCGAAGGTAAGCGGTGAATCCCCGACTACAATGCATCGAATCCTATATTTTTTGACAGAACACCCAACCTTGCCACCTGATGACCCCATGAGAGTCGGTAAACAAGTCAAAGTGTAATTCTAGCACATAGAGTCTCAATGTTGTCCCAGGTCATAAGGACTAATGGTGTACAACCATAAACTAGGACTTTTCCACTCGATAAGTGAGAACCACTTGGAAAGTCTTTTATGGAGGGTTGTTCAGTGCATTCTACCAGGAGCACCTATCTGCATGCTCGGACATCACAATGTCCCCTACCAATGAAACATGGTACTCACATCGCAGATACTAGTCTCGAACTCGAGCGGCCTATATCCTTCTTAGTGGCGGCTGAATCGACTAGGAACCGTTTAGAATATACAGTATTACAAATATGAGTTTCATGATACTCATCATATGAGCATCTCATATTCTTTCTACTATTTGTATATTCAAGGGCTTTATCTATGCAACTAGCATGAGTATACAAATAAAGAAGTGCCAAAATGATAAATTCAAATATTATTAAAATAACGACTGTTTATACATAGAGTTTCATTGTGAACACTCGGCCAACACTTGGCTCGACGTGCACCTACTCTAACATTGTCGTGAAGCATAAGAGATAACATGACCTCGTTGCATCAACACACAACCCAATCCTCTATGAGAAGCATCACAATAAACAACGAAATCACCAGTACCTGAGGGGATAGTCAGTATCGGTGCACTGGTCAGTTTCTTCTTCAATTCAAGGAAACTGAACTCGCAATCTTCAGACCAAACAAACGGAGCATTCTTTTGAGTTAGCTGTGTAATTGGTTTCGCAATACTGGAGAAATCCTTGATGAATCGTCGATAGTATCCTGCCAAACCCATAAAACTTCGAATCTCTGGCACTGGTGTCGGTCTCGGCCAAGAAATCACGGCTTCAACTTTGCTAGGATCAATTGATATACCATCTCCGGATATGATATGACCCAAAAATACAACCTGTCTCAACCAAAATTCACATTTCGACAGTGTTGCATTCAATTTCTCAGCCCTTAAAATTCGCAACACAGTTTTCAAATGTTCGGCATGCTCAATCATACTTTGAGTATATCAAAATATCATCGATAAAAATAATTACGAAATCATCGAGATACCTCTGAAACACACGGTTCATCAGACCCATAAATACAGCTGGAGCATTTGTCAAACCGAATGGCATGACAATAAACTCATAATGTCCATACCTGGTTCTGAACGCCTTCTTTGATATGTCAGAATCTCTGACTCTCAGGTGATGATATCCAGATCTCATATCGATCTTGGAATAAACAGATGAACCCTGTAACTGATCAAATAAATTATCTATACGAGGTAAAGGGTATTTATTCTTTACCGTAGCCTTGTTCAGTTGTCGGTAGAACCGTCTTTCTTTCTGACAAATAATACTAGAGCGCCCCAAGGAGAAACACTCGGTCTGATGTACACCCCTTGGCCAGAAGATCTTCTAACTGAGTCTTTAATTCTTTTAGTTCTATCGGCGGCATTCTGTACGGAGCTCTGGATATAGGAACAGTGCCTGGTATGAGATCAATACTGAAATCTATCTCTCGGGCTGGAGGTAATCCCGGAATCTCATCTGGAAAAACGTCAGCGAACTCACACACCACTGGCAAATCTGCCAATGAGGGGCTCATTTTCAGTACATCTACTGAATATACTAGGAATCCCTCTGCTCTTTTCTGTAGTAATCGAGTCATAGCTAACCCTGATATCAAAGGAATCCGAGATCTGGAACCTTTACCTTAGAATTTCCACTCATCAGCCATCTCCAGTCTGAACCTGACAATCTTGTGAAAACAATCTACGGTAGCTCTGTACTTGGTCAGCATATCAATACTGATATTACAGTAAAAATCAGACAACCCAAGTACAATGCAATCTAACTCAATCTCATTACCCTCAAACTGTAGCATACAGTTTATAACAGAAGTCACTGATATCAAACCACTCCCCAAAGGAGAAGAAACAGATACTACAGTAGATAATGACTCTACAAGCAATGCATGTATCAATGCAAATCGTTCGGCTATAAATGTATGGGATGCACCAGTATCTATTAATACATTAGCAGGGTAACCACAAAGGAAACAGTTACCTGCAATAACATCATCAGGGGCGTCCTGAGCCTGTTCTTCAATCAATGCAAACACACGGGCCTGCTGTCTCGGAGGTTGGCTCGCCGTTTGGCTTCCTCCTGGCCTTGACTGGGACTGTGCAGGTTCCGACTGAAAAGAGTGTACAGAGGATGCCTGTCTCTCCGTCTGAGCTACTGAACCGGATGATCCAACACTCTGAGATCGCTGTACACCTCTCTGTGGGCAGACTTTAGCGAAATGTCCCGGTTGTTTGCAGACGTTGCATCTACCAGCCATTCCTTGGCACTGCTCTGTGGGATGCCTTCCACCGCAAGTAGTGCAATACACACCTGTGTAACTCTGGCTAGGACCACTCTCTCTCGGGCCACTGGAACTGGATGAACTACTGCCTGATCTCTTGAAGTGTTTTCCTCTGGCTTTCAACCAATCTTTCTTACCACTGCTGCTACCACCACTCTCAAATCTAGGAGGAGGTTGTGAAAACTGTGCGGTAGGCTGTGGAGGTCTCGGGGTCTGAGCAATATACGATGCCCCTCGCTGCTTAATCAAGCCAGCTTCAGCACCTTTCGCCCTGTTCAAAGCATCAACAAAGTTGTTTGGTCGTCCCGTATTCACCAATGTAAAAATATCAAGATTTAAGCCGTTAATAAACTGATCAGCCACAGCTTCGTCATTCTCTGCCACGTGTGGAGCAAAACATAGCAATGTAGATAATTTGGCAACATATTCTTCAATGTTCAACTACCCTTGCCTCAAGTTTGCAAATTCTGCCCCCTTGTCCTTCCGGTATGACACTGGAAAGAAACGCTGATAAAACTCATTTTTAAAAACTTTCCAAGTAACTTCTGTACCTTTATGTTCCAATGCTCTCTTGGTAGTAATCCACCAATTCTTTGCAACTTCTTGTAATTGATGCCCAATCAGTTTCACTCTTCGTTCATCTGTATAGTCGAGGGAATCAAACAACATCTCGATATCATCTAACCAGCTTTCACAATCGACAGAATTCTCGGTACCTTTCAGTGTCGGTGGTCTGAATGACTGAAACCATTTCAGCAATGTTTCCATTGGTGTAGCTGTCACATCCATTGGGTCATTGGATGTACTGCCCTGTTCTGGCACCCTGACTGCTGCTCTTCGAAGAGGCATATCTGATTATCAAAAGGATTAGTTTTCCAATACATACAATCAGTCTCAGTCCTCCTCTGATCATCTTACTTCTGATCGAGAATCGGTTCTGATTCTTTCTTTACAAGTACACATTGCAATTACAAAATAAACCAAGCAAACATGTACTTTCAAAGCAATAAAACATGCTTTCATGCTAGCATAGAACATAAGTATAAGAACAATACAATATTCTCATGCTACTATCAATAAGTAAGCAAGGAAAAGACTCAATCTACCCCGCTCACCCTCTTCTATCTCAGGCTAAGGAACCTGGCTCGGATACCACTTGTTGTGGGGACCCGAATGCTAACTTATCTTCTTTAATCAACTGGGACTAAATGGATTAATTGTGTATGCTTCTTTGATAAATTTTTTTTTATCATATCCAAGCAATGCTAATTAAAAGTATATACAAACATACAATAAGTTAAGTTTATTTATTGTACAAGATCAAATGTAAAGTCTACAACACATGATCAACTTGCAAATTTATTCAATTTACAAACCCTCTAACTAGTGTTTGTTTCCATCAATACACGTCTAGGAATAAACCACCAGTTTCATATCTAAGCCCGGATCACCATGCTAATCATCACTCGTTCAAGCTCTTTTCGGTACTGATCCTGTCCCACCTGTTGCCATGTACACATACAAACACGACAACAACCAGAAACTCCGGTGAGAATAAATCTCAGTATAAAACATGTATATATGCAATGCATAAGATCATATACAAAACATAAACCATGTATCAAGAACATGAATCATGATTTTATGACACATTAGTGAATACAGATAAAACTCTTGACTCGACTCAACTCTAAATCTAGGGATCCCGGTGTGAATAAGACGTAACAAATCTCCCACCTACTCTCCCAATCGGGGTGGCGGTACGTCTTATTCCTAGACTTCGGTCCTTTCTGTATCGAACATTTACAATAGGAATCGATCTTCTTCTAAGCAATTCGATACCACCGAACATCTAGTAACTTGGCTGCTCTGCCAATGACTCATCTATCTTAAGTGCATTTCTATAGTTCAATAGACAAAATATAAACATCTCAAAGCATAAACAATCTAGTATGTGGTTTAGGGAAACTCCAGTTCAATCTGACTCGAGTCGTATCTCCCGGTTCAACATTGATTTATACCTTTCTTTGTTCGGTGTTTGGTTGGATGAAATCAATCTCAATCTTCGAAACCTTAAATACCAATCTGAAATAACAATTGAGAGGCATGAGATCACATACAACTCAATTTACTTACGTGATAGGCTTACTATTCGGTCTAGATTTATTTCAACGGCATAACGACGTAATTTCGATATACCGACAACTCACTCATCAATAGATTCAATGTCACAATTCATCATCATCAACCAATGATATACACAAGTCACAAAATCTGTATAATCCCACTCACATATATGCTGAAAATTCATAACAATCGTATACGATAACATTTCTTCGATCCGGTTTCGATTCTACTTATCTCTACATATCAAGAACACATCCTATAGCTCAAAATCTGATTTCCCCAACATGATATTTTCAATCAAGCAAGAACATCATAAAACTTACATCCTTTGGAAGCTAGTGACAAGAGGATCACAAATCTGAGCTTGGATCGATAATTGAACGGTCGGATTTCACAAAATCACCAATCTAAAATATGGAAGCTTAGGAATTCTTAATACTCTCGGTTCCTTCCTCTGGAAATCTTAATGAAGGATTTAGAAGTGTTGATATATATATCTTGCATGTAAGGGGCAAATGGCTTCACCCTAACACAACACGTCTCGGGCATATGCGCGACCATCCTCGGCGCATATGCGCGAGACACTATGTCTCTGCGCGAACTCTCGGGTACCCTCGCGCACATGCGCGAATACACTGTCATGCATATGCGCGAGGTTCTCTGCCTGCCTCGCGCATATGCGTCCTGCCCGGTCGCGCATATGCGCGAGGTGTTCTGTCCTCGCACATACTTCGGTCTTCTTTTCGTCTATCCCGGTCTGATCCGTTTCGTCTATAATCACCTCAATTTCTCCACAATTTATTTCAGATTACGATAATCAAATTCTCGAGCATTACATTGTCCCTAATGTCAAAATAACTATTAATAAAGAGTATATAATGAAATAGATATCAGCTGGAATTTTATTAAAGATAACAAGCTGAAACAAATGCAAACCAATCCACGACATTTGAATCAATGATCCAACTTTCTTTTCTTACTGCTTGATTGCGACTAATTGATCTTTGTTATCATCGGATAAGGCTTATAAACAAAATCTTACAAATCATCAATTAATTGGTAGTGCGTTAAAAGCATCAGAATTTTCAATCATTTTGGTGATTCTTTCATACATAGAAGAAACTTTTAATTTCTCCCCAATCATAACACCTGTAATATTTCCTTGAGCTAAAGCTGTAGGAATAATACCCAAAACTTGACTACCTCCAAGATGAGAAGATGTGGAAACAGATCTCATTAACCCAATATTAACTCCCCCATATACCAAGTGAATTTTTCTCTCAGCCAATATCTTTTCAAGATTATTCGCTGCTTCTACAAACACTTCATTTTTTCCAGGACTCGATCCACAAAATACACAAATATTTTTCAATTTTTGTGCAGAGGATCCATCCATGTTTTTAATTTCTTTTTGACATGCGAAAATAGAGAGAAAGATGAGAGATTTTATTGGGATAATATGTTATCATGACAAAACTATGGGTCACAACTATAAGAAGAATAAATAGTAAAAACAATAATGACACGCATGCATATAAACAGTAGTGTGATTGTGGCACACAATTTTCCTCTAGTTTTATGTCCAGAAACGGCTTCAACGCCTTCTATGAGTCAAGGATATGCTTCCCATCCAATTTTCTTATAAATTGGCAAATAGGGTCTTTTTTAGTCGGATTCCCAAGACTATGACGCTCATCTTTGAATTGTTTCTATAAATGGAGAAGTTCAATATGCATGTGTCTACTAGAATATGTCTCAAGAGTCAATAAGATGTTATCTAAAGACTCCTTACTCAACTCATTCTTAATGAAATAATTTTATCTTCTCTGTTATTGGAAACACATCCCAAAGATCTGCATCATTTGTCACAAGTCTATCTTGCACACTTATGACAAACCCCTAACCTTTTGGCCCTTCGTTTTTTTGCATAAGTGCTTTTTCCTAATCCAGGAAAATACCGAATGAGCAATGATTGTGAAAATTCTCCTCCTAATCGGACCTTAGCTTCTATTACAAGACGAATATCTTCTAGAATTCCTTTTTGCATTAGCAATCTCAATCTTTCATACCTACCTACATAAATTTTTCTTAGAACATTTTCAAAAATATAGGGAAAATATTTACAATTTTTGAGAGAATTTTATGCATTTTGAAAAGAAATAAATTAATTTTTTTATTTTTGTATCAGCAATTGTGGGAAACTGATTTAACCGACTATGAGAGTCACGGAGTACCGTTATCCACCATTTAACCGGGAAAATAAAAAGTTTAAGTGTGGGGACCCGGACGCTAACTAATTTTCTTAACTCATCGTTGGGATTAAATGGATCAATTAAATAAACTAGGTCGAAATTTTATTTATTTATTTATTTTTTTAAATGTTGAACACTTTATACACAAATGTTCAATACTACAACAAGTTATGCTCTATCTTAATTCAATTTACAAGATCAAGTTCAATATCTACAACATGATCCAAGGTACAAAATTTGTTCAAAATAAAGTCATAACAAACTAGTGTTTAACAACCACATAACAAGTGTGGAACAACCAGTTTCTACATCTAAGCCCGGATCACCACTTTAATCTTGATCTTTCATGCTCTTCTCGACCCTGATCCTGTCCCACCTGTTGTCATGCACACATACAAACATAACAACAACCTAATAACTCCGGTGAGAAACATATTTCCCAGTATAAACAATGTATACATGCATTTCATACAAGCATATACAAAAGCATATAACATTTGTCAAGCAACATGTATCATAATCTAAAAACACCTAAATCGATACAAAGTTTTAAATCAAACTCTTTAACTCTTATTTGTGACTCGACTCTTATCTAGGGATCCCGGTTTGAATAAGAACGTAACAAGTCTCCCATCTACCCTCCCATTCGAGATGGTGGTACGTCTTAATTCCCGGACTTCGGCACACTATATCGAGTATCTACAATAGGAGTCGATCTGCTCCTAAGCGCATCGATATAAACCAAACGTCCAGTAACTTGGCACCTCTGCCAAAGACTCATAATACATGCTTTGCTATAACTCAATGGTTTTGGGAAACTCAAGTTATATTTTACTCGAGTTATCTCTCCCGGTTTAACATTGATTTATACCTTTTTTTCGTAGTTCTTGGTTGACACAATAAAATCTCAATCTGGCTTTGTTCAGTCTTCGAAGCCTTCAATATCAAATTTGGAATGACATTTTCGAGAAGTACAATATCAACATACACCTCAAAGCAAGACATGGCATGATCAATCTCAATCTAATTACATTTCGACGGCATAACAGCGCAATCTCGATATATCCGGCAACTCAAAGAAACCACAACTCATAATCAATAGCAATTTCAACCCCATTCAACCATAGGCTCAAAAAAAATGATAACAATTGCATACACTGTCTGGTCTTCGATCCGGTTTCGATTACAGGCTTACCATAATCTCAAGAACACATAATATCAATCAAATTATGATTTCTTCAATACCAAATTTTCGAACCATGCAGGAAAATAATAAAACTTACATCCTTCGAAGCTCTTGACAAGAGAAGCACGGAACTAAACTCAAATTGAAAATAGGATGGCCGGATCTTGCACAATCCAAATTCTAAAATATGAAACGCTTAAGGATTTCTCCATGGAAGGTCTCGGTTCTTGTTCTGAAAGTCTGAATTCTGAAATGAAGATTGAAAGTTGATGATATGTTCAAATGCATGGCAAGACAAGTGTCACATTTTCATACATCACTGCTCGCGCATATGCGCGTCCAATGCTCGCGCATATGCGCGAGACCTATTGTCTCGGCACTTAGAAATCCACCTGCTCGCGCATATGTGCGCCTCGTCTCGCGCATATGCGCGAGGTCTTCTGCCTCGGCGTTTGGCTGCTCACGCATATGCGCGCCTCGTCTCCGCGCATGTGCGCGAGGTCTTCTGTCCCAATTTTCACCTGCTCGCGCATATGCGCGCCTCGTCTCGCGCATATGCACGAGGTTTTCTGCCTCCACATTTATCTTCTCATTTTCCCAAAGTTTTTCTCGGAGTTTGTCCTTCCATAATCACATCAATTCATCAATCAAATAATCTTGGATTAAATGATATAATCTCAGGCATTACATTAAGAAAACATCAAATAAAAACAAACAAAATTAAATACAACACAAAAAAGTCAAGGATCAGAAAGGGAAATAAACTCTTCTTGAAAGATTTCATTTTCTAAAAATGGTTTAAGCCTTTGTCTATTTACTTTAAAAAAATCACCATTTTTAGGATTTTCAATATCCACAGCTCCATAAGGATACACATGCTTTACAACATATGGGCATGTCCATCTTGATCGTAATTTTCCTGGGAATATGTAAAGTCGAGAATTATAAAGCAAAACTTTTTTTACCAATCTCAAAAGATTTTTTAAGAATTGTTTTATCATTAAATGATTTTTATTTTTGCTTTATAAATCCTTGAATTCTCATACGCGTCATTTCTGAGTTCATCAAGTTCATTAAGTTGCAATTTGCGCAATTTTTTGCAATCATCCATGCTTGAATTAAAAGTTTTGATACCCCAATAAGCTTTATGTTCAGATTCCACAGGCAAATGACAATATTTTCCGTAAACCAACCTATAGGGAGACATATTCAATGATATTTTTAAAGCTGATTGATATGCCCAAAGTGCATGATTAAGTCGCAGAAACCAATCTTTTCTATTTGGGTTAACATTTTTTTCCAAAATTTGATTTATGAAACGTCTGCTTGTTCGTTTACTTAGAAAGTACTAGAAATTTTTTTTTCAAACCTCACATAGCATTCGGCCGAATCATAAACTATTTTGGAACCATTTTAAAAGTAAAACAACCAACTATTTTATCAACCCAAAAACATTATTTGAAAAGTATAGCTCATACTATAACCTCTCAAAAATCTCTCATAACATAAATAAAAGTCATAAAAATATCTTTAACATAACTTAAAATCATAAATCATAACTAGTGCGGAAAACTAGCGTCGGTCCTCGGGTTATGTGCACCTTCAGTCCAGCAAAGTCAACCATCAAGACCTCCATTAACATTATTATCATAAACAATATCGCCTGCATCAATCACACCTAGTGAGTCTAAAGACTCAACACATCATATCCTTGATAACAAGTAATACGTAATACAGTTAACATATAACAGTGAAAAATACTTGTACTTAAAATATCGTTATCATGAAGATGCATAAAGTTTAAACATAACCATTTTCATGATGCATAAGCTTTAAAAAACATTTTCATAATCTTTTTCATAAACATTTTCATAAACATATTCATATTCATATTCGTATCAACATATTCATATTCATGTTCGTGTTTGTTGAATTCAGATCGTGATTGTGACTCGTATTCTTGATCGTATTGGGCGATGGATCCATCTAAAAAAAACCACAGTACTGGGCGGCGGGGGACACCAGCAACACTCTCACCAGTCAACTGAGCCCTGGCCAACGTATTAACATATTCGTATTCGTATTCATATCTGTATCCAAGGAAACACGATCGTCGGGCTCCCACTGGGACCATAACCCTCACGATATTTCCAACATGTAGTAGTTACAATCCCTTCACGTCCTTCAACATGTTACCATCATTTAACAAAAACATGCATAATATCATTTTTATTTTGAAACCAAGCATGCAACATATCTTTTAATTGTCCAATTTAACCCTTAATAATCCATGACATTTAAAAATCATATTTCAACATGTAAGAATTCATAAACATGTTACATAATCATATTAGCATATAAAACAGCAAATAGGGCACTGCCATGACGTTTACTAATTTTTAGGTATAAAAAGACCGTTTTACCCCTGAACTTATAATTTCTCATTTTTTTCATTTTCTTAATTTCATTGACTCTAACATGTCCCAAATAATTATTTAAGCCTACATGAATTTTCTTGTATTTTTATTTAGCATAATTCGATGACTTTTATATAAATCTTTAAATGTGACGTATTAATCCGTTTTAATCCCGAATTAAACCAAACCTTAATATAAAATTCCCAAATTGAAAACTTAGACTTCTAATAATTATTTAAGCTTAAAACTAATTTTTCATAATTTTATTAAGCTTAAAACTAGGCGTTTCAATTAACTCGTTAATTAGCGTTTCGTGCGGCGATTAAATCCCGAATAAATACAAAACTCAATATTTTGATCCCAAACTTTTAACATAACCTTTTTATGATTTATTCTACCCTTCCAAGTCATGAACCACACCAGTGGACCCATGGCTCAATTTTTTCTTCTTTAATTTTTGTTTTTGACACTTAATCAAACCACCCGAGCCAACTCCTAATTTACTCGAGCCACGCCCGAGCCACCTTGAGTCAAGCCCGAGCCAACCCATCTAGGAACCCAACTGACCTTGCCCAGCCCATAGAACCAGCACCTAAGGCGCACAATCCCTGCTGGAGGAACTTGACTCAATATACTACATGTGTGCATGTGTGACTCCTACACTTCACCAAGACTCCTAGCCAACTAGGACACCTTCAGCTGGTTAACCCTCGACCTAACTTGACCATAACCACCCTGGACCACGCCCACACCAACCCCAGACAAACCCCAAGCTCCAAAACCGACGCCACCTCCCAGCAGCTTGTCATGGCCGAGAAAAGCCACATGCACATGGACTCTTGTTTACACTCCTAGGACTCTAGCCGACCGAGCCACCCCTGAACCAGCCTGTTGTGCACTTACCTAGGACCCCAAAGAGTCACCCTAACCCAGCCTAGGCCCCTGGACCGAGCCCACCAGCCCCTGCAAGACTTCACAAGCTTGCGCTTGTTTGAACCCTCGGGTAGGAGTCCTTGCTGGTATGGACTCCTCCCAGCCCCCCTAGCTCGAGTCCTAGCGTGGCTAGGACTCCACCCTGGACTCACCCATGGCCATGGCTAGCCCTGGTCTCAACCGAACAAAGCCCAGCCCCTTAACACACTAAAACCGTGAGCCTTAAGTCTACCCGCCCAAGGAGGATCCCAGCTTGCGCCTTTCCTTTTTTTTTTCTTTCTTTTCGTTGTGCAGGGTTTTTAGGTGATGATTTAAGACCTTAAATTCATGTAAAACAATGCTTGACCAATAACTATATCATGGCAGCCCTTAATCAATAAAAAAACATGTTTTTTGGATCAACAACCAAAATTTAAAAGTGCATATTTATGTAAAAACGAAAATAAATCCATACACCACTTGTTTTCCAACTTTTCATGCATAAAAAAAATAATATGGTGTGATGATGTTTTGAAAGAAATAAATATGTTTGCCTTTGCGTATTTAACGCACGATAATCCGTTGAAGATTTGCGAAGAACGGACAAGAACCTTGACTTAAATTTCCCTTGGATTTTCTCGATTTTTCCTTCAATAATTGGTCTGTGCCGTGTCTTGTGTTGTTGAAAGGGAGTGTTTCTAAATTGATGGGGGTGTGTGTGGGGACCCGGACGCTAATCAGTTCTTAATCGTCATCAGGATCAATTTACTAATCAAGTAATTAGGGTCATAAAATTTTTTTTTCTTTTTAATGCGGAATGTAGTGAAATCAAACTAATATACAACTCAGTATATAATAAAGTACAAGTCCCGTACCGTCTACAAATCAGTAAAACTAAGGTTCAATATCTAATTATCAAGTGCCAAAACCCTATATACATCAAAGTCCGAAGTCTCCACTCTATCACGATCTCTCCTCATTTCCTGGACCCTGATCCTGTCTTACCTGTTGTCATGTACACATACAAACAAGACAACAGCCGGATAATTCCGGTGAGAATATAATCCCAGTATAAATCAACGAAACATGCAATCATATAAACAAATATAAATCAAGTAACAGATAACAGCAATATGTATCAAAATCTGAAACATAATCAATATCAGACTGTCGACAATACTCGAAACTACACAATTTAGACTAGACTCAATCCTAGTCTAGGGATCCCGGTTTCCAGAAGTTGGCATTCCTATATCGACCAACAGTAATAGAAAAGACTCCAGTTCTATCCACGTCGATAAGGTATCGATCACCAGAAATAGAAAAAGGTCTAATTCTATACACACCGATATGGTATCGATCACCAGTAATAGAAGGAACTCTAATTCTATCAACACCGATATAATATCGATCACCAGTAATAGAAGAAGCTTCCAATTCTATCCACACCGATACGACATCGATCAACAGTAATAGAAGAAACCCAAATTCTATCCACATCGATAGCCAATCATCCGGTGATAGACTTTGGCACTATCGCCAATACACTATCTTGTGACATCGTGCAATGTGCCCGTGGCGATCCCGCCACTATCAGGCACTTCTGTCACAAGATTACTCGTCTAATACCTGTTATCTATTAATCAAGAAAACAAGTACATCAATCAAATCAATGCAAATATCAATGCAATAAAGTAAAGTATGTGATTTAGGGAAACTCAAGTCTAAACCGACTTAAGTCGATCTCCCGATACCACATTGACTTATACCTTTCGTTTGTAGTCACGGTCCGAAGTAATCTCAGTTCTGAACTCAAGACTGTCTTTGTAGATCTGAAACGATATATTGAGAATCATAATATCAATATTCAATTCTCAATTCAATACTGAATCTGATTAATCTGGATTTAATTCAAATCAACTGTATAACGGTACAATTTCAATATCCCCGTCAATACATCACCACCAGATAATAGTTACAATCCATAACCAATATCCAATACAATCCGTAATCCAATCGTAATTCAATTTTGTCCGGTATAAATCAATATACCCTAAAAATTCATAACAATTTCATAATCAGTCCGTTTCTCAATCTGACTTCGATTCTATGACGTCTAACCTGTCAAGAACATCATATATGAATCCTATTCAATTCTGACAACATCATAATTTCAAAACATGTCAAAATGTAGCAAAACTTACGTCCAGTTGTATCCTACGTCGATAGGATTACAGTACCGAAGTCGGATTTAAAATCAGACGGACGGATTTTGCACAATCACGATCCTAAGATTCACGGACTATTTTCTCCAAAGTTTCCTTCAACTTTTTCGTTTTTTTTTAAGGATTAAACGTTTGTGTATATATATATATATATACAATCATGCATGCATCAGGCAAATAGCGAACTCTACGCGCAACATGTCTCGCGCATATGCGCGACCCTTCTCGGCGCATATGCGCGAGACAGTATGTCTCGGCGTGTGTCTTCCCAGCCGCTCGCGCATATGCGCGCCTCAATTCTGCGCATATGCGCGAGGCCCTCTGGACTCGACCTGTGCAGCACGCGCATATGCGCGCCCTCATGTCGTGCATATGCGCGAGGTCTTCTGCCCATTTGGCGCATGGGCGCGCATCACGTCGCGCACGTGCGCGAGAGGCACTGTCCTCGCACATAAATTATCACACGTTACCTCAAATCGTGTCTCGGTTAATCCTTTCATAATCATATCAAATTATAAATCCATAATTTCCGGGCATTACATTTCTCCCCCCCGAAGATATGATTTCGTCCCCGAAATCACAGGCAATCCATCCTATCATTAAGAAGGTATGTAATAAAACTGAACAGAAATTTACATCAGTGAAATAATGCTGGGAATTCTTGTCTCATATCTGATTCTGTCTCCCAAGTGGCTTCTTCAACGCCATGACGAGTCCATTGTACTTTCACTAACGGAATCATCTTCGTTCTGAGCTGTTTTTCTTTACGATCGATAATCCGAATCGGTTTCTCGACATAACTCAATGTCTCATCCAGCTCGGTCTCTTCTGGTTGAATAACATGTGAATCATCAGGGAGATACTTCCGCAGCATTGATACATGAAAGACATCATGTATTCCAGATAATGAAGGTGGAAATGCTAGTCGATAGGCACGATCTCCTATCTTTTCAAGAATCTCATAAGGACCGACGTATCGTGGAGACAATTTCCCTTTCTTACCAAATCGGACCACACCTCGGAAAGGAGAGATCTTCAGGAACACTCAGTCTCCTGCTTCAAATACCAACGGTCGTCGCCGAAGGTTGGCATATTTAGCTTGTCTGTCCTGGGCTACCTTCATTTTCTTCTGAATCAATTTCACTTTTTCAGTCATATCTCTGATCATATCAAGTCCAGTCTCCGGAACTTCAGAGATATCATCCCAATAAAGAGGGGATCGACACTTCTTTCCGTACAACGCTTCAAATGGTGTCATCTCAATACTCGTTTGATAGCTATTGTTGTACGAAAACTCGCAAAGAGGCAATGCATCTTGCCAGTTAGTGCTAAAGTCCAGCACTACAGCTCTCAGCATATCTTCCAATGTCTGGATCGTATGCTCTGACTGTCCGTCAGTCTGTGGATGATATGCGGTACTCAGATGTAACTTAGTACCGAGAGCTTGCTGCAAACTCTGCCAGAAGTGCGAAGTAAATCGAGGATCTCGGTCTGAAACAATCGACTTCGGCACTCCGTGCAGTCTAACCACTTCCTTGACGTAGATATCGGCCATATGATCATATCTATAGGTCATCTTGTATGGAATAAAGCATGCGGATTTGGTCAATCGATCAATCACGACCCAAATCGCATCACAATCTCGGGAGGATCTCGGTAACTGCGTCACCAAATCCATGGAAATGTGACCCCATTTCCATTCAGGAATCGACAAACTCTGCAACAATCCTCCTGGTTTCTTCCTCTCAGCTTTCACATGTTGGCAATTCAGACACTTGGATACAAATTCAGTCACATCAGACTTCATTTGTTTCCACCAATACTGTGTCTTCAAATCATTATACATTTTCCTGCCACCAGGATGAATGCTAAAACGACTGTTGTGCGCTTCTGCTAGTATTCGCTGTCTTAATTCCGAAACATTCGGCACAACAAGACGATTATTCACATACAAAATACCATTTTGAACCTGATATTCCGATCGATGTCCAGCTTTAACCATAGCAATCGACTTCTGTATATTCTGATCAACTTTCTGAGCTGCTTTAATTTTCAAAATCAGCTCAGGTTCCGCTTGAATAGTATATAATCTTATTGGTCTCTGATCTGTCTCAAATACTAATCCAGACAAACAGCAGTCTTCTATCAAATTCGAGACTCCCATAGTCGATAAGTATAGAGAACATACTTTTCGACTTAGTGCATTTGCTGCTACATTAGATTTCCCCAGATAGTATTTGATTTCACAATCAAAATCCTTCAATAAATCCAACCATCTCCGATGTCTCATATTCAATTCTGACTGTGAAAAGAGATATTTCAAGCTTTTGTGATCAGAATAGATTTCGAATTTCTCACCGTAGAGGTAATGTCGCCATATCTTCAAGGCAAAGACTATTGCTGCCAATTCAAGATCATGAATTGGGAAACGAGATTCGTGGGGCTTCAGCTGTCTTGAGGCATAGGCGATCACATGCCCTTGCTGCATCAAAACACAACCCAATCCTCGGTGAGATGCATCATAGTAAACAACAAATCCACCAGTACCTGAAGGAATTATCAACACAGGAGCACTGGTCAATCTCTTCTTCAGTTCGAGAAAACTAGTCTCACATTCCTCAGACCAAACAAACGGAGCATTTTTCTGAGTCAACTGTGTAATCGGTTTGGCAATACTCGAAAAATCTTTAATAAATCGGCGATAATATCCTGCCAAACCCATAAAACTGCGTATCTCTGGTACAGATGTCGGTCTCGGCCACGAAATCACTGCCTCAACCTTACTGGGATCAACTGATATCCCGTCTCCAGATATAATATGCCCCAGAAATACCACATGTTTCAACCAGAACTCGCATTTCGACAATTTAGCATACAGTTTCTCCGCCCTCAAAATTCTTAACACAGTCCTCAGATGATCAGCATGCTCAATCATATTCTTTGAATAAATCAATATATCATCAATGAATATGATCACAAAATCATCCAAATATTTCTGAAAGACGCGGTTCATTAATCCCATAAATACCGCCGGTGCATTCGTTAACCCAAAAGGCATGACAATAAACTCATAATGTCCATACCTGGTTCTGAATGCTGTCTTTGAGATATCAGAATCCTTGACTCTCAGTTGATGGTATCCAGATCTCAGATCGATCTTGGAATACACCGAAGAACCTTGCAACTGATAAAATAAATCATCAATACGAGGCAGTGGATATTTATTCTTTACCGTTGCCTTGTTCAGTTGCCGGTAGTCAATACAAAGTCTCATCGACCCATCCTTCTTCCTCACGAACAGTACTGGAGCGCTCCAAGGAGAAACACTCGGTCTGATATATCTCTTGGCCAATAAATCCTCCAGCTGTTCTTTCAATTCTTTCAACTCGATAGGTGCCATCCGGTACGGAGCCCTCGAAATCAAAACTGTTCCCGGCATCAACTCAATGCTGAAGTCTATCTCTCGAATCGGAGGCAATCCAGGAATCTCATCTGGAAAGACATCAGCAAACTCACACACCACTGGCAAATCCGCCAATGATGGGCTCGACTTCAGTAAATCAACTGAATATACCAGGAATCCATCCGCTCCTTTCTGCAATAATCGAGTCATATTTATTGCAGATATCAAAGGAATTCTAGCTCGAGAACCCTTACCATAAAATTTCCACTCCTCAGCCATTTCAGGTCTGAATCGAACAATCTTGTGGAAACAATCAACTGTAGCTCGGTACTTAGTCAACATATCGATACCGATAATACAATCAAAATCAGATAAACCAAGCACAATACAGTCTAATTCAATCGTATGTCCATCGTACTGCAGTATACAAGATTTCACAGTCTTCACCGATATCAAACCTGTCCCTAACGGAGAAGAGACAGACACTACCGCAGACAATGACTCAATAGGTAACACATGACTCAATGCAAACCTTTCAGAAATAAAAGTATGCAATGCACCAGTATCAATCAATACGTATGCAGGATAACCAGAAATAAAAAAGTTACCTGCCACGACATCATCAGGTGCATCCTGTGCCTGCTCCTCGGTCAAAGCAAACAGTCGGGCCTGCTGTCTAGGAGGTTGGCTCGTTGTCTGGCTTCCTCCTGGCCTCTGCTTTGACTGAGTAGACGGTGCTGGCTGAAAATAATGAACAGCAGATGGTCGTCTAACTGTCTGAGCCGCTGATCCAGATGACTCAGCTGCCTGGGATCCCTGGGCACCTCTCTGGGGACACACTCGGGCAAAGTGTCCATGTTGCTTACAAATGCTGCAGTTGCCGAACACTCCTCGGCACTGTTCTGTGGAATGCTTCCCTCCAAAAGTGCTACAGTAGGGTCCTGTATAACTCTGGCCCTGACCAGTCTGTCCAGAGCCATTCGAACTGGATGAGCTACTTCCAGCTTTCTTGAATTTCTTCCCCTTAGCTTTCAGGAAGCCTTTCTTCCCACTACAACTGCCGCTCTCAAATCGGGGAACTGGTGGAGGCATCTGTGATCTCGGTGCTGAAGGCACAAATGAAGCCTCTCTCTGTCTCATTAAACCGGCTTCGGCTCCCTTGGCTCGGTTCAAGGCATCGGTGAAATTGTTTGGCCTCCCGGTATTCACAAAGGTAAAGATTTCAGGATTTAGGCCATTTATGAACTGGTCCGCAACGGCCTCATCATGTTCAGCTACGTGGGGAGCAAATCGGAGCAGTGTAGAGAACTTAGCCACGTATTCCTCGATATTTAGTTGGCCCTGTCTCAAGTTGGCGAACTCGGCTCCCTTGTCCTCCCTATATGAAACTGGAAAGAACCGTTGATAAAATTCAGCCTTAAACACATTCCAGGTAATGGCCGTACCTCGTTGTTCCAATGCCCGTTTCGTTGTGATCCACCAGTTTTTTGCAACGTCAGTGCAACTGATGTCCGATCAGTTTCACCCTCTTCTCATCAGTATACTCCAAAGATTCGAACATCATTTCAATATCGTCCAACCAACTCTCACATTCCACGGAATTCTCCGTACCCTTCAACGTCGGTGGATGGAATGACTGAAACCTTTTCAGCAATTTTTCCATAGGAGTAGCTGTCACATCCATGGGAGGATTTGAAGTACTACCCTGTTCTGGTACTCTTCTCGGAGGCATATCTGATAATCAAGGAGGTTAGTAATTCCAACTACCACATATCAGTTTCAATACTCCTCGGATCATCTTACAGCTGATCCATTCCAAATAATACACAATACCATATCAAAATCAGATATTCAGGCAAACATGTATTAAAACAGGAATTCATGCTAGCAATCAAAAGCAGGAAAGAAAACCTCAATCCACCCCGCTCACTAGCTCCTATCTCAGTCTAAAGGATCTATCGCTCTGATACCACCTATTGCGGGGACCCGGACGCTAATCAGTTCTTAATCGTCATCAGGATCAATTTACTAATCAAGTAATTAGGGTCATAAATTTTTTTTTTCTTTTTAATGCGGAATGTAGTGAAATCAAACTAATATACAACTCAGTATAAAATAAAGTACAAGTCCCGTACCGTCTACAAATCAGTAAAACTAAGGTTCAACATCTAATTATCAAGTGCCAAAACCCTATATACATCAAAGTCCGAAGTCTCCACTCTATCACGATCTCTCCTCATTTCCGAGATCCTGATCCTGTCCCACCTGTTGTCATGTACACATACAAACAAGACAACAGCCGGATAATTCCGGTGAGAATATAATCCCAGTATAAATCAACGAAACATGCAATCATATAAACAAATTTAAAAAATGTAACAGATAACAGCAATATGTATCAAAATCTGAAACATAATCAATATCAGACTGTCAACAATACTCGAAACTACACAATTTAGACTAGACTCAATCCTAGTCTAGGGATCCCGGTTTCCAGAAGTTGGCATTCCTATATCGACCAACAATAATAGAAAAAACTCCAGTTCTATCCGCGTCGATAAGGTATCGATCACCAGAAATAGAAAAAGGTCTGATTCTATCCACACCGATATGGTATCGATCACCAGTAATAGAAGGAACTCTAATTCTATCCACACCGATATAATATCGATCACCAGTAATAGAAGAAGCTTCCAATTCTATCCACACCGATACGACATCGATCAACAGTAATAGAAGAAACCCAAATTCTATCCACATCGATGGCCAATCATCCGGTGAGAGATTTTGGCACTATCGCCAATACACTATCTTGTGACATCGTGCAATGTGCCCGTGGCGATCCCGCCACTATCAGGCACTTCTGTCACAAGATTACTCGTCTAATACCTGTTATCTATTAATCAAGAAAACAAGTACATCAATCAAATCAATGCAAATATCAATGCAATAAAGTAAAGTATGTGATTTAGGGAAACTCAAGTCTAAACCGACTTAAGTCGATCTCCCGATACCACATTGACTTATACCTTTCGTTTGTATTCACGGTCCGAAGTAATCTCAGTTCTGAAATCAAGACCGCCTTTGTAGATCTGAAACGATATATTGAGAATCATAATATCAATATTCAATTCTCAATTCAACACTGAATCTGATTAATCTGGATTTAATTCAAATCAACGGTATAACGGTACAATTTCAATATCCCCGTCAATACATCACCAGATAATAGTTACAATCCATAACCAATATCCAATAAAATCCGTAATCCAATCGTAATTCAATTTTGTCCGGTATAAATCAATATACCCTAAAAATTCATAACAATTTCATAATCAGTCCGTTTCTCAATCTGACTTCGATTCTATGACGTCTAACCTGTCAAGAACATCATATATGAATCCTATTCAATTCTGACAACATCATAATTTCAAAACATGTCAAAACGTAGCAAAACTTACGTCCAGTTGTAGCCTACGTCGATAGGATTACAGTACCTGAAGTCGGATTTAAAATCAGACGGACGGATTTTGCACAATCACGATCCTAAGATTCACAGACTATTTTCTCCAAAGTTTCCTTCAACTTTTTCGCTTTTTTTGAAGGATTAAACGTTTGTGTATATATATATATATATACAATCATGCATGCATCAGGCAAATGGCGAACTCTACGCGCAACACGTCTCGCGCATATGCGCGACCCTTCTCGGCGCATATGTGCGAGACAGTATGTCTCGGCGCGTGTCTTCCCAGCCGCTCGCGCATATGAGCGCCTCAATTCCGCGCATATGCGCGAGGCCCTCTGGACTCGACCTGTGCAGCTCGCGCATATGCGCGCCCTCATGTCGCGCATATGCGTGAGGTCTTCTGCCCATTTGGCGGAGGGGCGCGCATCACGTCGCGCACGTGCGCGAGAGGCACTGTCCTCGCACATAAATTATCACACGTTACCTCAAATCGTGTCTCGGTTAATCCTTTCATAATCATATCAAATTATAAATCCATAATTACAGATTACTAGGATTAAATTTCTGGGCATTACATTTACCTGTTGTGGGGACCCGGACGCTAATCAGTTCTTAATCGTCATCAGGATCAATTTACTAATCAAGTAATTAGGGTCATAAATTTTTTTTTCTTTTTAATGCGGAATGTAGTGAAATCAAAATAATATACAACTCAGTATAAAATAAAGTACAAGTCTTGTACCGTCTACAAATCAGTAAAACTAAGATTCAACATCTAATTATCAAGTGCCAAAACCCTATATACATCAAAGTCCGAAGTCTCCACTCTATCACGATCTCTCCTCATTTCCTGGACCCTGATCCTGTCCCACCTGTTGTCATGTACACATACAAACAAGACAACAGCCGGATAATTCCGGTGAGAATATAATCCCAGTATAAATCAACGAAACATGCAATCATATAAACAAATATAAAGCATGTAACAGATAACAGCAATATGTATCAAAATCTGAAACATAATCAATATCAGACTGTCGAAAATACTCGAAACTACACAATTTAGACTAGACTCAATCCTAGTCTAGGGATCCCGGTTTCCAGAAGTTGGCATTCCTATATCGACCAACAGTAATAGAAAAGACTCCAGTTCTATCCACGTCGATAAGGTATCGATCACCAGAAATAGAAAAAGGTCTAATTCTATCCACACCGATATGGTATCGATCACCAGTAATAGAAGGAACTCTAATTCTATCCACACCGATATAATATCGATCACCAGTAATAGAAGAAGCTTCCAATTCTATCCACACCGATACGACATCGATCAACAGTATTAGAAGAAACCCAAATTCTATCCACATCGATAGCCAATCATCCGGTGATAGACTTTGGCACTATCGCCAATACACTATCTTGTGACATCATGCAATGTGCCCGTGGCGATCCCGCCACTATCAGGCACTTCTGTCACAAGATTACTCGTCTAATACCTGTTATCTATTAATCAAGAAAACAAGTACATCAATCAAATCAATGCAAATATCAATGCAATAAAGTAAAGTATGTGATTTAGGGAAACTCAAGTCTAAACCGACTTAAGTCGATCTCCCGATACCACATTGACTTATACCTTTCGTTTGTATTCACAATCCGAAGTAATCTCAGTTCCGAACTTAAGACTGTCTTTGTAGATCTGAAACGATATATTGAGAATCATAATATCAATATTCAATTCTCAATTCAACACTGAATCTGATTAATCTGGATTTAATTCAAATCAACGGTATAACGGTACAATTTCAATATCCCCGTCAAGACAACATCACCAGATAATAGTTACAATCCATAACCAATATCCAATACAATCCGTAATCCAATCGTAATTCAATTTTGTCCGGTATAAATAAATATACCCTAAAAATTCATAACAATTTAATAATCAGTCCGTTTCTCAATCTGACTTCGATTCTATGACGTCTAACCTGTCAAGAACATCATATATGAATCCTATTCAATTCTGACAACATCATAATTTCAAAACATGTCAAAACGTAGCAAAACCTACGTCCAGTTGTAGCCTACGTCGATAGGATTAATGTACCGAAGTCGAATTTAAAATCAGACGGACGGATTTTGCAAAATCAAGATCCTAAGATTCACGGACTATTTTCTCCAAAGTTTCCTTCAACTTTTTCGTTTTTTTTTTTGAAGGATTAAAAGTTTGTATATATATATATATACAATCATGCATGCATCAGGCAAATGGCGAACTCTACGCGCAACACGTCTCGCGCATATGCGCGAGACAGTATGTCTCGGCGCGTGTCTTCCCAGCCGCTCGCGCATATGCGCGCCTCAATTCCGCGCATATGCGCGAGGCCCTCTGGACTCGACTGTGCAGCTCGCGCATATGCGCGCCCTCATGTCGCGCATATGCGCGAGGTCTTCTGCCCATTTGGCGCATGGGCGCGCATCACGTCGCGCACGTGCGCGAGAGGCACTGTCCTCGCACATAAATTATCACACGTTACCTCAAATCGTGTCTCGGTTAATCCTTTCATAATCATATCAAATTATAAATCCATAATTACTGATTACTAGGATTAAATTTCCGGGCATTACAGTCATAATCATATCAAATTATAAACCCACTAAGAAGTTAATTAGGCTCAATTAAGCTCATTAGTACTTAATTAAACTATTAAAAATAATTTTGTTTAATAAAGTTTGTGAATTTATTAGCATGGTTTCCAAACGTTCGAGTTTTTTGCTGAAAAACCAATACCGATAAAATTTACGTACCGACGTATAAAATCTCCTAAAAACCCCATATTTTCAAAAATAAGAAAAATAATCACCCATATTTTAAATAATAAAAAACAATTAAAAAATAAAAACATTTTCTATTTTTCAGCCATCGGTCTCCGTTCCTCGATCGCAACTTGAATAACCTTTAAAAAATACGTTTTAATGCAACAATGTAGAAAAGTATATTTTAAATATGTCAAAATGCACAACAAATTAATCCATGCAATTACAACATTTAATTAAAATTACGAAGGAATTTAATAACTTATATGCATGTAGTTCGCGTGGACTTTTAAATTATCGGGGAGTTGCAATCTCCCTCCCTTAAATTGAATTTCGTCCTCGAAATTCGTTTATCTTTAATAACCCAATGTTTAGACTTAGTTCTAGTATCCTAAAAATCCACGCTTCCGCTGCGCTACTCTGATCAAACTTAAATTCTAGAAGTCCTTACGTCTCCCTTATCCCAATTGTTTTTACCTTCTAAATCCTTGTTTTCGAATTGCAACTTAAAAAGACCCATAATGACTTAGTGCTCTTACTACTATAACCTCGAATTTCAATTTTTCTTACAATTCTCAATATCAAAAGATGGATGACAATACTTATCGTATATTATTTTCCTTATTTTATACCTAAACTTTTCATCGACTTTTCAAATTTCAATCTTAAAATCCCAAACGCATCCGCTAACGCTTAGATTTTCAAGCCTAATCTCGATTCAACCTTAATACCTTGATTAACCTTTCTTATAACCTTATAACCCATGATATCACAAGGTTCCAAATATTCTTAAAAATCTAAATCATCAAAAATTCTTATCATTTAAACCATTTAATTATCGCTTATTGCTAAACTAGTCCCCAAATTCCTTAATATTTGCCAAATAAATTCTTAATTTTCCTCAAAATTATCCAATAGATCCTTAAATTTCGAAAATCCTACAATTAACCCATAAGTTTTCGGCATTTTTAATTTTCTTCTACATGTTTCCCATGAAAAAATTTCAAAAATTTTAAATTTATTTACCCTAAAATCAATTCTTATAACCAATCTTACCTTTCATCAAAACTTAAAATCTCAATTTATACATTTTCTTACTCTCAAGTCATTGCAAATCCTCGAATTATTATTTCTTATGAGTAATTCCCAAAAATTATTTCGACTAGTAACCATAAATCAAAACTATCTTCTTATAAAATCTACGTGTTCCAAAACATTCATAATATTCACGATTAACTTATAGCCCAAAAAAATAGAACGTCAATACTAAAACCCAAAAATTAACATAGTTCAATTCCACCATAAAACCGACATGCGTTGAAATCAAATAATTTCTTATTTCATATCGTATAACGTAAAAATTCTAAATCATATATTACCATAAAGCTATTAAACATGTAACGTAAACATATAATTCATGTAGGCATGCAGGTAACAACATATAAATCATATAAAGCATGTAAACTTACAAATTTGAGGCATGACGACTGATCTTCTCGGCGCTTATGGTGGCACAACCCTTACAGGACCTTTGCTCTGATACCAACTGAAACGTCTGCTTATTCGTTTATTTAAAAAGTACTACAAATTTTTTTTTCAAACCTCACATAGCATTCGGCATGTAATGCCCGAGATTTTATACCGTGTTAAATTACGATTATTGATTTTTAATCGAGATAATTATGAAAGGGCTAACCGAGACACGAAATAAGATCGCGTGTGAAAATTGATGTGCGAGGACAGTAGCATCGGCGCACATGCGCGACCGGATACGCGCACATGCGCCAAACAGGCAGAAGACCTCGCGCATATGCGCGGAAGATGTCGCGCATATGCGCGAAGCCTATGCGAGGAACTCCAGAGAGTCTCGCGCATATGCGCGGAGATAAGTCGCGCATATGCGCGAGGCGATGTGCAGGATACGCTCGGAGACCGAGTGTCTCGCGCATATGCGTCGATTGGGGTCGCGCATATGCGCGAGACGTGTGCTACAAACATTGAGCCACTCGTCCTTGTGCATGTTACGTGTATTTTTATATATATATATATATACAGTAATCCTTAAAGCTTCAGAAGAAAGAAAGGAAACGAAAGCTTCAAGGGAAAATTGCTTTTGAATTTTAGAATTCGATTTGCGATCAATCCGTCTGTTAGATTTTAAATCTGACTTCGGTACTGTGTTCCTATCAACGCAGGCTACTACAGGACGTAAGTTTTACTACGTTTTGACATGTTTTGAAAATTATGATGTTGTTAGAATTGAATACACGTCATATATGTTGTTCTTGACAAGTTAGACAAGCGTAGAATCAAAGTCAGATTAGGAACGGACTGAATATGGAATTGTTATGAATTTCAGAATGAGATTGACTGAGATGTGATGTCAGAATTGTACGGTGGTTGATTATAAATTATTGGAATTAGTATATACTGGTGTGGTATCACCGGTATCGCAAGATTGTACTGTTGTACCGTCAGAATTTTATAAGACGGGGATGTTTTGATTTGAATAGAATATTGATACAGATTATTGATATTGTCATTGCCAGATTGAACATTGACAAACTTTGAGTCGAGACTTCGATTGTATCAGAGCGACAGCAAGAAAGGTAAAAATAAATGTTGATTCAGGATTGCACAACTCGAGTTAGGTTTGACTTGAGTTTCCCAAAATCACATACTTTATTTTATTGCATTGATATTTGCAGATTATCAGATTGATATATTTAGTCTATTGAATTATAGTAGAGCCAGAGTTTGAGTCTAGGGCAGATCAGCCTATCTAGGGCAGAACCGCCGAGTCTTTGTCAGAACCGCGGGGACTCTAGACTTACGGTGTATCGATGAGCTTAGATGTAGATCGACGTCTATTGTAGACATTCGATACAGCATACCAAAGTCTAAATCAGATTAGATACATGTTTTAATGATTGTTTATGCTTTTATATATGTTTTATATGATTGCATTGATACATTGTTTATACTGGGATATTTATATCTCACCAGAGTTATCCGGCTGTTGTCTTGTCTTTATGTGTGCATGGCAACAGGTGGGACAGGTTCAGGGTCACAGAGGTAAAGAAAGATCGAGTTAGAGTGGAGACTACGGACTTGGACTAGAGTTAGGGTTTAAACACTTGTTATATAGTTGTTAAACCTTAGTTGAGACTGATTGTATATAGTGCGAGATTTGTACTTTTAATACTGACGTGTATGTTAAGATGTATGCCATTACGTTCCGCATTTTAAAAAAAAATTTAGACCCTGTTTATTATAATTAATTAAATTAGTCCCAATGACGATTAATAAGATGATTAGCGTCCGGGTCCCCACAACAGGTGGTATCAGAGCAATAGATCCTTTAGACTGAGATAGAAGAGGCTAGGGAGCGGGGTAGATTGAGGTTTTCTTTCCTGCTTTTGAATGCTAGCATGTCTTACTGCTTTAATACACGTTACTTGCTTATCTGATTTGATATAGTAATATGTTTTATTGAGAATGGATCAGCACCGATTCTAAATCAGCAGTAAGGTGATCAGAGGAGGACTGAAGTTAGTTGTTGTATTTGAGTTACTAATTCTGTTGATAACCAGATATGCCTCCCAGACGAATCCCACAACAGGGTAGTACATCAAATCCTCCGATGGATTAACACCGACTCCAATGGAAACGTTATTGAAAAGATTTCAGTCATTTTCATCCGCCAACTTTGAAAGGAACAGAGAACGCTGTGGAATGCGAGAGTTGGCTTGATGATATTGAAATGCTTTTTGACTCATTGGAATATACAGATGAGAGGCGAGTTCGATTAATTGGACACCAGTTACACGATGTTGCTAAGGACTGGTGGATTACTAGAAAGAGAGGCATGGAGCATAGAGGTATGACTATTACCTGGAATATATTTAGAACTGAATTTTACCAACGATTCTTTCCAGTGTCGTATCGAAAGGACAAGGGGGCGGAGTTTGCCAATCTCAAGCAGGGACAGATGAACATAGAAGAATACGTGTCCAAATTCTCCACCTTGTTGAAATTTGCTCCACATGTGGCTGACAGCGAGGAAGCTACTGCTGACCAGTTCATCATTGGCTTGAACCCCGATATTTTCACATTGGTGAACACAGGGCGACCGAATAACTTTACTGACGCCCTGAACAGAGCTAAGGGAGCAGAAGCCGGTCTGATGAGACAGAAAAGGGCTTCATTTGTGCCTCCAGCACCAAGACCACATCAACCACCTCCCAGATTCGAGGGTGGCAGCAGCAGTGGAGGGAAGAAGGAATTTTTAAAAGCCAGAGGAAAGCAATTTAAGAAATCTGGCAGCAGTTCTTCCAGCTCCGGTGCTTCCAGACAGAGCCAGAGTTACACTGGAGTTTATTGTAAGATTTGCGGAGGAAGACATGCAACTGAGCAATGCCCAGGGAGCGACTGGTAGTTGCAACATCTGTAAACAGCCGGGACACTTTGCTAAAGTGTGTCCACAGAGAGGGTCCCAAAGATCTCAGGGAGCCGAGTCATCAAGATCAGCATCACAGACTGAGAGACGATCAGCTGCTGTTCATACATTCCAGCCAGCGCCAGCTCAGTCACAGCAGAGGCCAGGAGGTAGCTAGAGTGTTAGCCAGCCTCATAGACACTAGGCCAGAGTATTCGCTTTGACCGAGAAGCAGGCCCATGAAGCATCAGATGACGTTGGTAGGTAACTGTTCTTTATGTGGTTACCCTGCTTATGTATTGATTGATACCGCTGCTTCACATACTTTTATTTCTGAACGATTTGCATTAAGTCATGCATTGCCTGTAGAATCTTTAGCTACTGTAGTGTCTGTCTCTTCTTCTTTAGGGACAGGTTTGATATCCGTAAATTCTGTAAAACATTGTGTACTACAGTATGACGGGCATGAGATTGTATTAGATTGCATCGTACTTGGGTTGTCAGATTTTGATTGTATTATCGGTATTGATATGCTGACCAAGTACAGAGCTACAGTTGATTGTTTCCACAAGATAGTGAGATTCAGACCAGACATGGCTAAAGAGTGGAAATTTTACGGTAAGGGTTCTAGATCGAGAATTCCTTTAGTATCCATATTATCTATGACTCGATTGTTACAGAAAGGAGCAGAGGGATTCCTTGTATATTCGGTAGATTTACTGAAGTCGAGTCCATCATTGGCTGATTTGCCAGTGGTACGTGAATTTGCTGACGTTTTCCCAGACGAGATCCCGGGATTACCTCCAGTTAGAGAGATAGACTTCAGCATTGAATTGATGCCAGGTACAGTGCCAATTTCTAGAGCCCCGTACAGAATGGCACCGATAGAATTGAAAGAATTAAAGGATCAGCTGGAAGACTTACTGGCCAAGGGGTACATCAGACCAAGTGTTTCTCCTTGGGGTGCTTTAGTACTATTTGTAAGAAAGAAAGACGGTTCGATAAGACTCTGCATCGACTATCGGCAACTGAACAAGGCAACGATAAAGAATAAATATCCTTTGCCTCGTATTGATGATTTGTTTGACCAGTTGCAGGGTTCTTCAGTATATTCCAAAAATTGATTTAAGATTGGGATATCATCAGCTGAGAGTTAGAAATTCTGATATCTCGAAAACAGCATTCAGAACCAGGTATGGACATTATGAGTTTATTGTCATGCCATTTAGTTTGACGAATGCTCCAGCTGTGTTTATGGGATTGATGAACCGTGTATTCCAGAAATATCTCGATGAATTTGTGATTATATTCATTGATGATATTTTGATTTATTCAAAGAATATGAATGAGCATGCTGAGCATTTAAGAACTGTATTGCAAATTTTAAGGACTGAGAAATTATATGCTAAACTGTCGAAATGCGAGTTTTGGTTGAGACAGGTAGTATTTCTGGGGCATATTATATCCGGAGATGGGATATCAGTGGATCCCAGCAAAGTTGAAGCCGTGATTTCTTGGCCAAGACCGACGTCAGTGCCCGAAATTCGCAGTTTTATGGGTTTAGCGGGATATTACCGTCGTTTCATTAAAGATTTCTCAAGTATTGCTAAACCGATTACTCAGCTGACTCAGAAGAATGCTCCATTTGTTTGGTTTGAAGAATACGAGACCAGTTTTCTGGAGTTGAAAAAGAGATTGACCAGTGCTCCGGTGTTGACTATCCCATCCGGTACTGGTGATTTTGTGGTTTATTGCGACGCCTCTCACAGAGGGTTGGGATGTGTTCTGATGCAGCGAGGGCATGTTATTGCTTATGCCTCAAGACAACTTAAACCACATGAGACCCGTTATCCAATTCATGACCTGGAATTGGCAGTCATTGTCTTTGCATTAAAGATATGGCGACACTATCTTTACGGTGAGAAATTCGAGATATATTCTGATCATAAAAGTTTGAAATATCTGTTTTTACAATCTGAATTGAATATGAGGCAACGAAGATGGCTTGATTTGCTTAAGGATTTTGATTGTGAAATCAAATACTATCCAGGAAAGTCTAATGCAGCAGCTGATGCACTAAGTCGAAAGGTATGTTCTTTATCATTGTCGACGATCGGTGTTTCAAATTTGATAGAAGACTGCTGTTTGTCTGGATTAGCATTTGAAACAGATTATAGACCGTCGAAACTTTATACGGTGCAAGTAGAACCAGAGCTGATTATGAGGATTAAAGCGGCTCAGAAAGTTGATCAGAATGTACAGAGATCAATAGTGATGGTCAGAACAGGACATCGATCGGAATATCAGGTACGTGATAACGTCTTGTATGTAAATAATCGTTTGCTTGTGCCGAATGTTTCAGAGTTGAGACGACAGATATTGTCAGAAAAGCACAACAGTCGATTCAGTATTCATCCTGGTGGCAGAAAGATGTATAATGATTTGAAAAGACAGTTCTGGTGGAAACAAATGAAGACTAACATTGCCGAATTTGTTTCCAATTGTATGAATTGCCAGCAGGTGAAAGCAGAAAGAAAGAAACCAGGAGCTTTATTACAGAGTTTGTCCATTCCTGAATGGAAATGGGATCACATTTCCATGGATTTTGTGACGCAGCTACCGCGTTCCTCCCGAGGTTGTGATGCGATTTGGGTAGTGATTGACAGATTGACCAAATCTGCATGTTTTATTCCGTACAAGATGACGTACAGATTTGACCAGATGGTAGAGATCTATGTCAGAGAAGTGGTCAGATTGCACGGAGTGCCGAAGTCAATTGTATCAGACCGTGATCCTCGATTTACTTCGCACTTCTGGCAGAGCTTGCAGCAGGCTCTCGGTACGAAGTTACATCTGAGTACCGCATATCATCCACAGACTGACGGACAGTCAGAGCGAACTATCCAGACACTGAAGGATATGCTGAGAGCAGTAGTGCTTGATTTTAGCACTAATTGGCAAGATGCATTGCCACTTTGTGAGTTTTCATACAACAACAGCTATCAGACAAGTATTGAGATGGCACCATTCGAAGCGTTGTACGGAAAGAAGTGTCGATCCCCTCTCTATTGGGATGATATCTCTGAAGTGCCTGAGATTGGACCTGACATGATCAGAGATATGACAGAAAAAGTGAAGCTAATTCAAAAGAAAATGAAGGCAGCACAAGACAGACAGGCCAAATATGCCAATGTTCGACGTAGACCGTTGGTATTTGAGACAGGAGACCGAGTATTTTTAAAGATTTCACCTTTCAGAGGAGTTGTCAGATTTGGCAAGAAAATGCAACTGTCTCCACGATATATTGGGCCTTATGAGATTCTCGAAAAGATAAGAGATCGTGCATATCGACTCGCGTTACCGCCTTCATTATCTGGGATACATGATGTCTTTCATGTATCGTTATTAAGGAAATACCTTCCTGATGCTTCACATGCAATTCAGCCAGACGAGGCCGAAATGGATGAGACGTTGAGCTATATTGAAAAACCGATTCAGATTATTGATCGTAAAGAAAAACAGCTCAGAACGAAAACCATTCCACTTGTGAAAGTTCAATGGACTCGTCATGGCACTGAAGAAGCAACCTGGGAAACGGAATCAGATATGAGACAAGAATTCCCAGAGTTGTTTCGATAATGTAAATTTTATATAGTTTCTGTACATACTCCCTATTGATATAATGGAATGCCTGTGATTTCGAGGACGAAATCGTATCTTAGGGGGGGAGAAATGTAATGCCCGAGATTTTATACCGTGTTAAATTACGATTATTGATTTTTAATCGAGATAATTATGAAAGGGCTAACCGAGACATGAAATGAGATCGCGTGTGAAAATTGATGTGCGAGGACAGTAGCATCGGCGCACATGCGCGACCGGATGCGCGCACATGCGCCAAACAGGCAGAAGACCTCGCGCATATGCGCGGAAGATGTCGCGCATATGCGCGAAGCCTATGCGAGGAACTCCAGAGAGTCTCGCGCATATGCGCGGAGATAAGTCGCGCATATGCGCGAGGCGATGTGCAGCATACGCGCGGAGACCGAGTGTCTCGCGCATATGCGCCGATTGGGGTCGCGCATATGCGCGAGACGTGTGCTACAAACATTGAGCCACTCGTCCTTGTGCATGTTACGTGTATATATTTATATATATATGTACAGTAATCCTTAAAGCTTCAGAAGAAAGAAAGGAAACAAAAGCTTCGAGGGAAAATAGCTTTTGAATTTTAGAATTCGATTTGCGATCAATCCGTCCGTTAGATTTTAAATCCGACTTCGGTACTGTGTTCCTATCAACGCAGGCTACTACAGGACGTAAGTTTTACTACGTTTTGACATGTTTTGAAAATTATGATGTTGTTAGAATTGAATACACGTCATATATGTTGTTCTTGACATGTTAGACAAGCGTAGAATCAAAGCCAGATTAAGAAACGGATTGAATATGGAATTGTTATGAATTTCAGAATGAGATTGACTGAGATGTGATGTCAGAATTGTACGGTGGTTGATTATAAATTATTGGAATTAGTATATACTGGTCTGGTATCACCGGTATCGCAAGATTGTACTGTTGTACCGTCAGAATTTTATAAGACGGGGATGTTTTGATTTGAATAGAATATTGATACAGAATATTGATATTGTCATTGCCAGATTGAACATTGACAAACTTTGAGTCGAGACTTCGATTGTATCAGAGCGACAGCAAGAAAGGTATAAATAAATGTTGATTCGGGATTGCACAACTCGAGTTAGGTTTGACTTGAGTTTCCCAAAATCACATACTTTATTTTATTGCATTGATATTTGCAGATTATCAGATTGATATGTTTAGTCTATTGAATTATAGCAGAGCCAGAGTTTGAGTCTAGGGCAGATCAGCCTAGCTAGGGCAGAACCGCGGGGACTCTAGACTTACGGTGTATCGATGAGCTTAGATGTAGATCGACATCTATTGTAGACATTCGATACAGCATACCAAAGTCTAAATTAGATCGGGAATCCCTAGGTTAGAAATAAGTTGAGATAAGATAATAAGTCATTGACTTAAATACAGATTCTTATTGATTCATGTAGTCAGATTAGGTACATGTTTTAATGATTGTTTATGCTTTTATATATGTTTTATATTATTGCATTGATACATTGTTTATACTGGGATATTTATATCTCAGCGGAGTTATCCGGCTGTTGTCTTGTCTTTATGTGTGCATGGCAACAGGTGGGACAGGTTCAGGGTCACAGAGGTAAAGAAAGATCGAGTTAGAGTGGAGACTACGGACTTGGACTAGAGTTAGGGTTTAAACACTTGTTATATAGTTGTTAAACCTTAGTTGAGACCGATTGTATATAATGCGAGATTTGTACTTTTAATACTGACGTGTATGTTAAGATGTATGCCATTACGTTCCGCATTTTAAAAAAAAAATTTAGACCCTGTTTATTATAATTAATTAAATTAGTCCCAATGACGATTAATAAGATGATTAGCGTCCGGGACCCCACACGGCCGAATCATAAACTATTTTGGAACCATTTTAAAAGTAAAATAACCAACTATTTTATCAACCCCAAAACATTATTTGTAAAGTATAGCCCATACTATAACCTCTCAAAAATCTCTCATAACATAAATAAAAGTCATAAAAATATCTTTAACATACCTTAAAATCATAAATCATAACTAGTGCGGAAAACTAGCGTGAGTCCTCAGGTTATGTGCACCTTCTGTCCAGCAAAGTCAACCATCAAGACCTCCATTAACATTATTATCATAAACAATATCACATGCATCAATCACACCTATTGAATCTAAAGACTTAACACATCATATCCTTGATAACAAGTAATACGTAATACAGTTAACATATAACAGTGAAAAATACTTGTACTTAAAATATCGTTTTCATAAAGATGCATAAAGTTTAAACATAACCATTTTCATGATGCATAAACTTTAAAAAACATTTTCATAATCCTTTTTCATAAACATTTTCATAAACATATTCATATCAACATATTCATATTCATATTCTTATTCATATTCATATTCGTATCAACATATTCATATTCATGTTCGTGTTTGTTGAATTTAGATCGTGAGTGACTCGTATTCTTGATCGTATTGGGCGATGGATCCATCCAAAAAAAACCAAAGTACTATGTAGTGCCCAAATTCAGTACACGTCTAACCCATGCATTTATTTAATTATTAAAGCAGTTAGTTAATTTTAAATCGAGTCTTAGTAGTGCATGATTTATTTAAATGCATTATTTTAAATTAATTATGTTTATGTGATGCACGTTAAAATATTTTTCGAGTTTCATGTTTCAGGCGATTATTCGAAGCGGGATCGAGGAAAGACCGGGGACGATTCTTGGCAATTTAAAGTGCGGTATTTTATTTTAAAAGCTAGGAAGGGGAATTTTAAATAATTCAATTAGTTTAGCATTTTAAAGCCTCATTTATGTATTTAATAATTTGAGAGTTTAGAACTTTTAAAATTAGTGTGTAATTAATTTAATTGAGGAGACCGATTAAACTAGTGTGTGTAAACCTTTAATTAGTATTTTAATTAGTTGATTTCGCACTAATTTCTCCTAATTAAAACCCACACACGTTACACACACTCACACACACTTACACGTTTTTACACACACTAAAAACACACAACACACCCTACACATCTTATTTTCAGATTTTTAAAAGAGAGAAAACCTAGGGTTCTTGTGAACTCAGCAGCCGCCCCTCCCTTCATAGAATTTCAGCACTTTTCGATGAGTTTTATTGCAAGAAAGTCGAGCCGCAAGTCGTCCCGGATCAACCTCGCTTCTTTCCCGCGTTGGTGTCGTCGTTACGGTATTTTTAAATATCAAAAGGCACGTATATTCTATTATTGCTGCATCGATCTCATCATATTATGCGTGTGTTGTTATTTATGTGTAAAAATACATGTGCGATGCTTAGTAAAACTTTTCGATATATTCAATTTGACAGTAAATTCGAATTATTTGGATTAATATTGAGTGAGTTATGACGTTTTTTGTGGGACTGCTCAAACTTTGTTTTTCAGGAAATTATGCATTGATGTGTTCTTGAGATTTTATTGTTGCAGGCTTCGTTGGAAATTGACGGGTGATCGTTGCTGCGTCTAGGCATGCGTAGTATGATGTTGGGATGTTATTTGATATGTCGTTTAGTGTCGATAGGCAGTCGAATACACTAGAAGTCGTAGGAATTGATTTGGTGTCAATTGCCACGTTTTTGAATTGTATATGTCGTAGGGTGGACGACGTTGCTTTGGGTGTTGTGCGAAGTTGGGTCGATGTTATGGCATGCTAAGATGGGTCTCGGGGTGTCGGTTCATGGTCCGTACTGAAAGGGATCGATTTTATGGTGCCCGAATTCGCAACGGAAGCAACAAAATTTTCGAAAATGACATTTTCTAACATAAAATTTTCGAGCACCTCATGATACGAATCCTCGTACGAATTAAAGGCAAGCACGAATATATAAATCGCACCCTCAATTCAATAACAAACAAGGAACGATTATGTTGTCCCGATCTTTTGAAGCAAGTAACGATTTTGTGATATTCACCTCTAAACGATTATAACTTAGCAACAAATATCAACGATAAAACAATTGAATTTCATACGAACCTTCAAAGAACTTGTTTTGACAATCCGTGCGAAGAACAATCGACAAACGCCACAAAGATGAAAATCTTTGATAAGTTTGATTTGTTTTTCTTCTTGTGAAGAACAAAGCTAAAAGCTTTGAAAATTGAGAGAACTCAGTGTATTTGATATCAATCTTCAATAATCTCGTTTTTGGTCATTACAATGCATTATATAATTAATAAAACCCATAAAAAATAGTGTAGAAAGCATTAAATTAAAGAAGATAACTAGCAACTTTGACACGGAAGTTGACAATAGACCGCGGGTGCGCTGCATACTGGACCGCGGGTGCGGTGCCGCTTCGACGAAGTTCGGATGCAAAGGACCACGGGTGCGGTGCTTTTAGGAGCGCGGGTGCGCTCGCCTTCGGACTGCGGGTGCGGTATAGCTTCGGCAATATTCTCTTAAATTTGATTATTATGGACCGCGGGTGCAGTCCCTGAACTAGCGCGGGTGCGCTGTACCTTCGGCAATTGCACTTGAATAACATTCCAAAAACCTCCAATATTATTCCCATGATTCTCAACCTCCTCTAATTTAGACATCCAACTTGTAGGACTTCCTTGATAGTCCTTGAAGTGCATCTTTAAACTTCTTACTTCGTCCCCTCGTTATAGGTCCTTCGGGCAACTCCAACGACTCCCATGCTTTCTTTGGTACTTGATCAACCACATTTGCATCATTCTCCCTGCAAATGCCCTAGAACTTCTTGCTTGAAAATTTGCGGAAAATTAAAAATTTTCTTTTTAAAAGAACTTAAGTGGCCTCATTCATAAAATCACTGGTGAAACAAGTTCAATATTTCAAAATATTGCAGCGGAAGAAAATAAAGTTTGCCAAAAATCAAAATTTAAAAAAATATCCAACGACTGATAAAATGTTTGCGGAATAAAATAACAACTGCTGCTCTGAGGTCCTCGGGTGCCACTACTGCCGACCCAAGCTGGCTCACTGGTCCCCGCCCTCGGCCCTGGCCTCAACAGTACCTACAACAATCAAGTCTAGTGAGCCTAAAGACTCAGCATGCATATATCGCATGTAACGAGTAAAAATCTGAATTAAAATATGCATGAGTTAACATATCCTGTCCTGAGGCATGCTGAAAATAATCTGTACTGAGCAATTATAATACGCGCATAACTGAACTGATAATCACAGTAAAAAAAATGTTTGCTCCTTGGAGCCTGTACTGAAATAACTGATAAAATTTTCTGTTGAGATTATGTTTTACGCCTGTGGCCACTGCACTAAGCTGAACTGATCGGTAACTGGCTACCGGGGAGGCTGAAACTGAACTGAGCTGGCCGGTCACTGGCGACCGGGTGGTACCATACTGAACTGATCGGTCACTGGCGACCGTATAAAATAACACTCCCACATAGTGAATGAACCACAAGCCATATCGCATAAATCTCAAAAATAATCATTTTCTATTTAATGCACGTAAAATAATTAACTGGCATAATGAAAATGTCCCGTAATTTTACCAACTGGATTGGATTGGATCGTCCCCAGGCTCGCTGCAACCTAACTGTGCTATGAAAAATATGCAATAGCTTAAACATGACCAACTATGCAATTTACGTTCAAAGATGCGACTATGATGCCTAATGACTTCGCATTTAATCATGACTCCGAGCCAACCTGAAACGACACCGAACCGACGTATATTCATGATTAAAATACGCTGAAAAATCATAAAATAATGCCCCTAAAATGATAGGGTCGAAATCTAGGTGGAATGGAGGCCAAAACACGAAACGCTCTTTCGAGAGTCAATTTGGCACATCGCACCGTAAATTCTCGTACGACCTCAAAAATGGTTCAAATGACGAACGGTCAAAAACATGACATTCCTAACTCAATGAGGCACTGTCCAGTCCAAGTCCATGGGCTAAAAGCCAACCAAGAACTCGAACGAGCCACCGAACCGACACAACAACTTGCTGAAATTTTCCAGCAGATGCAACCTTGCTTGCATCGCGTCGTTTGCGAGACTTTTGGCCATTGGGGCTTGAACCACCTACCAAATCCTCTCCAAAACGTCCCAAGGAATTATTCGAACCATGGCTAAGGGCTTTTGGCCAGCCATAGTTCGCACCATTCCAGCAACAACCAAAAACTCATACCGAGAATGCTTTTGTATGCGTGTGTAGTGTGTTGTTTCGATTGATGTCTCGTGTCGTTCCAGTGGCCATTTGATTGACCATGGCACGATCTAGACATCTAGGGGCATGGTATGAACCGTGGCTAAGGGCCATAGGCCAACCAAGATCCACATCAAACCACACAATTCGAAAAACATGTTGCTGTCAAAAGAAGGGAAACCGAGAGGGGAGGGGCTGTTCTTGTTGTTTATTTAAAAACCGATGAGCCATGGACCAAGCCACCAAAAGGGCGACTTATTCACGTCTTAGACATGCTAGGGGAGTGATCCAACCATGGCTAAGAGCCCTTAGGGCAGCCAAGATCAGATCCAACCCCTTGACATAAAAACTGAAATTTTCGAACACATGAGAAGCAATGGGAAAGTTGCTGTCATTCTGAATTTCCAGCGAGCATGGGGTTAAAACAATGGACAAACGTGGTCCTAATGCATGCTATTACATGTATATAGGTCGCCTTGGGAGCCTGGAATCGAACCAATCACCTGAAACAACAAAACTCAGAAAAACGTGAAGCTTGTCATGAAAGGGCCGAAATCTGCATGCATTATTTTCTGAAAATTCTATGATGTATTTCGGTTTTTGCATGATAAAACATGATCATGTACTGAAAAATAATTGATAATATGACTTGATTGAGATTTGAAAGAAATCTAGACATGCCTGGTTTCGTTTCGAAAGAAAACGAACGAAACGACGACGACGCGGCACGGAGGAGATGGAGCGCTTCTTTCCTTTCCTCTTCTACTCGATTTTTCTCTCTATTATTTCTAGCTATGCCTCACGTATTTTTCATTGAAAAGATGTCTGATTTTCGGTGGTGATGGAGGGGGAGTGATGGTTATGAAGGTGAGGAGAAGGGTGCACAATAATAAGATCATATCAAGACTAAGTCTTCTCATTTTGAATTTTGAATTATGTTTTGATATCAAATGAGTTGGTGGATGCTTCTAGGAGGTAGTGGCCGATTTCCTCCCTTGATATCTAGACTAGGATGTGCCCATTAATTAATTAAATTGTGCTCCCAAAAATCCTAGAATTATCCTACTAATTACATGCAAAGAATTGGTCAAAGTTGATGAGTTGGAAATGTGTGGTCTAGGCAAGGGGTGGCCGAAACATGCATGATAAATGGTAGGGGGAAATTGATTATCTAGTAATTTAATAACCCTTAAAAGCCTTAATAATCCTTTAATTAATTTAGTGAGCTAACCCCTTAATTAAGTAACTTAAATGAGCTCATTTCTTAATCATCTCAAATAATTAAATTAAATCCTCAAACCTCCCTTTCTAACTTAAATGAACTTACTTGCTAGCTAAATTAACTTCTGGAAATATTTTCTGGATCTTAAATTCTATCTCAAAACTCCAACTCCAGTCCGGCCTCACTGAAATAACTGAAATGCTAAAAATCAAACTACTGAGTGAAATAATAAATAATTAACTTCAAATAAATGCATTTAAAATAATCATGCAATGAAGTCAATTAAATTTAAAAATCTAGAATTATGCATGGCTTAAACGTAGACTGATTTACGGGTTCTACACTCCCCTTCTTGAAAAGGATTTGTCCTCAAATCTTGATCATCTCCTACATCAAACAACGAAAGATCACTAACATTAAAAGTAGAGCTGAAATTATACTCACCTGGTAGGTCTAATTTGTAGGCATTGTCGTTGATCTTTTCAAGCACTTGAAATGGTCCGTCACCCCTAGGTAAGAGTTTTGAACGTCGCTTTTCTTGAAATCTTTCCTTCCTTAAGTGCAACCACACCCAATCTCCCTTTTCAAAAACCATCTTTTTCCTTCCCTTGTTGGCTTGCTTCGTGTATTGTAAATTCTTCTTCTCGATGTTATCCTTGACCTTCTCATGCAAACTTCTAACGAATTCATCACGGTCCGAAACAATAGTCCTAGGCATGCCATGCAACCTAACGACTTCTCTAAAGAATAGATTCGCAATGTGAGATGCATCATCAGTTTTGTGACAAGCAATAAATTGAGCCATCTTAGAAAATCTATTCACAACAACAATTATAGAATCCCTCCCCTTCTTTGTCCTAGGCAACCCCAAAATAAAGTCCATAGAAATATCAACCCAAGGTTCACTAGGGACGGAAAGTGGTGTATACAAGCCATGTGGTTGTTTTTTAGATTTAGCTTGTCTACAAGTAATGCACTTATCACAAACACGCTCAACATCACGTTTCATATGTGGCCAATAAAAATGCTCATGCAAACAACTCAAAGTTTTAGCCACACCAAAGTGCCCCATCAAACCACCACCATGTGCCTCCCTCACAAGTAATTCACGAATTGATGACTTAGGAATGCACAATCTATCTTCTCTAAATAAAAACTCATTATGCAAATAAAATTTGTCATGTGGACCATGCATACATGTTTCAAATATCTCCTTAAAATCCTCATCCAACAAATACAACTCTTTCATATGTTCAAATCCCAAGATTTTCGACTCCAAGGTAGAGATTAATACGTACCTCCGTGATAGTGCATCAGCCACTATATTATCCTTACCTTGTTTGTATTTGATTATTTAGGGAAATGTACCTATGACTGCCACCCACTCAGCATGCCGCTTGTTCAGTTTCTGTTGTCCCTTAAGGTACTTTAGAGACTCATGATCGGTATGGATGACAAACTCCTTAGGCCTCAAGTAGTGTTGCCACATCTCCAAAGTCCTCACAAGCGCGTACAACTCCTTGTCATACGTTGGATAGTTCAGCGCTGCTCCATTGAGTTTCTCACTAAAATACGCCACTGGTCGTCCTCCTTGCATCAAAACACCACCAATACCTACACCTGAAGCATCACATTCAATTTCAAAAGTATTAGAAAAATCAGGCAAAATAAGTAAAGGCGCATTAATTAACTTTTGTTTAATAATATTAAAAGACTTCTCTTGCTCTTCGCCCCAATGGAATGGAACGTTCTTCTTAATCACCGCCGTTATCGGTGCCGCCAGTGTGCTAAAATCTTTTACAAACCTCCTATAGAAGCTTGCAAGACCATGAAAGCTTCGAACTTGACCAACAGAGGCAGGCGTTGGCCAATCTCGAATAGCACTTATCTTGTCCTCATCCACTTGTATCCCCTGCCGTTGAAGCTCCTTGGTCTCCTCCGGATTGCTTCTATACGCTGGACGATTTGGTAATGCACTTCCGGGCACAAAATCAATTTGGTGCTCAATTCCCCTCAATGGTGGTATTCCTTGAGGTAGCTCCTCCGGAAATATACATCAAACTCCTTCAAAAGGGAAACAACAATGCTCGGAAGATTTCCGGCTATATCACTTGTGTTAAAGAGAATCTCTTTGTAAAGAATCAACACAAGTGTATCATGTGTGTGCAGCAATTGTTTCATGTCACTCTTTTGGACCATATATATTTTCTTTTTGGTCTCTTTCCTCTCATTTTCTTTTTTCTCATTTTTCTTTTGTATGGCTATCTCAATTTTTTTATCACTTTTGTTTTTAGCCATTTCATTTTTCTTTTCAAAGGCCATCTCACTTTTTAATTCACTCTTTCTTTCGGCCTCATCTCTCTTATTTTTTTCAATTGGTCCTCCAACACTTGTTTTGGGGACAAATGAAGTAAAACAATGGGTTCTTTTTTGAGTACAAAAGAATATTTATTTCTAAACCCATCATGTGTCACTTGCCTATCATATTGCCATGGTCTTCCTAACAAAATATGAAAAGCATGCATTGGTACCACATCACATAATACCTCATCAACATACTTCCCAATCGAAAATGCAACCAAAACTTGTTTGTTCACCTTCACTTCAGCACAGTCGTTCAACCACTGTAGCCTATATGGTTGAGGATGTTTCAAAGTAGGCAATCTCAATTTTTCAACCATCTCAAGACTAGCAACATTGGTACAACTTCCTCCATCTATAATAACGTTGCAAACTTTGCCACTGACAAAACATCTAGTATGGAACAAGTTTTCCCGCTGATTCGTCTCCTCTTCTTTGACTTGGGCACACATGATACGCCTAGTCACTAATGCCTCACCCACAACTGCTTCATATCCCTCATCAGGATCCTCTAATGCAGGCATCTCATCTTCATCCTCTCCATCATCTCCCTCACTATGAGATTCATACTCCCCATAATTATTCAACACAATCACCCTTTTATTGGGACATTGGTTAGCAATATGTCCAACTCTTTGACACCTAAAACATTTAATATCTCTAGAACGATTAATAGGAGTTTCAGGTTTACCTTGCATTCCCTGCTTAGGCGCCTCCTGTTTAATGTCAACTTTGGGCTTGACCACTACCTTGCTTTCTTCACGTTTAACAACGTTGGAACGCCAAGGTGTTGATGTATTCCCAGTTTGTGTGGTACAACCAACTCCTCTCCTTTTGAGTTGTTGCTCCACTTTTATCGCCATTTGCACCATTTCATCTAGATCCAAGTAATGTCTAAGCTCCACTTGGTCTTGAATTTCTCTGTTCAAACCACACAGAAAACGAGCCATAGTAGCCTCACTATCCTCATCTATGTTTGCTCTAATCATGACTACTTCCAATTCATTATAGTAGTCCTCAACACTCTTCACACCTTGTCTCAAAGTTTGTAACTTCTTAAACATTTCTCTATAGTAGTGATTTGTTACAAACCTCTTCCTCATTACGCTTTTCATCTCCGCCCAAGTTTCTATAGGCCTCTCATTGCATCTTCTCTTAGTGGTCACTAATTGATCCCACCAAATAAGTGCATAATCAACAAATTCAATCATGGCCAACCTAACTTTCTTTTGTTCGGAATAATGGTGACAATCAAACACAAATTCAACTCGCTTTTCCCATTCTAAATAAGCTTCTGGATCCGACTTACCATGGAACGATGGAATTTTCATCTTAATGCTACCTATGTTATTATCTTCCTTATTCCCATCATCGTACCTACCACGTAAGGCTTCTCTTCTTCCCCTACCAAATCCTCTACCTCTTCCGCTTCTACCCCAATTCTCGTTTTGGCTCCCCTCTTCTCCTTCCAAATCATAATCATTCTCTTCTTCATCCACTCTACCCAAACCTTTAGGCTTAGATTTATTTTCACTCGTACTAACTTCAAGCCTATCGAATCTCTCATATAAAGGATCCAACTCGGCCCTCAACATTCTACTAAAATGCCCAAATAACGCCTCCATTTGAACCTTAGATAACTCTTGGTTCGAACTCTCTCCTACTTCCCCCTCCATTTTAATTTCAGATTTTGTACCTGCAATAAAATGTTAGTAGAAATAAAAGATTTTCCTCACCCAAATTCTCACGATCACTCCAAAGAAATAACACTCGCACTCAAATGTTTTTTTTCACTAGAATTTGATAGTTCTCTCAAAGGTGTGCTCAATCTTTATATATATATTATTTTTTTTTATCAAACTAACAAGATTCAACTTGTGAACACTTGCAACTGTTTCACATGGATTGCACAAAAACAAGAACGACAGAATAACACAAAACAAATTTTTTTGGTAATTCTGGATTATCAAAAGATGATAGAAATAACGCAGATTTTAAAATAGAACAAATAATAACACAAAACTTGAAACAGAACAAATTTTTGTTTTTGTTTTTGGTAGATATGACAATAGAAACAAAAGGATACCACAGATCTGAAAACAGAATGAAATTTGAGACAGATCTGAAAAATAACAACAACGATACTTACTTGAATTCAATGAGCCAAAGCTCTGATACCAAATGATACGAATCCTCGTACGAATGAAAGGCAAGCACGAATATATAAATCGCACCCTCAATTCAATAACAAACAAGGAACGATTATGTTGTCCCGATCTTTTGAAACAAGTAACGATTTTGTGATATTCACCTCTAAGCGATTATAACTTAGCAACAAATATCTACGATAAAACAATTGAATTTCAAACGAACCTTCAAAGAACTTGTTTTGACAATCCGTGGGAAGAACAATCGACAAACGCCACAAAGATTAAAATCTTTGATAAGTTTGATTTGTTTTTCTTCTTGTGAAGAACAAAGCTAAAAGCTTTGAAAATTGAGAGAACTCAATGTATTTGATATCAATCTTCAATAATCTCGTTTTTGGTCATTACAATGCATTATATAATTAATAAAACCCATAAAAAGTAGTGTAGAAAGCATTAAAGAAGATAACTAGCAACTTTGACACGGAAGTTGACAATGGACCGCGGGTGCGCTGCATACTGGACCGCGGGTGCGGTGCCGCTTCGGCGAAGTTCTTCACCTCCCATGCATGCATTTTTGAGTGGGCTTGTAACAATTACAAGGCCCATGGACTTTAATTTAATTTTCTCAAACATATTTGAGCCCAATTAAACTTTACTTGATTTTACTTAAGTCCACTAGTTAAAATAATTATTTCCAATTGGGCTCTACAAGGCCCAATGTTATTTAATTAATTCAACACTTGAACTAATTTAATTATTTGGACTCTACTAGGCCCACTAGTGTTTAATTAATTCAACACTTGAATTAATTTAATTTAGTCCATAATAATGTTTATGAAAATCACAATTTTTTAAATACATTATTCACTTGGCCTACTTTTAATCTAGGAACACTTTCACAAACTAAAAGTTATATTTCTCTCATAGAAGTCATAATTCTAGTTTTTTTTCTTACGCTTATAAACTCATTTATAAGTCGTTCAACACATTGAACTATTTTACTTCTCAACGGGATCTAGAAAGCTAGTACTTGTGTGGCCTCAATGGTTCATTGATACAACTAGCCGCGGGTTCACATCTCCATGTGATTCGAACTAAACATGTCCTTATATGAGCATACCCTAATTACTCCATTCTTACTTATCAACTCCTTGATAACAAGAACTTCAGAACTCAAGTCTGATAGTACCCAACCAACCATGTTAAACGCCTAGCAGCATCGCTTACATGATTCCCTAGGTATCAAATGATAGTGCCTGCAAGAACCATTCAATTATGGTTAGCGTACAGTACGGTCCCTTCAACTCATATATCCCGACCGATTCGACAACCATTGGTTTATCGAGAGTTGTCAATGAATCGATACTATGTGTCATGTTGTAGTTGCATCGATGGTGTAATCTATGAAACCCCTTTCATAATTACCACCATACTCTGATCATAGATTTCAACCTACATACACATGAGAACACACAGGATATCCATACCCGAAGGTAAGCGGTGAATCCCCGACTACAATGCATCGACTCCTATATGTTTCGACAGAACACCCAACCTTGCCACCTGATGACCCCATGAGAGTCGATAAACAAGTCAAAGTGTAATTCTAGCACATAGAGTCTCAATGTTGTCCCGGGTCATAAGGACTAATGGTGTACAACCATAAACGAGGACTTTTCCACTTGATAAGTGAGAACCACTTGGAAAGTCCTTTATGGAGGGTTGTTCAGTGCACTCTACAAGGAGCACCTATCTGCATGCTTGAACATCACAATGTCCCCTACCAATGAAACATGGTACTCACATCGCAGATACTAGTCTCGAACTCGAGCGGCCTATATCCTTCTTAGTGCCGACTGAATCGACTAGGAACTGTTTAGAATATACAGTATTCTAAATATGAGTTTCATGATACTCATCATATAAGCATCTCTTATTCTTTATACTATTTGCATATTCAAGGGCTTTATCTATGCAACTAGCATGGGTATTCAGATAAAGATGTGCCAAAATAATAATTTCAAATATTATTAAAATAAAGACTGTTCATACATAGAGTTTCATTGTGAACACTCGGCCAACACTTGGCTCGACGGGCACCTACTCCAACAATCTCCCACTTGCACTAGAGCCAACTACCCATATGCTTCAAACCCATTGATTCGCGATGCTTCTCGAATAATGGTCCAGGTAAAGGCTTAGTTAGTGGATCAGCAACATTATCTGCGGAGCCGACTTTGTCAATCGTGACATCTCCTCTTTCCACGATCTCTCTGAGGATGTGGTACTTTCTCAATACGTGTTTGGACTTCTGATGAGACCTCGGCTCTTTTGCTTGAGCAATGGCTCCCGTGTTGTCATAAAACACCGGGACATGAGCAACTCCATTAGGAATGACGCCCAACTCTTGGACGAAATTCCTTATCCAAACAACCTCCCCTTTGCTGCAGCTGATGCAGCAATATATTCTGCCTCAGTGGTGGAATCCGCTGTACTGTCTTGCTTGGAACTCTTCCAAGAGACAGCAGCACCATTGAGCATGAATATGAACTCAGAGGTTGACTTCGAGTCATCAATATCGCTTTGGAAGCTAGAGCCAGTATAGCCTTCCAATTTCAGTTCTCCACCCCCATAGACCAAGAACAACTTATTGGTCATTCTCAAATACTTGAGGATGTCTTTCACAGCTTTCCAGTGTGGAAGACCAGGGTTGGATTGATATCTACTCACTACACTTAGTGCAAAAGCCACGTCAGGACGTGTAGATATCATCCCATACATGATGCTACCAATCGCAGATGCATAAGGAATGCTTGTCATCGCCGCTATCTCTGCATCAGTCTTGGGTGACATAGACTTGGATAGGGACACGCCATGACACATTGGTAGATGTCCTCTCTTGGACTCATCCATCGAGAACCGCTTTACGATGGTATCAATGTATGTGGATTGGGTGAGACCAAGCAATCTTTTTTGATCTATCTCTATAGATCTGTATTCCCAATACAAAAGATGCTTCACCCAAGTCTTGCATCGAGAACTTACTCGCTAACCATATCTTAGTTGATTGCAACATCCCTACATCATTCCCAATGAGTAGAATGTCATCAACATAAAGCACAAGGAATGTCACAGCACTCCCACGGACCTTCTTATACACACAGGGTTCCTCAGGATTCTTAGCAAAACCAAACTCTTTGATTGTACTATCGAATCTGAGGTTTCAACTCCTAGATGCCTGCTTTAGACCATAAATAGATCTTTGAAGTTTGCATACCATATGCTCACTTCCGATAGATGTAAACCCTTCAGGTTGAGACATGTAAATCTCTTCCTTAATATCCCCATTAAGAAAGACTGTCTCAACATCCATCTGCCATATCTCATAGTCATACCATGCAGCTATGTCTAGCAATATCCTTATGGACTTGAACATTGCAACTGGAGAAAAGGTTTCCTCAAAGTCAACTCCTTGTCTTTGAGTATATCCTTTTGCCACCAATCGCGCCTTGAAGGTCAATACCTTCCCATCCGCCCCAAGTTTCCTCTTGTAAATCCATTTACACCCTATGGGAACAATTCCCTCAGATGGATCCACGAGATTCCACACTTGGTTCGAATGCATGGAATTCATCTCAGATTCCATTGCTTCAAGCCACTTGGATGAATCGGCATCAGATAATGCTTCCTTGAAGGTCCTTGGATCACATCCATGGATAGGCTCATCATGGCCCTCTTCAAGAAGCAGACCATACCTCATAGGTGGTCTCGAGACTCTCTCGGATCTTCTAGGAGCTTGTATCTCCTCTCTTGGCTCTTCGGGTGTGGGTTCTATAATTGTGGGTGTCTCTCGAACCTCTTCGAGTTCTATCATCTCCCCTTTTCTATCCAATAAAAATTCCTTTTCCAAAAAGGTTGCATTCCTAGAAACAAACACCTTTGTTTCTAGGGGATAATAGAAGTAATATCCAACAGAATTCTTTGGATATCCCACAAAGTAACATAAAATGGATCGACTATCCAATTTGTCTCCCACTACCTGCTTCACATAAGCAGGGCACCCCCATATTCTAAGATAAGAATATTTGGGTGGCTTACCCATCCATATCTCATATGGTGTTTTGTCAACTGCCTTTGAATGGACATTGTTCAACAACAGTGCCGCTGTTTCAAGCGCATATCCCCAAAAGGATGGCGGCAACTCCGTGAACCCCATCATAGACCGAACCATGTCCATCAAAGTCCGGTTACGACACTCCGAAACACCATTCAACTGTGGTGTAGAGGGTGGAGTCCATTGCGAGAGAATCCCATTCTCCCTAAGATACTCTTGGAACTCGGCACTCAAGTACTCACCACCTCGATCCGATCGAAGTGTCTTGATTCTTCATCCCAATTGCTTCTCTACTTCACTTCCGAATTCTTTGAACCTTTCAATGGCTTCATACTTGTATTTCATCAAATACACATACCCATACCTCGAAAAGTCATCGGTAAAGGTGATGAAGTAGGCATGTCCATGTTTAGTGGTGATGCTAAGCGGACCGCACACATCGGTATGGATCAAATCCAATAACCCTTTTATAAAGGCCCGAAAATTCGTGTTTGAATATTTGCGGAAAAATTAAAAATTTTCTTTGTAAAGTAAGTAAAATGCCTCATTCATAAAATAGACCGTTAAATAAAGTTTAAATGTTAAAAATAGCAGCGGAAGAAATTATTTGTTTGCAAAAGAACAATTTAAGAATAGCCCAACAACGGATAAACTGTTTGAGCATAAAAATGGTAAATGCTAAAATGAGGTCCTCGGGTTCCACTACTGCCGACCCAAGCTAGCTCACTGGTCCCCGCCCTCGGCCCCGGCATCATCAGTACCTACAACAATCAAGTCTAGTGAGTCTAAGACTCAACATGCCTATATCGTAAATAATGAGTAAATATAGTAAAAATTTCATGGGAGTAAAAATATCATGTCATGAGGCACAATGTGAAAATAACATATGAAGAGCGATTATAATACGTGCATAACTGAAATGAAAGTCATAGTGAAAATGTTTGCTCCTTGGAGCCCTGTACTGAAATAGCCTGTAATAAATTTTCTGTTGAGATTATGGTCTACGCAAGTGGCCCCTGCACTGAAACTGACCGGTAACTGGCGACCGGATGATAATAAAATGCTCCCATGACCCGTAACTGGCGACCAGGCAAAATAGTAAACGTCTGATCAGACTATGCCACAGTATACTGGGTGGTACAAACTGAACTGACCGGTAACTGGCGATCGGACCGGTAACTGAAGACCGGATTTAGCAATAATCCCATGATAGTGAAATGGCCACAAGCAATATCGCATAATCTCAAAAATGAACATTTTATATTTTGATGCACGTAATATAATTAAATGGCACAATTAAATATCCTGTAATAATTTACTGCTTGGATTGGATAGCTCCCAGGCTCGCTGCAACCTAAATATGCCATGAAAAATATGCAATAGATTTATGGGACCAAACTATGCAATAACATTCGAAAATGTGACAATTACACCGAACGACTTCGTATTTAATCATGACTCCGAACCAACCCGAGCCAACACTGAAAAAGAATCTAGTCATGATTAAAATACGCTAAAAATGATGAATTAATGCTCCTAAAATGATGCAAGTCCAATTTTAGGTGAATGGAGGCCAAAACATGAAACGCTCTTTCGAGAGTCAATTTGGCACATCGCACCGTAAATTCTCGTACGACCTCAAAAATGATCCGAATCACAAACGGCCAAAAACATAACCTTCCTAACTTGATGAGGCACTGTCTAGTCCATAGGCTAAAAGCCAACCGAGAACTCGAACGAGCCACTGAACCGTCACAGCAAGTTGCTGTCCAAAAATACAGCAGCTGTGCTTTGGTTTCTTGCGTCGGTTGCGAGGCTAATGGCCATTGGGGCTTGAACCACCAACCAAAACCTCTTACCGACATCCCAAGGAAAGATTTGAACCATGGCTAAGGGCCCTAGGCCATCCACAATTCGCATCACACCATAACTCCATCGAAAGTCACACCCGAGAGCACCCTTGCATGCGTGTGGTGTCTTGCTTCGTTTGTTGTCTCATGTCATTCCAGTGGCCATTTGATTGACCATGGCACAATCTAGACATCTTGGGGCCTGGTATGAACCGTGGTTAGGGGCCATAGGCCAACCAAGATCCACACCATCCCTCAAAACCAAAAGTTACACTTGCTGAATTCGAAAGGGGCGAAGGGCTGTTCTTGTTGTTTGATTTAAAAACCTATTCAACCATGGACCATGCCTCAAAAGGGCGACTTGGTCACGTCTTAGACATCACCAGGAGATGTTCTAACCATGGCTATAGCTCTTAGGGCAGCCAAGATCAGATCCATCAACCTTTGACATCAAACAAGAAAATCGAATGCAAATGGTGACATGATTGGGGAGTTGCTGTCATCTCGATTTCCCGCAAGCATGGGTGCTGAAATAATGGACCAAAGTGGTCCTTATCCGTTCTAGAATATGTCTAGATGTAGCCTTGGGAGCCTGGAACCGAACCAATACCTGAAACCCACAAAACAAAGCAACCCGTGAAGAGCCTCATGAAACCGAAAAATTCTGCATGTTTTATTTCAAAATGTTCTTAATATATTTCGGTTTTTGCATGAAATGATGATCATGTAATATAAAAATAATGATAGTAGGACTTTATTGAAGAGTCAAGGAAAAATATATGCATGCCTGGTTTCGTTTGAAAGAAAAACAAAAGAATAAGACGATCCGGCGCGGAGGAGGTGGAGCGTTTTCTTATCTTGCTTCTTGCTCGATTTTTCTCTCTTGTTTCTAGCTATGAGGGTCACGATTTTTCTACTATATAAGCTCTGAATTTTGGTCATGGGGGGAGGGAGAATGATGGTTAGGAGAGTGAGGGATATCCAATAATAAAGGGATCCAAATGGTATGACCAAGTCTCCCCCTTTTGAATTTTGAATTTGCTTGTTATCAAATGATTTTTGGAGGGATACAAGGGTGGAGTGTGGCCGATTTTTGCATGTCCAACAAGGCTAGGATAAGATTGATCATTAATTAAATGGTGCTAGAAAAAAAATGAAGAGATTATCCTAATAATTAAATACAAAGAAAGGGTCAAAGGTGTTCAGTTGGCAAGGTAATGCTTAGTCATCTAAGGGGGCCAAAAATTCATCTAATAAATGGAAGGAAATATTGTTTAGTTGATAAATTTTAACACCTTAAGAGCCTTACCTATCCCTAATTAATTTAGTGAACTAACCCCTTAATTATGAAACTTAAATGAATTTATTTTATACTCACCTCAAGTAACTTAAATAATTCCTTAAACTTCTTTATTAATTTAAATTAACTTACTTGCTAGCTAAAATAAATTCTGGAAATGATTTCTAAATCTTAAATTTTATCTCTAAACTCCAACTCCAGTCCGGCCTCACTGAATTAACTGAAATGATAAAAATCAAACTACTATGATAAAATAATTAAATTAAGGAAAAGCATTTAAATACTCATGCAATAAAAATCATTTTAATTTAAATACTAGAATTATGCATGGCTTATACGTAGTGTAAGTTACGGGTTCTACACCTTTGGCTCGCTCCACATGGCCCTTAAAGGGAATTTTGGTCATTCTCCTTTTAGACAGGATTCACAAGTCGTGAGAGCATTAATATCAGACATTTCAAACATGCCCACTCCCACTAGCTTGTTCATCCTTCTTAGGAAAATATGTCCTAATCGAGCATGCCATAATTGTGCTGAATTTAGAGTATCTTGTTTGCGCTTGTTTGTTGTTATAGCTTGGACATTGTTAAGTGGAATATCTTTCAATTTTAAGGTGTAGAGATCGTTTTCAAGTTCTCTAATACCAATTAAACATTCATTCTTGTAAATATTGCAAACACCTTTGCTAAGTAAACAAGAAAATCCATCTTTATCTAACATAGAAATGGAAATAATGTTTTTCACCAAGTCAGGTACAAACAAAACGTCTCTTAACATTAACTTAAAATCATTGTTCAAATACAAGCAAACATCTCCTACGGTGATGCGAACACGGAAGGTCAAGTCCCAAGGAAAGCGTGGGATCCTTTAGAGTTGCCGGATGGACCAGTCACGAGGGGACGACTAAAGAAGTTCAAGGAGGCACTACAAGGAGTCATGAGCAAGCATGAAGGGGTCGTGATGCATGGGAATACGTCGGGAGGCCAAAGGAATATCATTCAAGCATTGTTGGAGACGGCCGAGACTACACGGACGTGTACACGGACCTGCACACGGGGTCCGTGTCCTTTACAGCCGAGGATGAAGAATTCCAGAGTCTACACTGGACCCGAGCACGGATCAGCACACGGGGTCCGTGTCCTATGACATTTGCGAAGACCGAGTGTACCCGGACCCTTACACGGAGGTGGACACGGGGTCCGTGCCCCTTGTTTCCAGCTGAAGGTGATTTTCCTAGAGTACACGGACCCGTACACAGATGTCTACACGGGGTCCGTTTCTGAGACGGCTGCGCGAGAATATTCTCCTTTCTAGAGTTTTAATTATTTTGGAGACTAGATTTTTGATATCTTTTTGACAAATAAATATGTTTTGGACGAAATTTTACACACAATACACATTATTATTGAGTTTTATACAAACTTTTGAGATTTTCTCTCAAGCTTTCAAAGCTTTTTGCTTTGTCATCAAAAATCAAACTTCTCAAAGTTTTTAACTTTCTGGCGTTTGTCGATCGTTCTTGTGCGGATTGTCAAGGGCTTGTTCTTTGAAGGTTCGTTATAATTTTGGTTGTTTATTCTCGTGAATATTTATTGCTAAGTTTTTATAATTTAGATGTGAATATCACACATTCAAACTTGATTCAAAAGATCGGGACAACAACGATTCTTTGTTCGACATTAAATTGAGGGCGCGATTCGATTTTAATCGTGTTTGCTTTTATTCGTACAAAGATTCACATCATATGGCCTTGGCAGCAACCCTTGCTCCATTGCTCATCCTCAAGAAGGTCTCACCTTCCCTGAGCCTTCTACTTCTTCCCATCGCCTGCAAATCATTACAGAGATGTGAGCCACATCCGGTATCCAATACCCAAGAAGTAGAGTTAATTGAAATGTTTACTTCAATATAGAACATACCGTTTTCAGAACTCTTCTGGGCCATTTATTCCCTGCAATTACGCCTCCAATGTCGCGGCTTCTTGCAGTGATGACAGATGTCAACAGTCTTGTCAGCCTTCACTGGTGTGGCTGCCACAACGGGACCCGGAGTCTGCTTCTTCAAGGGCACGTTCTTCTTGGGACGTTGGAAAGAACGCTTCTTTCCCTTCCCAGGTGGACCGGTCTTCGTACCAGATGAAAAGCCCACAAAAAGAACCGGCTTCTCTATCTTGATAATGGACTCAAAAGTCACAAGCATATTCACCAACTCCTCAAGGGTCGGCTCCATCTTGTTCATGTTGAAGTTCACCACAAAAGGATCAAATGAGCTAGGCAATGACAACAGCAACACGTCGGTGGTTAGCTCCGAAGGCAATATCAAATCCATGCCAACGAGCTTGTCCACGAGCCCAATCATCTTCAGGCCATGCTCATGGACCGAGGCCCCATCTCGCATGCGCATAGTGATCAGCTCCTTGACGATAGCATGCCTAAGAGGCCGAGTCTGCTCACCAAAGAGCTCCTTGAGGTGCATATGAATGTCAGCAGCATTCTTTGCATCCTCAAAACGCCTCTGGAGCTCATCATTCATAGAAGCCTGCATATAACACTTGGCCTTCAAGTCATGGTCACACCAATCCTTGTAGGTCTGCAATTCCTCAGGAGTGCAGTCAGTCGGAGCCTTATCAGGGGGCGAGTCAGTCAGTGTATATGCAATCTTTTCCGAGTTCAAGACGATCTTTAGGTTTCTTAGCCAAGTGAGATAATTAGGTCCGGTTAATACGTGCTTTTCGAGTATGGCAGAAAGCGGATTGCGAATTGAAGACATTGTAAAATTTTGTACTTAAAAGTAAAACAGATAAATGTTAATGACTATTTAAAAATATTTAGTAAGATATAAAGTATGAACTTTTACTTTATAAATTTTCGCTCCCACTGTTTTGACATTTTCACTACCCTCTAGTGAAAACGGGAAATTCCTTTCCTCAGTAGGTACGTAAGGTCCAATTAGCGAATAATGAGTAATTAATTGACTTTAATTGCTAATTAATTATGTGACATACTTGTTTATTTGTTCTTTGAGATTTTTATTGTCATCATGCATAAAATGTAATTTTTAAGGATATTCGAGTTGCGATCGAGGAACGGAGAACGAGGGCTGAAAAATAAACAAAATTTTTTTTAAATAGTTGTTTATAATTATTTAAAATATGGGTGATACTTTTTATTTTTTTTGAAAACATAGGCTTTTGAGGTGATTTTATACGCCGAGACGTAAATTTTATCGGTGTTAGTTTTTCCACTGAAATACGAACTTTTTGGCAACCCGGCTAATAAATTCACATATTTAATAAAAGAAAAACTTTGTTATTATTTTATTTAAATCCTAATTTAACTAATGGGCTTAAATTTTAATGGCTTAATAGGCCTAAAGTCTAGTAGTGATCAAATTAGTATATAATATGTTAAAAATCCCAAAACCCTACACTTTGCAAAACAAAAATCGGCCACCTATTTTCTTATTCTGAAAACTCTCCCCCACACTCTCACAAACACACGAAACATCACAAAAAAAAAAAATCAGAGAAGGTGTCAAAGGGATTTTTCGAAGGGTTCTAGTGTGGGCAAGCCTTGGTTTGATCCGTTCTTCGTCGTCAACGATTATTCGAGCGTATTATACGCAAAGGCACGCCTTAATCTTCTTTTTCTTATCCATCATATCATATAATTGTTTAAATATTGGATGCATGAAGATCATAAAGTAACTCTCTGAAAGTTTCGGATTTCTGCACTCTTGTATGTTAAACTCATGATTTGAATTCCATAAACTGGCATATGCATGAATAAGGGGCTGCCATGATGTCTAGGTATGGTTAGGTAAGGTTTATACTTGTTTTTGAGTCACACACACACCACACATAAATCGGCTGTATCAAAGAAAGAAAAAGAAAAAACAAGAACATGCAGAAACCGAGAAGCGGCTGTCATAAGCATGGGGTTCGGTATTTGTTGTGCAGGGGCTAGGGCTTGAGTGGCTCGTTCCAGGGGCTAGCCAGGGACATGAGGGAGTCAGGGAAGAAGTCCTAGCCACGCTAGGACTCGCGCTCTAAGGCACGGAAGGAGTCCTAGCAAGCTAGGACTCCCACCCGAGAGAAAACACTACACGAGCGTGGGATAGTGTAGGCGTCCAGGAGTTGAGGGGCTCGGTTCGGGGGCCACGGGCTGGGTTAGAAGGAGTCCCTAGGGTCCTAAGCAAGTGCACTTGGGTTGGGTTCAAGGGTTGGGGGGCTGGCTGGAGCCACGAGTGCCATATTGTAGAGTCCTTCCTAAGTGTAACTCTCAGCCAAACATAGAGATTAGTGGGGCTGCTCGTTTTTGAGTTTAGGAGGGGTTCCTTGATGAAGTTAAAGTCCAGTAGGCTAATTTAAGATGTTTGGCAGGTTTTGGACCAACATGGTTCGGGGGTAACTCGTAAAAATCGGAAGTTGGCTCGGGGTTGAAATTTATGTGTCAAAATAGGGTTTTATGCAAAAAAAAATTGGAAAACGGCTCACGGGGGTCGAGTCGTGGTCCATAAGGGCTAAAATAATATAAAAAGACTAAATTTAGAATTAGAAATTTTGTATTAAATTTTGGGATTTTTCGGGATTAAAACACCGTCAAAACAATAAATTAAAGATAAATGAAAAAGTCTAATATTTATGCTAAATAAAATTATGGAAAAATTCAGGTAAGCTTAAATAATTATTTGGGACATGTTAGAGTCAAGAAATCAAGAAAAAAGTCGAAATCATAAAATGTCGAGTCCAGGGGTAAAACGGTCTTTTTACACCCAGAAATTAGTAAAGGTCATAGCAGGGTCCTAAATGCTGTTTTTATTATATTATGATTATTTTTAATTGTTGATGAAATTTTCATGATTAAATTATGATTTTAACTGTTTAAGGGATTTTATGATTCAAGGAAGACATGTTGCATGTTTGGTTTCAAAAACAAAAATGTAATGCTATGCATGATTTTTATAAGTGATGAGAATGTAAATGTTGAAGGAAGTGAAGTGATTGTAACTAATTCGTTAATGTTGGCGACGTCGTGAGGGTTATGGTCCCAGTAGGAGCCCGACGATCGTGTTTCAATCATTACGAATATGAGGTTATGAGGTTTGAGGTAAGAATGGGAATATCGTGAGGGGAGAAGGCCCCAGAGGGAGCCCATGTATGGGAGAAGGCCCCAGAGGGAGCCCCGACAATCGTATTCTATTCGATTATGATAGGCCAAGGCTCAGTTGACCGGTGAGAGTGTCGCTGATTTCCTCGCCGCCCAGTACTGCGGTTTCATGTAGATGGATCCATCGATTTTCATGTCATGTTGAGGGAAGTCACAATTAACTATCTGAATTCAACAAAGAAAAAAGGAAAAATGTTTATGATCATGAAAAATGTTTTATGTCATGTCATATTGAGGAAAAAAGGAAAAATGTTAAGGTTTATGAAATGCATCATGAAAATATTTATGAAAATGTTTATGTTCAAGTTTTTGCATCTTCATGAAAATGATATTTTAAGTACAAGTATTTTTCACTATTATATGTTGACTGTATTACGTATTACTTGTTATCAAGATTATGGTGTGTTGAGTCTTTAGACTCACTAGGTGTGGTGGATGCAAGTGGGATTGAGAGAGGTCTTGACGGGTGATTCTACTGGACTGTCGGTGCACACAACCCGAGGACCAGGGCTACATTTTCCGCATTACGTTTTATGATTAATGTTAAAGATTTTTAAGACTATTTATTTATGCATTTGAGAGATTTTTGAGAGGTTTAGTATGGGCTATTCTTTCCAAATTATTGCTTTTTAGGTTGGTAAACAGTAGACGATTTCAGTTTTATAACTATTTCATTGATTTCTAAAAATGCTGCTGGTTGATGTCTTATTTTAAAGGGCAAAATATTTTATTAAAAAAAAAATTCTAGTACTCTTAAAGCAATAAAAAGGGCAGACGTTTTATATTATAAGGTGTTGGGATTGATATCTGATTGATACTGTATTGCTGGGTATATTGATATTATTCAGATTTGGATCAGACGAATTGTTGATTTGTATATACTGATATTGTATTGACGGGGTTATTGAGATTGTATTGTTATGCCGTTGAAACATCAGTAGAGTGATATTAGTCAGATTTGCTATTGATTGAGATTGTATCGTTTTACAGTTGAAATTGATCAGATTATGTCTAGATTTGAGTACTGATCAGAACAGGTCTTGAATTGAGTTGTATATTGACACGGTGTATTCGATATTATCATTACCAGATTGAGTATGGACAGAATGAAATTCGAGACTTCGACTTCGTCAGACTGAGAAGAGAAAGGTATAAATTGATGTTGATGCGGGATTGCACAACTCTAATTATTTGCGATGAGTTTCCCAAAATCACATACTGAACTGTCATTGCCTCGATATGTTGCAATGTTTGAGATTGTTATGCTTATTTTATTGAATTATACTTAAGCAGATATTATGAGTAGAGTCGTTAAATGATGTGTCTGATAGGTTGGCAGAATATGTCAAGTCTTTGGCAGCCCTTCCAAGACAACGGACGTTTGGTCATATTGATATGGCATAAGAGTAGAGCAACTCCTATTGCAGATATTCGATAAAGAGACAGGACCAAAGTCCGTAATAAGAACGTACCGCCACCACGATCGGGAGAGTAGGTGGGAGATTGTTGCGTTCTTATTCAGATCGGGATCCCTAGATTAGAAAAGAGTCGAGTCAGAGTTTATGAGCCAGAGATTGTGAATCAGAGTTGATTTACAGTTTCGTATCATTTTATGTTTTCAGATTGAATACATGTTATTGATATCTATTTCATGCCTTTATATTTGTTTATATGATTGCATGTATACATGATTTATACTGGGATATATTCTCACCGGAGTCATCCGGCTGTTGTCTTGTTTGTATGTGTGCATGACAAAAGGTGGGACAGGTTCAGGGTCAAGAAAAAGATGAGAGACTACAGTTTAGCGTGGAGATCCGGACTCAGAAGTAGAATAGGATTCAGCATTTGATGTATATTGATTAAACCCTAGTTTGATGAAAAGAAATGTAGTACAAGACTTGTACTTTTATATTTACATGTGGATCAGACTGATTTCATTATGTTTCCGCTGTTGTAAAAAAAAAAAATTTAGACCCTGTGTATTTAGTTGATTTAATTATTTCCAAAAATGATTAAGAAATGAATTAGCGTCCTGGTCCCCACAACAGGTGGTATCAAAGCCTTAGGTTCCTTAGCCTGAGATAGAAAAGGGTGAGTGGGGTAGATTGAGTCCTTTTTCCTTACTTACTTATTGATACTAGCATGAGAATATTGTATTGTTATTATACTTATGTTCTTTGCTAGCATGAAAGCATGTTTTATTGCTTTGAAAGTACATGTTTACTTGATTTATTTAGTAATTGCAATGTGTACTTGTAAAGAATGAATCAGAACCAATTCTGGATCGGCAGTAAGATGATTAGATGAGGACTGAAACAGGTTTGTTGTATTTAGTTACTAATTCTTTTGGTATACAGATATACCTCCTCGAATAATTCGAGAACCGGGTAGTACTTCGAGTTATCAGATGGATGTGTCAGAAACTCCGATGGAAGCAATGTTGAAGAGATTTCAGTCATTCCAACCGCCGATTTTGAAGGGCACTGAAACATCAGATGATTGTGAGAGTTGGCTAGATGAGATAGGAATTCTGTTTGATTCGCTTGATTATCCGAATGAATGTAGAATTAAACTGATTGGGCACCAGTTACACGAGGTCGCAAAGAGTTGGTGGATCGCAACCAAGGAAGCCTTAGAACAACATGGTACAGTGATTACGTGGAAAATCTTCAAAGCTGAGTTTTATAAAATTTGTTTTATTTCTCTATTTGCAAGTTCAATTTGATCATTACTTTTTTTAGCATAATATGGGGTAGAAACTTTGTGTAATGCAATATATTCTTAATAAAAAGAAAATGATTTCTATTTTGAATCATAATTAACAGCGACTGAAATGTAGGTAAATCCAAAAGATAATGGAAATGGACCCATAAAATATATCCCCCAACTATCAAATATTTAAATAATTATGATTGGATTTAAGGCATCATGTTTTGTTTTGAAATTGATCCCACCTTCTGACAGTTTTCATAAGACTAGTATTTAACCCGTGCGATGCACAAGATAATATTATTATAAATTACTGAAACATGAATAGATATTTAAATTGAAAAAAAGATATAATAATTATAAAAACTAAAATAAAAACTTTTTTCCGCTAATTTTAAAAAAATTTCTTAAATACAACGCATGTCGATTAATTTTTTTGGCTAATAATCAATATCACATATAAAAAATTTAGATTGTGTTAGCCTAAGGCAATGATATGATGCTTATTGTGTTTAATGTATTGATGTCGACCACCAATCTTAATACATATTTAATTTTTTAATTTTCAAGAAGATATATATTATTATTTTTTAACATGTGATAATAAAAATATTTTTAAATCATATTCAATAAAATTAATGAGAAATTCTTTTTAACAAAATCAGTAATTTCGTCTAAATCCACATTCACAAACAATTTTGCGACATGACACGTGTTTGACACATTTGAATGATAATAATAATTGTTTCATCAATATTTTTATCCAAATGAGTTGTGATTTATCTACAAAATCACTTCATAATATACACAACAGCCTATTATTCCGAAAGAAAAATGAAACATGTGATCATAAGTAAATTATGTTTAAATCAGAAAGTTATTTTATTAAAATATATTATGTGTATTCCAAAACAATGTCAATAAATTTTATAAGGTGTCTTATAATAAGATGCGTACTTTCTTTAAAATTGGTTTAATCATTTCCATTACATGACATTTTATACTATCATGTATCCGTGAACTTTTTAATATAGAAGAAAATTTTCACATTAGTAATACGTAATAATTAAAATTTTGTACAAATAGGCAAAAATTCACATTTTATACTATCATGTATCTTTGTTTTTTTAGAAATGACTTTTTGACGAGTAATTACTATTTTTGCAAAAATTCTGCTTATATATATAAATATATATATATATATATATGAACATTGCAATCATTTGTATTTAAAATTTATTTATACAGTCTGTAATAAAAATTAAATATATCATAGTAACACAAATCATATCACAATTAAATTGATTGATATAATCGATACAAAAATTTTAAATAAATATAATACATAAATTATATATATATATATTTGAAAAATAAATGTGTATCTTTGAATAAAGACGAACAATAAAAATCCACATTGTAAGATTTTTGTAGCTGTTTTATTGCATGAAAAATGACCTCCACATGCTTCAGAATGACAAAATTTAATAACATTACTTACTTCATTGTCGGGTATGCATCGTCGAAAAATTTGGTCAGGACAATACTTAAACAAATAATGATCATCCAAATAAATATTTTTTACTTCTATCAAGAATTTATTCTTATCCTGTGAATTCCAATGAGAAAGCATTTTATTTGTCATAATAGAATTTACAATGTTAGCAAACCATGGCATAATAGTAGCATAAAACAACTGATCATCTGAAAAATTTTCATTTATTGGTATTTCATTATAAGATGATTAAGTCATTATTCTAGATAAATGATCTGCTACGACATTTTATTTTTCTTTTTTATCCTTATTTATAATATCAAATTTTTGTAACAATAAGATCCACCGTATTAATCTTGGCTTAGCATCTTATTTATTTGATAAATATTTTATGGCATAATGATCAGTGTAAACAATAGTAATATAAACAATTAAATAAGATCGAAACTTATATAATGCAAATACTACTGAAAGTAATTCTTTTTCAGTAGTTGAATAATTTATTTGGGCATTATTTAATGTTCTACTAGCATAATAGATTGCATAAGGTTTTCCTTCTTTTCTTTGTCATAAGACAAATCTTATAGCATAATCACTTGCATCACACATTAATTCAAATGATAAAGACCAATATGGAGGTTGTAAAATAGGTGATGTAATTAAAAGATTAATTATTTTTTAAAAAACATTTTCACATTTCTAAGTCCATTCAAATTGTATATCTTTTGTTAAAAGATTTGAAATTGGTTTAGATATTATGCTGAAATTATTTATAAACCTTCTATAAAATCCTGCATGAACCAAGAATGATCGAACTTCTTTGACTGTTTTTAGCTAAGTTAAATTAGCAATAACATCAACTTTGGCTTTATCAACTTCAATTCCTTTTTCAGATATCACATGTCCTAAAACAATCCCAGATTTAATGATAGAATGATATTTTTCAAAATTTAAAACAATATTTTTTTTCACATCTTTTTAATACTTCTACTAGGTTTTTAAAACAATTTTCAAATGAATTTCCAAAAACAGTTATATCATCCATGAAAACTTCTAAAAATTCTTCAATCATATCACTGAAAATATTTAACATACATATTTGAAAAGTAGCCGGAGCATTACATAAATCAAATTGCATTCTTTTAAATGCAAAAGTTCCAAAAGAGCAAGTGAAAGTAGTTTTTTCTTGATCTTCTAATTATATAGGTTTTTGATAATACCCCGAATACCCATAAAAAAAACCGTAATAAGAATTACATGCTACTTTTTCTAGAATTTGATCTAAAAATGGTAGTGGGAAATGATCTTTTCTAGTTGCATCATTTAATTTTCTATAATAAATACATATACGCCGACTAGATGAAATCCTAGCTTAAAATAACTCTCCCTTTTCATTTTTTACTACTTGTGTTGGACTTACCCATTTACTATCTGAGATTGGATAGATAATTCCAGCATCTAATAGTTTTAATACTTCATTCTTAACAACTTCCTTAATATGTGGATTTAACCTTCTTTGTGGTTGTTGATATATGTTGGGTGCAATAATTGTCCCTGCTTGATAGAGTGATCGAACCGTGGTGCTTGAGCTGCTGTGCGGTTTAAAAGATTTGAGTTGCACTATTACTACTAGCTATAAGTTTTGGTAAAGCGGTAAGTACTCGGTCCTACAATTGGTATCAGAGCCAAGGTCACAGGTTCGATTCCCTTTGATTGCAAGGAGCAATTATTGGGAGGAAGATTGTTGGGTGCAATAATTATCCCTGCTTGGTAGAGCGATCAAACCGTGGTGCTTGAGCTGCTGTGCGGTTTAAAAGATTTGAGTTGCATTATTACTACTAGCTATAGCTTTTGGTAAAGCGGTAACCACTCGGTCCTACAATATATTTTAGCATTTTCTTCCAAGTGTTCTATGTGTGCAAATTAAAGTATTTATACCTTTTATATCTTTCAAAGTCCATCCAATTGCATTTTTATATTTTTTAAGTAATTTAATTAAATCTTCTTCTTGATTTGGTAGAAGAGTAGAAGAAATTACAACATGTAATGTTTTATTTTCACCAATAAATACATATTTCAATTATAATGGTAAAACTTTTAATTCAAGTTTTGTATTATCATCTTCTTTAAAATTATTTTCAGATTCAAAACTTTACATTGAAAAAACTTCAGATTTGTTGATTTAAGTTTTTTTCTTGTATATTTTCTTCCACAATTGTTTCTATTTCATTATCATATTCATTTTCATTAATACTTGGTTGTTTACATAAATTGAATACATTAAGTTCTAGAGTCATGTTTTCAAAAGACAATTTCATTATTCTATTTCAAAAATTAATTAAAGCATTTTAAGTTGCTAGAAACGGTCATCCCAATATTATTGGAATTTCATTATGTACTTCTATTGGTTTAGTATCCAAAACAATAAAATCTACAGGATATATTAATTTATCAACTTGAACCAACACATCTTCTACAATACCTCTAGGTATTTTGACTGACCTATCCTTCAGTAAGAGAGTAACCAAAGTGAGTTTTAATTCTCCTAAATTAAGTTTTTCATAAACTGAATAAGGAAGTAAATTCACGCTTGCTCCCAAATCTAACAAAGCTTCTTTAATTTTATTTTCTCCAATAATACATGAAATTTTTGGACAACCGGGATCTTTATATTTTTAACTTGAATTATTTTGAAGAATAGAACTTACTTGTTCAGCCAAAATTCTTTTTTTCACATGCAATTTTAGTCAAGTTCCAAGTGAAGATTAAGGTTGCATAGGAAGGTACTTGTTTAATAGCATCTAATAATGGAATATTTATCTTTACTTGTTCAAAAACATCATAGATATCAGAATCACTTTTTTTTATGATTTGTTAATGCATGAGGAAATCGATATGAATCTGGTCGGGCATGGCATGCAAATGATTGGAAGGAGGATCAAAAATGTATTGCCTGGAGTCATGAGCAATCGATAAGACTTTACAAGCAAGGTTCCAAGCCTCGAAGGGTTCGTGATGCATGGAAATGAGCTTGGGGGCCATAGGATCATTGTGCGAGTGTTAAATGAAGAGGAAGGCAGAACGCTTTGCGCCAGGGCGGTCAAATCCTACCGCCCGAGCGCCAAACTTACTGTACAAGAAGTGATTCCAGAACACTCAGCACTCGAGCGGTAATATCTTACCGCCCGAGCACAACCTGTCCAGAAGAACCCGCGCCCGAGCGATAGAGTCCCGCTCCCGAGTCCGCCGCCTTGCAGATTTTAGATATGGAAACCATAGATTGCGATTTTGTTGTATTTAATTATATAATCCATTGTAAACACTAACTTTTAAATAATTCTTGAGTATAATCATATTTTGTGAGTTTTCTCTCAAATTTCAAAGCTTGGCTTTGTATACACCTTCGTGTGTTTCTCAAATCAAACTTATCAAAGCTTAACACCTTATGGCGTTAATCGATTGTTCTTCACTCGGAATTGTCAAAGACGAGTTCTTTGAAGGTTCGCTTGAATTTCAATTGTTTATTTCGTTAATATTTGTGCTAAATTCTTCGTAATTTAGAGGTGAATATTACAACGTTACTTGTGTCAAAAAGATCGGGATAGCACAACCGTTTCTTTGTTCATCGAATCGAGAGCGTGACTCCGTTTTGAGTGCGTTTGCTTTTCGTGGTCGAAGAATCGCATCATTTGGTATCAGAGCTTTTGGTTCCCTATGATTCAAGTAAGTTTATCATTTTTATTATCAGATATGTGTTTATCCTTCATTTGTTACCAGTTCTATCTTATCCTTTCGTTCTTCGTCTTTCGTGAATCTTTGATTCTCGAAATTTTCTGATTTTTTTCTTTTTGTTTTGAATGCACAAAGAATCCTTGTGCAAGAAATAAAATTATTACAAAAATTTCCAAAATTTGTCATAATTTGGTTTTGCTATTTTGTTCTATTATCTTGTGGAAGTCATATTCAAGTGTCTCTCACAATAAAAGTAAATATAATATATATATATATATATATATATATATATATATATATTGTGATATTATTTAGCATTGAATCTTGTTCTCTTTTGTGTGTCATATTCTAGTGACTCACACAATAAAAAAAATAATCTATTTTTTCAAATTTCTTGTTTTAGGCAGTCCGTGAAGTCAGTTTGCAAGTGTCGTGATGTTTGAACTTGTGAGTTTGATGCACACAAGCTACAAAGCATGAAAGCATACCTACAAGAGAATTCTCAAAATCGAGTGAAATACTTGAGGGCGAACATTTATTTCTTGGATTGACGTTCGAGGATTCACATCACGCCTAGGCGCTGAAGCTACGTAGGTGTAGCGCCTAGGCGCTAAATCTTCGGCTATACTAGCGCCTAGGCGATTGATTGTAGCGCCTAGGCACTTGGTTACTTATTCCAAGCTACGCGGCACTGCTTCCCTGCCGCTGGTCCATCCACCTTACTCCGCACTTAATGACATTCATATGGCCTCCAAAGTCACTCATATGCATCACGACTCATTCGATGCTTGGAACTTTGATTGCAAGCTCCTCTCAATTGCTTATGAGTCCATGCAATGCTTCCTTGGACCTCCTTTCAATCATTTGCACGCCATGCTTGGCCAGATTCATATCATTCTCCCCTTATTCAAAAATATTTTTCCTCAAATCTTGGCTACCTACACAAAAACGAAGCACATTAGTAATAAAAAGAATTAAATTATCTACATGCTTACCTTTCAAGACTAGTTGCTATCATTTGCTCGCACCAACCGCACTTGAAATCCCAACTTCACGGTTTCCTTTTACGTATTTATCTATTAATCCAGACGATAAATAACACATGACACCAGATTATAACAATAAGATATCATTAAGTATTACAAAAATCAGATTTCTCCCCTTCTTATACCTAGTTAACAACACAACAAATTCCATACACGTGTATGACCATAGCTCACTAGGAATAAGACGTAGTTCATGAACGATATAAGAATTTAGCTGAAATGTCAATCTCTTATATGCAATGCATGTTTCACAATCCCACTCAATATGCCTCTTTATATGCAGCCAACACATATAATCATGCATTTTATCAAAGCACCAAAATATGTCTCACTAGCACGTAACTCATGCAATAAATATTGAATGAAGAATTTTTTCTCCTTAAAATTGTATTCATTATAAATATAAAAATTCTTATATTCATTCATGGTCTTTCCAAAGCCATTATAAAGAAATATGAATCATTCAAATAGAGCACGCTACATGTACTACCCATGCAATCTCTTATCAAATCACGAGAATTTAAATCTAATGCATATAAACTCTCGTAGCAAACAAATCCCACCAACTTAGTAACTTGTGAGAAATAAAAACTCATAATAGGTACATACAACTTATCAATAGCCTCAAATCCGTAACAATCAAAGAATAATGATAAATTTACATCCGGCCTCTTAATCACCAAATTTGCAAACCTCGGCTGAAATATAACTATACTTGTATTTTTTTTGACATTAGAATTTTTTTTTCATCTTGCTACTCTCGGCTGAAATATAACTATACTTGTATTTTTTTTGACATTATTTAAAAAACACTCACCACCTAATTATTTGAAATACAAAGAAAATTAATTCAAAACATAAAAATGTAAATATCAACCAAACCTAAAATAAAAATTTTCAAAATAAAGCATAAACATCATAAGTTCAAGGTCTGGGGCGGTTGGCTAGGTCCTAGGAACAGAAACGTAGAGTCATACCATACTAGGAGATTCTCGGCCAAGCATGTGTCTGGTGCAATGCTTCGTGCGCGAGATCAAGGGGCTGTACTTGGCTGGGTTGGGTCTGGGCATGGCCCAGGGAAGGTTAGGGTCAATGAGGGGTCAAGTGGTTAAGGGCTGGAAGGGTCCTAGACTAGGTGGGAGTCCTATTTGTTCAAGGGAACACACGTGCACGCACATGCAGAAACGTGGGACAAGTTTCAGGAGGTTTTTGAGCAGGCCAGGACTGATGCTTTGGGCTGAGCTTGGATGGTAGGGTCCCTAGGTTGGTTGGCTAGGATTTGGCTTGAGGTGGCTTAGGCATGGCTCGACTAAATCGGGAGATGGCTCGGGTTGATCGGTTAAGGGTCAAAAACAAAAATAAAAAGACTAAAAGTAAATCCATGGGTCCACGGGGTGTGGCTCATGATTTGGAACGGTAGAATAAGTAATAAAAATGTTATGTTTAAAATTTGGGATCAAATAATGAGTTTTGGATTTATCCAGGATTTAATCGCCGCACGAAACGTTAATTAAAGAATTAATTGAAACTCCTAGATTTAAGCTTAATAAATTTATGGAAAATTATATTTAAGCTCAAATAATTATTAAAAGTCTAAGTTTTTAATTTGAGAATTTTATATTAAGGTTTGGTTTAATTCGGAATTAAAAAGCATTAATATGTTATATTTAAAGATTAATTTAAAAGTCCTTGATTTAAGCTAAATAAAAATATGAGAAAATTCCTGTAAGCTTAAAAAATTATTTGGGACATGTTAGAGTCAATGAAATTAAGAAAAAGTCAAAAAATTTACGTCTAGGGCTAAAGTGGTAATTTTACACCCGAAAATTAGTAAACGTCATGGCAGTGTCCTGAATGCTGTTTTATATGCTAATATGATTATTTTCCATAGTTATGGATGTTTATGAATTTTTATATGTTAAAATGTCAATTTTAAATAACTATGAATTTTTAGGATGTTAATGTATTTATTTTTAATGTTTACGGATTTTTAATATGTTAAAATGTTATTCTAATGTTTATGGTTTAATATGTCAAAATATTATTTTAAATGCTATGATTTAATATGTTAAAAATATTGGTTCTAAATGTTTATGGATGTTTTTATGATTTAATATGCCAAAACGTTTATTTTAAATATTTATGATTTAAATGTTTATTTTAAATGTTTATGATGTTAAAATGTTTATTTTAAAACGTTTATGGCTTTTTTATGATTTTTATATGTTAAAACGTTTATTTTAAATGTTTATGGATTTTTAGGATGTAATATTGACATTTAAAAGATATGTTGCATGCTTGGTTTAAAAGAAGGAACGTTATATGCATGTTTAATTTTTATTAAGTGATGAGAATACGAAACATTGAAGGAAATGAAGTAATTGTGGCTAAATATGTTGGAGATATCGTGAGGGTTATGGTCCCAGTGGGAGCCCGACGATCATATTTCCATTTATACGAATACGAATATGTTAATACGTTGGCCAAGGCTCAGTTGACCGGTGAGAGTGTTGCTGATGTCCCCGCCTCCCAGTACTGTGGTTTTATGTAGATGGATCCATCGCCCAATACGAATACGAACACGAGTCACAATTATCGATCTGAATTCAACGAAAGGAACATGAATATTAATATGAATATGTTGATACGGATATGGATAATGAATACGATATGTTTATGATGATACGAAAATGTTTACGAAAATGTTTATGAAAAGTTTATGAAAATGTTTATGTTTAAAGTTGATGCATCATTATGAAAATGTTTTTATTTAAAGTTTATGCATCATGAAAATGTTTACGAAAAATTTTATGTTTATGCATCTTCGTGAAAACGAAATTTTAAGTACAAGTATTTTTACGCTGCATGTGTTCTGTATATGTAGTACTCGTTATCAAGATTATGGTGTGTTGAGTATTTAGACTCACTAGGTGTGATTGATGCAGGTGATTATGATAATAATGTTAATGGAGGTCTTGATGGTTGAATTTGCTAGACTGAAGGTGCACATAACCCGAGGACCGACGCTAGTTTTCTGCACTAGTTATAATTTATGAATTTAAGTTATGTTAAAGACATTCTATGATTTTTTTTTATGTTATGAGAGATTTTTGAGAGGTTATAATATATGCTATACTTTTCAAATAATGTTTTTAAGTTTGGTAAACGTTTGACGATTTAAACTATTTTTCTTTGGATTTTTAAATATTAGGTGGTTGTTTATTTTTAAAATGGCGCAAGGTATTTTTAAAAAATATATATATATGTATATTTTCCAACCGGCAGAATTATGAGAAATTTGGGAAAAAAAATTCTAGTACAAGTTAAGAAATCGAGTAGCAGACGTTTCATTCGTGAAGCACTTTATTCCCGAATTAATTCAAATTTAATATTTTTTTTACAAATTTTAAACATAGACTTTTTATTTCCTAGGTTACCTTAGCGAGCCATGAGCCGTCCCCGTGGACCCACGGTTCGAACCTTTTCTCTTCTTCCTTGCCCTAACTCGATCCTAAGCCACTTCTCTCGAGCCATCTTTGTGTTTTTCTCGAACCACACTCGAGCCATCACCTAACCTGCCCTCCTAGGGACCCAACCAAACCCCCCTGAACCACGCATGAGCCCCCAACCCACGCGATAAGCCCCTACATACAAGAACAAGCCGCACGAGTTCCCTCACGTTATGCTCGAGCCACCATCGAGCCGGCCTGCACCAGCCCCTAACACAACCCCTAGCCATCCACCCTAGACCCTACGGGACCAACCCTAAACCACCCTGCCCTAGCCACGAGCCACCCCGTGAAGCACTCGCCCCTTGCGCGCGCATAGGAAGAGTCCCAACACATGCAGACTCTTACAGCTTGAGTCATAGCCATGCTAAGACTCTACTTGGCCCTCAAACACCGCCTGCACAGCGCCGAGACCATGCTTGGTCGAGCCCTGGTGAAGTCCTCTTCATGGCTGAGCCCTTACAGGCCATAATTCCAAGAAAACCCTAGGACACTACCCTCACCATGCACGCCCCCTTCTAGCTCCTGTCCAGCCATCGCCTTGTGCCTAAACGACACTTGTTCCATCCCTTAACGTCCTATGTTGGCAGTGTACTCGTCGGAAATCATAACCCGTTCGTATTTATGTAAAAACTTTCAAAACCTTACAAATAATCGTTGAAGCTTTTTAGAAATTTAAACTCGAATATTTTTTATGCAAACATAATTGAAACATGCATAATATGATTTGAATGTTGCGTAAAAGGATTTAGAAAACTGCTCATTTGCGTTCAAAACACTCAAATACACAATCGTCGGTGAGGAGCACGAGAAGGGACGAACGGGTGACGAAGAACCCTAACTTTTCCTCCTCAAAATTTTCGAAAATATGTGGTGATGTGTGTTGTAACGATCATGGGCCATTAGGCTGAACCAACATGGACCTCGGCTCATACCCATGCACCACTACTGATCATGGGGCAAGGCCCATGTGGGGACTCGGACGCTAATCATCTTCTTAATCATCTTTGGGATTTAATTATCAATTAAGATAAACATGGTCTAAAATTTTTTTCTTTTTTAAAAATGTAAATGCGGAACGTAATGGAATGTAACTAATATACATCCAGTATATAAGTACAATAATGTACAACAATTATTCAAACTAGTCTAAGGTTCAACTACTAAGTTTCAAGTATTAATCCAAGTCTACAGTAAGTCCGGAATCACCACTCTAACTCATCTTCTCTCATCATCTTCTTGAACCCGATCCTGTCCCACCCGTTATCATGCACACATACAAAACATGACAACAGCCGGATACTTCGGTGAGAATAAATCCCAGTATAAAACATGTATGCATGCATGTCATGCAGTTTAATACAAATCATAACACATAATCAGTAATTATGACACATTAGTGAATACAGATAAAACAATCTGACTCTTACTCTTTAACTCGACTCGTATCTAAGTCTAGGGATCCCGGTGTGAATAAGATGTAACAGGTCTCCCACCTACTCTCCCAATCGGGGTGGCGTTACATCTTATTCCTAAACTTCGGTCTGGTCTGTATCGAAATCTACAATCGGAGTGAATCTGATCCGAAGCATCGATATCACCGAACGTTTAGAAAATTGGCGTATCTACCAATGACACTCCTATCTCAGTACATATATATAAATCAATATAAAGTACAAACAGAACAAGTATGTGATTTTGTTGGGAAACTCAAATTGAATCTCATTTGAGTTGTGTCTTCCCCAAACAAAACATGAATTATACATTTGTCTTCCCGGTCTGACGAAGACGAAGTCTTGTATTCCAATCTGTCCATACCCAGTCTGGCAATGACAATCACATAAATACAATATCAGTATATAATTCGATTCAAAACCTGTTCTGATCAATACTCAAAACAGTATATAATCTGATCCATATCTGAACAAGGTACAATCTAATTCATATCAACGATATCATCGAAATCATTACTGAATCTGATCACTCTAAATCAACTAATGTTTCGACGGCATAACAATACGATCTCGATATCCCCGTCAATCTCAACATCACAGATATAATATCAGAATTCATAATCAGTATCAGTACAATTCACAATCTCAATATCTGTACACTTAAGATCAGTAACAACACAACTCTGATATCAAATCCCAATCAATATCTTTCGAAAATCATAACAATTGTATAAACAGTCTATTCTTTAATCTGACTTCAGTTATACAATGCCTACTGTAGCAGAAACACTATATCTGATTCATATTCAATTCTGACAATATCATAATTTCAAATCGTGTCTAAACGTAACAAAACTTACGTCCCGTTGTAGCCTGCAGTTGATAGGAACACAGTACTGTAGTCGGATTCGAGTTCTGATAATCGGATTGAACAAAATCACAAGTCTAAGGTACGATGAGGCTTTGGGGAATTTCTGAAGCTTACCTCGTTTCTTGCTGAAGATTAAGGAAGGAAAGATGAATCATATATATATATTGCATGTAAAATTGTACGTGGCTTCTCCAGAATTTGCCAAAAAACCTCTCGCGCATATGCGCGCCCAAGCCCCGCGCATATGCGCGAGATTTATTATCTCGGCGCTTGTGTCTCAACCGCTCGCGCATATGCGCGCCCATCGTCGCGCATATGCGCGAGACCTACTATCTCGTGCATCCACTTACTCGCGCATATGCGTGCCTTCCGCCGCGCATGTGCGCCGAACCCTCTGGACGTTCCGTGCATATGCGCGCATTCAAGCCGCGCATGTGCGCCGAACTCTCTGGACGTTCCGCGCATGTGCGCGCATGGTTCTGTCTTCCTCGCGCATGTGCGCCCATACATGTCGCGCATGTGCGCGGGGACTTTTCTTGCACAAAATGTCAAATCTTCTTTCGGCTCTCCCGGTCTGATCCGTTTCATCTATAATCATCTCAATTAATAAATAAATCATTTCAGATTAATCTCATATTACATTAATAAAATCTCGGGCCTTACAGCCCATGTTGGTTCAGCCTAATGGCTCATGATCGTTACAAATAAAGGCGCATTTTTTTGTAACGATCATGGGCCATTAGGTTGAACCAACATGGACCTCGGTCCATACCATGCACCACTACTGGTCATGGGTCGTTAAAATGATACTATTGATCATGGGCCGATGCTCATGTTGGTTCAGCCTAATTGCCCATGATCGTTACAAAAAAAGGCGCCTTTTTTTTGTAAGGCGCCTTTTTTTGTAACGATCATGGGCCATTAGGCTAAACCAACATGGACCTCGGCTCATATCATGCACCACTACTGTTCATGGATCGTTAGGATGGTCCAGCATGGGCTGAGGCCCAAACCCATGCACCGTCACTCATAGAATATTGTTGCGACTTTGATTGTTGCACTCCCAAGAGCAGGTTGTCCACAAGTAGTATAATTCGGTGAATCCAAATATCGTATCCACAGGGAAGCTAAGGTAATTACAAGTCCACTACAATATCTTTTTGTTTTTTTTTTGTTTTTTTTCTTTAATGGTTTGAATCTTTAATTGGTAATTTTTAATTGTTCAAATTTTAATTCAAGTAGTTGAGATTAAAGGATCCACTCTTGATATTTTAATAAAGTTAACATTAATGAACATTATTGAAATCCACTTAATAAAATGGTTCCAATATATATTAAATAATCATATTTTTATTATGTTATATATTATTATCTTATAAGTATATAATATATACCAAAACTTGTAAATGTTGTCAAGTATTTATTGTGCTATATATATATTTGTAAACACTAAATCAAGGTTCCCACTTTAAATGGTTGGTAAAACCAAACAAACATTTAAATGGTACCAAGAAATTAATAATATGATATTAATAAATAATAAATCAAGACATCAACTTTAAATGGTTGGTAAAACCAAACAATTATTTAAATGGTTCCAAGAATTTAGTGTAACATATAGCAAAAATAAATCAAAACTCCCACTTATAAGTAGGGTATAATAATACTTAAAGAAATAAAAATAACATAAACAATAAATAATTATTAAATAATATAAAACATAGATTCTTACATTTTAATAACCTTATTATCATGCCAAGAGTTTCACATTTTCATCTCAACTTTGGGAAGTTAGCTACTCATTATTCAAAGTGTAAAACTTTGAATATGAATTTAACATGCTAATTATATTTAAATGAAGAAATAAAAGAAAAACAAAGAGAGAAATATTATGAACTCAAATGTTTGTTCATAAAATGAGGGATATCCCAATACATTACAATGCACCCCTATTTATAGCCAAATTTGGGGAGACAACCACAAATAAAATATTATTTTTTACACATAAGTCTTCATTGGTGTTCCAAGAAATTAATATTTTAAAACACATCACTTTTGAAAATCTTCCCATCTGAATTTTCTTCTCCACATAAAATAAAACATGTAGATATCTGAGTTGTTTGAATTGTGGTATTTTTTTTTAACCATTTGACAAAGTAATTTGAGAGATATGGTCAAAATACTAAAGCATTGTAAAACTGCCACTTCTTTGATAACTTTAATTGTTGCTTAATTTGATCCCACTTGTGAGAAGATTTTTATCTTATGCATGCCACCAATATTGTAGATATTACCATCAACTTTCTACAGGTCCAAGAATCATCTTAATCCCATTTGCAACGCCAAGTTTATTCTTGTTTTATCGAACCTGTAAAAATAGTAAAAACTTATAATTACACAACAACTTATATTTTATACAATTTATTATAAAACATATAATATTTAAACATTTAATAAAACAAAAACTATATATTTATATTATAAAACATTTAATTAATATACAATTTTTTTATCTTATCACACTCCCCAACCAGCTTATTGCTAGTCCCTAGCAATTTAAGCGTTAATAGCAACACAAAACATATTGATTAATTTAAATAGAAATATAATCAGAACTATCCAAGTGTTTAAATTAAATTTGAAAACTGTCAAAGTAATATCAAGATCATTATAATTATAATTTATGAAATAATATGAACTGATCAATTCAAAGCTTATTTTCAGGTAGTTAAATGTACATGGCCTTCAGAAATTCCTACTAAGAGTCTCAACTCCATATCCTCACATGTTAATAAATGTTTCAATTTATGGGAATGATTTCTCTCATGGAGTTGGAATACAGATAAATGCTCAGGAAAATGGTTTACAGAATGCAGACAGACAAACGAGCCAAACTAATCAAAAGATAAGAAATCCATTGATTCAAAATCCAGTTGTTCTTATTATATATTTTTTTCCTGATTTTTTTTTTACATCATGGAATCAGACTAAGTTTATGCTTCTTGACCACATATTTATTTAATTTGTACAATGTATTTCTCTCTTTCTTTCTTTGTTTTTTTCTTTTTTATTTGTATTTTTATGAGAGATAAATGGGTCGCAGCATATAACTTAGAAATTACATAAATTTTCAACATCTTTCTTTTTTTTTTTTTTTTACAGGAAATATTACTTTTTTTTTTCAAAATAAGAACACAAGATCTAAACAATAGATAGCCTCTCTGATGATCAATAAAGGCTCGCAAGCTGTTTTCTCAATCCTCTCCACTCGCTCACAAAATATGTGTGAGTTTAAAAAATTTAGGCACTCTTATCAGGTATATCTTGGGCCATATACTTTAATAACTTATTTTATCACAATGGTTAATCATTCAAAAAGATTTCATAAATCATATTTTTATAGTGATCAAAATATTAAAATTGACTTTTTTTTTCAAATAAAAATTTAAACATCCTTAGATAGATTATTACAATTTCTAATCTAAACCTTTCAAACATGTAATGTATGATATTTTTGCAAAAATTACTAAGATACAAACAATAAACATGTTTTTATTTTAAAATAATTTTACATGTTTTTATTTTAAAATAATTTTTTTTTTTAATTTTTAAGTTTGTTCTCCCCCCAATCAGAATATGACATTGTCACTAATGTCAAAATAACTATTAATAAAGAGTACATAATGAAAGAGATATCACCTGGAATTTTATTGAAGATAACAAACTGAAAAACGCAAACCAATCCACGATTTTTGAATCAATGATCCAACTTTCTTTTCTTACTACTTGATTGCGACCAATTGATATTTGTTATCATCGGATCAGGCTTATGAACAAAAGCTTCCAAATCATCAATTAATTGGTCGGAACTGTCATAATAATTATTGATATTCAACAAGCCCACAGGTTTATTATGGATATTAAGTTGTGCCCAAGAAACAGTGTGAAAAATTTCTTCTAATGTACCAAAACCACCTGGTAGTGCGATAAAAGCATCAGAATTTTCAATCATTTTGGTGATTCTTTCATACATAGAAGAAACTTTTAATTCCTCCACAATCGTAACACCTGTAATATTTCCTTCAGCTAAAGCTGTAGGAATAATACCTAAAACCTGACTACCTCCAAGATGAGCAGATGTTGAAATAGATCCCATTAACCCAATATTACCTCCCCCATATACCAAGTGAATTTTTCTCTCAGCCAATATCTTTCCAAGATTATTCGCTGCTTCTACAAATACTTCATTTTTTCCAGAACTCGACCCACAAAATACACAAATATTTTTCAATGTTTGTGCAGAGGATCCAACCATGTTTTTACTTTCTTTTTGGTCTGCGAAAATAGAGAAAAAGATGAGATATTTTATAGGGGTAATATATTATCATGACAAAACTATGGGTCATAGCTGTAAGCAGAATAATCAGAATAAACAGTAAAAATAATAATGACACACAATGCATATAAACAGTAGTGTGATTGTGGCTCACAATTTTCCTTTGGTTTTACGTCCAGAAACGGCTTCAACGCCTTCTATGAGTCGAGGATATGCTTCCCATCCAATTTACTTATAAATTGGCAAACAGGGTCTTTTTTAGTCGGATTCCCAAGACTATGACGCTCATCTTGAAATTGTTTCCATTAACGGAGAAGTTCAATTTGCACATATCCACTAGAATGCGTCTCAAGAGTCAATAAGATGTTATCTAAAGACTCCTTACTCAGCCCATTCTTAATGAAACTAATTTTATCTTCTCTGTTATCGGAAACACATCCCAAAGATCTGCATCGTTTGTCACAAGTCCATCTTGCACACTTATGACAAACCCCTAACCTTTTGGCCCTTCGTTTTTTCGCGTAAGTGCTTTTTCCTAATCCAGACAAATACCGAATGAGCAATGATTATGGAACTTCTCCTCCTAATCGGGCCTTAGCTTCTATTACAAGACGAATATCTTCTAGAATTCCTTTTTGCATTAACAATCTCAATCTTTCACACCTACCTGCATAAATTTTTCTTAGAACATTTTCAGAAACAGAAGGAAAATATTTACAAATTTTTGAGAGATTTTCATGCATTTTGAAAAGAAAAGAAATGATTATTTTTTTATTTTTGTATCATCAATTGTGGGAAACTGATTTAACCAACTATGAGAGTCACGGAGTACAGTTATCCACCATTTAATCGGGAAAATAAAAAGATTAAGGAAGCCTGAAATAAAAACAAACAAAATTAAATGCAACATAAAAATTTAAGGATCAAAAAAGGAAATAAACTCTTCCTGAAAGATTTCATTTTCCAAAAATGGTTTAAGCCTTTGTCCATTCACTTTAAAAACATCACCATTTTTAGGATTTTCAATATCCACAGCTCCATAAGGATACACATGCTTTACAACATATGGGCCTGTCCATCTTGATCGTAATTTTCCTGGGAATATGTGAAGTCGAGAATTATAAAGCAAAACTTTTTTACCAATCTCAAAAGATTTTCTAAGAAATGTTTTATCATGAAATGATTTGATTTTTACTTTATAAATCCTTGAATTCTCATACGCATCATTTCTGAGTTCATCAAGTTCATTAAGTTGCAATTTGCGCAATTTGTTGCAATCATCCATGCTTGAATTAAAAGTTTTGATCGCCCAAAAAGCTTTATGTTCCAATTCCACAGGCAAATGGCAATGTTTTCCGTAAACCAACCTATAGGGAGACATATTCAATGATGTTTTAAAAGCTGTTCGATATGCCCAAAGTGCATCATTAAGTCGCAGAGACCAATCTTTTCTATTTGAGTTAACAGTTTTTTCCAAAATTTTCTTTATCTTCCTATTAGCTAATTCAACTTGTCCATTTGTTTGAGGGTGATAAGGAGTAGTTACTTTGTGAGTAATATCATATTTTTTCATTAATGAAGCAAATGGTTTATTAACAAAGTGAGTTCCCCCATCATTTATCATGGCTCGAGGAATTCCAAATCCTGGTTTCTTCCTTTCTGATTTCACCTGTTGGCAATTCAAACATCTGGATACAAAATCTGCAATATTTGATTTCATCTGTTTCCACCAAAACTGTTTATTCAGATCATTGTACATTTTTCTGCCACCAGGATGAATACTAAAACGACTACAGTGTGCTTCTGTCAAAATCTGTTGTTTCAAGTCTGAAAAAGATTATTATTCACATATAACACATTATCACGAACCTGATATTCTGATCGATGTCCTGATCTGATCATTGCAATCGAATTATGAACATTCTGATCGACTTTTTGTGTTTTTTTAATTCTAAAAATCAATTCTGGTTCAACTTGAATTGTATAAAGTCTCAAAGGTTGACAATCTGTCTCAAATACTAATCCAGAAAGACAGCAATCTTCAATCAAATTCGAGACACCAATCATCGATAGAGATAACGAACATACCTTTCGACTCAGTGCATCAGCTGCTGAATTTGATTTCCCGGGGTAGTATTTGATTTAACAATCAAAATCTTTCAACAAATCAAGTGGTACGACTTTGATTGTTGCACTCCCAAGAGCAGGTTGTCAACAAGTAGTATAATTCGGTGAGTCCGAATATCGTATCCATAGGGAAGCTAAGGTAACTACAAGTCCACTACAATGTCTTTTTGTTTTTGTTTTTGTTTTATTTTTCTTTTAATAGTTTGAATTTTTGATTGGTAATTTTTAATTGTTCAAATTTTAATTTAAGTAGTCGAGATTAAAGAATCCACTCTTGGTATTTTAATAAAGTTAACATTAATGAACATTATTGAAATTCACTTAATAAAATGGTTCCAATATATATTAAATAATCATAATTTTATTATGTTATATATTATTATCTTATAAGTATATAATATATACCAAAACTTGTAAATGTTGTCAAGTATTTATTGTGCTATATATATATTTGTAAACACTAAATCAAGGTTCCCACTTTAAATGGTTGGTAAAACCAAACAAACATTTAAATGGTACCAAGAAATTAATATTATGATATAATCATATAACAAATCAAGTCATCCAGTTTAAATGGTTGGTAATACCAAACTAACATTTAAATGGTTCCAAGAATTTAGTGTAACATATAGCAACAATAAATCAAAACTCCCACTTATAAGTAGGGTATAATAATACTTAAAGAAATAAATATAACATAAACAATAAATAATGATTAAATAATATAAAACATAGATTCTTACCTTTTAATAACCTTATTATCATGCCAAGAGTTTCACATTTTCATCTCAATTTTGGGAAGTTAGCTACTCATTATTCAAGGTGTAAAACTTTGAATATGAATTTAACATGCTAATTATATTGAAATGAAGAAATAAAGAAAAAGCAAAGAGAGAAATATTATGAGCTCAAAGGTTTGTTCATAAAATGAGGGATATATCAATACATTACAATGCAACCCTATTTATAGTCAAATTTGGGGAGACAACCACAAATAAAATATTATTTTTTACACATAAGTCTTCATTGGTGTTCCATGAAATTAAGATTTTAATACACATCGCTTTTGAAAATCTTCTCATCCGAATTTTCTTCTCCACATAAAAACAAACATGTAGATATCTGAGTTGTATGAATTGTGATATTTTTTTAACCATTTGACCAAGTAATTTGAGAGATATGATCAAAATACTAGATCATGGTAAAACTGCCACTTCTTTGGTAACTTTAATTGTTTCTTAATTTGATCCCATTTGTGAGAAGATTTTTATCTCATGCTTGCCACCAATATTGTAGATATTAACATCAACTTTCTACAGGTCCAAAAATCATCTTAATCCCATTTGCAACGCCAAGTTTATTTTTGTTTTATCGAACCTGTAAAAAATAGTAAAAACTTATAATTACAGAACAACTTATATTTTATACAATTTATTATAAAACATATAATATTTAAACATTTAATAAAACAAAACTATATATTTATATTATAAAACATTTAATTAATAAACAATTTTTTATCTTTATCACACTCCCCAACCAGCTTATTGCTAGTCCCTAGCAATTTAAGCGTTAATAGAAACACAAAACATATTTATTAATTTAAATAGAAATGTAATCAGAACTATCCAAGTGTTTAAATTAAATTTGAAAACTGTCAAAGTTATATCAAGATCATTATAATTATAATTTATGAAATAATCTGAACAGATCAATTCAAAGCTTATTTTCAGGTAGTCAAATGTACATGGCCTTCAGAAATTCCTATTAAGAGTCTCAACTCCATATTCTCACAGGTTAATAAGTGTTTCAATTTATGGGAATGATTTCTCTCATGGGGTTGGAATACAGATAAATGCTCAGGAAAATGGTTTACAGAATGCAGACAGACAAACGAGCCAAACTAATCAAAAGATAGGAAATCCATTGATTTAAAATCCAGTTGTTCTTATTATATATTTTTATCCTGATTTTTTTTTTACATCATGGAATCAGACTAAGTTTATGCTTCTTGACCACATATTTATTTAATTTGTACAATGTATTTCTCTCTTTTTTTTTCTTTTTTTTATTTGTATTTTTATGAGAGATAAATGGATCGCAGCATGTAATTTAAAAATTACATAGATCTTCAACATCTTTCTTTGTTTTTTTTTCTTTCTTTTTTTCCAGGAAATATCAATTTTTTTCAAAATAAGAACACAAGATCTAAACAATAGATAGCCTCTCTGATGATCGATAAAGGCTCGCAAGCTGTTTTCTCAATCCTCTCCACTCACTCACAAAATATGTGTGAGTTTAAAAATTTTAGGCACTCTTATCAGGTATATCTTGGCCATATACTTTAATAATTGATTTTATCACAATGGTTAATCATTCAAAAAGTTTTCATAAATCATATTTTTATAGTGATCAAAATATTAAAATTAACTTTTATTTTTTTTGTCAAATAAAAATTTAAACATCCTTAGATAGATTATTACAATTTATAATCTTAACATTTCAAACATGTAATGTATGATATTTTTGCAAAAATTACTAAGATACAAACAATAAACATTTTTTAATTTTAAAATAATTTTTTTTTAAATTTTTAAGTTTGTTCTCCCCCCAATCAGAATATGACATTGTCCCTAATGTCAAAATAACTATTAATAAAGAGTACATAATGAAAGCGATATCACTTGGAATTTTATTGAAGATAACAAACTGAAACAAACACAAACTAATCCACGATTTTTGAATCAATGATCCAACTTTGTTTTCTTACTGCTTGATTGCGACCAATTGATATTTTTTATCATCGGATCAGGCTTATGAACAAAAGCTTCCAAATCATCAATTAATTGGTTGGCAGTCGAAGCACAGATGAGCATCCGTCGTGAATTTTCTGAAATGAAATTCTGTTCCACAGCTTTATCAAGAAATGTCAACAAACTGTCATAATAATTATTGATATTCAACAAGCCCACAGGTTTATTATGGATATTAAGTTGTGCCCAAGAAACAGTGTGAAAAATTTCTTCTAATGTACCAAAACCACCTGGTAGTGCGATAAAAGCATCAGAATTTTCAATCATTTTGGTGATTCTTTCATACATAGAAGAAACTTTTAATTCCTCCCCAATCGTAACACCTGTAATATATCCTTCAGCTAAAGCTGTAGGAATAATACCTAAAACCTGACTACATCCAAGATGAGCAGATGTTGAAACAGATCCCATTAACCCAATATTACCTCCCCCATATACCAAGTGAATTTTTCTCTCAGCCAATATCTTTCCAAGTTTATTCGCTTCTTCTACAAATACTTCATTTTTTCCAGAACTCGACCCACAAAATACACAAATATTTTTCAATGTTTGTGCAGAGGATCCAACCATGTTTTTAATTTCTTTTTGGTCTGCGAGAATAGAGAGAAAGTTGAGAGATTTTATAGGGGTAATATGTTATCATGACAAAACTATGGGTCATAGCTGTAAGCAGAATAAACAGTAAAAATAATAATAACACACATGCATATAAACAGTAGTGTGATTGTGGCTCAAAATTTTCCTCTAGTTTTACGTCCAGAAACGGCTTCAACGCCTTCTATGAGTCGAGGATATGCTTCCCATCCAATTTTCTTATAAATTGGCAAACAGGGTCTTTTTTAGTCGGATTTCCAAGACTATGACGCTCATCTTGAAATTGTTTCCATAAACAGAGAAGTTCAATATACACATGTCAACTAGAATGCGTCTCAAGAGTCAATAAGATGTTATCTAAAGACTCCTTACTCAGCCCATTCTTAATAAAACCAATTTTATCTTCTCTGTTATCGGAAACACATCCCAAAGATCTGCATCGTTTGTCTCAAGTCCATCTTGCACACTTATGACAAACCCCTAACCTTTTGGCCCTTCGTTTTTTCGCATAAGTGCTTTTTCCTAATCCAGGCAAATACCAAATGAGCAATGATTGTGGAACTTCTCCTCCTAATCGGACCTTAGCTTCTATTACAAGACGAATATCTTCTGGAATTCTTTTTTGCATTAACAATCTCAATCTTTCACACCTACCTGCATAAATTTTTCTTAGAACATTTTCAGAAATAGAGGGAAAATATTTACAAATTTTTGAGAGATTTTCATCCATTTTGAAAAGAAAAGAAATGATTTTTTTTATTTTTGTATCAGCAATTGTGGGAAACTGATTTAACCGAATATGAGAGTCACGGAGTACCGTTATCCGCCATTTAAACGGGAAAATAAAAAGATTAAGGAAACCTGAAATAAAAACAAACAAAATTAAATGCAACATAAAAATTTAAGGATCAGAAAGGGAAATAAACTCTTCTTGAAAGATTTCATTTTCCAAAAATGGTTTAAGCTTTTGTCCATTCACTTTAAAAACATCACCATTTTTAGGATTTTCAATATCCACAGCTCCATAAGGATACACATGCTTTACAACATATGGGCATGTCCATCTTGATCGTAATTTTCCTGGGAATATGTGAAGTCGAGAATTATAAAGCAAAACTTTTTTACCAATCTCAAAAGATTTTCTAAGAATTGTTTTATCATAAAATGATTTGATTTTTGTTTTATAAATCCTTGAATTCTCATACGCATCATTTCTGAGTTCATCAAGTTCATTAAGTTGCAATTTGCGCAATTTGTTGCAATCATCCATGCTTGAATTAAAAGTTTCGATCGCCCAAAAAGCTTTATGTTCCAATTCCACAGGCAAATGGCAATGTTTTCCGTAAACCAACCTATAGGGAGACATATTCAATGATGTTTTAAAAGTTGTTCGATATGCCCAAAGTGCATCATTAAGTCGCAGTGCAAAGGCCCTCGAACTACTTGCTTGAAAATTTGCGGAAAATTAAAATTTTATTTTTTTTTTTTTAAAGAACTTAATGGCCTCGCTCATAAAATCACTAGTGAAACAAGTTCAATATTTCAAAATAATTGCAGCGGAAGAAAATAAAGTTTGCCAAAAATCACAATTTAAAAATATCCAACAACTGATAAAATTGTTTGCGGAAAAACATAACAACTGCTGCACTGAGGTCCTCGGGTGCCACTACTGCCGACCCAAGCTGGCTCACTGGTCCCCGCCCTCGGCCCTGGCCTCATCAGTACCTACAACAATCAAGTCTAGTGAGCCTAAAGACTCAGCATGCATAAATCGCAGGTAACGAGTAAAAATCTGAATTTAAAATATGCATGGGATAAAATATCCTGTCCTGAGGCATACTGAAAATAATCTGTACTGAGCAATTATAATACGTGCATAACTGAACTGGAAATCACTGTAAAAATATTTGCTCCTTGGAGCCTGTACTGAAATAACTGGTAAAATTTTCTGTTGAGATTATGTTTTACGCCTGTGGCCACTGCACTAAGCTGAACTGATCGGTAACTGGCTACCGGGGAGGCTGAAACTGATCTGAGCTGGCCGGTCACTGGCGACCGGGTGGTACCATACTGAACTGATCGGTCACTGGCGACCGTATAAAAATAACACTCCCACATAGTGAATGAACCACAAGCCATATCGCATAAATCTCAAAAATAATCATTTTCTGTTTAATGCACGTAAAATAATTAACTGGCATAATGAAAAATCCTGTAATTTTACCAACTGGATTGGATTGGATCGTTCCCAGGCTCGCTGCAACCTAACTGTGCCATGAAAAATATGCAATAGTTTAAACATGACCAACTATGCAATTTACGTTCAAAAGATGCGACTATGACGCCTAATGACTTCGCATTTAATCATGACTCCGAGCCAACCTGAACCGACACTGAACTGACGTATAGTCATGATTAAAATACGCTGAAAAATCATAAAATAATGTTCCTAAAATGATAGGGTCGAAATCTAGGTGGAATGGAGGCCAAAACACGAAACGCTCTTTCGAGAGTCAATTTGGCACATTGCACCGTAAATTCTCGTACGACCTCAAAAATGATCCAAATGACAAACGGTCAAAAACATGACCTTCCTAACTCAATGAGGCACTGTCCAGTCCAAGGCCATGGGCTAAAAGCCAACCAAGAACTCGAACGAGCCTCTGAACCGACACAGCAACTTGCTGTAATTTCCAGCAGCTGCGACCTAGCTTGCATCGCGTCGTTTGCGAGACTTTTGGCCATTGGGGCTTGAACCACCGACCAAAGCCTCTCCACAACGTCCCAAGGAATGATTTGAACCATGGCTAAGGGCCCTAGGCCAGCCACAATTTGCCTCATTCCAGCAACCACCCGAAAGTTCTCACCGAGGGCCCTCATGCGTGCGTGTGTAGTGTTTATGCTATGTTCGATGTCTTGCGTCGTTCCAGTGGCCATTTGATTGACCATGGCACGATCTAGACATCTAGGAGCATGATATGAACCGTGGCTAAGGGCCATAGGCCAACCAAGATCCACACCAAGCCAACCAACTCGAAGTACATGTGCTGTCAAAACCAAAGGGGCCGAGAGGGGAGGGGGCTGTTTTCACGTTTTGATTAAAAACCGAGGGGCCATGGACCAAGCCACCAAAAGGGAAACTTAGTCACGTCTTAGACATGCTAGGGAAGTGATCCAACCATGGCTATAGGCCCTTGGGGCAGCCAAGATCAGATCCTTCCTCCTTGACATCCAAATTGAATTTTCGAATCACATTTCTGCACCTATGGGGAACTTGCTGTCATTTCAGTTTTCCAGCAAGTATGGGGCTGGTTTGAATGGACCAACATGGTCCTAATGCATCCTACTACATGTATACAAGCCGCCTTGGGAGCCTGGAGTCGATCCAATACCTGAAACCATCAAAACTCAGAAAAACGTGAAGCTTGTCAAGGGAAGTCGAAAATTCTGCATGTGTGTTCCAAAATATTTTGACATGGATCTCGATTTTTGCTTGCTAAAACATGATCATGTAGTGAAAAATAAATAATAATATGACTTGATTGAGGTTTGAAAGAAATCTAGACATGCCTGGTTTCGTTTTGAAAGAAAACGAACGAAACAACGACGACGCGGCACGGAGGAGGTGGAGCGCTTCTTGTCTACCTTTCTTGAACTCGATTTTCTTGCCTTCCCTCTAGCTAAGACTCACGATTTTTCTACACTGAAAATGGATCTAAATGGTGCTGAATTCGGTGGTGAGGGAGGGAGAAAATGGTTGGGGAGTGAGATAAGATGGGTGCAAAATATAAGGAAGGATCAAGACCAAGTCCACTCCCTTTTGAATTTGAATTTTGAATTATGGTTTGATATCAAATGAGTTGGTGGATGCTTCTAGGAGGTGGTGGCCGAAATTTATCTTGATTCTATACTAGGATATGTCCATTTATTTAATTAAATTGTGCTCCCAAAAATCCTAGAATTATCCTACTAATTACATGCAAAGAATTGGTCAAAGTTGATGAGTTGGAAAATGAATCTTCTAGCACTAAGGGTGGCCGAAAAATGCATGATAAAATAAAGGGAAATGTTGATTATCTAGTCAATTAATAATCCTTGAAAGCCTTACTAATCTTTTAAATAATTTAGTGAGCTAACCCCTTAATTTAATAACTTAAATGAATTCATTACTTAATCACCTCAAATAATTAAATTAAATCCTCAAACCTCCCTTTCTAACTTAAATGAACTTGGTTGCTAGCTAAATTAACTTCTGGAAATATTTCTCGAATCTTAAATTCTATCTCAAAACTCCAACTCCGGTCCGGCCTCACTGAAAATACTGAAATGCTAAAAATCAAACTACTGAACTGAAATAATAAATAATTAACTTCAAATAAATGCATTTAAAATAATCATGCAATGAAGTCAATTAAATTTAAAAATCTAGAATTATGCATGGCTTATACGTCTACTGAAATACGGGTTCTACAATCCTTCCCCCCTTAAATAAATTTCGTCCTCGAAATTAGAACTCACCGAATAACTCGGGGTATCGACTTCTCATCTCCGGCTCAGACTCCCACGTAGCTTCCTCCTCTGAATGGTTGAGCCATTTGACTTTGACTCGCTTAACCAACTTGTTCCGAAGTTTCTTCTCCTGACTGTCTAGGATCTGCACGGGTCTCTCCTCATAAGATAAGTTCGGAGTAAGCTGCAACGGCTCGAAATTCAGCACATGCGAAGGATTTGCCATATACTTCCTCAGCATGGAGACGTGAAAGACATTGTGTACTCCGGCCAGATTCGGCGGAAGAGCCACACGATACGCTAGCGTCCCAACTCTGTCGAGGATCTCAAATGGTCCAATGAATCTCGGACTGAGCTTCCCTTTCTTGCCAAATCTCATGACACCCTTCATAGGTGCCACTTTCACGAAGACATGATCGCCCACTGCAAACTCTAACTCTCTCCTCCGCTGATCGGCATAACTCTTCTGTCGGCTCTGAGCAGTCCTCATTCTATCACGAATCTTGACTACTACCTCTGCTGCCTGCTGAACAATCTCTGGACCCAACTCTGCTCTCTCTCCTACTTCATCCCAATGAACAGGAGATCTACACTTGCGGCCATACAGCGCCTCATACGGAGCCATACCTATAGACGACTGGAAACTGTTGTTATAGGTGAACTCTACCAATGGTAAGTTCGACTCCCAACTCCCAGAGAAATCAATGACGCAAGCACGGAGAAGATCCTCTAAGATCTGAATAACTCGCTCCGACTGTCCATCTGTCTGCGGATGGAAAGCTTTGCTAAAAAGCAACTTCGTACCCAAAGTCGAATGCAAACTCTTCCAAAACGAGGAAGTGAATCTGGGATCTCTGTCGGATACGATAGAAACTGGAGTACCGTGGAGTCGGACTATCTCTCGGATATACAGCTCTGCATACTGAACCATGGTGAAAGTCGTCTTAATAGGCAAGAAGTGCGCTGATTTGGTAAGACGATCTACAATCACCCAGATAGCATTCGATCCTCTGGCTGACCTCGGCAATCCGGTCACAAAGTCCATGGTAATGTTCTCCCACTTCCACTCGGGAATAGGAAGAGGCTTGAGCAAACCTGCTGGTCTCTGATGCTCGGCCTTCACTAACTGGCAAGTCAGGCACTCGGATACAAAACGCCTGATGTCCTTCTTCATCCCTGGCCACCAATACAATAGCTGCAGATCTTTGTACATCTTCGTACTCCCAGGGTGAATGGAGTACGGGGACGTATGGGCCTCTGATAAGATGTCTGCTCGGATAGAATCACTGCTAGGAACCCATATCCTATCTCGGTATCTCACAATACCGTCGCTGACTGAATACAAAACACTGCCCTTGGCTTCATCTCTCTTCTTCCACTGTGCCAACTGCTCATCTGCTGCCTGACCGCTGCGAATACGGTCAATAAGAGAGGACTGGATAGTCAAGGTAGATAAACGAGGAACTCTACCTCGAGGGTAAGTCTCAAGATCAAACCTCTGCATCTCGATCTGAAGAGGTTTCTGCATCGTCAAATGAGCCATCACTGCGACTTTCCTGCTCAAAGCATCCGCAACTACATTAGCTTTACCCGGGTGGTAGCTAATGTCACAATCGTAGTCTTTCACAAGCTCCAACCAACGCCTCTGACGCATGTTCAGCTCCTTCTGCGTAAAGAAATACTTGAGGCTTTTGTGGTCGGTAAAGATCTGACACTTCTCTCCATACAGATAGTGCCTCCAAATCTTCAAAGCAAAAACTACGGCCGCTAACTCCAGATCATGGGTGGGGTAGTTCTTCTCGTGGATTTTCAGCTGTCGAGAAGCATACGCTATCACTCTCCCATGCTGCATCAAAACTGCACCTAAACCAAGCTTCGAAGCATCGGTATAAAGGACAAACTCGCCGGATCCTGACGGTACAGCCAAAACTGGTGCTGAAATAAGAGCTTGCTTCAAAGTATCAAAGCTCTTCTGACAATCCTCGCTCCACACAAACTTCACATTTTTCTTTGTCAGTGCTGTGAGTGGAACGGCGATAGAGGAGAATCCCTGGATGAATTTTCTGTAATATCCTGCTAGCCCAAGGAAACTGCGGATCTCGGATGCATTCTGAGGCACAACCCAATCTCTTACTGCTGCAACTTTTGCGGGGTCTACCTCAATACCACTGCTAGAAACAATGTGGCCCAAGAACGCCACCTTCTCTAACCAGAATTCGCACTTACTGAACTTTGCGAATAGTTTATGTTTCTGCAATGTCTGCAACACTGTGGTCAGATGCCTGCTGTGCTCCTCCCGACTCTTGGAGTAGACGAGAATGTCATCTATGAACACTATCACAAACTGGTCGAGGTACGGCTGAAATACGCGATTCATTAGATCCATGAAGATCGCTGGCGTATTCGTCAGACCGAACGGCATCACAAGGAACTCGTAGTGACCATAACGAGTCCTGAAAGCTGTCTTCGAGACATCAGCATCTCTCACCCTCAACTGGTGATAACCGGAACGCAGATCTATCTTGGAGAAAATCGAAGCTCCCTGCAACTGGTCAAACAGATCCTCAATCCTCGGCAGTGGGTATTTATTCTTCACTGTAACCCTGTTCAACTCCCGGTAGTCAATGCAAAGCCTTATCGAGCCATCCTTCTTTTTCACGAATAAGACTGGCGCGCCCCATGGAGAAAAGCTCAGGCGAATGAACTCCTTGTCGAGAAGTTCCTGGATCTGCTTCTTAAGCTCTGCCATCTCTGTCGGTGCTAGACGGTATGGCGCTTTGGATATCGGAGCCGTACCTGGCATAAGCTCAATGGAAAACTCCACCTCTCTCTCGGGTGGCATACCAGAGACGTCTTCGGGAAAAACATCTAAGAAATCTCTAACAATCGGAACATCTGAGGCTGACTGGCTGGGTTCCTCGGGGACAGATAAAAAGGTCGCTAGAAATGCCCGACACCCTCTATGCATGAGCTTCCTAGCCTGAACATAAGGAATAATGCGCGGTAAAGAAAAGTACATGTCCGGCTCAAATAAGAACTGCTCCATTCCAGGCGGTCGGACAAGAACGGATCTCCGCTGGAAGTCTATCAACACTCTGTTCCTCAATAGCCAGTCCATCCCTAGGATGATGTCAAATTCCGGCATCGGTAGCACGATCAGATCCGCATAAACAAGATTACCGTGCAGCTCAAGGTCTATATCTCGGATAACATTGGTAGCTGCCATCTCCTCGCCTGACGGCAACACTACTGAAAAGGCTGTATCTAGCCCAATGGTCTGGATCTTGAGAAAGTTTGCAAAGATCTCCGAAATAAACGAGTGAGTGGCCCCTGAATCTATCAAGGCCTTGGTAGCGGAACCAGATATAAAAATTCTCCCTGAAAGAGCGGAGTTCTAAGTTGAATCCCACTACAAGATCTAAACTTATAGACATGCAAAGGTCAAGGTTCCTCTAGCTTAATTTCCTCTGAAATAAATCTGAGTAGAGCATGCAATCCTATAACAGTTCTAAGTTCAAAATCTAAATCCCAATTCCCAAAACACGGAAATTCAAATAATAGCTTAAAGTTTAAAGGTACCTGTCAACAACATAGTCTCCGGGTTGGTTTCCGCGGAATGGAGAGCAAAAACTCTGCCTTGGGTAGGCAGATTCCTCTGAGGACACTGCAGCAACATGTGGTCTGGACTGCCACACTTAAAACACTTTCCTGAGCCAGCCATACATGCTCTAGGATGGCGACGTGAGCACCTGGGACAGACTGGGTGCTCCTGAGTCCTCGGGGCTGGGCGTCCCCGCTGCTGCTGCTGCTGCTGGCCTCGGTTCCTGGGCGGTCCATGAAAAAGCCTCTTATTCTGCTGCTGATGCTGATGAGGAGGAGGGCGGTGCGGTGCCTGGACTGGGCGCTTGCCCTGGCGATCCCTCTCGATATCCCGCAGATCCTGCTCTGCGGCTAAGGCCTTGGAGACGGCAATCTCATAAGTAGCAGGGTCAGATACCCTAACATCCCGACGCAAGATCGGCCGTAAACCCACCAGGAAGTGCATCAGCTTGGCTCTGGCATCATTCGCTATCAGGGGCACAAAGTGACAGCCCCTTTCGAACTTACGGATAAACTCCGTAACAGACATATCCCCCTGTCTCAGACTCATGAACTCGGTGGTCAGCCTGGTGCGAACCTCCTCAGCAAAATACTTGGAGTAGAAAACCTCCGTAAAGCGGGTCCAAGAAAGTGTAGCCAATGTCAGGGCTACCGAAGCTCCTTCCCACCATAAGCGGGCGTCTCCATTGAACAGGTAGGTGGCACATCGGACTCGGTCCGCGTCTCCCAGCTCCATAAAATCGAAGATGACCTCGAGGGATTTGATCCATCCCTCGGCAACCATGGGGTCAGATGCCCCAGAGAATTCCTTCGGGCGCATCTTCATGAATCGCTCATACACAGCCTCGGGCCCTGTCGGCCTGGCTGCGGCTGCGGCTACGGCTGCGGCATTGCCCTCCGCAAACTGTGCGAAGAACTGTGCCATCCCAGCTAACATCTGGGCACTCATGTCCGGTGGGGGCGGTGGAGGAGGTGGTAGGTCTCCCTCCGATCTATGCTCCTCTCTGTCCTCTCGGCGAGGCTCCTCCTCTCTGTTGCGCTCTAAAATGCGTCTAGGGGGCATACTGTTCCAACATAACCCATACGTAACTAACATGCATAATTCCATACTTTATTTTAAATGAACACTGAAGTACTGAAAAATCTGGAAGCATGCTGACAAACTAATTCATGCTTTAACTAAAATGCTGAACAAAATGCTGAACTGAAAAACTTACAGACCAAAGGCGTGGCTTCGTGAGCTTCTCGCGGTCAGTAGTAGTGAAACCCTATACAGAACCACCGCTCTGATACCAACTGCAAAGGCCCTCGAACTACTTGCTTGAAAATTTGCGGAAAAGGGTGACCTCCTGGGAAGTTTCCCAGGATGCGTGTGAGTGAGGACATAAGCACGCTGAAAAGACTCGTCTTGATACAGTGAGGACAGTCGTCGAATCCGGGACGTTACAAGTGGTATCAGAGCCGACCTCTCTTAGTACGGTGTGGTTCGGGGACGAACCAAGCGGAAGCTGGTGGGCATGTGAGGCCCGGGGCCGAAGAGGGCGGGGGGTGATCGCCGGTGCCATCAGTTGCACGGACAATGAGCGGCTCCTGGCAGGCTTCTAGGTGGAGGGAACATGAATGAACCGACCCACACGGGAATTAGAGGGATTCCGAGACTGTTCAATGTAATGGACTGTACAGTTGAAGAGGGCTTAAAAGATTTGATTTGTACTACTCATATCACGAAGGTGCATCTTCTTTTCGGTAGCTCATCACATAAGAACTCCAAAGTTAAGCGTGCTTGACTTGGGGCAATTTTGAGATGGGTGACCTCCTGGGAAGTTTCCCAGGATGCGTGTGAGTGAGGACATAAGCACGCTGAAAAGACTCGTCTTGATACAGTGAGGACAGTCGTCGAATCCGGGACGTTACACGCAGAGACCAATCTTTTCTATTTGAGTTAACAGTTTTTTCCAAAATTTTCTTTATCTCCCTATTAGCTAATTTAACTTGTCCATTTGTTTGAGGATGATAAGGAGTAGTTACTTTGTGAGTAATACCATATTTTTTCATTAATGAAGCAAATGGTTTATTAACAAATTGAGTTTCCCCATCACTTATCATGGCTCGAGGAATTCCAAATCTACTAAAAATATTTTCTTTCAAAAATTTGATTACGATTTTATGATCATTTGTTCGACATGGAATTGCCTCTATCCATTTGGAAACATAATCAACTGCAACTAGAATATAAAAGTATCCAAACAACGGTGAAAAAGGTCCCATAAAATCAATTCCCCAACAGTCAAAGATTTCAATTTCAATGATAGGATTCAAAGGCATCATGTTTCTTTTTGAAATCGCACCCAATTTTTGACAATTTTCACAGATCTTGCAGATTTCGTGGGTGTCTTTAAACAAAGTGGGCCAATAAAATCCACACTGCAAGATTTTTGCAGCTGTTTTCTTTGAAGAAAAATGTCCTCCTCATGCTTCTGAATGACAAAATTTAATGACACTACTTACCTCATTTTCGGGTATGCAACGTCGAAAAATTTGATCTGGACAATACTTGAACAGAAACGGATCATCCCAATAAAAGTTTTTTACCTCATTCAAAAATTTTCTTTTATCTTGGGAACTCCATTGCGGTGGCATTTTTCCTGTCACAAGAAAATTTACTATATTAGCAAACCAAGGTGTAGTAGTAACTGAAAATAGATGTTCATCAGAAAAATTATCGTTAATTGGTGTCATTTCACAAGATGATCCTGTTACTAGTCTCGATAAATGATCGGCTACGACATTCTCGGTTCCTTTTTTATATTTGATTACAATATCAAATTCTTGGAGCAACAAAATCCATCGTATCAGTCGTGGCTTTGCATCCTGTTTGGTCAACAAATATCTAATAGCAGAATGATCAGTAAACACAATAGTCGTTGATCCAATCAAATAAGAACGAAATTTATCTAATGCAAATATTACAGCAAGTAGTTCTTTTTCAGTTGTGGAGTAATTCATTTGAGCATTGTTTAAAGTTCTACTTGCATAATATATCACGTAAGGCTTACCGTTTCTTCTTTGACCCAGTACTGCACCTACTGCATAATCACTCGCATCGCACATGATTTCAAATGGTAAAGACCAATCAGGAGGTTGCATGATAGGAGCTGATGTTAAATGTCGAATGATTTTATCAAAAGCATTTTGACAGTCTTGAGTCCACTCAAATGCAGTGTCTTTTGTTAAGAGGTTACAAATGGGTTTAGAGATTGAACTAAAGTCCTTTATAAACCTCCTATAAAATCCAGCATGTCCCAAAAATGAGCGAATTTCTTTAATTATTTTTGGAGGGGGTAAATTGGCAATGACATCAACTTTAGCTTTATCAACTTCAATTCCATGAGATGACACGACATGTCCCAAAACAATCCCAGAAGTAATCATGTAATGACATTTTTCTCAATTTAAAATAAGACCTTTTTCCTCGCATCTTTTTAAAACTTTTTCCAAATTTTCAAGACATTTATCAAATGTATTCCCAAAAACAGTTAAATCATCCATGAAAATCTCCAAACAATTTTCAACCATGTCGCTAAAAATGCTTAGCATACATATTTGAAATGTTGTTGGGGCATTGCATAATCCAAATGGCATCCTTCTAAATGCAAATGTTCCTAAAGGACATGTGAATGTAGTTTTATCTTGATCTTCGAGTGCAATGAGAATTTGATAATAACCTGAATATCCATCAAGAAAACAGTAGTATGGATGACCTGCTACTCTTTCTAAAATTTGATCCAAAAATGGTAATGGAAAATGATCTTTTCTAGTGGCGTCATTTAATTTTCTATAATCAATACACATCCGCCAACTAGATGGGACTCGACTTGTTAACAATTCACCTTTTTCATTTTTTATCACTGTGATGCCAGATTTTTTTGAAACTACTTGTGTTGGGCTTACCCACTTACTATCAGAAATAGGGTAGATAATCCCAACATCAAGTAGTTTGAGAACTTCAGTTTTCACAACATCTTTCATGTGTGGATTTAATCTCCTTTGAGGTTGTTGAGATGTTTTTGCATTTTCATCTAATTGAATTTTGTGAGTGCAAATTAGTGGATTAATGCCCTTGAGATCTTTTAGTGTCCAACCAATTGCATTTTTATGTCTTTTAAGCATATCAACTAATTTACCTTCTTGATCACTTGCTAGTTTGGAAGAAATTACCACCGGATATGTTTCATCTTCTCCAAGAAATGCACACTTCAATTCTTCTGGCAAGGGTTTTAACTCCAATATGGGTGGTTCGTCTTTGTTCTCATATTTTGCCTCAAATTCTTTCTCTGATCCTGGTAACGAGTGATACCTGATAAAATCATCAAGATCAATTTCAATATTTTCTTTAACAGTTTCAATTGAACAAATATCTAATTGATCACGAGTACTCCCTTCTTGAATGTTTTCTTCCACAAGAGTTTCAATAAGATTTTCATCTTCACTTTCATCTCCTTTGTCATGTGGTTGCTTACAAAGATTAAAAACATTGAGCTCCAAGGTCATGTTACCAAATGACAACTTCATTATTCCATTCCTGCAATTTATAAGAGCATTAGAAGTTGCTAAAAATGGACGACCCAGAATTACAGGAATTGCATTACAAGCTTCGATAGGTTGTGTATCTAAAACTATGAAATCGACAGGATATACAAAGTTATCAACTTGGACCAACACGTCTTCTACCATACCTCTTGGCACTTTAACAGATCTATCGGCAACTAAAAGTGTTACCGGAGTAGATTTTAACTCGCCTAGATTGAGTTCTTGATAAACTGAATATGGAAGTAAATTCACACTAGCTCCAAGATCAAGCAAGGCTTTTTTAATCTTTCGTTCTCCAATAATACATGAAATAGTAGGACAACCAGGGTCTTTGTATTTTAAAGTATTATTATTTTGAATGATTGCACTTACTTGTTCGGCTAAAAATGCTTTCTTTTTCATATTCAATTTTCTTTTCACAGTGCACAAGTCTTTCAAAAATTTGGCATATGATGGTACCTTTTTTATTGCATCTAATAAAGGAATATTAACTTTTACTTGTTTAAAAATATCATATATATCAGAATTCAAATTTGATTTTTTTTGTATTTTCCAATGCATGAGGGAATGGTGGTGGCACTGTCTGTTGAACCTCCTCTTCGCAAGTTATGGGTTCCACATCCTTACCCTTTGGAGTTGATTTATCATCATCTTCACAAGGTTCAGGAATGGATTTTTCCACAACCTTACCACTTCGAAGGGTAATAACAGTTTTTACCTGATCTATCGGTTGAGTTCCAGAAGTTCCAGTTTGTGAATGATGATCCTTGGGATTAGGCTGTGGTTGTGAAGGAAATTTACCTTTTTCATGAACATTAAGTGTAGATGCAAATTTAGCAAGAGTATCTTTCAAATCTATCATGGTTTCTTGCTTTGCAATGAAAGAATTCACTAAATCTTCCAAATTTCTTTTAGGTGGAGGAATATAAGGTGCATAATTTTGAAAATTTTGTTGAGTTTGAAAATGTGGTTGCGGAAATTGTGCAGCATTATCATTCCTCCAACTAAAATTTGGATGATTTCGCCAACCTGGATTGTAATTTTGAGAAAATTGTTCAAAATTTGGCCTTTTGAAATTGTTCAAAACATTGACTTGTTCATGGAGACATTCTTTAAAAGAGGGCAAAGTGGGACAATCTTTTGTAAAATGATCACTTGTATCACAGATGTGACACGTAATTTCTTGAATAGTTTTTAATTGACCATTTTTTTTCAATTCAAGTGCCTCAACTTTTCTTGCCAAAGAGGTAAATCTAACTTGGAGATCATGTTCATCTTTGAGGGTGTACATACATCCACCAGATGTGGGAGATTGAATCTTGTTTGATGGTTCGATTGTACCTATAGTGTCCCAATTTTGAGCATTTTCAGCTAATGAATCGAGATACTCAATTGCCTCATTTGGATCTTTATCTTCAAATGTTCCATTACACATAAATTCAACCATTTGCCTATCTTTAGGTGTTAAGCCTTCATAAAATTGAGAAACAACTCTCCAAATTTCAAAACCATGATGTGGACAAAGATTAAGCAATTCTTTGTATCTATCAAAACACTGATAAAAAGTTTCTCTTTGTTTTTGAGTGAAAGTGATGATTTGCCTTTTGAAAGAATTTGTTCTATGAGATGGAAAAAACTTTTTCAAAAATTGTTGTTGCAATTCATCCCAAGTTCGAATGGATCCCGATCTAAGATTTTGTAGCCAAGTTTTAGCTTTATCTTTTAAAGAAAAAGGAAAAAGCTTAAGTCGAATGGTGTTTATGCTACAATTTAGATCATTATATGTGTTGCACACTTCTTCAAACTCTCGTAAATGCATGTATGGATTTTCAGAATCTAAGCCATGAAAATTGGGTAAAAGTTGGATAATATCAGGCTTAAAATTGAAATGAGATGCATCAGGGGGAAAAACTAGACATGAAGGTGCACTAGTACGTGTAGGATTCATGTGATCTCTAAGTGTTCTTCGTCTATCATGATCATGTTGAGATTGAATTTCATCTTCATTTTCTTGGATGGGTTCTTCCGCCATGTTTTGTAAAAATAAAGGGTTATTTCGAATGAGTCGACCACTAAGTGTACGTGACCAAATGCTCATGCAAATGCAAATGCAAAAGAATAAAAACACACAAAAGCAATAAAAATTCAAATAAAGAAAAATAAACTATAAACAAAATTAAATAGACTTGAAATTAAATTATACTTCCCCGGCAACGGCCCCAAAAACTTGTTGCGACTTTGATTGTTGCACTCCCAAGAGCAGGTTGTCCACAAGTAGTATCATTCGGTGAATCCGAATATCGTATCTACAGGGAAGCTAAGGTAATTACAAGTCCACTACTGTGAGGGACCGGACGCTAATCAAGTTCATAATCGTCATTCGGAAAATTTAATCAATTAAGATAAACAGAGTCTAAATTTTTTTTTTAAAATGCGGAACGTAATTAGATTCAATCTAATATACATATCAGTATTAAAAGTACAAGTCTTGTACTATATATACAATCATTCAACTAAGGTTCAACAACTAACTATCAAGTGTTCAAACCCTATTTACAGCAACATCAAAGTCCGTGGTCTCCACTCTAATCATGATCTCTCGTCATCTCCTCGACCCTGATCATGTCCCACCTGTTGTCATGTACACATACAAACACGACAACAGCCGGATAATTCCGGTGAGAATATAATCCCAGTATAAATCAACGGACATGCAATCATATAGTCAATATAAAACATGAAGCAGATATCAGATATATATCAAAATCTGAAACATAATTAATGTCAAACTATCAATCATACTCGTGACTCCACGACTCAGACTAGACTCAATCCTAGTCTAGGGATCCCGGTTTCCAGACGTTGGTATTCCTATATCGACCAACAGTAATAGAAGAAACTCCGATTCTATCCACGTCGATATAACCAAACATCCGGTGTCTTGACCTATCCGTCACAGACTGTGGCACTATCTCCAATACACTATCTTGTGACATCGTGCAATGTGCCCGTGGCGATCCCACCACTATCAGGTACTTCTGTCACAAGATCACTCGTCTAATACTCGTCTAACACATGCTTCCTATAAATAAATAGAACAGCATATAAAATCAAATCAAGGCATATAACAACAATAAGTATGTGATTTAGGGAAACTCAAGTATATCCTACTTGAGTCGATCTCACAATACCACATTGACTTATACCTTTCGTTTGTAATCTCGGTCTGAAGCAATCTCAGTTCTGAACTCAAGACTGTCTCTGCAAATCTAAAACAATATATCGAGAATCATAATATCAATATTTCATTCTCAATTCAACACTGAATTTGATTAATCTGGATTTAATTCAAAATCAACGGTATAACCGCACAATCCCGATATCCCGGTCAATACCATATCAACAGACATCAATTACAATTCATAACTCATATCCGATACAACCGGTAATTAATCCATAATACAAATCTGTCCAATATCAATCGATATATTATGAAAAATCATAACAATTTCATAATCACTCTGTTTCTCAATCTGACTTCGATTCTATGATGTCTAACATGCCAAGAACATCATATATGAGTCATATCAAATTCCTACAACATCATATTTTCAAATGATAACAGAACTCAATAAAACTTACGTCCTGTTGTAGATGTCGACGAGAGGAGTACGGTACTGTGTTCGGATTCAAAATCAGATAACCGGATACAGTATAATGAATTTTTCTAGAATTTAAGGAACTTGAGGAATTAGACATGGATTCTCTCGGCTTCTGCTGGAAATGGTGAAAGAATGAAGCAATTACATATATCCAAGTGCATGGTGAGGACAAGTGTCCTCAAATCCCATAATTGCACTTTAGCCCCTGGATTCTTCACTATTTGCAATTTGGTCCCCAAAACTTTTTTTAATTCCATTTCAATCCTAATTAATTACAAAAATCGTGGAATTTAATTCATCATTCCAAAATTTGTAAATTAAATAATCTCGGATTAAAATGATATAATCTCGGGCCTTACAATTCTCCCCCTCTGAGACATGATTTCGTCCTCGAAATCTCAAGCAATCATATCACAGGTAATCAAATCAGAAATAACAGAAACTAAAATAGTAAATTCACATCAGTGGAATAACTCTGGGAATTCCTGTCTCATATCTGATTCAGTCTCTCAAGTAGCTTCTTCAATGCCATGACGAGTCCACTGGACTTTCACGAGTGGGATGGTCTTCGTTCTGAGTTGTTTTTATTTACGATCAATAATCTGAATCGGTTTCTCGATATAACTCAGACTCTCATCAAGCTCGGCCTCATCTGGCTGGATAATGTGAGAATCATCAGGGAGATACTTCCGCAGCATAGATACATGAAAGACATCATGTATTCTAGATAAAGAAGGCGGTAATGCAAGTCGATAGGCACGATCTCCTATCTTCTCGAGAATCTCATATGGACCAACGTATCGTGGAGACAGCTTCCCTTTCTTGCCAAATCTGACAACTCCTCTGAAAGGTGAAATCTTTAGGAATACTCGGTCTCCAACCTCAAATACCAATGGTCGTCGTCGAAGGTTGGCATATTTGGCTTGTCTGTCTTGTGCTGCCTTCATTTTCTTCTGAATCAGTTTCACTTTTCCTGTCATATCTCTGATCATATCAGGTCCAGTCTCAGGAACTTCAGAGATATCATCCCAATAAAGAGGGGATCGACACTTATTTCCGTACAAAGCTTCAAAAGGTGTCATCTCAATACTCGTTTGATAGCTATTGTTGTACGAAAACTCACATAGAGGCAATGCATCTTGCCAATTAGTGCTAAAATCAAGCACTACAGCTCTCAGCATATCTTCCAATGTCTGAATCGTCCGCTCTGACTGTCTGTCAGTCTGTGGATGATATGCGGTACTCAGATGTAACTTCGTACCGAGAACTTGCTGCAGGCTCTGCCAGAAGTGCGAAGTAAACCGAGGATCACGGTCTGAAACAATCGACTTCGGCACACCGTGCAATCTAACCACTTCTCTGACATAGATCTAAGCCATCTGATCATATCTATAGGTCATCTTGTATGGAATAAAACATGCGGATTTGGTCAATCGATCAATCACCACCCAAATCGCATCACAACCTCGGGAGGAACGTGGCAACTGTGTCACAAAATCCATGGAAATGTGATCCCATTTCCATTCAGGAATCGACAAACTCTGCAACAATCTTCCTGGTTTCTTTCTTTCAGCTTTCACCTGTTAGCAATTCAGACATCTGGAAACAAATTCTGCAATGTCAGTCTTCATTTGTTTCCACCAAAACTGTGTCTTCAAGTCATTATACATCTTTCTGCCACCAGGATGGATACTGAATCGACTGCTGTGCGCTTCAGTCAATATCTGCTGTTTCAACTCTGAAACATTCGGCACAACAAGACGTTTATTCACATACAGTACATCCTCACGTACCTGAAACTCTGATTGATGACCTGATCTGACCATCTCAATCGATTTCTGAACTTTCTGATCACCTTTTTGAGCCGCTTTAATCCTCAAAATCAGCTTTGGTTCAGCTTGAATAACATATAATCTCAACGATCTACATCTGTCTCAAATACCAATCCAGACAAACAGCAGTCTTCAATCAAATTTGAAACACCTATTGTCGATAAGGATAAAGCACATACCTTTCGATTCAATGCATCAGCTGTTGCATTGGACTTCCCCGGATAGTATTTGATTTCACAATCAAAGTCTTTCAGTAAATCCAGCCATCTTCGCTGTCTCATATTCAGTTCTGATTGTGAAAACAGATATTTCAAGCTTTTATGATCAGAATAGATCTCGAATTTCTCACCGTAGAGGTAATGTCGTCATATCTTTAATGCAAATACAATGGCCGCCAATTCAAGATCATGAATTGGGTAACGAGACTCATGTGGCTTTAGTTGTCTCGAGGCATACGCAATCACATGTCCTCGCTGCATCAAAATACAACCCAAACCTCTGTGAGAAGCATCACAATAAACAACAAATCCACAAGTACCTGACGGGATAGTCAATATCGGTGCACTGGTCAACCTCTTCTTCAACTCAACAAAACTGGCCTCACACTCCACAGACCAAACAAATGGAGCATTCTTCTGAGTCAACTGAGTAATCGGCTTGGCAATACTGGAAAAATCTTTGATAAATCGACGATAATTTCCTGTCAAACCCATGAAACTGCGAATCTCGGGCACTGATGTCGGTCTCGGCCAAGAAATCACTGCCTCAACCTTATTGGGATCAACAGAAATACCGTCTCTGGATATAATGTGACACAGAAATACTACATGTTTCAACCAAAACTCGCATTTCGACAGTTTAGCATATAACTTCTCAGGCCTAAAAATTCGCAACACGGTTCTCAAATGCTCAGCATGTTCCATCATATTCTTTGAATAAATCAATATATCATCAATGAATATGATAACAAACTCATCAAGATATCTTTGAAAGACACGGTTCATCAACCCCATAAATACAGCCGGTGCATTCGTCAAACCAAATGGCATGACAATAAATTCATAGTGTCCATACCTGGTTCTGAATGCTGTCTTTGAGATATCAGAATCCCTGACTCTCAGCTGATGATATCCAGATCTCAGATCGATCTTGGAATAGACAGATGATCCCTGCAACTGATCAAATAAATCATCAATGCGAGGCAAGGGATATTTATTCTTTACCGTTGCCTTGTTCAGTTGCCGGTAGTCGATGCAGAGTCTCATTGAACCGTCTTTCTTCCTCACAACCAGTACTGGAGCACCCCAAGGAAATAAACTCGGTCTGATATACCCATTGGCCAGTAAGTCCTCCAACTGTTCTTTCAGCTCTTTCAACTCAATCGGTGCCATTCTGTACGGAGCTCTAGAAATCGAAACTGTACATGGCATCAACTCAATGCTGAAGTCTATCTCTCGAATCGGAGGCAATCCAGGAATCTCGTCTGGGAAGACATCAGCAAACTCACACATTACTGGCAAGTCCGCCAATGATGGACTCGACTTCAGTAAATCAACTGAATAGACAAGGAATCCTTCTGCTCCTTTTTGCAATAATCGAGTCATAGATAATACGGATATCAAAGGAATTCTGGCTCGAGAACCCTTATCGTAAAATTTCCACTCCTCAGCCATCTCAGGTCTGAATCTCACAATCTTGTGGAAACAATCAACTGTAGCTCTGTACTTGGTCAACATATCAATTCCGATAATACAGTCAAAATCAGACAACCCAAGCACAATACAGTCTAACTCAACCTCATGCCTGTCATATCGTAGTATACAAGATCTAACAGAAGTCACTGATACAAGACCTTTTCCCAAAGGAGAAGAAACAGATACTACATTAGATAGGGACTTAACAGGTAATGCATGCATCAATGCAAATCTCTCAGAAATAAATATATGTGATGCACTAGTATCAATCAATACATAAGCAGGGTAACCAGAAATAGAACAGTTACCTGCAACGACATCATCAGGTGCATCATGTGTCTGCTCCTCAGTCAAAGCAAAAACTCTGACCTGCTGTCTCGGAGGCTGGCTCACTGTCTGGCTTCCTCCTGGCCTCTTCTGTGACTGGGTAGACGGTGCTGGCTGGAAAGAATGGACAATAGATGGTCGTCTCCCGGTCTGAGCCACTGATCCAAATGACTCTGCTGCTTGGGATCCCTGTGCACCTCTCTGGGGACATACTCGGGCAAAATGTCTCTGCTGTTTGCAAATACGACAACTGCCAAACACTCATCGGCACTGCTCTCTGGAATGTCTCCTTCCACAAGTGTTGCAAAAAGGTCCTGTATAATTCTGGCTCTGAGCAGTCTGTCTCGAGCCACTGGAACTGGAAGAACTGCTGCCAGACTTCTTGAACTGTTTTCCTCTGGCTTTCAGATAGTCCTTCTTTCCACCACTGCTGCTTCCACTCTCGAATCTGGGAGGGGGTTGCTGTGGTATCGGTGCTGGGGCCACAAACGAAGCTCCTCTCTGTCTCATCATACCGGTTTCTGCTCCCTTTGCTCTGTTCAGAGCGTCCGCAAAGTTGTTTGGTCTCCCAGTGTTCACCAATGTAAATATCTCTGGATTCAAGCCATTGATGAACTGATCAGCCACCGCTTCTTCATTCTCGGCCACGTGCGGAGCAAATCGCAGTAATGTAGAAAATTTGGACACATATTCCTCAATATTCAGCTGCCCTTGTTTCAGATTCGCAAACTGGGCACCTTTATCCTTTCGGTACGACACCGGAAAGAATCTCTGATAGAATTCGGTTTTGAAGACATTCCAGGTAATAGGCGTACCTCGATGTTCTAATGCCCGCTTAGTGGTGATCCACCAGTTCTTTGCCACATCGTGTAACTGGTGTCCTATCAGTTTCACTCTCCGCTCATCGGTGTAGTCCAAAGAGTCAAATAGCATCTCTATGTCGTCTAACCAGCTCTCACAATCCACTGAAATCTCAGTGCCCCTCAGAGTCGGCGGATGAAAAGACTGAAATCTCTTCAATAATGTCTCCATCGGAGTGGCTGTAACATCCATCGGAGGATTTGAAGTACTGCCCTGTTCCGAAATTCTTCGGGGAGGCATATCTGATTATCAAAATGATTAGTAACCCAAAACAACAAACCTGTTTCAATCCTCCTCCGATCATCTTACTGCTGATCTAGAATCGGTGCTGATTCATTCTCAATAAAACATATTACCATATCAAATCAGATAAATCAAGTAACATATATTAAAGTAGTAAGACATGCTAGCAATCAAAAGCAGGAGAGAAAACTCAATCTATCCCGCTCACTAGCTTCTATGTCGATCTAAAGGATCTATCGCTCTGATACCACCTGTTGTGGGGGCCCGGACGCTAATCAAATTCATAATCGTCATTCGGAAAATTTAATCAATTAAAATAAATAGGGTCTAAATTTTTTTTTAAAAATGCGGAACGTAATGAGATTCAATCTAATATACATATCAGTATTAAAGTACAAGTCTTGTACTATATATACAATCATTCAACTAAGGTTCAACAACTAACTATCAAGTGTTCAAACCCTATTTACAGCAACATCAAAGTCTGTGGTCTCCACTCTAATCATGATCTCTCGTCATCTCCTCGACCCTGATCCTGTCCCACCTGTTGTCATGTACACATACAAACACGACAACAGCCGGATAATTCCGGTGAGAATATAATCCCAGTATAAATCAACGGACATGCAATCATATAATCAATATAAAGCATGAAGCAGATATAAGATATATATCAAAACCTGAAACATAATTAATGTCAAACTATCAATCATACTCGTTACTCCACGACTCAGACTAGACTCAATCCTAGTCTAGGGAACCCGGTTTCCAGACGTTGGTATTCCTATATCGACCAACAGTAATAGAAGAAACTCCGATTCTATCCACGTCGATATAACCAAACATCCGGTGTCTTGACCTATCTGTCACAGACTGTGGCACTATCGCCAATGCACTATCTTGTGACATCGTGCAATGTGCCCGTGGCGATCCCACCACTATCAGGCACTTCTGTCACAAGATCACTCGTCTAATACATGCTTCCTATAAATCAATAGAACAGCATATAAAATCAAATCAAGGCATATAACAACAATAAGTATGTGATTTAGGGAAACTCAAGTATATCCTACTTGAGTCGATCTCCCAATACCACATTGACTTATAACTTTCGTTCTCGGTCTGAAGCAATCTCAGTTCTGAACTCAAGACTGTCTCTGCAAATCTTTAACAATATATCGAGAATCATAATATCAATATTTCATTCTCAATTCAACACTGAATCTGATTAATCTGTATTTAATTCAAAATCAACGGTATAACCGCACAATCCCGATATCCCGGTCAATACCATATCAACAGACATCAATTACAATTCATAACTCATATCCGATACAACCGGTAATTAATCCATAATACAAATCTGTCCAATATCAATCGATATATTCTGAAAATTCATAACAATTCCATAATCACTCTGTTTCTCAATCTGACTTCGATTCTATGATGTCTAACATGTCAAGAACATCATATATGAGTCATATCAAATTCCTACAGCATCATATTTTCAAATGATAACAGAACTCAATAAAACTTACTTCCTGTTGTAGATGTCGACGAGAGGAGTACGGTACTGTGTTCGGATTCAAAATCAGATAACCGGATACAGTATAATGAATTTTTCTAGAATTTAAGGAACTTGAGGAATTAGACATGGATTCTCTCGGCTTCCGCTGGAAATGGTGAAAGAATGAAGCAATTACATATATCCAAGTGCATGGTGAGGACAAGTGTCCTCAAATCCCATAATTGCACTTTAGCCCCTGGATTCTTCACTATTTGCAATTTGGTCCCCAAAACTTTTTTTTAATTCCATTTCAATCCTAATTAATTACAAAAATCTTGAAATTTAATTCATCATTCCAAAATTCGTAAATTAAATAATCTCGGATTAAAATGATATAATCTCAGGCCTTACAACTACAATGTCTTTTTGTTTTTGTTTTTTTTTTTCTTTAATGGTTTGAATCTTTAATTGTTCAAATTTTAATTTAAGTAGTTGAGATTAAATGATCCACTCTTGGTATTTTAATAAAGTTAACATTAATGAACATTATTGAAATCCACTTAATAAAATGGTTCCAATATACATTAAATAATCATATTTTTATTATGTTATATATTATTATCTTATAAGTATATAATATATACAAAAACTTGTAAATATTGTCAAGTATTTATTGTGCTATATATATATTTGTAAACACTAAATCAAGGTTCCCACTTTAAATGGTTGGTAAAACCAAACAAACATTTAAATGGTATCAAGAAATTAATATTATGGTATTAATAAATAATAAATCAAGGCATCCACTTTAAATGGTTGGTAAAACCAAACAAACATTTAAATGGTTCCAAGAATTTAGTGTAACATATAGCAAAAATAAATCAAAACTCCCACTTATAAGTAGGGTATAATAATACTTAAAGAAATAAATATAACATAAACAATAAATAATGATTTAATAATATAAAACATAGATTCTTCCCTTTTAATAACCTTATTATCATGCTAAGAGTTTCACCTTTTCATCTCAAATTTGGGAAGTTAGCTACTCATTATTCAAAGTGTAAAACTTTGAATATGAATTTAACATGCTAATTATATTTAAATGAAGAAATAAAGGAAAAACAAAGAGAGAAATATTATGAACTCAAACGTTTGTTCATAAAATGAGGGATATCCCAATACATTACAATGCACCCCTATTTATAGCGAAATTTGGGGAGACAACCACAAATAAAATATTATTTTTTACACATAAGTCTTCATTGGTATTCCAAGAAATTAATATTTTAATACACATCACTTTTGAAAATCTTCCCATCTGAATTTTCTTCTCCACATAAAATAAAACATGTAGATATCTGAGTTATTTGAATTGTGGTATTTTTTTTAACCATTTGACCAAGTAATTTGAGAGATATGGTCAAAATACTAAAGCATGGTAAAACTGCCACTTCTTTGGTAACTTTAATCGTTTCTTAATTTGATCCCATTTGTGAGAAGATTTTTATCTCATGCTTGCCACCAATATTGTAGATATTAACATCAACTTTCTACAGATCCAAGAATCATCTTAATCTCATTTGCAACGCCAAGTTTATTCTTGTTTTATCGAACCTGTAAAAAATAGTAAAAACTTATAATTACACAACAACTTATATTTTATACAATTTATTATAAAACATATAATATTTAAACATTTAATAAAACAAAAACTATATATTTATATTATAAAACATTTAATTAATATACAATTTTTTTATCTTTATCAAATATCCACTCCTGGAAAGTGATTTCTTTCGCCTTCCCCAACACTTGAACCCAGGACCTCCACTCATAAGTACCTTGAAACGTCTGCTCATTTTAAAATTCCACTGAACATTTTTTTTAAATGTAATGGCTGAAACCATGACTTCAAAAAATACATAAAATTCGAAAAATGAATTTTTATAAAATCATCCCACTGCCGAATAAAATAAATGCATTTAAGATTATGAAAAGAACCGCCAACCTAAACAACCGTGGTTCAGAAAATAAAACATCCAGCATAATAAAATATGGAAAAACTCTCAACACAATAACCTTGTCAACCATTTAAAAAAGTTACTTAAACGTGCCCCATTAAATCCTATATATGCGGAAAAATACAAGGCCCTCGGGTTGGCGTGCGCACATCCAACTCCGCCTACTCAGTCCTCGGCACCTCCAGTCTCCTCAACAATGCTCACCAGCATCATTCACACCTAGTGAGTCTAAAGACTCAACACACATGAACCGTTAATAACAAATACATATACATAGCACACAGCAGTGAAAAATACCATACTCAACATACCTTTCATGAACTTTAGAAGCGTAATGCAAACGTGTCATATGAAATCGTGACGTGCCAAAACAGCTCATCTTTAATCATCATTTATCATTCATCATTCAACATTCCTTTAATGAATTCAGTTCATTAGAGGTGACTATCGTACATCATTTACGATGGATCCATCATACATAGAATCGCGGTAGCCAGCGGCTGTCGGACATCAGTGACATGATTACTCATCCACTGTGCCTAGGCCTCATCATCAGCATTTACATATACATCTAAAACATTTACATATACTTCGATAGCCACAAATAATTCCCATCATTCGAATAGTTATCATTTTCATCACTTATAAACAAAATCATGCACATATGCAATTTTCTTTAAAACCAAGCATGCAACGTATAATTTCGTAATTCCTTAAAATTCTTGATCATGATGAATAAGCATTTAAAACATAATAAAATTGTGCCCAGAGCGCTGTCATGACCAAAATCTCATCCCGGGTGAAAATTACCATTTTGCCCCTGGAAACCCAAAATAACTGTTTTAACACCGGAACCTCTAAAATTTGACCCGAAGCTTACCAAACTCCTTAAAACATCCCCAAAACATATTAAAAGTATTTCTTAGATGTAAACTCGAGCCCATTTCAAAACTCAACTGATTCATTTTAAAACTTGGACCGGAGTCCCGATTTTAGCCCAAATCGAAACGAAACTTAACCAAAATTTTTCCAAATTTTTACCATGACTTGACACCACCTAAGCAGGCCTAAAACAACCTAATTCAGTCCGTTTGGGATCCCAAAACTTAGCTGAACCCTGCTTTAAATTTTCTGCACATAAGGACCCAAACCCTATCTCCAAACCAAAGCTCATATCTCGACTCTAACTCAAACCAGCTCGGACCATACCTTAACCAGAACTTCCTAGCCCACCACGGGACCCTCCTGGACATACCTAGACATCGTACTCAGCCAATGCACGCGAACGTTTTACGATTCACCCGAAGCGAGCAACAACCTCACCAACCCAACCCTAGCTCTTTCGATCTACCCCTAGGCTATGACCAGCTGTACTCGAGAGATTCCGGACCACGTCTAGACCCACCAGGGTTTAGTACAAGGCCTGGAATGATCTTTACACCGCTGCCCCCTTCTTATAACCCGATCGAGCCCTATTTGCCCAAAAACGTGATAAATCCGATCGCCCCTACATGAACGGTTCCAGACCTGAACTTAGCATTTAGAACACGTAAAAACCTGCTGTAGATCATGCCTCATGCTTCAAACCTGGCAGCCTCCTTCAAAACAAGGCAAAAACGTGAACTATATATCATGGGAGTCAAGTTTTCTTATAAAATTCAATGAAAAACGTGAAGAACTCATGAGGTTTGCCATAAACCGAGCATAAACATTCAAAAATATATATTATGGTGTGAAAGACGAGAAAACAAAGGTATAGGGCGTGCCTTGATGATTTATGCTCGAAAACCTGAAGAATTTCGCGTCAGGGAGGCGCCGGAAGAGCGGGGAGTGAACTTTCTTGAAAGAAAATGAAATGCAAGTGTTGGCTGTTGGTTTTTGCACGTAAAAATGCAGCTGCTGAGAGGGGTGGTCGGCTGATTGTGGTAGAATAGGTTTAGGTTTACGTTTAGGTTTAGTTTAGGGTATTATTTAATAGATAATAAAATGCTAATGGGCCCTAACTTGTCATTTAAGAGTTTAAAAAGATATTTAAGCCCAATAAGCTTAAAAATAGGCCCATTAAATCCAAAAAAACTCCGAAAAATATTTCATGTTGGAAAGTTTTTGAAAATATTAGTCGAAACCTCAAAAAGTCACCCGATTCGATAAAATTTGCGTACAGATTAAAAATACGCTCCGGCGGATAAAAATACCCAACGAAGCTCATTTCTTGAAAAATAAATTTAAAAACACCTTATAATAATTAATAAAAATTAATCATGTAACAAAAGTAATTTTCCTGATAATTCTCCGGTCTATGTTCCTCGTTCGAGCGCGAAATGCAACTTAAAAATCTTAATTCATGAATTTTAAATAAACCATGACTTGAAAACACTTATTAATGAAATAACCATGCATTTAATTATTTAAAACAATTTAATACAATATTAAAGAAATTTAATAATTTGCATGCATGTGGTTCACGTGTACCTTCAAATTTTCGGGACGTTACAACCTAGTTTCTTAAAGTGTTGATACCAGTTGGGCTAGTAGAATTGTAGAGCCCAAATTCGTTACACGTAAAACCCATGCATTTTTTTAAATTTTTAAATTATTTGTTTAAGTTTAAAATGATTTTAGCGAGACATGATTTATGAATTTTCATTATTTTAAATTATTTATGTTTATGTGATGTACGTTAAAAATATTTTCTTTAGTTTCATGTTTCAGGCGATTATTCGATGCGAGATCGAGGAAATGAGACCGACGACGAGTTGGGCGATTTGTAAATTGTGGTATTTTATTTCAAGTCAAAAAAGTGACATTTTAAATGATTTATTATGTTTTTAGCATTTTTAAAGCATAATTTAATTATTAGGTGATTTCTAGATTTTTAAGCTTTTCTAATACTAATTTGAATAGTAGTAGATTTAAAATTTTTAAGATTTGACACTTGTGCATTTTATTTAAGTTAGGGGGAATATATATATAGATAGTATTGGATTAAACTTGTTGATTAGCATGTTATTGGCTATTTTATATAATTTAATTAGCCTAATTAACCTCCTAATCTTACTAAACACACGCGCACACACACATTCACACACACACATACACGACACTAACACGCACATTTCCCTTTGGCTTCCATTTCTTTTCTTTTGAAGAAAAACTTAAGGTTCTTAGTGCTTTCAGCAGCAGTCACCCTTCCCTTGTCAAAATTCTGTAGATTCACGTTGGTTTTTTTCAAGAAAATCGTGCCACGTTCGTCTCGGATCAACCCTCGCATCCTTCCCGCTTTGGTATCGTCGTTTCGCTAGTTTTAAAGATCAAGGCATGTATAATCTTTTATTCAATGCATCGATCTTGTCATAGTAGATATTTTGATGTATGTTATGTGTGAAAGTTCGGTTATTATATGCAAAGTTTGAGCAAATACATTTTGAAACGATTTCGAACAAATTTTAGATCTCAAAAATTGTTTTTTCGGTCATTTCGAGTACTGTGTAAATCGATTGGTTTTCTGAAAATATTTTCAACACAAAAATCGTATTACGTTGCGTTATCTTCTATTTGACAGTAAATTCGTAATTTTTGGACAAGAAACGAGTGAGATATAGCATTTTTGTGTGACTGCTCAAGGAAAGATTTTTTTTAAGAACGCAGAACAGTTGTTAGCTATCAATTCAAGTACTGCAACTTTTCGGTCGATTTTTTGAACATACTTTTGACATATAAATTGTAGTACATCGGGTATCTTCGATTTTACAGTAACTTCATATTTTTCTAATAATAAATGAAGGAGATATGATTTTTATCGTGACATCGCTCAAGGAAAGATTTGTTTATACATCACAGAACCGTGTTTGCAGTCAATTCAAGTACTGCGACTTTTCCGTCAATTTTCTGAACATACTTTCAACTTATGAATGGTATAAAGTCGGGTTATCTTCGATTTGACAGTAACTTCGTATTTTTTTGATACGAAATGAGGGAGATATGATTTTTACCGTGACATCGCTCAGGTTGTGAAAATTTGTGCATGTTCTTCATGTTTTCTTAAGTTTTGGTTGCATGCTTCGTTGGGATCTTCTGAATCTTTGCTGGTGTGGTTAAGGCAGCATGTCCAGAGCATTCCAACGAAGCCCTCGACGTTTTTAAGTATGTTCGACGTGCAAAGAAAATATTTTTATGTTTTTGAGGTATGCTAATTGTCTTGTGACCAATTATGAACGGGTTTGGAAGTCGGTGAACGTGGCTGAGGAACTCTCCACCACGGTAAAGCATGACCGAGTTTAGATCAGGATTGGAAAGCGGTAAAGCATGACGAGGGATCTCATGTATGTGGTAGTGGACATCCCTGCCAGCCAAGTACTGCGGTTTAGTCTGATCAGGCGTATTTATGTTATAGGTCACTTGCTTTGAAACATATCTCTACGCAAAATGATGATGTTTATGTATGCTCAAGTATGAATGATGCAAGTATGTTTATGAAAAGTTTTATGATGATGACACGTCTATATTTATGTTATTACATTCAAGTTTAAGTATGTACGTTCTACATTAAAGATGCACGTGGTTTTATTACGTATTACTTGTGTAGAGCCCAAATTCAGTACACGTAAAACCCATGCATTTATTAAATTTTCAAATCGTTTATTTATGTTTAAAATGATTTATAGCGATGCATGATCTATTTAATTTGCATTATTTTAAATTATTTATGTTTATGTGATGCACGTTAAATGTTTTCTTGAGTTTAATGTTTCAGGCGATTATTCGATGCGGGATCGAGAAAAAGAGGCCGACGACGATTTTGGCGATTTTAAAATGTGGTATTTTATTTTAAGTCAAGGAAATGGCATTTTTAATGATTTATTTAATTTTAAGAATTTTAAAAGCCTAATTTAATTATTAGGTGATTTTATGATTTTAAACTTTTAAAGGTGTAGCACTTGTGCATTTTATTTTAATTAGGAGATTTGTAGAAGTTAGTGTGGATTAACTTTTATTTAATATTTTTAAATTATTAATTAAGCACTCTACCCCTAATTAACCACAAAAACACACGCACACATACACTTTTACACACACTAATACATGCCTACACACACAATTCACTTCCCTCCCATTTTATTTTATTCTCTTAAAAGAAAACCTAGGGTTCATAGAGAAAACATCAGCAGCCACTCCCCTTCAAATTTTCCAGCAATTTTCATTTGGTTTCTTCAAGAAAATCGAGCCACAAATCGTTCCGGGTCAACCTTCGCATCTTCCCCGCTTCGGTGTCGTCGTTTCGAAAGCTTTAAATTCAAAAGGCATGTATAATATTTTGTTTCTGCATCGATCTTGTTATATTATATGTTCTTATGTTTATTATGCGTAAAAATCCATGTATGTTGTAAAAAGTTTGAGCAAAAATTTGTTGGATCGATTTTGAAACGATTTTAGATCTGAAAACTCGAAATTTGCTGTCATTTTAAATACTGCGACTTTTCAGTCAATTTTGGAAAAACTTTCAACATATAAAACGTATAACTTTTTGATACCTTTGATTTGACAGTAAATTCAAAATATTTAAATAAGAAATCAGTGAGTTATGATCGTTTTCGTGGGACTGCTCAAACTGCGTTTTTCTGAAAATGTGTTCTTGATGTGTTCTAGAAGTTTTATTGTTGCAGGCTTCGTTGGGAATTGACGGGTGATCGCTGCTACGTTTAAGTACATCGAGAATGATGTTGGGATGATTGTTGGTGTTTCGTTTCGTGTCGTCAGACACTTGGTTGAATAGAAGCCGTAGGAATTGATTTGACGTCAAATGTCGTGTTCACGGATTGGGTTGCGTCGTTTGTGATGCGTAGTTTTTTTGGGGTGTTTGTTGGAGTGTTATTAAGTGCCTTAGCATCCTAGGAATGGGTCTTGAGGTAGGATTAAGTCACAAGTGTAGAGAATTCCGTTTTTTCATGATTCCAGTACCTACACGGACCCAAAGCCGGACCTGTACACGGGGTTCGTGCCCTTTTTCCTTTAAAATGCGAATTTTTATTGCCTACCCGGACCCCTACCCGAACCCTTACACGGGGTCCGTGTACCACTTTTAAAAAAAAAAATTTATTTTTAATACGAATATAAAATGTAGGATTTGTTTTGTGGTTATGAATAAAAAAAATATATAGGATTTGGTTTGGGGTTTTATGTCATGATTTAGTACGATAATTAAATGAGGTCAAGTCTCGAGAGATTTAGAACGTCATAAGGAAATTGTCATTTTTGGGTGTGAGCATGGCTATACGTCTAAGCTATGAAAGATAAGTATTTGAACTCATGTTAGTATGTGCAGTACTGGCCCCAATAGAGATCCAACGAATCCCTCAACGCCAAGTAAGCATGTTCGACGTGCAAAAGAAAATATTTTAAATTTTTGAGGTATGCTAAATGTCTTGTGACCAAATTATGAACGGGTTTGGAAGTCGGTGAACGTGGCCGAGGACCTCTCCACCTCGGTAAAGTATGACCGGTTTTAGATCAGGATTGGAAAGCGGTAAAGTATGACCAGGGACCAATCCACCCGTTAAATTATGAACGGGGATCTCATGTATGTGGTAGTGGACTTTCCCTGCCAGTCCAGTACTGTGGTTTACTCTGATCAGGCACATTTATGTATGGGTCACTTGCTTTGAAACATATCTCTACGCAAAATGATATTATGTATGCTCAAGTATGCATGATGCGAGTATGTTTAAGAAAATTCTTATGATGATGGTACGTCTACGTTTATGCTACTACGTTCAAGTTTCAAGTATGTTTATGCTGTTACGATCAAGTTTCAAGTATGTATGCTCTATTTTAAAGATGCATGTGGTTTTATTATGTATTACTTGTTATTTCCAGTTTATACATGTTGAGTCTTTAGACTCACTAGACTTGTCGATGCAGGTGAGGATGACTTTGAGGAGACGAGGGGTGGGGATCAATGAACCGGCTTGGACTGAGCAGGAGGCTAAAGCCGAGGACCGCCCATGTTTTTAAGAAATTATGCAATGTTTCAAATACTCTGATTTCACTTTATTGCTAACGATATTTAGTCAAGTATTTATTTCTTTAGCAAACTTTATTAGTGATATCTTCTATTACAAATATTTTGGATGATCAATTAATTGATGACCGAAATTTGAAAGTTTATTTTGTATTTAAGAAAATTTTATTTTTCCGCAAATTTTAAAGTAGTTTAAAAGTACGGTACATCAGAACTTGTTATGCCCAATTTATACGTGTTGAGTCTTTAGACTCACTAGAATTGATTGATGCATGTGAGGATGAGTATGAGGAGACGAGGGGTGGTGACCAAGGAGCCGGCTCGGCCTGTGCAGGAGGCTAAACCCGAAGACCGCCTATGTTTTAAGAATTTTATGCATGTTTTAAATACTCTGATTTTCACGAGAATGTTTACGTTGTTTAAATATTTACCTTTTTGCAAACTTTGTTTGTAATTGTTTATATTTCAAATATTTTTGGACAAACAGATTATTTTTATCGCAACTTGAAAGTTAATTATTTATTTAAGAAAATTTTAATTTTTTCGCAATTTCAATTAGTTTAAAAGTACGGTACGTGTAAGGCCCGAGATTTTATCCTGTTAATCTGAAATGATTTGGTGATAATTAATATGATTATAGACGGGCCATTCCGAGACCAGATTGGGCAAAGCATATGAAAAGTACAAACTTTGGACAGAAGGTTTGGCGCTCGGGTGGTAGTTTTTGATCGCCCGAGCGCCGTTGAATAATGCAAGAAGCCCGAGCGCCCCGCGCCCGGGCGGTAAGTTTTAACCGCCCGAGCGCCGAGCGAGCGCCCGGGCGGAAATTCATGACCGCCCGAGCGCCAACCGAGATTCAAGAAAAATAGACACGTATCTTACACATGCAAGTGGAGGTATAGATATATATAAATCCTTCCTTCCTCAGAATTCTAAAGGAGAAAAACGAGAAAGAAAGGACCGAAGCTCCCAGGAAGAAATCTTACGCCTTTTCATAGTGTAGATTTGTGATTTTGTACGATCCGTCCGTTAGACTTTCAATCCGACTTCAGTACTGAGTTTCTATCGACGAGAACTTTAACTGGACGTAAGTTTTATTACGTTTTGATAAGATTTGAAATTATGATACATCCATAATCAGATATGATTGATATATGTTGTTCTTGACATAGTAGACATCGTATAATCGAAACTGGATCGAAGAACAGACTGTTTATGCAATTGTTATGAATTTTCAGAGTTGATTTGATTGTGATTAGACCGATTTGATATCAGAATTATGTTGTTATCGATTATGAGAAGTTGGGATTGATATCTGATTGATACTGTATCGCTGGGTATATTGATATTATTCAGATTTGGATCAGATGAGTTGTTGATTCGTATATACTGATATTGTATTGCCGGTATTGCGAGCTTGTACAGATTTGAGATTATGATCTGTTATTGTTGAGATTATGGGTTGTACTGATATTGATTATGAGTCGTGTTATTATATTTGTGATGTTGAGATTGACGGGGTTATCGAGATTGTATTGTTATGCCATCGAAACATCAGTAGATTAACATTGAGCAGATTCAGTATTGATTGAGATTATATCGTTATATCGTTGACATTGATCAGATTATGTCATGATTTGAGTATTGATCAGAACAGATCTTGAATTGAGTTGTACATTGACACCGTATATTTGATATTGTCATTACCAGATTGAATATGGACAGAGTGGAATTCGAGACTTCGACTTTGTCAGACCGAGAAGAGAAATGTATAAATTAATGTTGATTCGGGATTGCACAACTCGAGTTTGATTTGACTTGAGTTTCCCAAAATCATATACTTTATCTTATTGCATTGATAATTGCAATTGATAAGTTTGATATGTCTAGGCTATGGATGTGTAGTCTAGTATGTGTTGTGATGAGTCAGTGACAGGACATGCCAGGGCGGATAGGCCTAGTCTTTGGCAGGATATGCCAAGACACCGGACGTTTGGTCATATTGATATTACATAGGAGTGGAGCAACTTCTATAGCGAGATTAAATATGGACAGGACCAAAGTCCGTAATAAGAACGTACCGCTACCACGATCGGGAGAGTAGGTGGGAGATTGTTGCGTTCTTATTCAGATCGGGATCCCTAGATTAGGAATGAGTCGAGTCAGAGTCTCAGAGTCACAGAGTGTGATTTACAGTTTGATATTGATTCATGTTTTCTGATTTTGATACATGTTCATAGTGTGATTTACAGTTTGAGATTGATTCATGTTTCTGACTGTGATACATGTTATGAATATCTGATTCATGCTTTTATATTTGTTTATATGAAAGGCATGTATACATGGTTTATACAGGGAATATAATTCTCACCGGAGTTATCCGGCTGTTGTCTTGTTTGTATGTGTGCATGACAACAGGTGGGACAGCACCAGGGTCAAGAAGAGGACGAGAGAGGACTAGTTTAGCGTGGAGATTCGGACCTAGAAGTAGATCTGTTTCATTACCTGACATGTAGTGAATGAACAATAGTTGTTATGATATAATTTTGTACAGGACTTGGACTTGGATCTGGATACTGATCTTGTAAATGAAATAAGATTTATTTCATATGTTTCCGCTTTTGTATTTTGAAAAAAAATTTAGACCCTGTTTATTTAATTGTTTTAATTATTCCCAAAGACGATTAAGAAAAGAATTAGCGTCCGGGTCCCCACAACACGTTACATGTGTGTAGTGTTTAAGCTGAATGGGGTGCAAAAACCCTAGGTTTTATATTTTATAAATTTTATTTTGCATGATAATGGGATTATGTTTTGGGCTTTCAAGTATAGGAGTAATTGAGCTTACTCAATTTAGTTAAATTGGGCCCAAATGACACTTATTTAATCGAAGAATAAAAGTTTATAAAAATTAGTTTTAAAAAATAATGCATTTGATATTTTAAAAGTCTCTCGTTTACCTAAAACAGGCTTCATGAATAAAATCATGCTCATCTCGTAAATTAGTTTGAATTCTATCTTTTTTAGAAAATTTTAATCATTTTTAAACATATTAAGAAGCCTTGAAAATATTATTGAAAAATATTTATTCTTATCTTTGTTGTCCCCAGTTTCCTTTCTCAAGTCTATTATCGAATATTCGGGAAAAGTCCCTCAATTTCTTGAAATCATGCCATATAATCATTCAATAATGCAATCATACATTTAATCATATAATATGCATTAAGTAAGCATTTAAAATCAATTAAATTAAACAATTATGCAATTTAATTTCTTTGCATGCATGTGGTTGATGTAGGTTGGCTTTTTGAACGTTACATATATAATGTAACTGCTTATACTGTTGATGAAAATTGAGCGTTGATACGAGACTTGCTTATATCGAGCAAAAAATTATAAAGAAATAACTAAAATTTTATAAATAAATTAAAAAAATTACACGTAATGAAGAGACTAAAATTTAAATTCAACAAATCTCATAATTTCAATTTTAACTAGAGTAGGCCTTTTGTGAGACGGTATCACGAATCTTTATCTATGAAACGGGTCAACCTTACCGATATTCACAATAAAAAGTAATACTCTTAGCATAAAAAGTAATATGTTTACATAAATGATCTAAATAAAAAATTCGTCTCACAAATATGACCCATGAAATCGACTCGCATAAATTTTTGTCTTTTAAATAATGATACAAAGACATTATTATATTTCCATTAAAAAAAAAAAAGATTAGTATATTTGTTACTAATTTCTAACAAAGGAATCAGTCCTTTCGGTTTCACACTGCCAAACAATTAATACACACGTCACACAGCAGGCCGTTGTTATTTTTCATTTATTTTTGTGTATTAATAATTCATTTTGCCCTTTTTAGCCCTAATTTCCCTTATCGCCATCAAACATTCATTTCAGTCTGGATCCCCCACCATGGCCGCCGACGACGACGACCCGCTTCCGCCGTCCCCACCCCTGCCCCAGTATTCGCCGAATCGTTCCCCTATGCTTCCGCCTTGGCCGGCAGAGGTGGAGCTAGGCAGCTTTAAAAGGCCAATCTTGATCCGCTCAGTCTGGTCGGACAATCTGGAGTATGAGTTCTCCCTCATCAGAGACCTTATCGATCGGTACTCCTTTGTTTCGATGGATACCGAGTTCCCTGGCGTTGTTTTCCGCCTCCACCACCACTACTCAGACCCGCTCGATCACTACCAGACGCTGAAATCTAATGTCGATGTGCTCAAGCTTATTCAGGTGGGGATCACGCTCTCTGACTCGCGTGGGAACCTTCCAAACCTCGGATATCCTGACCGCCGCTTCATCTGGGAGTTCAATTTCCGTGATTTCGACATCTCGCGTGATGATTATGCGCCTAACTCAATCGACCTTCTCCGCCACCAGGGTATCAACTTTGAGTCTACTCGCCAGTTTGGAGTTTCTGCCTCACGCTTTGCTGAGCTCATGATGTCTTCTGGGCTCGTGAGTAATGAAAATGTCACTTACATCACCTTTCACGGCGGATACGACTTTGGCTACCTGGTCAAGGCCATCACTGGGAAAGCCCTGCCGGGTACTCTTCTGGAGTTTCTGAATTTGCTAAAGGTCCTTTTTGGGAACCGCGTTTATGATGTGAAACACTTGATGAAATTCTGTCAAGGATTGCATGGAGGACTGGATAGGGTGGCACAGTCGCTCGGAGTGGTGCGTGCTGTTGGGAAGTGCCACCAGGCTGGGTCTGATAGCCTACTGACTTGGCATGCGTTTGAGAAGCTCAGGGCTGTCTTTTTCGGCAACCCTGAGAAGGAGGGTGTGCCAGGCAAGTATGCTGGCATTCTGTATGGGTTAGAAATCCTTGATCCTTAGTTTGCTTTGCACCTCAAGATGTGTTGAAGCTGTTCTTAAGAATATTTGGTTTTTATTGGCTTTGTTCCCAGTTCACCTGTAAAATCCTTTCGCATAAGAGTAAAAGCCAAGCTCCAGTTCTGATTATTCTTTATTCTTTTCGTCTTATTTTTATTCTTAATGCTTGCTGTTGTTATGTATGGCATGATACTGTTCACATGTTATCTGGTATGAATTGTAACTGAATGATTGAGGTTTGAGGAAATCATTCTGCGCTGCAGGCAGTAAAACACATTGCTTAGGAATTGAGACATTGAATGTTCTGCGAGAATGTTAATATGATGTGAGGATATTGTTATTCGGGAGTTAATGTTAATTGGGTAAAGCTTTTGTGCTTATTATGTTATGGGGAGGTAATTAAACATGTATTTGTAATGCTCAAAAGGATGTTAGCGATAGCAGTTTTCTCGGTGGTGGTTAGATTAAATGCACAGTGTAAATATCGCTTGGATTTTGTGAGTTACTTTTGGTGTGGATGGCAATCAGACTACTTGTTTTTTGTCATTCTTTATGTATTTTGTTTATTCGGCGGATAGGTTTTGCTTGACAAATGACAATTGGTTTGTGCTTTGTTTCTGTCACGCATCAAGTCTCTTGTGTGGTAGGTGGTTCTATCCGCATTAGGGAACCATGAGTATGGTCCTTATTTTAGTTTAGTATCATAAATGGCTAAAACTTCCAGATGACTTCAAAACAAGAGATTGTGGTATGTTGCCTGGTCCTTGGACTAAATGCTTTATTTAATGCCATGTTTGGATGCACTTATATTTTTTTATTGCATGTCAATTTAATTGAGAACAAGTTTTAGGTGAGTGTTTAGATGTGAATTTCCTTCAGGGTAAGCTTATGATTTTACATATATGATATATGTTGACTGACGTGAGCTTGTGGTTCAAATTTGATTTCAAGTACAACGTACTTTGGAAAATAAAGTTTACAATTAGGAAATGGGATGATATTTGTGAATGTAAAGGAAAATGAAACATCTAAGTTCGAATGGCATGGGTGGTGTTAATTGTGCACATGAGCGGGGGACTCTCTATGCTACAATTAGATGATATGTTATTTCCATACTGAATGTGAAGACCTGCAAGGATTTACTTTGACACATGTTGCAGGCATATTTGTCCGAAACTAAATTCAAGCTTCTAGCACTGATTTGGAATTGAAGAATAGAATATAGGTTAAAGAGACATATCATAGAACATGCTAAGGGAGGTGGACGTTCTGCGATAGTTTCTTCTAGCAGTGCAAAGAAGATACTAAGAAAGACAATTCATTTGTTAAATAAGACTGGAGGGGGACTGTGTGATGGTCCAAGGAATTTTCATTGTTAATTATTTAGTTTCTTTCAATTATTTATATTGTTTATGGATCGTTACCAACTGTTAAACACATATTTAGGCAACATTCGATTACCCATTGTATTCAAGTTTGCCACTCCAGAAGGATAGCCAGCTACATGTTTAACCTACTTTTAGAATCAACTTTGTCTCATTATCCGTAAAATACATATACCTGGCCATAGTTATAAAAGGCGTGCACCCCTTGCAAAAGCCGAACTCGCTATTGCGTTGCCCTTTTTGTCGCCTCATGAAATTGGCGGCGATCTCTTATTTTTTTGGGTAATGGAAGGGGTTATGTTACTTAGATATAGATAAACCCAAGATCGATCATTTATTTGAAGCCCGATAAACTAAAGCTCATAGAATTTACTAATTCGAAAAATCTGGGATAGCTCCTGAAACGTCTACTACTTGTTTTTTCTTAAAATGCACTAGAAATTTTTTTTTCTTCCTAATTTATTCGGCCGAAACACTAATCATTTAAATTGTGAATATTTTGCACCATTTAAAAATAAACCAACAAACTATTATTTGAAAATCCAAAATAAAGTAATTTAAAATATAAAATCGTAAACGTCAATCAACCTAAACTAACATTATTTCAAAAATAAATTTAACTCTAACGTCCTCTCATAAACCTTTCAAAATCATTATAAGTCATAAAAATATTTAAGTAATCATAAGCATAGCTTCGTTTTCGGAAAACTAGCGACGGTCCTCGGGTTGTGTGCACCTTCAGTTTAGCAAGATCAACAATCAAGACCACCATTATTATCAAGCTCACCTGCATCGATCACACCTAGTGAGTCTATTGACTCAGTAAACCTTAACCATGATTACAAGTAATACATACACAATCACATGCAACGTGAAAAATACTTTTAATAAAATAACTTCCATGGATGCGCATAAACTTAACATTTTTCCTTTCATCATAAGCTTAAGATTTTATCATATACGTATATGTGTCCCTTTCATTGAATTCAGTTGTGACTTTCGTATTAGCTATTAGTCGATGTATCCATCTACGTATAATCATGGTACCAAGCGGCGGGGACATCAGCGACACTCTCATCCGTCAACTGAGCCTTGGCCTTACATATCATCATGCCATTGTGTCATCCTATTAGTCACAATCAATTCACCTCCTTCAACCTTTCGTATTTTCATCACTTATAAAAATTCAGGCATATATAAATCGTTTTCTTTTAAATCAAGCATGTAGACGTCTTTTAGCGTTAACGTTTCAGTATAAAATTTCGTAAACATATAAAATAAAAATTTTAACATGTATTACAACATTCAGGGCACTGTCATGACGTCTAACAATTTTTAGGTGTAAAATGATCGTTTTACCCCTAGACGCATAATTTTTTCATAATTATCCCTAGACCTCGAAACGACGTCCCAAATCATTCCAAAATTAACTTATTACCTTAAAACACTCCCTTAAATATTCCTTAGGCTTAAAATTTAGCTTTTCGATAATTTCTTTGATTTGTTTTTAAACCTAGACGTATATCTCGATTTTGACTCGTATTAATTCGAAACTTAACCAAAACTTATCAAACTTGGACCAAAGCCTAATAAAACCTAACTAAACCTCTTCCAACCCAAAATAAGCCCATTATAACCCATAGACCAGCCTAGGATACCTACTGAAAATTTCTGCACAAAACCTTAGCTCTATTTGGTTCGATCCTTGGCTTGCCTCGACTCCATCCCCTTAGCCACCATGTCCACACCTTAGTTGACCCTCCTAGGACAATGACCAACCCCAAAGGAACCTGCTGGACCGAGCCCTCCATGCCTAGAAGCCGCAGGCGCGGCCCTCCAAGCCATGCGCGGCCCTCTTTCCTCACGTGATCGCCTAGCCCTTCACACCTAGCATCGTGCAGCCCCCTTGAACCACCATACAGCCCCTTTAGGTCTCCTGAACACATCCTAACAGAAGCTAGTAGTCGTGGCCCTTGAAGACTCCTAGTCGAAGAGTCATTGCCCACAATTCGAGCAACCCTTCCTCCTCCATGTCCAGCCGTTGTGTCATCTTGTCTAGGCCCTTAAATCCTCTTAAACCCGTCCCTTCTCACAGCCCTATGATGGCAGCCCTTTCATGCACCATTAACACGAGATTTGGATCATGAAATCATGAGTTTTTGGCATAGCATAACATAAAAACGAAAATAAATTCAAGGGTTCATATTTTTGTTTTCATGCAAACATGCATCAAACATATACTATGGTGTACTTGCGATGCGAGGGACGTTGGTGGAGAGACGATGGATGCACCTTGCTGATTTTTCTTCAAGATATTCGTGTTTTTCCTTCTCAAAGTGGTGTGTGTGTGGCCGTGTTTCAGCTAGGGAGAGTCCTAGTGTGTTTGTGAGGGATGGGGCATGAGTTTATGTGGGTTTTGGGTAGGGTTTTAGGCTATTTATTTGATATATAACACAAGGTGCAAGCTTAATTCCATTAACCTAGTATAATAGTCTCATAAGTCCATTAGTCAATCTTTAAAATATTTTGTTTAGGAAAGTTTGTGAAAATATTAGCCGAGTTCTCAAAACGTCTCTATTTTTGTCAAAATTTGATTTTCGGTTTAAAATACGACTCGGCGTGTAAAAACACCTCAAAAGTTGTCATTTTCAAAAATATCATATACCATATATTAAATAATTAAAATTAATTATTTAATAAAAATATTTTCCCTCATGTAGTCCCCGATCTCCGTTCCTCGATCGGATGTCGATTAACTTTTACAACACAATTGTAATGCATTCAAGTAGAAAACTACCTCCTAAACATATAAACATGTCTAACTTAATTAATTTATGCAATTAAAATCATTTAATTAAATATTTCACATTTTTCTTAGATTTGTATGTAGTTGAATTACATTATCGCGTTTTGGACTTTATAACACCTATTTTGGTCCTTGTTTGCACTTTTCCAAAAATGGTTTCTCTTCTTTTCTAACGGCCAAATTGGTCCCTTATGTTTTGTAATGTTTCTCAAATTCATCTCTCTCGTCATGTTGACGTTAAAATCTAACAAAAAAAAAAAAAAACCTCATCCCCCTCCGCCAATTCATTCATCTAATTTCCAAAATGGTCAAGGCGATTCTTAAACTTTTGTTAGACAACATGAGCTCTCTTATCCAACAGGAGATTGGATTAGTTATGGCTGTGGACAAGGAGACGAAGAAGCTCTCCAGTATGCTCACTGCCATCTAAGCACAATTCATTCATCCGGAACGGAAATATATTTTCTTTATTTAATTGATATAATTTGATACGAAACCTCGTACGAATGAAAAGCAAGCACGAATATCGAAATCGCACACTCAGTTCAATAACAAACAAGGATCGATTATGTTGTCCCGATCTTTTGAAACAAGTAACGATTTGTGATATTCACCTCTAAGCGATTAAAACTTAGCAACACATATCAACGATAAAACAATTGAATTTCAAACGAACCTTCAAAGATCTTGTTTTGACAATCCGAGCGAAAAACAATCGACAAACGCCACAAAGATGCAATCTTTGATAAGTTTGATTTTGTTATGAACCAAAGCTAAAATAGCCTTGAATATTGAGAGAAAATCTCCAATAATGTTTAAACTTCTGAATTATTACGTTTTTGGTTGATACAATGCATATAAATACAATAAAATAATAAAAAGTAGTGCAAAAAGTCATAAAGAAAGTTGTCTAGCAAGTTTGACACGGCAGTGAAGTCCGCGGGTGCGCTGATGTTCCGACCGCGGGTGCGGTGCAGCTTCGGGAAAATCGATTATCATGGACCGCGGGTGCGGTCCCTTTATTAGCGCGGGTGCGCTGGTCCTTCGGCCATTGGACCGCGGGTGCGGTCCCTGTTTTAGCGCGGGTGCGCTGAACCTTCGGCAATTGCACTTGAATAACATTCCAAAAACTTCCAATATTATTCCCATGATTCCCAACCTCCTCTAATTTAGTCACCCAATTTGTAGATCCTCCTTGGTAGTTCATCATGACTCCTTGAAGTGCTTCTTTAAAATTCTTGCTACGTCCCCTCGTTATAGGTCCTTCGGGCAACTCCAACGACTCCCATGTTTTCTTTGGTGCTTGATCAACCACGTTTGCATCATTCTCCCCTTCTTGAAAAGGATTTGTCCTCAAATCTTGATCATCTCCTACATCAAACAAAGAAAGATCACTAACATTAAAAGTAGAACTGACATTGTACTCACCTGGTAGGTCTAATTTGTAGGCATTGTCGTTGATCTTTTCAAGCACTTGAAATGGTCCATCAACCCTAGGTAAGAGTTTCGAACGTCGCTTTTCTGGAAATCTTTCCTTTCTTAAGTGCAACCATACCCAATCTCCCTTTTCAAAAACCATCTTTTTCCTCCCCTTGTTGGCTTGCTTCGTATATTGTAAATTCTTCTTCTCGATGTTATTCTTGACCTTCTCATGCAAACTTCTAACAAATTCAGCTTTCTACTTGCCATCCATGTTCAACCTTTCACTCACAGGCAAAGACATCAAATCCAAAGGAGTTAAAGGATTAAAACCATAAACAATCTCAAATGGTGAATAATTCGTAGTAGAATGCACGTTACGGTTATAAGCAAACTCAACAAATGACAAACATTCTTCCCAATTTTTCAAGTTCTTTTTGAGTATAGCACGCAAAAGTGTTCCTAGAGTTCTATTAACAACTTCAGTTTGTCCATCCGTTTGAGGATGACATGTAGTAGAAAACAACATTTTAGTGCCAAGCTTAGCCCACAAACTTTTCCAAAAGTAACTCAAAAATTTAACATCACGGTCAGATACAATAGTCCTAGGCATACCATGCAACCTAACGACTTCCTTAAAGAACAAATCTGCAATGTCGGATGCATCATCGATTTTATGACAAGCAATAAAATGTGCCATTTTAGAGAATCTATCAACAACAACAAATATTGAATCTCTCCCCTTCTTAGTCCTTGGCAAACCTAAAACAAAATCCATAGAAATATCAATCCAAGGTTCACTAGGAACAGGAAGTGGTGTATACAATCCATGTGGTTGTGTTCTAGACTTAGCTTGTCTACAAGTAATGCATTTTTCACAAACACGTTCAACATCACGTTTCATATGTGGCCAATAAAAATGCTCATGCAAACAACTCAAAGTTTTAGCCACACCAAAATGCCCCATCAAACCACCACCATGTGCCTCCCTCACAAGTAATTCACGAATTGATGACTTAGGAATGCACAATCTATCTTCTCTAAATAAAAACCCATTATGCAAATAAAATTTATCATGTGGACCATGCATACATGTTTCAAATACTTCTTTAAAATCCTCATCCATCGCATACAATTCTTTCACATATTCAAATCCCAAAATTTTTGAATCCAAGGTAGAAATTAGTACGTACCTCCGTGATAGTGCGTCGGCCACTACATTATCCTTACCTTGTTTGTATTTGATTATGTAGGGAAATGTTCCTATGAATGCCACCCACTTGGCATGCCGCTTGTTCAGTTTCTGTTGTCCCCTAAGGTACTTTAGAGACTCATGATCGGTATGGATCACAAACTCCTTAGGCCTCAAGTAGTGTTGCCACATCTCCAAAGTCCTCACAACCGCGTACAACTCCTTGTCATACGTTGGATAGTTCAGTGCTGCTCCATTGAGTTTCTCACTAAAGTACGCCACTGGTCGTCCTCCTTGCATCAAAACACCTCCAATACCTACACCTGAAGCATCACATTCAATTTCAAAAGTATTAGAAACATCAGGCAAAACAAGTAAAGGCGCATTAATTAATTTTTGTTTAATAATATTAAAAGACTTCTCTTGCTCCTCGCCCCAATGGAATGGAACGTTCTTCTTAATCACCGCCGTCATCGGTGCCACCAGTGTGCTAAAATCTTTTACAAACCTCCTATAGAAGCTTGCAAGACCATAAAAGCTTCGAACTTGACTAACATTAGCAGGCGTTGGCCAATCTCGAATAGCACTTACCTTGTCCTCATCCACTTGTATCCCCTGTGAATTTACCACAAAACCAAGAAAGACAAGTTTGCTTGTACAAAAATCACATTTCTTAAGATTAGCATATAAATGTTCATCCCTAAGTGTTGTCAGTACAAGTCTCAAATGCTCAACATGCTCTTCTAAATCTTTGCTATACACAAGAATATCATCAAAATAAACCACAACAAATTTTCCTATGTAAGCACGCAAAACATGATTCATCAACCTCATAAAGGTACTAAGAGCATTAGTTAAGCCAAAAGGCATGACCATCCACTCATATAACCCATATTTGGTTTTAAATGCCGTTTTCCACTCATCACCTTCCCTCATTCTAATTTGGTGATAACCACTTTTTAAATCAATCTTACTAAAAATACATGCACCATGCAACTCATCTAACATATCATCTAGTCTAGGTATGGGATGCCTATACTTGATGGTTATATTATTGATTGCCCTACAATCTACACACATTCGCCATGATCCATCTTTCTTAGGAACTAATAAAACAGGTACAACACAAGGAGACATGGACTCACACACAAAACCCCTATCTAACAATTCACTTACCTGTCGCTAAAGCTCCTTAGTCTCATCCGGATTGCTTCTATAAGCTGGACGATTTGGCAATGCACTTCCGGGCACAAAATCAATTTGGTGCTCAATCCCCCTCAATGGTGGTATTCCTTGAGGTATCTCCTCCGGAAATATATCATCAAACTCCTGCAAAAGGGAAACAACAATGCTCGGAAGATTTCCGGCTATATCACTTGTGTTAAAGAGAATCTCTTTGTAAAGAATCAACACAAGTGTATCATGTGTGTGCAACAATTGTTTCATATCACTCTTTTGGGTCATATATGTTTTTTTTTACCTCTTTCTTCTCATTTTCTTTTCCCTCTTTTTTTATCTCTGTGGTCATCTCATCTTTTTTTTATCACTTATTTTTTTGACCATATCGTTTTCTTGTTTGTTTAAGGCCACCTCACTTTTCTTTTCACTCTTTCTTTCGGCCTCATCTCTTTTTTTCTTTTGTCGTTGGTCTTCCATGATTTGTTTTGGGGACAAAGGAAGTAAAACAATGGGTTCTTTCTTGAGTACAAAAGAATATCTATTTTTAAACCCATCATGTGCCACTTGCCTATCATATTGACATGGTCTCCCTAACAAAATATGACAAGCATGCATTGACACCACATCACATAACACCTCATCAATATACTTCCCAATCGAAAACGCAACCAAGACTTGTTTGTTCACTTTCACTTCAGCACAGTCATTCAACCACTGTAGCCTATATGGTTGAGGATGTTTCAAAGTAGGCAAGCTCAATTTTTCAACCATCTCAAAACTAGCAACATTGGTACAACTTCCTCCATATATAATAAGATTGCAAACCTTGCCATTGACAAAACACCTAGTATGGAATAAGTTTTCCCTTTGGTTAGTTTCTTCTTCCTTGACTTGGGTACTCATTATATGCCTAGTCACTAATGCTTCGCCCACAACTGCCTCATATCCCTCATCAGGATCCTCTAATGCAGGCATCTCATCTTCATCCTCTCCATCATCTCCCTCACTATGAGATTCATACTCGCCATAATTATTCAACACCATCACTCTTTTATTGGGATATTGGCTAGCAATATGGCCAACTCCTTGACACCTAAAACATTTAATATCTCTAGAACGATTAATAGTAGTTTCAGGTTTACCTTGCACTCCTTGCTTAGGCGCCTCCTGTTTAATGTCAACTTTGGGTTTGACCACTACCTTGCTTTCTTCACGTTTAACAACGTTGGAACGCCAAGGTGTTGATGTATTCCCATATTGTGTGGTACGGCCAACTCCTCTCGTCTAGAGTTGTTGCTCCACTTTTATCGCCATCTGCACCATTTCATCTAGATCCAAGTAATGTCTAAGCTCCACTTGGTCTTGAATTTCCCTGTTCAAACCACACAGAAAACGAATCATAGTAGCCTCACTATCCTCATCTATGTTTGCTTTAATCATGACTACTTCCAACTCTTTATAGTAGCCCTCAACACTCTTCACACCCTGTCTCAAAGTTTGTAACTTCTTAAACATTTCTATATAGTAGTGATTTGGTACAAACCTCTTCTTCATTACGCTCTTCATCTCAGCCCAAGTTTCTATAGGCCTCTCATTGCATCTTCTCTTAGTGGTCACTAATTGATCCCACCAAATAAGTGCTTAATCAACAAATTCAACCACGGCCAACCTAATCTTCTCTTGTTCGGAATAATGGTGACAATCAAACACGAATTCAACTCGCTTTTCCCATTCTAAATAAGCCTCTGGATCCGACTTACCATGGAACGACGGAATTTTCATCTTAATGCTACCTATGTTATTATCTTCCTTATTCCCATCATCGTACCTACCCCGTAAGGCTTCTCTTCTTCCCCTACCAAATCCTCTACCTCTTCCGCTCCTACCCCAGTTCTCGTTTTGACTCTCCTCTTCTACTCCTAATTCATAATCATCCTCTTCTTCTTCGACTGTACCCAAACCTTTAGGTTTAGATTTATTTTCACTAGTGCTAACTTCAAGCCTATCCAACCTCTCATATAAATGATCCAACTCGGCCCTCATCATTCTACTAAAATGCCCAAATAACGCCTCCATTTGAACCTTAGACAACCCCTGGTTTGAACTTTCTCCTACTTCCCTCTCCATTTTAATTTCAGATTTTGTACCTGCAAGAAAATGTTAGTAGAAATAAAAGATGTTCCTCACCCAAATTCTCACAATCACTCCAAAGAAATAACACTCGCACTCAAATATTTTCACTTGAATGTGATAGTTCTCTCAAAGATGTGATCAATCTTTATACTTGTATACCAAACTATCAAGATTCAACTCGTAACACTTGCAATTGTCTTACTTGGATTGCACAAAGCCAAGAACACTAGAATAACACAGATTTGAAAACAGAACAAAGGATTACACAGATCTGAAAACAGAAACGAAGGAATAACACATATCTGATAACAGAATGAAATTTATATTTTTCTTTTTCTTGAATCCATACTCTCGATGGGAAGAGATGACAAGAAAGGTTTAGGGTTCAAAGACAGCATACATGAAACTAGAGAATCTTCAAAAACCACTGTCTTTGTGAAAGGAAAAACTGAAACATTCACACCGCCACAACCTACACCTTCAACCAAAAGCTTTCCACCGAAAAGACAACCCACTGCACATATTCCTAAGAAAAGAAAACGCAGGCATGTATGCCATTACTGCTTTAAGCCATGACATATCAGGCCATATTGTTTTAAACTCAGGAATGATCGCATGAACCAAAAGTCAAGCCGAATGTTGCCTCAAATGTTGCACAACACTTTCCGCAACACCTCCAACCATCGACCTACAGTAAGACAAATTTGGGTACCAAAGGTAAAAACTTACTGTAATTTTGTCTATATTTCCTTAAAAACTAACACTGCAGGTCATTGGTACTTTGATAGTGGAAGCTCTCGTCATATGACAGGATCACGAGAATATCTTACTGATTATATTGATCAAAAAGGTGGTAGAGTAACCTATGGAGGGGGAGCTAAAGGAAAAATTGTTGGAAAGGAAACTTTGAACGTCGAAGGACTACCAAAGCTCCACAATGTGCTCCATGTTGAAGGATTAAACTCAAACTTGATAAGCCTAAGTCAATTATGCGATGATAATTTGCATGTTAAGTTTAATAAGCATATGTGTGAAGTTTTCGATGAATGTAACATGTGCATTATGATAGGTAGAAGGTCTTCAGACAATTGCTACCAAATAGGTGAGGAACTTTCATGCAAACATGCACAAATCAGTGAAATCGATCTATGGCATAAAAAACTTGGACATGTAAACTTCAAAACCTTGAAGAACTTGTGTAAGTACGATGAAGTACAAGGTATGCCTAATCTTTCATTTGGAATATCGTATGTATGTGGAGATTGTCAAAAAGGTAAACAGACTCGCGTGTCACACCCAGTGTTGGCATCATCTGGGACAGCATGTTGTCTGGAGTTACTCCACATGGATCTTATGGGTCTTATGGAAGTTGAAAGCCTTGGAGGTAAGAAATATTCTTTCGTGTGTGTCGATGACTTTTCACGGTTTTCTTGGATAAGCTTTATTAGGGAAAAGTCGGACGCTTTTGATGTTTTTAAACAATTGGTCACAAGAATCACAAACTTCCACAATTTGAAGGTGAGAAGGATAAGGACTGACCATGGTAAGGAATTTGAAAATTCTTTTTTCTCATCTTTTTATGACAGAAAAGGTATTTCACATGAGTTTTCTGCTCCAAAGACACCACAACAAAATGGGATGGCTGAACGTAAGAACAGAACACTTCAAGAAATGGCAAGGGTGATGTTGACTTCAAAGTGCATTTCAAAGCGTTTTTGGGAAGAAGCCCTTAACACCGCATGTCATATTTCAAATAGGTCGTATGAGATAATTATGGGAAAGAAGCCTAACCTTAAATATTTTCATGTTTTTGGTTGTGTGCTATGTTTTGAATGACAGGGATCAACTTGCAAAATTTGATTCAAAGAGTGATAAGTGTTTGTTTTTGGGATACGCAACTAATAGTCGAGCTTACCGCATGTTTAATTTACGAACTAGGACTATTATGGAATCCATTAATGTTGCTTTGGATGACTGTGCAGATTTGAAAAAGAAAACAGCTGAAGATGATGTGGAAGACCTACTAGAAATTCCAATCATACTGAAAAATGCATATGTTGCTCCAGATGTTGCAACACCTAGCACAACACGTGACACTGAAGTCACTGAAGCTGAGGACGAAACGAATAGCGATGATGACGCAGTAGATGATGGACATAATATTCCAAGTAAAATTCAGAAAAATCGTTATTTCAACAGAGAAAATTCGTATTACATTCTGTTATTAGGCATAAATAGGTCATGAATAAACATAACATTGTGAATATTGTTGTGTCACGAGGGTATGCGTATTTCAACAGAGAAAATTCGGCGAAAATCCAGTTTTTGCTAGAAATCCAATATTTGTGATTTTTGATGGTTCGGTGGTGTTAAGTCGATGTGGGTTTCAATTCTGGAAATTAATTTGAAATGATTTTGGACGCAATTATCTCAGTAATTTTGGTAAGTGATTACGGGCCAAAATTGATCTGGTCTACTTTGAGAACTTAGTTGTCCATTCTGGACAAAAAGGGGGAGAAGATGCGACTCAAACTCAACCATCTATCTGATACCTTTTATGTTTTGAACTTTGTTTTGAAATTTGTTTTGCTTGATTTCTCGTTTAACTGTTCTGCTCTGTTAGGTTCCTTGATAATATTTATGTTTTCCCTGATGTAATTCTTTTCAATGAACTGTTAATGATATTTTTGGTGTTATCTCAAGTGCTGCTAACAGCTCGAACAACACTTGTACTAACTTGCTTTTATTCAGGGGGAGAAAAATTCACATATTAAGGGGGAGTTAACTGGAGTTTAACTAAGAAATTGAGTTTGATTTGATTTTGTCCAGAAAGGCAAAAAGGGGGAGATTGAAGGGAAATATATTTTCTTTATTTAATTGATATAATTTCTTATATTAAATAATTTCCCTAATATTTTCTTTCTTGTTGGTTTGATTATGAATAATATTTAATAAGATTTTGCTTTTCTAGATAAAATGATAAATATGAAAAGCTCTCTTTTAATATGATATTTATGATATGATATCACATTCCTAATAGAATCCTTGTTTTCTTATTGTGCAAGATTCCTTATTCATAAACACTACGTTTATAAATAAGAGGCTTTAAGTCATGAAGTGGGGGCATTTGACGCAACACAAATTTCAGAGAAAGACTTACAAAGCTGTTGCTGTCTTGATAAGGAGTTTTCTTACGTGGGGAATTTTTCGTGGAGATTTTTAGTGAAGAGATTTTCGTAGGAGAGTTTTTCGTGAAAGTATATTTCGTGAAGAGTTTTTGTGGAGGTGATTTACGGCTACGTGATTTACGTGAGGTGATGTTCGTGGGGACTCTTGGATCAATCATACGCTCACTTTCGCACTCCGTGGAATTTCAGAGAAGTATTTCTTTAAAGGACGTGCTGCATTGAAGATTGCTGATATCAAGTGTTGTCGTAATTTTTGGAGACATTTCAGACAACACGCGTGCAAGTGTTGGCTGAGGATCGGGTTTTGTTGCTCCAAACTTTTGGCATTTAGTTTTTTCTGTCTTGCTTAAGTTTTAATATTGTTGGTTATTTTAGAAAGCGTTTATTTTCTCAACTTGTTGAGAAAATTAATTTTTGTCATAATCACTAGTGATATGTTTTTGTAAATGGTTTGATTTTCTAGTGATTTATTTTTTCCATAAGGCACCGCACAAGTATTTATACTTGTGCATATTTAATCTCGTCCATCTATTTATTTAAAGTGAATTTGTGTTACAAACTTTAATATTTTGCTGCATGTTGTCCGAGATGTTGTAACATCTGACACAACACTTAATTCTGATTAAACACGAATTTGCTATTTTACATCCTATTCTGATATTTTTATTATTTGTGGTATCTGTCGAACAATACAACTCTTACACATCCCATTTCCAAAAAGGCTGAGGCGTTTCTTAAACTTTTGCTAGACAATATGAGCTCTCTTATCCAACAGGAGATTGGATTAATTATGGGTGTGGGCCAAGGAGATGAAGAAGCTCTCCAGTACGCTCACCGCCATCCAAGCAGCGCTAGAAGACGAAGAAATGAAGCAGTGGGAAAGCAAGACAATAAATGTTTGGCTATGTTGCCATGCAAGCTCGACGACCTTGGTTACGAGATCGATGGCTTGTTGGATGAGTGTGCAACTGAAGTATCCAAATGGGAGCATACCAAATTTAGTCGTTGTAGCTTGAAAAAGATTCTTTTCCGCAGAAAATTGGAAGAAGGATGGAAAAAGCAACCGAAAAGTTGGACATGATTGCTGCCGAGATGAAGGTCGCTTGAGCTCGAGACTAGCATCTGTGATGTTGTGTACTACGTTTCTTGGTAAGGGCATAGAGATGTCCAAACATGCAGATGGGTAGTCATATGATGATTATACCGAACTACCCTCCCTCGCACTTTCCAAGTGGTTATCATTCATCGAGAGGATAAGTCCGTGGTTATGATTGTACACCATTATTCCTTACGACCTGGGACAACACTAAGGCTCTATATGCTAGGGCTGTGCTTTGACTCGTTTATCAGCTCCAGGAAAGTCATCAGGTGACGAGGTTGGGTACAGTTGCGACACATATAGGAGCCAGTGCATTGTAGTCGGGGATTCACCGATCACCTGCAGGTGTGGATATTTTATGTGATCTGATGAAATTATAGTGCGTGGAATCTCTGGCCAGAGTATGAGATGTACGTTAGAGAAGGAGTTCTCCAACCGTACATGCGATGCCACTATTTATAGTTATCACATAGTTATCGAATTATTATGCAGCCCTCGATGAACCAATGATTGCATATTCGATCGGGATATATGAGATGAAGGGACCGTACTGTACGTTAATCATAATCGACTGGTTCTTGCAGGCACTATCAGTGATACCTGGGGGATCATGGGGCGATGCTACTACACGCTCTTACCATGATCCGATGGGTGTATTCAGAAATGAGGTCTGACATTCTTAATCAAGGTGTTGATGAAAAGAATGGGGCTAGCTAGGGTAAGTACGAATAAGAATAAATATTATTCTGAATCACAAAGAATTGTGAACCCACGGCTAGCTGTATCCCTGAACCATTGAGGGTCACACAAGCACTGGATCGTTTGTTCCCGTTGAGAGAATAAATTCAAGGAGTTGAATTTATATTATGATATAGTAAATTCAAGGAGTTGAATTTATAATAATTAAATTTTGAGAAAATAAATTCAAGGAGTTGAATTTATAAGATAGTAAATTCAAGAAGTTGAATTTATGAAATTTGGAGATAATAAATTCAAGGAGTTGAATTTATAAAATTTGAGTATTTGATTTATTAAGCTCAAAAGTTGAGTTTATTAAATATTAAATTTTGAGGTGATAAATTCAAGGAGTTGAATTTATAATTTAAATATTAAATTCAAATGTTGAATTTATAAGGGGATTAAATTAAATATAATGGGTATATGTATAATGAGCTTGTAGGAGTACAAGACCAACATACATATTATTAAGGTTCTTAATTGGACTTTAAAAGATTAATTAATTAATTAAAATAGTTGGACTAGAATAATTAAATTGATTAAACCCATTAAGTATTTAATTTAATTAATGAGCCCTAAAATTATATATATGTGTATTAAGCTTAGAGTTTAATTTAATTCATTCACAATTTTTGAAAACCCTAGCCTCCACACCTTGGAATTTTAGAAAATTCCTTCTCCTCCAACTCCAAAAATTCGGCCACTCTTCTTTGGGAAAAAGTTTGAGCCGTCTCTCAAACTTTGATCTCAAACGTAAAATCTCTTCTAAATTTTTGTAACTTCGGACATAAGTTTTGAATTATTTAGCGTCGTCAGCATTACCAAGGTACACTGGTAATAACTCTAAAGGCATTTCTGTCGGTCAAAGGTTTATTTACCCTAATGAAAAACAGAACATTTGTGGTTCTAGATAAATACGCTTCGGACCACAATACACACATTTTGGCACAACAGGCAGCAAATCTGGACTGCTTACTATATGTGTTAGTGAGTCGAAATAAATTTTTTTTGCATCAGCTGTGTTTACCATTGGTACCTGTCCATGCATGTTTCGCCTGAAATTATTTGCTAACCTACGATCTTGCAAACAAACATATTTCCTTTTATGAAGCTTTCTGATCGTGATGACTTCCGAGATATGTTCGTTGTTTTTTTCCGGCATTATAACCAAATATATTGGCTAAACAGAAAGAAATAATAAAGCCTAGGCATGCGTAATTTCACCTATGTCTAAAAAAACAGATTTAAGCGCAATGGTATGGAGAAATAAGTATATTTGTTTTAATGGTTGTTATGGTCGAACAACAACTGTAAGGGAAAGCAGGCCGATCTAGGCATACCTAAATCACTCTAGTGTGAAACTATGAACTGCAAAGCATAGTAAAAAAAAACAAACCTTATTAGTTTGGTGCCTATTAAATTTAGGTGGAAGACAAACATACTAAACATGGAACTGTGAAATAGCAAGTAATAATAAAACTGCAATCGGTGCACAGACCTGTAAGGAAAACGCGGCGAAGAGCTCAACATTTTTTATCGATATGTGCTGCACAGCTGTAGCACGTTCGGGGTGGTACAGTGGAACCCAGTTTAGCCTAAGATTAAATTGGCATAAACAGGCAACAAAAGAAAAATTAATTTGCTACATAGAATTTAACTCTCGCGAACGAAGTTTGAAAATTTGTGATTAATATATGCTTGCATTAGCAATTAAACCAATTCTTGATTATTTTGTTGTAAAAAATAAAGGGAAAAGAAAAAAAAGAAGAGGAAACATGTCGTTAATTTTGTCAGTATTTTGATTATATTATTTTTTAGTGCATGGAAAGATTAATATTTTGGCTCTATTGTGACCTAAAGTGCTAGAGTAGATGTCCTGCAAGCCAACGGTTGGCTAGGGAATTTATTGACTCAAGTAAAATAAACAATCTTTATTTTAATATAATTTAACTTTTTATGGTTTTTTTTTATTTTATCTGTATACTCATGCAATCAGCATAGATAAAGTCCTTGATTATACTTTAATACAAATGAATCGTAATTCAATGATGAAACTCATTTGTAAAAACTGTATAATCTAAATTCGTTCCTAGTCGATTCAGCCGCCTAAAACATGGATAAAGGTCGCTTGAGCTCGAAACTAGCATCTGTGATGTTGTGTACCACGTTTTTTGGTAAGGGCATAGAGATGTTCAAACATGCAGATGGGTAGTCATATGATGATTATACTGAACTACCCTCCCTCGCACTTTCCAAGTGGTTATCATTCATCGAGAGGATAAGTCCGTGGTTATGATTGTACACCATTATTCCTTACGACCTGGGACAACACTAAGGCTCTATATGCTAGGGCTGTGCTTTGACTCGTTTACCGACTCCAGTGGAGTCATCAGGTGGCGAGATTGGGTACAGTTGCGATCCATGTAGGAACCAGTGCATTGTAGTCGGAAATTCAGCGCTCACCTACGGGTGTAGATATCCTATCCTATGTGATCTGATGAAATAATAGTGCGTGGAATCTCTGGCCAGAGTATGAGATGTACGTTGAAGAAAGAGTTCTCCAATGGTATATGCGATGCCACTATTATATGTATCACATAGTTATCGAATTATTATGCAACACTCGATGAACCAATGGTTGCAGATTCAATCGGGATATATGAGATGAAGGGACCGTACTGTACGTTAATCATAATCGACTGGTTCTTGCAGGCACTATCAGTGATACCTAGGGAATCATGGGGAGATGCTACTAGACGATCTTACCATGATTCGATGGGTTTAATTAAAAAATAGTTCCTGACATTCTCATGATCAAATTTTGGTGCATTGGATGGGGCAAATTAGGGTAAGCCCGAATAAAAGATTATGTCCTAAATCACAAAGAGTTGTGAACCCACGGCTAGCTGTATCCTTGAGCCATTGAGGTCACACAATCACTGGTTTACTTGTTCCCGTTGAGATAATAAATTCAATTAGTTGAATGTATAAGAATTGAGTTTGATATGATCAATCGATAAGCTTATAAATAAAGTTTATAAATACATATAGAAATTTTTAGAGCATGACTGCTGAAACAATGAAAGGGAGTACACCTGCCTTATTTAGACACTGATGATCTCGAATTTAAAGTGTGCATCATAATAACAAATAAGTTGAAATTATCACATCGATGATGTTGGATCGTCGATCGATATTATGAAGATATTAATGTAATGAGAGCATGAATCATGGGCTTGTAAGAATATAAATCCATAATGCTAATTTATTAAAGTTCAAATAGGCTTTAATAATTAAATTATATTTTAATTGAGTTAAAATATAGCTCATTAAGTTTTTATAAAATATGGTATTAATTTATGTAATATGGAAATATTCATGATATCATTATTTTAGAAACTTGAACACAAAACAAAATAATATTGATGCATAATATTCTCAAAATATATGTATTAAAATTCGAGATTGGCTAATATATGGCATGCAATTAGAATCCAAATTTAACTTAATTAATTTAATTAATTAAGTAAAGGATGGATTATAAAATATAATAATGATTTTTTAATTATTATTATAATGCATAAAATTTTCGGTGGAAACAATCGAGATTGGAAAAAGTTGGCATGCAATTTTAGAATCATTAATTACCTTAATTAATAGAATAATTAATTAAATATGAGATTAGAAAATATAATATTGATATTTATTATTATTTAAAATCAAGAATCCGAAAGTTAATTGCCAAGACATCAAGAAACTTTCGGCTCTTTCAAAAGCTTCGGTTGTTGCTCTCAAAAATATCTTTTCTTTTGCAAGAAAAATTTGGCTTATAGTATTGAGTCGAATTTTTCTTCGTGTTCTATCTCTACGCAAAAATATCTTCTAATTTTATAGCGCAAGTTAGAAGAGGAACAAGTATTCCGGTCGTAGACCGGATTCGAAGATTAAAGAAGGAGATCGAAGAACGTTCGTAGAGATTTACAACAACAGCTACGTCCGCTAAGACCGGAGTAGTTGGAGCCGAGTGAATTAATTCACTAAAGGTATTTCATACTCCCTATGAATGTTTATTTATTAAAAACCATACGAGTGCTCAAACAAATATTTTTAATGTCAAAATTAAAATTAAAATTTTAAAACTTTCGCTGCGTTTTGGGCACGAGAAAACAAGATTCAACGGTGGTATCAGAGCCAAGGTTTTTCTAAATCGTATGGTTTTGATATCGAATAATTTGTTTCTAACTACACAAGAAAATTTTCCAGAAAATTGTAGCATCATAAAAATTATTTTTCCAGAAAAAAAGGTCTGCTCGGAACTGTTCCGGTCAGGGCACAGTGCGCGTGCTGCGCACGCAGCGCGCGCAACAGGAACGCAGAGTGCATGTACGGGGCGCGCAGCAGCCGCGCGCGCTGTGCGCAGCGTCCGCACAGCTTGCGGCAGCTGCGCGCGCGCGGCGTGCGGATCGTCTGCACGCTGCGCGCACGGCGTGCCGCTGCGCTGCGCATGATGTGCGCACCTGTACCCGCCCTGCGCGCACAGGTACTCCTGCTGCCCGAAACGTTCAGGCGGGCGGGCGGCGCGAGCAGTTGCCCGGGAATCTCTCGGGCACTATGCTAATTATTGGGCTTGAATTGTTTTGTCCTAGGGTGCGATTTTCTGATTTTTCAAAACTTTGGATTAAATTGATATTTGTGAAAATTTGTTCAATTTATCTTTTTGAAAAATTAATAATTTTTTTTTAAAATAAACAATTAGAATATGATTTTAATTATCTATGGTAAAATTGAGTTTTACAAGAAATCAATTATTATTTAATTAATTAGAAATTAAATAAAGATGTTTATTTAATTTATTAATTTATTTAATAATTGTGATGTTTAGTAATAAAATTATTAGATACATGATTTATCAATTAATTAAATTTATTTAATTAATTTATGTTAATATTTGATATTAAATTCATGAAGAATGATCGAGAGCCTTGACCAATGTGTTAGGTGTATGTTAGGATATTTTACTGTTTTATTCATTTTGTTAATATTTGATATTATTAAAGTGGGTCTGGTTTATGGCTCGTTCCCACTTCATGATATGTATCCCTTATGTACCATGACTATTTAAATGTAAATATTAGAAATATTGGGAGATCAAGACTGGAAGATGGTGGGCCCGATGCACAAGATGAAGACATGTAAAATATTGGAAGATTTTGTAAAAAGTTGCATTTGCATCCCTGCATTCACCTAGATTTTGGACCTGGATCCATGTCCGGTTAACATGGATCTAATAGTGTTGGTGATCGATCATCATTATTTATTTATTATTGAATGTCATATCATGATATATATGTAATATATAGTAGTATGCATGTTTGTATATTATTGGATAATATAGTTGCATGAATCCGGCAAACATACAAACATGGCACGCGATTTTAAATTAAAATGATGAGACAATTTTAAAATTAAAATCATTCATTTTGAATAAGATTCAAAATATATATCAAACCGCAAAAGTAAAAATTAAAAGAGTTTAATTTATTCTTGCCTTCCATCAACCATGGTTACATGTTGATCGCTACCTGCGGACAGTGTCTGGCTCATATTATTGGGGAGGCCTGGGCGCCGGAAAGCTGTGACTTCCACTGGACATATGATGTGAATTGAGTGGAACTCCCATGACTTCGGCTCATATTATTGGGGGAACTCATGGCGACCGTCCACTACAATTCAATATTGATGGGTCGGTTTGACACGTGAAAAAAACCAAGTCATATTATTAGGTCCTTATTAAACGTGAGGCGAAACACGCGGAGGTTGCATAGAGATGCAATTGGATTATACCTTTTAGAAATTATAATTGGCTGATATTATTCGGGATTATAATTAGCTAATTGGACTCTACGTGCCCACTAAAAAAATATGATTTCCCCTTTTCATTAGAGGGTGGTGGAAATGTCAAACTAGTGGGGGAAAATTTATAAAATAAAAATCTATATTTTATATCTTAGAATTATTATAAAAAAATCAGTAACCATTTTCTGTTTCCATATCAATATATTTTTTATTTCTTCACGTAAGCCATTTTTGTTATTAACAAGCTAACCGAATCTAATTTTCAAAACTGGTTGGAAAAATTGTTCTGAATTCGGAGAAAATGGCATACACACTAATGTCAGTCCTGCTGAACTGACGAAGCATGCAAGATGATAGGACCATAGTATGCAAGCTAAAGTGTAACATGCTCGCTTTCATGTCAAATGAACTGTAGGGACAGTTCGAGAAAATGTTGAAAGCTGCTGACATTCGAATGCATGTGCAAGAGTTGCATTGTGCATAAAACTCATACAATGATGCACAACCCTTTCAAGGAGCTCATGACTACACGCATGAAAGATGGGGCTCTAGCTCTTGAGCATGGTGTACATATGACTGGGCTTATAAAGAATGTGGTGCGCCTGTAATATGTGATTCCTAACGAGTTACTAGATAACATCAATTTGTTGTCTTTCTCTTCCTTATTTGACGGAGTTATGGTGAAATTCAAGTTAAATAAGATATATGATAGCCTTTAAGAGCTAGACAATACGCTTATGACTTATGAGATCACCATAAAATAGAAAAATTGTTGTTTTTCTAATGGGCCTCTCGTCGGACGAAAAATGGCCCACAAAGTAAGGGAAAGTGTAACGCCCCGAAAATTTTAAAGTCCACGCAAACCACGTGCATGCAATTATTAAATTCTTTTGTATTTTAATTAAATGTTTTAATTGCATGAATTAATTATGTTTTGAATAGTTGCATATTTAAAATATATTTTTCTACATGATTGCATAAAAATTGTATTTTTTAAGGAATATTCAAGTGATGATCGAGGAACGGGGACCGACGGCTGAAGAATAGAAAATATTTTTATTAAATAATTATTTATTATTATTTAAAATATGGTTGATGGTTTTTGATATTTTTGAAAATAAGGGGTTTTGAGGTAATTTTATACGCCGGGACGTAAATTTTATCGGTGTTGGTTTTCCAACTAAAATAAGAGCTTTTTGGCAAACCCGGCTAGTAAATTCACAAATTTATTTAACAAAAAACTTTGTAAATATTTTATTTAAATCCTAATTAGAATAATGGGCCTAATTTAATGGCTTATTAGGCCTAAGACCCAATAGTAAACTAATTAGTATTTAAAGTGATGATTAAGCAAAACCCTTCACTTTTGCACCTCCAAACAATCGGCCACCTTCTTTTAATTCTGAAAAAACTCTCCCCACCCCTCTCCTAACCTCACGGCACACACACACTAACAAGCTAGAAGGGGTTTTCGAAGGAACAAGCAAGAACAAAGCCAAAGGTTGCGTCTCGTTCTTCGTCGTCAACGGATTTTCGAGCGTATAAAACGCAAAGGCACGCCATACATCTCCTTTTCTCATCCATCATATCATATTAATGTTTGAATTATTACATGCATGAAGAACATGAAAGATTTTTCATAATTTTCGTAACCTCATGCTTATGGGTTCTAAAGTGGTGTTATTAATCTCCAAAATCATGTTTATTGTGTGTTTAAGGGGCTGCCATGATTAGGACATGTTTAGGTAACGTTTTTCATGAATTTCAGACTCCTAAGAACACACATACACGCTGCAAGCACGAACCGATTACGTTGGAACCGAATTCGAATGTTTGAATCTTAGGTGATCGGGTTTCATGAATTACGATGCATGGATTGGCTCGGTTGCATCCAGGGCTGGGCTAGAGTTATGAGGGGTTAGGGGTTGAGTCCTAGCCAGCCTAGGACTCAAGGGTCACGGTTGGGGAGGAGTCCTAGCAAGCTAGGACTCCACCCAAGATCACCCGAGAGTTGCAATAGGATGAGCGCAGGTTTCAGTAGTTTTTGTAAGAGGGAAAGGCTCAGCTTGAGGGCTTGGGCTGGGTTAGGATAGGTCCTTAGGGTCATATAAGGGTGCTAGAGGGGTTGGTTCAGGGCCTGGTTGGGTTGGCTAGGTGCAAGCAACAGGAACAAGAGTCCTTGTCAAAGTGGGTTCCTCGGCTGGATTGTGTAGCGGCTGTGGTAGCTTTGGTTTCAGGGGCTGGGGTCGAGTCCTATGGGTTCTAAGGGTCCAGTAGGGTGCCTAGATGGTCTGGTCATGAGTTGATGTAGGGTGGCTCGATGGGGCTCGAGCCAAGCACAGAAAACGTGAGGGAGAAGCTTTTTGGCAGCAAGTTAGGCGTGAGTTGCTGTCAAGGTTCGGGTGATTCGCTGCTGGGTGTTGGAGCTTGGGGTTGGCATGGGATGGGCATGGTCCAGGGAGGGTTAGGCTCATGAGGGGTCGGTGGTTAAGGGTTGGGAGGAGTCCTAGACTAGTTAGGAACTCTTTTGTTCAAAGCCACAATCACACGTACACATGCATGTAATTGGGTTGAGGGGCAGAAGGTGTTTGAGCGGGCCAGGGCCGGGGTTTTTGGGCTGGACTTGCACAGTAGGGTCCCTAGATGGGTTGTCTAGGTTTTGGCTCGAGGCGGCTCGGGCGTGGCTCGAGTAAATTAGGAGATGGCTCGGTATGTTCGTCGAAGGGTCAAAAACGAAAATTAAAGAAGGAAAAATTGATCCAAGGGTCCACGGTGGTGGCTCATGACTTGGAAGTGTAGAATAAATCTTAAAAATGTTATGTTTAAAATTTGAGATCAAAATAACGAGTTTTAGGTTTATTCGGGATTTAATCGCCGCACGAAACAGTAATTAACGAGTCAATCGAAACGTCTAGTTTTTAAGCTTTATAAAATTATGAAAAATTTGTTTTAAGCTTAAATAATTATTAGAAGTCTAAGTTTTTAATTTGGGAATTTTATAGTAAGGTTTGGTTTAATTCGTGATTAAAACGCAGTAATATGTTACATTTAAAGATTAATTTAAAAGTCATCGAATTATGCTAAATAAAGATTTGAGAAAATTCATGTAAGCTTAAATAATTATTTGGGACATGTTAGAGTCAATGAAATTAAGAAAATGTCAAAACCGGGATATTTTACATTCAGGGGTAAAACGGTCATTTTACACCTAGAAATTAGTAAACGTAATTGCAGTGCCCTGAATGCTGTTTTATGTGCTAATATGATTATTTTCTATAGTTATGGATGTTTATGGAATTTTTTTATGTTAAAATGATATTTTAAATGTTTAAGGAATTCTATATGTTTATGATTTAATATGTAAAAATGTTATTTTACATGTTTTGAGGGTAAAATGTCATTTTAAATGTTTATGAAATGTTCATGATTAAATTATGATTTTTAAATGTTTAAGGGATTTTATGATTTTAGGAAGATATTTAAAAGACATGTTGCATGCTTGGTTTCAAAAACAAAATGTTATGTTATGCATGATTTTTATAAAGTGATGTGAATGAAAAATGTTGAAGGATGTGAAATAATTGTGACTAATTCGTTAATGTTGGCGACGTCGTGAGGGTTATGGTCCCAGTGGGAGCCCGACGATCGTGTTTCCATCATTGCGAATATGTGGTAACGGATATGTGGTAACGGTTTTGTGGTAACGGAAGAATGGGAATATCGTGAGGGGAAAAGGCCCCAGAGGGAGCCCCGACGATCGTATTTCTATTCGAATCATGATAGGCCAGGGCCCAGTTGACCGGTGAGAATGTTGCTGGTGTCCCCCGCCGCCCAGTACTGTGGTTTTATGTAGATGGATCCATCGACCCTCATGAACATGATCAGGAAAGTCACAATTAACGATCTGAATTCAACAAAAGAAAAGAGAAAAAGAAAAGAAAAATTTTCATGATCATGTTGAAGGTTTTATGTCATGTCATGTTGAGGAAAAAGGAAAAAGTTAAGGTTTATGATTGCATGTCATGAAAAAGTATTTTATGAAAATGTTTTTGTTTAAAGTTTTATGCATCATTAAAATGTTTACGAAAATGTTTATGTTTATGCATCTTCATGAAAATGATATTTTAAGTACAAATATTTTTCACTGTTATATGTTGACTGTATTACGTACTACTCGTTATCAAGAATATGACGTGTTGAGTCTTTAGACTCACTAGGGGTGATGGATGCAGGTTATCATGATAATGCTAATGGATGTCTTGATGGTTGATCCGTCTGGACTGAAGGTGCACATGACCTGAGGACCGACGCTAGTTTCCGCATATATGTTATGATTTATGTTAAAAGATTTTATGACTTTTATCATGAGTATGAGTGGTTTTGAGAGGTTATAGTATGGGCTATACTTTTCAAATGTTATTTTTAGATTTAGAAAAGTTTTAGTTGGTTGTTTATTTGAAAATGATGTCAAAAATATTTTATGAAATTTTATGGTTCGGCCGAATGCTATGTGAGGCTTTAAAAAAAATTTTTCTAGTACGTTTAAAGCAATAAAAAGGGGTGGACGTTTCAGTTGGTATCAGAGCAATGGTTCTGTAAAGGGTTGTGCCACCATCAGCGCCGGGAAGATCAGTCGTCAAGCCTCAAACTTGTAAGTTTACATGTTTTTTATGATTTTATGATGTTACCTGCATAAGTACATGAATTATATGTTCACGTCACATGTTTAATAGATTCATGATAATGTATGACTTACATGCTTTAGAATTTTTATACGTGATACGATATGAAATAAGAAATTATTTGATTTTAACGCATGTTTGCTTTGTGGTGGAATTGGACTATGTTGATTTTTGGGTTTTAGTATGGACGTTTTACTTTTTGGGCTATAAGTTAATCATGAATATTATGAATGTTTTGGGACACGTAGATTTGCTAAGAAAATATTTATGATTCATGGTTACTAGTCGAATTAATTTTTGGGAATTAGACATAAGTAATAATTATTCAAGGACTGCGATTATCTTGGGAAGTAAGAAAATATATAAATTGGGATTTTAAGTTTGATGAAAGGTAAGATTGACTATAAGAATTGATTTTGGGTAAATAAGTTTAAAATTAACAAAATTTATGTTATGGGAAACAAATAGAAGGAAATTAAGAATGCCAAAAAAGTTATGGGTTAATTGTAGGAATTTTCGAAATTAAGGATCAATTAGGATAATTTTTGAGGAAATTAAGAATTTATTTCGCAATTGTTAAGGAAATTTGGGGACTAGTTAGCAATAAGAACAAATTGAATGGGTTAAATAATAAGAATTTTGAGGATTTAGACTTTTTAAGAATATATGAAACCTTGGGATATCATGATTATAGTGTTATAAGAAATGTTAATCAAGGATTTTTAAGATTGAACAAATATTAAGCTTGAAAATTTAACCGTCAGTGGGATTTTAAGATCGAAATTTGATAGGTTGATAAACATTTTGGGTATAAAATAAGGAAAGTAATACACGATAAGCATGATTATCCATCTTTTAATATTGCGAATTGTAAGCAAAATTGAAATTCGAGGTATAATAGTAATAGCACTAAGTCATTTGGGTCTTTTAAGTTGCGAGTTGAAAATAAGGATTTAGAAGGAAAATTTAATTGGGATCAAGAAGACGTAAGGACATTCTAGAACTTAAGTTTGATCAGAGTAGCGCAACGGAAGCGTGGATTTTTTGGGATATTAGAATTAAGCCTAAACTTTGGGTTATCTAGGATAAGCGAATTTCGAGGACGAAATTCAATTTAAGGGGGGAAGATTGTAACGCCCCGAAAATTTTAAAGTCCACGCAAACCACGTGCATGCAATTATTAAATTCTTTTGTATTTTAATTAAATGTTTTAATTGCATGAATTAATTATGTTTTGAATAGTTGCATATTTAAAATATATTTTTCTACATGATTGCATAAAAATTGTATTTTTTAAGGAATATTCAAGTGACGATCGAGGAACGGGGACCGAGGGCTGAAGAATAGAAAATATTTTTATTAAATAATTATTTTTAATTATTTAAAATATGGTTGATGGTTTTTAATATTTTTGAAAATAAGGGGTTTTGAGGTGATTTTATACGCCGGGACGTAAATTTTATCGGTGTTGGTTTTCCAACTAAAATAAGAGCTTTTTGGCAAACCCGGCTAGTAAATTCACAAATTTATTTAACAAAAAACTTTGTAAATATTTTATTTAAATCCTAATTAGACTAATGTGCCTAATTTAATGGCTTATTAGGCCTAAGACCCAATAGTAAACTAATTAGTATTTAAAGTGATGATTAAGCAAAACCCTTCACTTTTGCACCTCCAAACAATCGGCCACCTTCTTTTAATTCTGAAAAAACTCTCCCCACCCCTCTCCTAACCTCACGGCACACACACACTAACAAGCTAGAAGGGGTTTTCGAAGGAACAAGCAAGAACAAAGCCAAAGGTTGCGTCCCGTTCTTCGTCGTCAACGGATTTTCGAGCGTATAAAACGCAAAGGCACGCCATACATCTCCTTTTCTCATCCATCATATCATATTAATGTTTGAATTATTACATGCATGAAGAACATGAAAGATTTTTCATAATTTTCGTAACCTCATGCTTATGGGTTCTAAAGTGGTGTTCTTAATCTCCAAAATCATGTTTATTGTGTGTTTAAGGGGCTGCCATGATTAGGACATGTTTAGGCAACGTTTTTCATGAATTTCATACTCCTAAGAACACACATACACGCTGCAAGCACGAACCAATTACGTTGGAACCGAATTCGAATGTTTGAATCTTAGGTGATCGGGTTTCATGAATTACGATGCATGGCTTGGCTCGGTTGCATCCAGGGCTGGGCTAGAGTCATGAGGGGTTAGGGGTTGAGTCCTAGCCAGCCTAGGACTCAAGGGTCACGGTTGGGGAGGAGTCCTAGCAAGCTAGGACTCCACCCAAGATCACCCGAGAGTTGCAATAGGATGAGCGCAGGTTTCAATAGTTTTTGTAAGAGGGAATGGCTCGGCTTGAGGGCTTGGGCTGGGTTAGGATAGGTCCTTAGGGTCCTATAAGGGTGCTAGAGGGGTTGGTTCAGGGCCTGCTTGGGTTGGCTAGGTGCAAGCAACAGGAACAAGAGTCCTTGTCAAAGTGGGTTCCTCGGCTTGATTGTGTAGCTGCTGTGGTAGCTTTGGTTTCAGGGGCTGAGGTCGAGTTCTATGGGTTCTAAGGGTCCAGTAGGGTGCCTAGATGGTCTGGTCATGAGTTGATGCAGGGTGGCTCGATGGGGCTCGAGCCAAGCACAGAAAACGTGAGGGAGAAGCTTTTTGGCAGCAAGTTAGGCGTGAGTTGCTGTTAAGGTTCGGGTTATTCGCTGCTGGGTGTTGGAGCTTGGGGTTTGCATGGGCTGGGCATGGTCCAGGGAGGGTTAGGCTCATGAGGGGTCGGTGGTTAAGGGTTGGGAGGAGTCCTAGACTAGTTAGGAACTCTTTTGTTCAAAGCCACAATCACACATACACATGAATGTAATTGGGTTGAGGGGCAGAAGGTGTTTGATCAGGCCAGGGCCAGGGTTTTTGGGCTGGGCTTGCACAGTAGGGTCCCTAGATGGGTTGGCTAGGTTTTGGCTCAAGGCGGCTCGGGCATGGCTCGAGTAAATCAGGAGATGGCTCGGTACGTTCGTCGAAGGGTCAAAAACGAAAATTAAAGAATGAAAAATTGATCCAAGGGTCCACGGGGGTGGCTCATGACTTGGAAGGGTAGAATAGATCTTAAAAATGTTATGTTTAAAATTTGAGATCAAAATAACGAGTTTTAGGTTTATTTGGGATTTAATCGCCGCACGAAACACTAATTAACGAGTCAATCGAAACGTCTAGTTTTTAAGCTTTATAAAATTATGAAAAATTTGTTTTAAGCTTAAATAATTATTAGAAGTCTAAGTTTTAATTTGGGAATTTTATAGTAAGGTTTGGTTTAATTCGTGATTAAAATGCAGTAATATGTTACATTTAAAGATTAATTTAAAAGTCATCGAATTATGTTAAATAAAAATATGAGAAAATTCATGTAAGCTTAAATAATTATTTGGGACATGTTAGAGTCAATGAAATTAGGAAAATGTCAAAACCGGGAAATTTTACATCCAGTGGTAAAACGGTCATTTTACACCTAGAAATTAGTAAACGTCATGGCAGTGCCCTGAATGCTGTTTTATGTGCTAATATGATTATTTTCTATAGTTATTGATGTTTATGGAATTTTTTTATGTTAAAATGATATTTTAAATGGTTAAGGAATTCTATATGTTTATGATTTAATATGTAAAAATGTTATTTTACATGTTTTGAGGGTAAAATGTCATTTTAAATGTTTATGAAATGTTCATGATTAAATTATGATTTTTAAATGTTTAAGGGATTTTATGATTTAAGGAAGACATTTAAAAGACATGTTGCTTGCTTGGTTTCAAAAACAAAATGTTATGTTATGCATGATTTTTATAAAGTGATGTGAATGAAAAATGTTGAAGGATGTGAAATAATTGTGACTAATTCGTTAATGATGGCGACGTCGTGAGGGTTATGGTCCCAGTGGGAGCCCGAAGATCGTGTTTCCATCATTGCGAATATGTGGTAACGGATATGTGGTAACGGTTTTGTGGTAACGGTTTTGTGATAACGGAAGAATGGGAATATCGTGAGGGGAAAAGGCCCCAGAGGGAGCCCATTTATGGGAAAAGGCCCCAGAGGGAGCCCCGACGATCGTATTTCTATTCGAATCATGATAGGCCAGGGCCCAGTTGACCGGTGAGAATGTTGCTGGTGTCCCCCGCCGCCCAGTACTGTGGTTTTATGTAGATGGATCCATCGACCCTCATGAACATGATCAGGAAAGTCACAATTAACGATCTGAATTCAACAAAAGAAAAGAGAAAAAGAAAAGAAAAATTTTCATGATCATGTTGAAGGTTTTATGTCATGTCATGTTGAGGAAAAAGGAAAAAGTTAAGGTTTATGATTGCATGTCATGAAAAAGTATTTTATGAAAATGTTTTTGTTTAAAGTTTTATGCATCATTAAAATGTTTACGAAAATGTTTATGTTTATGCATCTTCATGAAAATGATATTTTAAGTACAAATATTTTTCACTGTTATATGTTGACTGTATTACGTATTACTCGTTATCAAGAATATGACGTGTTGAGTCTTTAAACTCACTAGAGGTGATGGATGCAGGTTATCATGATAATGCTAATGGAGGTCTTGATGGTTGATCCGACTGGACTGAAGGTGCACATGACCCGAGGACCGACGCTAGTTTCCGCATATATGTTATGATTTATGTTAAAAGATTTTATGACTTTTATCATGAGTATGAGTGGGTTTGAGAGGTTATAGTATGTGCTATACTTTTCAATTGTTATTTTTAGATTTAGAAAAGTTTTAGTTGGTTGTTTATTTTAAAATGATGTCAAAAATATTTTATGAAATTTTATGGTTCGGCCGAATGCTATGTGAGGTTTTAAAAAAATTTTTTTTTCTAGTACGTTTAAAGCAATAAAAAGGGCAGGACGTTTCAGAAAGAAATATTCTGTCCCTCACAAGAAAAACAAACCCAATAAGAGGGAAACTCTGAAGGACAATTAAAGGACCTACAAAGCCCGATAAGTCAGAACATATTTATTTCACTGCAAGAAGTCAGGACATAAGAAATTATATGCGTCAGACTACATTCAATGGAAATGTGTTTGTAAGTCCTGTCTAAAACGAAAAATGACAAAGGCTCCATTCAATGGAAACGTGGAACGTGCGCCTGGTCTACTGGATTTGATCCACCGAGACGTTTGTGGCCCGTTTAGTGTTAGCACAAAATATGGACAATCCTACTTCATTACCCTTACTGATGACCATTCGAGGTATGTATACGTTTATTTAATGAAACACAAATCTGAAGCATTTGAAAAGTTCAAAGAATTCAAATCTGAAGTAGAAAATCAGTTAGGAAGAAGTATTAAGGCACTTCGATCTGATCGAGATGGAGAATACTCGAATGCTTAATTTGTGGGTTATCTAAAAGAGAATGAGATTCTCTCACAGTGGACTCCACCAGCAACGCCACAATTAAATGGTGTTTCTGAACGTCGAAATCGAACCTTGATGGACATGGTTCGATCCACGATGGGATTCACTGAATTGCCTACATTGTTTTAGGGCTTTGTGCTTGAAACTGCGGTAATTTTGTTGATTAATGTCCATACTAAAGCAGTGAATAAAGCACCATATGAGATATGGATGGGAAAAACTCCCAAATATTCTTATTTGAGAATATGAGGATGTCCTGCTTATGTGAAGCAGACATTGTGAGATAAAATTGGATAGTAGATCCGCTTTGTGCCACTTGGTAGGATATCCAAAGAATTATGTTGGATATTATTTCTATCACCCCAATGAAGCAAAAATGTTTGTTACAAGAAATACCACTTTTTTGGAAAAGGAATTTCTATTAGATAGAAAAGGCAAGATGACAGAACTTGAAGAAATTCAAGATAATCCCTCAACTAAAGAAGTTGAACCTAATCCCCAACAACCAGTAGTTGAAGTACACGCTCCTAGAAGGTTTGATAGGGTTGTCAGACCACCTGCAAAATATACACTTCTTCATGAACAAGGCCATGATGAGCCTTGTGTTGGATGTGATACAATTAACTTCAAAGAAGCAATATCTGACACTTATTCATCCAAATGGCTTGAAGCCATGCAGTCTGAAATGGACTCTATGTATTCAAACCAAGTCTGGACGTTAGTGGATCCACCTGAGAGAATCGTTCCCATAGGATGCAAATGGATCTATAAAAGAAAGCTTGGGACCGATGGGAAGGTATAAACCTTCAAGGCAAGACTGGTTGAAAAGGTTATACTCAAAGGCAAGGAATTGAGTATGAGAAAACTTTTTCACCAGTTGCTATGTCAATTTATTTTGACAATCAAAATATTTTTTGCTTTGGACGCTCGTATGATTTTAACAAAAACATTCAAAGGATGTTAGAAAATTATACCTTTGTGAATTAATCACGTGGCTCCAACTAATCCGGTATAAACAGATTAGCTCTTGATGAATCCCTACGAACTTTCTTCGATGAACTCCTTGTTTGATCCTCCTATCAAGTCCACGACTAGATCGCTTGATCCTTTTCCAAATTGTACTAGAAAATATGGAAGAGATTTTACGTAGAAGAAAAATATTTGAGAGACAGCTCAAAATTCTTTCTCAAGAGAGGTGGCCGATTTTTCTTTCTTTGGAGGAGTGGTTTTTCGAAAATATGGTGATGGGGAGGCTAGGGTTATGACCTCTCAACCCACTTTTATAATTAATCCATGACCTAATTATCATAGTATAATAATTGGGCCATTTAATTAACATTAATGGGCTTGATTAATTAATTGAATTAGTCCAACTAATTTAATCAATTAATTAAGGTCCATTAATAACTTTAATTATTTAATATGTTGGACTTGTACTCTTACAAGCCCATTAACATATTACCCACCATATTTAATTTATTAATTAATAAGCTCAACTTTTGAGTTTAATAAATTAAATCATTATAAATTCAACATTTGAATTTATTATTTAAATTATAAATTCAACTTCTTGAATTTATATCACCTTCAAAATTTAATATCTAATAAACCCAACATTTAAGTTTAATAAATTAAATTCTCAAATTTTATAAATTAAACTCCTTGAATTTATTCTCTCAAAATTTAATTATCATAAATTCAACTCCTTGAATTTACTATATAATATAAATTCAACTTCTTGAATTTATTCTCTCAACGAGAACAAGCGATCCAGTGCTTGTGTGACCCTCAATGGTTCAGGGATACAGCTAGCCGTGGGTTCACAACTCTTTGTGATTCAGGACATAATCCTTTATTCGGGCTTACCCTAGTTAGCCCCATTCTTTTCATCAATGCCTTGATCAAGAATGCCAGAACTTATTTCTGATTGCACCCATCGGATCATGGTAAGAGCGTCTAGTAGCATTGCCCCATGATCCCCTAGGCATCACTGATAGTGCCTGCAAGAACCAGTCGATTATGATTAACGCACAGTACGGTCCCTTCATCTCATATATCCCGATCAAATCTGCAACCATTGGTTCATCGAGAGTTGCATATTAATTCGATAACTATGTGATAACTATAATAGTGGCATCGCGTGTACTATTGGAGAACTCCTTCTCCAACGTACATCTCATACTCTGGCCAGAGATTCCATGCACTATTATTTCATCAGATCACATAGGATATCGACACCCACAGGTGATCGATGAATCCCCGACTACAATGCACTGGCTCCTATATGTGTCGCAACTATACCCAACCTCTCCACCTGATGACTCTCCTGGAGTCGGTAAACGAGTCAAAGCACAACCCTAGCATATAGAGCCTCAGTGTTGTCCCGGGTCGTAAGGACTAATGGTGTACAATCATAACCACAGACTTATCCTCTCGATGAATGATAACCACTTGGAAAGTCCGAGGGAGGGTTGTTCGGTATAATCATCATATGACTATCCATCTGCATGTTTGGACATCTCTATGCCCTTACCAAGAAACGGAGTACACAACATCACAGATGCTAGTCTCGAGCTCAAGCGACCTTTATCCATGTTTTAGGCGGCTGAATCGACTAGGAACGAATTTAGATCATACAGTGTTTACAAACGAGTTTCAACATCGAATTACGATTCATTTGTATTAAAGTATAATCAAGGTCTTTATCTATGTTTGATAACATGGGTATACAGATAAAGAAATAACAAATCATAAAATAATGAATTATATTAAAATAAAGATTGTTTTTCAACTGAGTCAATAAAATCCCTAACTAACAGCTGGTTTGCAGGGCATCTCCTCTAACAGTCCTTTGCTTTTACGCATTCATTATGTTTTCTTCTTAAAAGGCGTACTGAAAAGAGGCGATATTACCTCCATGCAGCTGTCTCTTTTTTATTTTTTACAGAATTTCTGACCAGTACATTATTGAGATGCGTTGATATTGAACTGGTTTCGAAGCTTTACCACGAGAGAGGAGCCTTGGTGGGCATATATGGACGTTTGCTACACCCCTTAACCAGAAGGCACTGGCTCTTGGTGCTGATATTGTTTTAGTATGGCTCTTGTGAGTTAACGAGATTCAACAAATTTGTTGGCTCAATAATTTCGTCTTAGTCACTGTAATTTTCTTGTATTTTCTGTTTTTTGTGCTGATAAATATTGAAACATTTAGCATGGTTACTGTGAGGTCGAGTACATTTGTCTTTTTGCGATGATTTGTCTTTCTGGCTCCCTCAGAAATGGTTATGGTTGTGGATCAGGCATTTTTTATAAATAAGAGAACTCTAATGTGCCCCTTTTCATCAGAATGTTGCATATATGATAATCAGAGGCATGAAGACGATGCATCTTCGTGTACAGCAACAAACTCAACAACACATAAGATGGTCCGGATTTTAGAGGCACATCCTGAGGTAATGATGAATAATAAACCTGAAGAAGCTTATATAAGTTTTTTGGGCACTTGGAGTATGAGCCTGAGGTTCTTTTTATTTCTGGTTTCTTTTATTCAGATTTCCTTTACAACAGATCATATTCACTACAAGTACTCTGTAATTTAATTGTACATAAAAACGTAATATTTCATAATCCAGCTGTGATTTTAATATATTGCTTGAGCATGTTGTTTGATATACTACAGTTAAATAAATCACATGTGTAGTACATACAAAAATAAAAAATAATTTTCTTTTTAGAAATATATATATAATAAAAAATTGCTAAAATAAATATTGTAATGAATACTTTTTTACTAATAAATTTATCTACCGAAACATTTATTGAATCAAAACGTTGAAATATAATTTTGTTGAAATTTTCAAACGAATGATGTTTGAATCTATTCGTGTATATTATTTTTTCTTTTAATCGAGTTTAGAGTCTCAAATTTAGTTCATGATAGGTTATTTGGCTTAATAAATAGATGTACAAGTGTAAAATAAACTTAATATCCGAAATTATACTTTCTTTGGAAGTCTCAAAAAAAGGTTATTAGATGATTTTTAAGAGAGTGATATATATTATAATAAGTTGAGCTAGTTTTGGAATTATGTACTAAACTCTTAAATAAAAAAACCGTAAGATGTTATTTCTTAATATATATTTAGAAATATATTTTTTAGTTTTCAAATATTTAATTATTTAAAAACTCAAAAGCACTTAAACTCTTGTAAACACCACCTCTACGCCTTGTCGGACAAAATTCAATAGTTCCAAATTTAGCGCAACTCAAATCAAGAAAAAAGAAAAAATATTTAGAAAGATTAATGTAAAGTTTTAAAATTAAATTACTGCTGCAATGGGGTATGGGGGGGAAACAAAGCCAAGGCAAGTAAAAGCGGAAGGAAGGATGCCAAAGAGGGCAGAACAAACGAAACAAAAGCAGAGCAAGGAAACGATACAAGCGAAGACGCAACAACTCTAAAAATCAGACAAACAAGACAGTAAAAGAACAAGGACAAACCCAAGAGTTGAAGGTAAGTTCAGGGGGAAAAGAAGGGGAAGAAAAACAACACAGTAGGGGCTTATCAGTCTGCAGAAGGGGGAAAGCAACCCAGCACATGTGACACCGAGAAGCTGGAAGAAGAAGGACGCAAGAGACACCCGAGGCAAGCCTTTTTTCGCTGGACTCTTCTCCATGCAACTGGGGGAACACGAGAACCAAGGGTAGGAAAACAAAGGAAGAGGTGGAAATTAACTGAAAAACGAAGGAACTTTAGTGCAACCGGAAGCAACATGGTGTGGTGGAGTCGTGGAGGGAAGAGCACATTCCACGTGACACTGTCCCTGGGCTAAGGAGCTGTGAACAAGACACATATCTGAGGTATCACCTACTACTGGAATTAAACTGGCCATCTCAATGGTTTTCACGCTTTAATATAAATAGAGATAAAATTATTAGGCCTTAAATTAAAAGGTTTAAAAAATACATATTTTCAAAAATTCCGTTATAAAATACATAAAATTTCTTACTCCCTCAAGGTAATTTAAATTTGATCTTAAAAAAGCAATAATTCTTAAAATATTTAAAATAAATATTTTCTTAACAAAAATAAAAAATTTATCTTTTAAATCTTTAACACCTTAATCGTCTCTGATCCACTGTCTTCGGCCAACCACCGATATTCGTTTGAAAATATTAAAATTATGAAATCAAACAAAATTACATAATTAATCATTTTGTCACTCAAAATATATAATTCATGCATTTAAAATCATTTAATTAAAATATATTAGCAATGTAATAATTTTCATGTATGCGGTGTACGTGGACTGATTTTTGGGCGTTACAAATTCTCCTCTCCTTAAATAAAATTCCGTCCTCGAAATTTGTCTAGTCTTGATTATTGAAAGGATTAGACTCCCTCATTCACTTCATACTTAATCTGATTGGCTTAAATTTCGCACTCTAACACGCTTTCGATGCATACTCTGCTATGAAATCTTCCGTTTTTATATGTTTATAACAATTTCTTGATCTCCAGAAATTCAAAGTTTTAGCTAACTCTACATCTTTTATTAATTATAAATCCTAAACTATCTTGGGTTATTTTATCTTTCCAAAGATTAATTGACTGCTCGAATTTTTCCTTAGATCGTCTTGAACGTATAATTTAATTTCCCCAAAATATACTCATATTGCCAAACTCATTTCAATCCATACTCAACATATAGTATCCATGAATATAAAATACCTTAATAACTGATACTTACTAAAACCTCATTCTTATATATGCCAAGCATATTGTCCTTAACATTATCATATTTTTCTTAAATCCAAAGCACTAAAATTACTTAAATGATTCAAGTCTATTGGGTCATCATTTCTTATCATGATTTCATTCTAAATCCCGCTATAAAATCAAACACTTATATGTAACCTCGGAATTAAAGATAATGTCCTATGACCTTACATTTACAAAATCTTAACACTCAAGGGACAAAAACTTTTATCCACCTGCCCAAAATAATTTACTCTTAGTGTCGTATGTGAAGCGTGTGCTTATTCGTTTCGCTTAAAAAGTAATAGAATTTTTTTCCTCATAATTCGGCCAAACTCTTAAACAAATTATGTAAAATAATTTGACACCATTTAAAAATAAATCAACCAACTAATACTTGAAAATCCAAAGAAATGTCTCAAAACATGAAATCACCAAACGTTTTACCAAACTTAAAAAACAATAAATTTATAAGGTCTAGCCCATACTAAAACCTTTCAAAAATCTCTCAAAGCATAAATAAAATGTCGTAAAAATTTTTAACTTAAACATAAACTTAATTGCGGAAAGTAGAAGCGTTGGTCCTTGGGTTATGTGCACCTTCAGTGCAGTCAGGTCAACCATCAAGACCTCCATCAAACTCACCTGCATAAATAATACCTAGTGAATCTAATGACTGAGTCAATAATAGCCTTTATAACAAGTAGTACTTATAAAATCACATGCAACAGTGAAAAATACCTTTACGTAAAATACATTTCATGAACAAGCATCATCATAAACTTTTTCCTTTTATCATTTCATATCATAAATCTTTTAATATCATAAATTATTGCATCATAATCTTTTCTTTGCATCATAAGCATATATCTTTCCTTTATTGAATTTGGATCGTTAATTGTGACTTTCGTATCATCATAAGGTCGATGGATCCATCTATCATAAAACCACAGTACTGGGCGGCGGGGACATCAGCGACACTCCCACCCGTCAACTGAGCCTTGGCCTATCATGTAGAACCAGTAAATCAGTAGACGTATAAGCCATGCATAATTCTAGATTTTTAAATTTAATTGACTTCATTGTATAATTATTTTAAATGCATTTGTTTGAAGTTAATTATTTATTATTTCAGTTCAGTAGTTTGATTTTAGCGTTTCAGTTATTTCAGTGAGGCCGGACCGGAGTTGGAGTTTTGAGATAGAATTTAAGATCCAGAAAATATTTCCAGAAGTTAATTTAGCTAGCAAGTAAGTTCATTTAAGTTAGTAAGGGAGGTTTGAGGATTTAATTTAATTATTTGAGGTGATTAAGAAATGAACACATTTAAGTTATTTAATTAAGGGGTTAGCTCACTAAATTAATTAAAAGATTAGTAAGGCTTTTAAGGGTTATTAAATTATTAGATAATCAATTTCCCCCTACCATTTATCATGCATTTTCGGCCACACCCCTAGAAGAACAAACTAGGACTTGCCAACTCACCTTTGACCCATTCTTGGTTGATTAGCATGCTAATTCTCTTAGCTATTTTTCCACCTTAATTAATTAATACTAGACCACTATCCTAACCCTTGTTTGGCATGATAAAATCGGCCACTATACTCTAGAATCACCCAAGAGATCATTTGATAGCAATTCAAAATTCAAAATTCAAATGAATGAAGACTTGGTCTTGATATGATCCTTATATCTTGCACCATCCTCCTCACCCCTCATAACCACTCCATCACACTCCCTCCCCACCAAAATTAGACCCCTTTTCAGTTGAAAAAACGTGAATAATAGCTAGGGAGAAAGGGGGAAAAATCGAGAGTAAAGAAAACAAGAGAAGCGCTCCATCTCCTCCGTGCCGCGTCATCGTCGTTTCGTTCGTTTTCTTTCGAAACGAAACCAGGTATGTCTAGATTTCTTTCAAACCTCAATCAAGTCATATTATCATTTATTTTTCAGTACATGATCATGTTTATTCAAGCAAAAACCGAGATACATGTCAAGACATTTTGAAACAACACATGCAGAATTTTTGATATTCCTTGGCAAGCTTCACGTTTTTCTTGGTTTGTGAGTTTCAGGTGATTGGTTCGACTCCAGGCTCCCAAGGCGACTCCTAGACACATAATAGGATGCATTAGGACCATGTTGGCCCATTCATTCAGCCCCCATGCTTGCTGGAAAACAGAAATGACAGCAACACCATTTGTGTCCCTTTTTGAGTTCGAAAAATTTCAGTTTTTATGTCAAGGGGTTGGATCTGATCTTGGCTGCCCTAAGAGCTCTTAGCCATGGTTGGATCACTCCCCTAGCAAGTCTAAGACGTGAATAAGTTGTCTTTTTGGTGGCTTGGTCCATGGCTCATAGGTTTTTAATAAAAACATCACAACAGCCCCTATACCCCTTCGGCTACTTCGGTTGGACAGCTTTTGGTTCGTTTCTTTTGGTTGCTTGGTATGGATCTTGGTTGGCCTATGGCCCATAGCCACAATTCATACCATGCCCCTATATGTCTAGATCGTGCCATGGTCAATCAAATGGCCACTGGAACGACGCAAGACATCGATCTAAGCAAAACACTACACACGCATGCACGTTGGTTCTCGGTTGGAGTTTCGGTTGAGTTTTGGTGTGACGCGGATTGTGGCTGGCCTAGGGCCCTTAGCCATGGTTCAAATCACTCCTTGGGATGTTGGTAAGAGTCTCTGGTCGGTGGTTCACGCCCCAATGGCCGGTAGTCTCGAAAACAACACAAGTTACACGATTGTACAGTTGCTGGAAAATTACAGCAAGTTGCTGTGTCGGTTCGGCGGCTCGTTTGAGTTCTCGGTTGGATTTTAGCCTATGGCCTTGGACTGGACGATGCCCCTTTGAGTTGGGAAGGTCATGTTTTCAACCGTTTGTGATTCGGTTCATTTTTGAGGTCGTACGAGAATTTACGGTGCGATGTGCCAAATTGACTCTCGAAAGAGCGTTTCGTGTTTTGGCCTCCATTTCACCTAGATTTCGACCCTAATCATTTTAGGTGCATCATTTCAGTATTTTAAGCGTATTTTAATCATGACTATATGTCGGTTCAGTGTCGGTTCAGGTTGGTTCGGAGTCATGATTGAATACGAAGTCATTAGGCGTCATAGTCGCATCTTTTGAACGCAAATTGCATAGTTGGTCAAGTTTAAGCTATTGCATATTTTTCATGGCACAGTTAGGTTGCAGCGAGCCTGGGGACGATCCAATCCAATCCAGTTGGTAAAATTACGGGACATTTTCATTATGCCAGTTAATTATTTTACGTGCATTAAATAGAAAATGATTATTTTTGAGATTTATGCGATATGGCTTGTGGTTCATTCACTATGTGGGAGTGTTATTTTATACGGTCGTCAGTGACCGATCAGTTCAGTATGGTACCACTCGATCGCCAGTGACCGGCCAGCTCAGTTCAGTTTCAGCCTCCCCGGTAGCCAGTTACCGATCAGTTCAGCTTAGTGCAGGGAGGTTTGAGGATTTAATTTAATTATTTGAGGTGATTAAAAAATGAACTCATTTAAGTTATTTAATTAAGGGGTTAGCTCACTAAATTAATTAAAGGATTAGTAAGGCTTTTAAGGGTTATTAAATTACTAGATAATCAATTTCCCCCTACCATTTATCATGCATTTTCGGCCACACCCCTAGAAGAACAAACTAGGACTTGCCAACTCACCTTTGACCCATTCTTGGTTGATTAGCATGCTAATTCTCTTAGCTATTTTTCCACCTTAATTAATTAATACTAGACCACTATCCTAACCATTGTTTGGCATGATAAAATCGGCCACTATACTCTAGAATCACCCAAGAGATCATTTGATAGCAATTCAAAATTCAAAATTCAAATGCATGAAGACTTGGTCTTGATATGATCCTTATATCTTGCACCATCCTCCTCACCCCTCATAACCACTCCATCACACTCCCTCCCCACCGAAATCAGACCCCTTTTCAGTAGAAAAAACGTGAATAATAGCTAGGGAGAAAGGGAGAAAAATCGAGAGTAAAGAAAACAAGAGAAGCGCTCCATCTCCTCCGTGCCGCGTCGTCGTCGTTTCGTTCGTTTTCTTTCGAAACGAAACCAGGCATGTCTAGATTTCTTTCAAAACTCAATCAAGTCATATTATCATTTATTTTTCAGTACATGATCATGTTTATTCAAGCAAAAACCGAGATACATGTCAAGACATTTTGAAACAACACATGCAGAATTTTTGATATTCCTTGGCAAGCTTCACGTTTTTCTTGGTTTGTGAGTTTCAGGTGATTGGTTCGACTCCAGGCTCCCAAGGCGACTCCTAGACACGTAATAGGATGCATTAGGACCATGTTGGCCCATTCATTCAGCCCCCATGCTTGCTGGAAAACAGAAATGACAGCAACACCATTTGTGTCCCTTTTTGAGTTCGAAAAATTTCAGTTTTTATGTCAAGGGGTTGGATCTGATCTTGGCTGCCCTAAGGGCTCTTAGCCATGGTTGGATCACTCCCCTAGCAAGTCTAAGACGTGACTAAGTTGTCTTTTTGGTGGCTTGGTCCATGGCTCATAGGTTTTTAATAAAAACATCACAACAGCCCCTATACCCCTTCGGCTACTTCGGTTGGACAGCTTTTGGTTCGTTTCTTTAGGTTGCTTGGTATGGATCTTGGTTGGCCTATGGCCCATAGCCACGATTCATACCATGCCCCTATATGTCTAGATCGTGCCATGGTCAATCAAATGGCCACTGGAACGACGCAAGACATCGATCTAAGCAAAACACTACACACGCATGCACGTTGGTTCTCGGTTGGAGTTTCGGTTGAGTTTTGGTGTGACGCGGATTGTGGCTGGCCTAGGGCCCTTAGCCATGGTTCAAATCACTCCTTGGGATGTTGGTAAGAGTCTCTGGTCGGTGGTTCACGCCCCAATGGCCGGTAGTCTCGAAAACAACACAAGTTACACGATTGTACAGTTGCTGGAAAATTACAGCAAGTTGCTGTGTCGGTTCGGCGGCTCGTTTGAGTTCTCGGTTGGCTTTTAGCCTATGGCCTTGGACTGGACGATGCCCCTTTGAGTTGGGAAGGTCATGTTTTCAACCGTTTGTGATTCGGTTCATTTTTGAGGTCGTACGAGAATTTACGGTGCGATGTGCCAAATTGACTCTCGAAAGAGCGTTTCGTGTTTTGGCCTCCATTTCACCTAGATTTCGACCCTAATCATTTTAGGTGCATCATTTCAGTATTTTAAGCGTATTTTAATCATGACTATATGTCGGTTCAGTGTCGGTTCAGGTTGGTTCGGAGTCATGATTGAATACGAAGTCGTTAGGCGTCATAGTCGCATCTTTTGAACGCAAATTGCATAATTGGTCAAGTTTAAGCTATTGCATATTTTTCATGGCACAGTTAGGTTGCAGCGAGCCTGGGGACGATCCAATCCAATCCAGTTGGTAAAATTACGGGACATTTTCATTATGCCAGTTAATTATTTTACGTGCATTAAATAGAAAATGATTATTTTTGAGATTTATGCGATATGGCTTGTGGTTCATTCACTATGTGGGAGTGTTATTTTATACGATCGCCAGTGACCGATCAGTTCAGTATGGTACCACCCGGTCGCCAGTGACCGGCCAGCTCAGTTCAGTTTCAGCGTCCCAGTAGCCAGTTACCGATCAGTTCAGCTTAGTGCAGGGGCCACAAGCGTAAAACATAATCTCAACAGAAAATTTTACCAGTTATTTCAGTACAGGCTCCAAGGAGCAAACATTTTTACTGTGATTATCAGTTCAGTTATGCACGTATTATAATTGCTCAGTACAGATTATTTTTAGCATGCCTCATGACATGATATTTTATCCCATGCATATTTTAATTCCGATTTTTTACTCGTTAGATGCGATATATGCATGCTGAGTCTTTAGGCTCACTAGACTTGATTGTTGTAGGTACTGATGAGGCCAGGGCCGAGGGCGGGGACCAGTGAGCCAGCTTGGGTCGGCAGTAGTGGACCCGAGGACCTCAGTGCAGCAATTGTTATTTTATTCCGCAAACAATTTTTATCAGTCGTTGGATAATTTTTAAATTGTTATTGTTGGCAAAACTTTATTTTCTTCCGCTGCTATTATTTTAAACATTGAACTTGATTCATCAGTCGATTTTATGAATGAGGCCATTTAAGTTCTTTTAAAAAGAAAAATTTTTAATTTTCCGCAAATTTTCAAGCAAGGAGTTCTAGGGCCTTTTCATATCATCATCATATGTAAACACGATCGTCGGGGCTCCCTCGGGGGCCTTTTCCCATAGACGGGCTCCATCTAGGGCCTTTTCCCACGCATGGGCTCCCTCTAGGGCCTTCTCCAGAAAATGAGCTCCCTCTAGGGTCTTCTCCCCTCACGTTATCCCCAATCATATCATCATAGCATCATATATTCACAATTACTTCACCTCCTCCAACTTTCATATTATTATCACTTTAAAAAAATCATGCATACAAATATCATTTTTCATTTTAAACCAAGCATGCAACATGTCTTTTAAATGTCCAAATTAAATCACAAAAATTCATGAACATTTAAAAATCATAATTTAACATATCAAAATTGATAAACATGTGAAATAATCATATTAGCATATAAAACAGCATTTAGAGCACTGCCATGACGTTTTCTAATTTTCGGGTGTAAAATGACTGTTTTACCCCTAGACATAAAATTTCAATTTTTTAAATTTTTCTTAACTTCGTTGACTCTAACATGTCCCAAATAATTTTTAAAGCTCAGATTAAAATTCCCATAATTTTATTTAGCTTAAATATTATACTTTTTAATTAATTCGTAATTAGTCGTTTTGAAGGCGTTTTAATCACGAAAAAATTTCAAACTTTAATATAACACTCTAAATTAAAAACTTAGACTTTTTATATTATTGTAGCCCTCGTGAACCACGACTCGACCCCCGTGAGCCGTGTTTTGATTTAATTAGCAATGGAAAACCCTAACTTGATCCTTGAAAGTTCCACCCGAGCCATGTCTCGACCAACCCCTTTAGGCACCCTACTGGACCCTTGGAACCCTTAGGAACCTTCCCAAACCAAAAAATGAAGCCCCCAACCGAGCCCATCAGCTGGCTGAGAACCCCCCAATTGCATGGACTCCATGTTGCTACTGCTAGGACCTAGCCAACGAGCCCAGCCCCTGAACCAACCTCTCAAGCACCTTCATAGGACCCTTAGGACTCACCCTAGCCCAGCCCCTAAACCACAGACAGAGCCCCTTCTTCCCTGCAAGCAAGCGCAGCCCTGCGCATGTCTTGAAGTCTCTCGGGTAGCAGTCCTTGTTGGCTAGGACTCCTCCCAGCCCCTGGTGTTCGAGTCCTAGCGTGGATAGGACTCCACCCTCGACTAAACCACATCCCTAGCTAGCCCTGAGCAGAAGCCAAGACCAAGCCAAGCCCCCATGATCGAAAACCGAACCCCCATGATCACCATGACAAAATTTATGCACCAGCTTGTGTTCATGATCGTGTGAGGTGTTTCGCTCGAGTTCTAAGAGCCTAAACTCGTGCAAAACAATGTATAAATATGTCATAATCATGGTAGCCTCTTTATGCACATTTACAACACATATTGGATGAAAAATCATACTTGAATTTTCATATCATGTGCAAAAACGAAAATAAAACAAAAGTGTCACGTTTTTCAGCCCTCGATCTCCGTTGCTCGATCGCAACTCGAATATTCTTTAAAAGTACATTTTAATGCATGTAAGTAGAAAAACTACTAAAACATCATGTATGCATGTCACATAATAAATTTAGCAATTAAAATCAATTAATTACTCTTTTTTTTTTTTTTTTCATATTTCCTAGATTTGCATGCAGTTGGATTACGTCATTTTTATTTTGGACCTTACAATTCCCCCCCCCCTTAAATAAAATTTTGTTCTCGAAATTAGAACTTACCGAATAATTCTGGATAGCGATTGTTCAAGTCCCTCTCGTTTTCCCAAGTAGCTTCCTCTTCCGAGTGATTCAGCCACTTGACCTTGACCATTGGAATGACTTTGTTTCGGAGTCTTCTTTCTTGCCTTCCCAAGATTTGGACAGGTCTTTCTTCATATGGCATATTTGGAGTCAATTGTAGAGGTACATAATTTAGTACATGTGACGGGTTCGACATGTACTTTCGCAGCATCGAAATATGGAACACATTGTGAATTCTAGAAAGCATCGGTGGCAATGTCACTCTATAAGCTAGTGTCCCAATCCTCTCCAAAATCTCAAACGGACCAATAAATCTTGGACTAAGCTTTCCTTTCTTGCCAAAATGCATAAAACCTTTCATAGGTGCTATTTTCACAAATATGTGGTCTCCCACTGTAAACTCTAAGTCTCTTCGTCTCTTGTCAGCATAACTCTTTTGTCGACTTTGTGCAGTCTTCATTCTCTCACGAATTTTGACTACAAGCTCGGCAGTCTCTTAAATCACATCCGGACCAATCTCTCTTCTTTAACCAACCTTGTCCCAATGAATAGGAGATCTATATTTTCTTCCATAAAGTTCAAAAGGAGCCATCCCGATTGATGATTGATAGCTATTATTGTAGGTGAACTCCACTAGAGGTAATTTTGGTTCCCAACTGCCTTGGAAATCAATAACACATGCTCGCAGTAGATCTTCAAAAATTTATATAACTCTTTCAGTCTGACCATCGGTTTGAAGATGGAATGTTGTACTGAATAATAACTTGGTCCCCATCAGTGCATGCAAACTCTTCCAAAAAGATGACGTGAATCTCATATCTCTGTCAGAAACAATAGATACAGGAATCCCATGCAGACGAACTATCTCCCGAATATATAACTCTGCATATTGAATCATGGCGAATGTCATCTTGATAGGTAGAAAATGCGCTGATTTCGTAAAACGATCAACTATCACCAATATGACATTAGATCCCTTAATAGTCTTCGGTAGTCCCACAACAAAGTCTATAGTAATATTTTTCCATTTCCACTCGGGAATGGGAAGTGGCTTAAGTTTCCTCGCTGGTCTTTGATGCTCTGCTTTTACTTGCTGAGTCAAACACTCGGATACAAATCTCAGAATGTTTCTCTTCATGCCTGGCCACCAATACAACAACTGCAAATAAAATCTCTCAAAGAATCGTCACTAGGAACCCATGACCGATCTCGATATCTAACTATACCATCCACCTCAGAATATAACTTCCGGCCTTTGGTTTCATCACTAGCTCTCCACTTTTGCAACTGCTCATCAGTGGACTGACCCTCATGAATTCTATCCCTTAAAGTTGACTGTACTGATAACATGGCAAGATTAGGGGCCTCACCCCTAGCATAAATTGTAAGCTCAAACCGCTGTATCTCGGACTGCAACGGTCTCTGAAGAGATAATTGAGTGAGAAATGCTGTCTTTTGGCTCAATGCATCTGCCACTACATTAGCTTTTCCCGGATGGTAGCTAATCTCACAGTCGTAGTTCTTTACTAACTCAAGCCATGTTCGCTGTCGCATATTCAACTCTTTTTGGGTGAAAAACTATTTCAGACTATTATGATCGGTGAATATTTTTCACTTCTCCCTATATAAGTAATGTCTCCATATTTTAAATGAAAAAACTTCTGCTGCAAGCTCAAGATCATGAGTAGGATAGTTTTTCTCGTGAATTTTCAACTGCCTCGATGCAGAGGAAATAACTCGGTCATTTTGCATCAGAACTGCGCCCAAACCAAGTTTAGAAGCGTTGGTATATAGAACATACTATCCTTGCCACGATGGCATGGATAACACTGGTGCTGATATCAAAGCTTGCTTCAACTTATCAAAACTGTCTTGACACTCGGATCCCCAAATGAACTTTGCATTCTTCTTAGTCAAGGAGGTCAAAGGTATTCCAATAGATGAGAATCCCTTGATGAACTTGAGATAATAACCAGCTAGTCCCAAGAAACTACGAATCTCGGTAATAGTCTTCGGTACTGGCCACTCTTTCACTGCCTCAATTTTACTTGGATCAACTTCCTGAAACGACTGTCCTTTTTATTGCTTTAAAAGTACTAGAAATTTTTTTTTAAAACCTCCCTAGCATCGGCCGAACCACCAAAAATTACATAAAATATTTTGGACATCATTTTAAAATAAAACAACCAACTTTATAATTGAGAAATACAGCCCATACTATAATCTCTCAAAAACCTCTCAAAACATAAATAAATAGTCTTAAAATCTTTAACGTAAATCATGTATCATAAATCGTAAATGCGGAAAAGTAGAAGCGCTGGTCCTCGGGTTTTGTGCACCTTCAGTCCAGTCAAAATCACCCATCAAGTCCTCCCTCAAACTCATCTGCATCCATCACACCTAGTGAGTGTAAAGACTCAACACACCATAATCTTGATAACGAGTAATACGTATAAAATCACAAGCAACAGTGAAAAATACTTGTACTTAAAATATCGTTTTCATGAAGATGCATAAATTTCAAACATGAACATTTTCGTAAACCTTTTTATGATGCATGAACTTTAAATAGAAACATTTTCATAATGATGGATCAACTTTAAGCATAAACATTTTCATGACATGCATAACATAAACCTTAACCTTTTCCTTTTCCTCAAAACATAACATAAAACATTTTATCATGATCATAAACATTTTTCCTTTTCCTTTTCCTTTTCCTTTTTCTTTTGTTGAATTCAGATCTTTAATTGTGACTTTCCTCAAACCTCAAAAAGTCGATGGATCCATCTACATGAAACCGCAGTACTGGGCGGCGGGGGACACCAACAACACTCTCAAAGGTCAACTGCGCCCTGGCCTATCTTCTTTCGAATAGAAATACGATCGTCGGGGTTCCCTCTGAGGCCTTTTCCATAAATGGGCTCCCTCTGGGGCCTTTCCCCTCACGATATTCCATTCTTACCGTTACCACATACCGTTACCTCAATAGCCACAATTACTTCACTTCCTTCAACGTTTAACATTCTCATCACTTTAAAAATCATGCATAGCATATAATTTTGTTTTGAAACCAAGCATGCATTATGTATTTTAATTGTCAACCTTAAATCATAAAAATCCATGGACATTTAAAAATCATAATTTAATCATGAACATTTCATAAACATTTAAAAATAACCATAATATCATAAAAATAGAATTTAGAGCACTGCCATGACGTTTACTAACTTTTGGTGTAAAAAGACGGTTTTACCCCTGGACTTGACATTTTACGTTTTGACTTTTTTCTTGATTTCTTGACTCGAACATGTCCCAAATAATTATTTAAGCCTAAATTAATTTTTTCCATAATTTTATTTAGCTTAAATATTAAACTTTTTCAGTTATCTTTAATTAATTGTTTTGACGGTGTTTTAATCCCGAAAAATCCCAAACTTTAATATAAAATTCCTATATTCAAAATTTAGTCTTTTTATATTATTTTACCCCTTATGAACCAGGAATCGAACCCCGTGAGCCGTTTTTCAATTTTTATTAGTTAGAAACCCTAATATGACACCAAAACTTCGACCCCGAGCCAACTTTCGATTTTCACGAGTCACCCCCGAGCCAAGTTGATCCAAACCCTGACCAACATTCTAGAGTACCCTACTGGACCCTATGTTCACTTAGAACCCACCCTGATACGAATCTGACCGGGTGTTACGTTCTAATGGTTGAAAGAAGTTTAAAGATGCACTTCAAGGACTCACGATGAGCTATCAAGGAAGTCCTACAAGTTGGATGTCTAAATTAGAGGAGGTTGAGAATCATGGGAATAATATTGGAGGTTTTTGGAATGTTATTCAAGTGCAATTGCCGAAGGTGGAGCGCACCCGCGCCAGTTCAGGGACTGCACTCGCGGTCCATGATAATCAAATTTAAGAGAATATTGCCGAAGCTATACCGCACCCGTGGTCAAGCAAGGATCGCACCCGCGGACGGCAAGCGCACCCGCGCTCCTACAATGACCGCACCAGCGGTCTTTTTATTTGAACTTAGCCGAAGCCACACCGCACCCGCGGGCCAGTATGCAGCGCACCCGCGGTCTATTGTCAACTTCCGTGTCAAAGTTGCTAGTTATCTTCTTTAATGCTTTCTACACTACTTTTTATGGGTTTTATTAATTATATAATGCATTGTAATGACCAAAAACGAGATTATTGAAGATTGATATCAAATACATTGAGGTTCTCTCAATTTTCAAAGCTTTTAGCTTTGTTCTTCACAAGAAGAAAACCAAATCAAACTTATCAAAGATTTTCATCTTTGTGGCGTTTGTCGATTTTTGTTCGTACGGATTTTCAAAACAAGTTCTTTGAAGGTTCGTTTGAAATTCAATTGTTTTATCGTTGATATTTGTTGCTAAGTTATAATCGCTTAGAGGTGAATATCACAAAATCGTTACTTGTTTCAAAAGATCGGGACAACATAATCGTTCCTTGTTTGTTATTGAATTGAGGGTGCGATTTCTATATTCGTGCTTGCCTTTCATTCGTACGAGAATTCGTATCATTTGGTAATACGTGCTAATGGTTGAAAGAAGTTTAAAGATGCACTTCAAGGACTCATGATGAGCTATCAAGGAAGTCCTACAAGTTGGATGTCTAAATTAGAGGAGGTTGGGAATCATGGGAATAATATTGGAGGTTTTTGGAATGTTATTCAAGTGCAATTGCCGAAGGTGGAGCGCACCCGCGCCAGTTCAGGGGCTGCACTCGCGGTCCATGATAATCAAATTGAAGAGAATATTGCCGAAGCTATACCACACCCGCGGTCAAGCAAGGATCGCACCCGCGGACGGCAAGCGCACCCGCGCTCCTACAATGACCGCACCCGCGGTCCTTTGATTTGAACTTAGCCGAAGCCACACCACACCCGCGGTCCAGTATGCAGCGCACCCGCGGTCTATTGTCAACTTCCGTGTCAAAGTTGCTAGTTATCTTCTTTAATGCTTTCTACACTACTTTTTATGGGTTTTATTAATTATATAATGCATTGTAATGACCAAAAACGAGATTATTTAAGATTGATATCAAATACATTGAGGTTCTCTCAATTTTCAAAGCTTTTAGCTTTGTTCTTCACAAGAAGAAAACCAAATCAAACTTATCAAAGATTTTCATCTTTGTGGCGTTTGTCGATTGTTCTTCGCACGGATTGTCAAAACAAGTTCTTTGAAGGTTCGTTTGAAATTCAATTGTTTTATCGTTGATATTTGTTGCTAAGTTATAATCGCTTAGAGGTGAATAACACAAAATCGTTACTTGTTTCAAAAGATCGGGACAAAATAATCGTTCCTTGTTTGTTATTGAATTGAGGGTGCGATTTATATATTCGTGCTTGCCTTTCATTCGTACGAGGATTGGCTTCATTTGGTATCAGAGCTTTGGCTCATTGAATTCAAGTAAGTATCGTTGTTGTTATTTTTCAGATCTGTCTCAAATTTCATTCTGTTTTCAGATCTGTGGTATCCTTTTGTTTCTATTGTCATATCTACCAAAAACAAAAACAAAAAATTTGTTCTGTTTCAAGTTTTGTGTTATCCTTTTGTTTCTATTTTCAGATCTGTTTAAAATCCGTTCTGTTCTCAGATCTGTGTTATCCTTTCGTTTCTATTGTCAAATCTTTCTATATAAGAAAAAAAAAACATAAATTTCGTTCTGTTATCAGATCTGTGTTATTCCATCGTTTCTGTTTTCAGATATGTGTTATCCTTTGTTATGTTTTCAAATCTGTGTTATTCTATCGTTCTTTGTTTTGTGCAGTCCAAGTGAGACAGTTGCAAGTGTCCACAAGTTGAATCTTGTTAGTACAAAGCTTGAGCACATCTTAGAGAGAACTATCAAATTTGAGTGAAAACACTTGAGTGCGAGCGTTATTTCTTTGGAGTGACCGGTGAGTATTTTGTAGTGAGAAAAAAGAGAAAAAAAAAGGAGAGTCGAGTGAATTTTCATTGGAGTGACCAGTGAGGATTCGTGGTGAGGAAACTTATCTTTTATTGTTTTATACTAACCTTTTCTTGCAGGTATAATGATTGACGATCGTCAATTTCAATCAATGTTAGGAGGGTTGGTTAAAATGTGGGAGAAGGAGTTTAAGCCTCTACGAAAAAAATATAGGAGGTGTGAAGAAGAGGAGATGTATGATAGGCATGTTGATGGGAATAGACGAGGTAATAGACTTGGGGGGGATAGAGCGTCGCATTTGGATAGGGATGACGATATGCGATGTGAGGAAGATAGAGGATTTGGCATAAGAGGTGAACGTGGTTTGCATGGGGAGTCGTTGATATCCACGTGGAGGACAAGCTTGGAAGAGAAACTCATTGCTAGGCCAAAGAATGAGTCGAGAGTTGAAGCTAGCAAATATGAATATCAAGGTACAAGTAAAAACTCAAATTCTAGTACTTGTGATATTATATGTTGTTGGTGTTTAGAAATTGGTCATGATATCAATCAATGTCAACGTGATAAGGTGGCCATAGTAGAATCATCTGTTGAACCTGAATATGAAGTTGAGGTTGGGGAGATTGAGGATGATAATACTACGCTGGTTCTTGACACGAGTGTTGAGCAGTATGTGGTGAAAGGTGAATTGATAGATGATGGTACTTCACTGGTTGATGATACGATTACTGTTAAACAAAACCTTGTGGACAGTGAATCATTGAGTGGTGAAGAAGTTTCTATTTTGTCTACCATGGGAGAGGAGAGTTGGCAAGAAAAAGTTATTATACATAAATTCGTTGAGCAACGAAATACTTCATTTGTTCAATTAAATCCAATTGTTGTTCTTGAGAATCAATTGAAATTCCTTGAATTGTGCGAAAAAGAAATTAAAATGGCCGAAAGAAAGAAAGAACAAAAGAGTGAGATGGCCATAGAAAAGAAAGAAGAGAGAAAAGAACAAGAAAAAGAGGCCAAAGAAAATAAAAAGAAAAAGAACTTTATGGCCCAAAAGAGTGAGATGGAAAGATGCTTATTCTTGCATAAACCATTTCATGTACCTTTGTACAAAGTGGTTTATTGTTATGGTGATGATATAGCCGGTTCAATTCCGAGCATTGCTATTTCTTATTTGCAGGTTCTTGGGGTTGTCATACCAAGGAGACAGGTGAGTTTTACTAAAGGGAGAACCCAAGGGTCCGAGCCTCGAGAATACAAGTACCATCGCGATGAGGTAAGTTTAGTTGCCAACACAACAACTATGATGTATGACTTTCTTCCTTACTTTAAAGTTGTATTGCTTTGTTTTCAAGAATTTGTAGAACATGTTGCAAGTTTGGTGGTTAGAGGACCGGGTGTCAGTTTGTCTTTATTCCTTGGTTGTTATGGATGTGAGACTATTGATGAAATGCATGTACTTTTTATGAACTTTGATTTTCCACGAGTTACTAAGTTAGTAGGATTTGTTTGCTACAAGGGTTTATATGCATTAGACTTAAATTTTTGTGATGAGATAAGATATTGCATTGATAGTACACGTGACGTGTCTTATTTCCATGATTTATACTTGATTAGTGATGATTGTGAAGATTACATGGATAGTATATTTAGGGTGTTCTATTTGCATGATTTATGCTTGTTTGATGATGGTTTTGAGGGGGGCAAGGATGAACATGACTGTTTCTTTGTTCATGATGAAAACATGTTTAACAAGAATAAATTTTTCATACTATACTCATTGCATGAGTTGTTGCATGACATGGAGGCACATGATATTTGTTTGAGTGGTACCTATGAAGTAATTAGAGCCATAGATAGGATGCATGAATTTTTACCATGGTTGCATATGAAGAAGTATGTTAAGTGGTGTAGTCAAGGGTGCATTGGATATAGGGAAAGGGCATCTAAGCTAGATTCTTATATGTTGCATCAATTATATCTTATTCCTAGTGAGCTATGGTCGTACACGTGTATGGATTTCACTTGTGTGTTAACTAGGTCTAAGAAGGGGAGAAATCTGATCTTTGTGATAGTTAATGATATCTTATCATTTGGTGTCACTCGTCAATTGGTGTATGTTGAGGTTGTTATATTGACAGTGAAGGCAACCATGTAGTTAGGGCTCAAAGCATTGAAGGAGCACGTGGGCAATAGCACCTACAATCTTGAGCTTAATGGTAAGCATGTTGATAATATACTTCTTGTTATTACTAACTTGCTTCGTTTTTGTGTAGGTAGACAAGATTTGAGGACAAATCTTTTTGAAGAAGGGGAGTATGATACGAATCTGACCGGGTGTTACGTGCTAATGGTTGAAAGAAGTTTAAAGATGCACTTCAAGGACTCATGATGAGCTATCAAGGAAGTCCTACAAGTTGGATGTCTAAATTAGAGGAGGTTGGGAATCAAGAGAATAATATTGGAGGTTTTTGGAATGTTATTCAAGTGCAATTGCCGAAGGTGGAGCGCACCCGCGCCAGTTCAGGGACTGCACTCGCGGTCCATGATAATCAAATTTAAGAGAATATTGCCGAAGCTATACCGCACCCGCGGTCAAGCAAGAATCGCACCCGCGGACGGCAAGCGCACCCGCGCTCCTACAATGACCGCACCCGCGGTCCTTTTATTTGACCTTAGCCGAAGCCACACCGCACCCGCGGTCCAGTATGCAGCGCACCCGCGGTCTATTGTCAACTTCCGTGTCAAAGTTTCTAGTTATCTACTTTAATGCTTTCTACACTACTTTTTATGGGTTTTATTAATTATATAATGCATTGTAATGACCAAAAACGAGATTATTGAAGATTGATATCAAATACATTGAGGTTCTCTCAATTTTCAAAGCTTTTAGCTTTGTTCTTCACAAGAAGAAAACCAAATCAAACTTATCAAAGATTTTCATCTTTTTGGCGTTTGTGGATTTTTCTTCGCACGGATTGTCAAAACAAGTTCTTTGAAGGTTCGTTTGAAATTCAATTGTTTTATCGTTGATATTTGTTGCTAAGTTATAATCGCTTAGAGGTGAATATCACAAAATCGTTACTTGTTTCAAAAGATCGGGACAAAATAATCGTTCCTTGTTTGTTATTGAATTGAGGGTGCGATTTATATATTCGTGCTTGCCTTTCATTCGTACGAGGATTCGCATCACACCCCAAACAACAAAAACAGAGGCCCCTCACTTACCCCTATGCTGGCCGATAGTTTCATTGTGATAGGACTCTATGATTTTTGCGTCCAGGCCTCTACCAGCGAGCCCAGCCCCTGAACCAACCACCCTTGCACCCTCCTAGGACTCTAGTTCATCACCTTAGCCCAACCCTTGAACCACAGACCGAGCCCCAAGCCCCTGGAAGCTGCGCGAACCCTGTAGAATTCTGTGCATGTTCTCGGGTAGAGTCGTAGCATGGCTAGGACTCTTTCCCCAGCCCCTAACTCGAGTCTTAGCCTAGCTAGGACCTTTCTTTCGACTGAACCAATCCCTGGCTGAGCCCTGGCCCCAAGCCGTGACTCCCCAGCCCTCTCAACAAGGAACCCGATCGCCCAAACCCCATGACAGCAAATAAAAACCCAGCTTCTTGTTTCTTGTTGTGTGGTGTTCGGTGTGTGTCTAGAACCCTTTTCAACGTGCAAGATCATCACTTTAACAAGTCTTAACATCATGGCAACCCCTTTGGTATAAAAAACGTGAATCATGGCATAAAACCGATGGCATAAAAATCATGCACATGAGAAAAACGAAAACAGCAAATCTGGACTTCATGTTATCGTAAGAACATAATTAAAACGTTAATACGATGTGATAGACGAGAAAAGAAGATGTATGGCGTGCCTTTTCTTTATATACACACGAACAACCGTTGACGCCGAAGAACGGAGTGAAACCTTGGGCTAGAATTCCCTTGAACCTTCGAAAATTCCTTCTACTTGGTGGTGTTGTGTCGTGTGTGTTGTGCTTGTTGGGAGAGAAATTTCTGAATTTCTGTTGAGGGAGGCGTGAATGATATGAACCCTCGTACGAACGAAAGGCAAACACGATTTTTAATTGAACCGCGCCCTCAATTCGACAACCTTAAAAGGATTCTTTGATGTCCCGATCTTTTGAATTAAGTATGTGTGTGATTTTCACCTCTAAACTACGACAACGAGTTTAGCAATAAATAAATCACGAAGAAAACAATCGAAAAACTCGAACGAACCTTCAAAGGACAAGCCTAAGACAATCCGCACAAGAACGATCGACAAACGCCACAAAGCATAAACTTTGATAAGTTTGATTTTTGATACAAAGCTAACGGATCCCATGCTTTCCTTAGAGCTTGACCACTCGTGTTCGAATCAGTGAAAGTGAGGGTAGGGTTTTAGGTGATTAATAATTTAAATGCTAATTAATTTGCTAACTAGGCTTAGGCCTATTAAGCTACTAAATTAAGCCCATTAGCCTTAATTAGAATTTAATAAAATATTAACAAGATTTTTGTTTAAATACATTTGTAAATTTATTAGCCGGGTTGCCAAAAAACTCGCATTTTAGTTGAAAAACCAACACCGATAAAATTTACGTCCCGGTGTATAAATCGCCTCAAAACCCCTTATTTTCCAAAAATAAGAAAAACCATCAACCATATTTTAAATAATTAAAAATAATTATTTAATAAAAACATTTTATGTTTTTCAGCCTTCGGTCTCCGTTCCTCTATCGCAACTCGAATAACCTTTTAAAAATACATTTTAATGCAACCATGTAGAAAAGTATATTTAAACATGTCAATATGCACAACAAATAATTAATGCAATTAAAACATTTGATTAAAATACAAGAGCATTTAATAATTCAAATGCATGTGGTTCGCGTGGACCTTTAAATTTTCAGGACGTTACAATCTTCCCCCCTTAAATTGAATTTCTTCCTCGAAATTCGCTTATCCTCGATAATCAAAAGTTTAGACTTGGTTATAGTATCCCAAAAATCCACGCTTCCGCTGCGCTACTTTGATAAAATTTAAATTCTAGAATGTCCTTACGTCTCCTTGATCTAATTAAATTTTTCTTTCTAAATCCTCATTTTGCAATTCACAACTTAAAAAGACCCATAATGACTTAGTGCTATTATTGTTATAAACTCGAATTTCAATTTTTCGTACAATTCTCAATTAAAAGATGGATGACCATACTTATCGCATATTATTTTCTTATTTTATACCTAAAATATTCATCAACTTATCATACTTCAACCTTAAAATCCCAAACGCATCCGCTAATGCTTAGATTTTTCAAGCTTAGTATTGATTCATCCTTAAAAACCCATGATCAACATTCCTCATAACACTATAACCAAGATATCCCAATGTTCTAAATATTCTTAAAAGTCTAAATCATCAAAAACTCTTATCAATTAACCAATTCAATTATTACTTATTGATAAACTAGCCCCCAAATTCCGTAATAATTGCAAAACAAATTCTTAATTTCCTCAAAAATTATCCTAATTGGTCCTTAATTTCAAAATCCTACGATTAACCCATAAGTTCTTAACATTCTTAATTCTCCTCTACGTGTTTTCCATAACATAAATTTCGATAATTTAAACTTATTTACCCAAATATCAATTCTCATAATCAATCTTACCTTTCATCAAAACTTAAAATCCCAATTTATACATTTTCTTACTCCCGAAGTCGTTACAAATCCTCGAATCATTATTACTTATGAGTAATTTCCAAAAATTAATTCAACTAGTAACCATGAATCATAAACATATTCTTAGAAAAATCTACGTGTCACAAAGCATTCATAATATTCACGATTAACTTACGGCCCAAGAAGTAAAACGTCAATACTAAAACCCAAAAATCAATATAGTCCAATTCCACCACGAAGCCAACATGCGTTGAAATTAAATAATTTCTTATTTTATATCGTCATGCAGGAAATATCATACTGAATCATATAAAGCATGTAAAACTTACAACTTTGAGGCTTGACGACTGATCTTCCCAGCGCTGATGGTGGCACAACCCTTTACAGGACCTTTACTCTGATACCAACTGAAACGTCTGCCCTTTTTATTGCTTTAAAAGTACTAGAAATTTTTTTTAAACCTCCCTAGCATCGGCCGAACCACCAAAAATTACATAAAATATTTTGGACATCATTTTAAAATAAAACAACCAACTTTATAATTGAGAAATACAACATATACTATAATTTCTCAAAAACCTCTCAAAACATAAAAAATAGTCTTATAATCTTTAACGTAAATCATGAATCATAAATCGAAAATGCGGAAAAATAGAAACGTTGGTCCTCGGGTTGTGTGCACCTTCAGTCCAGTAAAATCACCCATCAAATCATCCCTCAAACTCACCTGCATCCATCACACCTGGTGAGTCTAAAGACTCAATACACCATAATCTTGATAACGAGTAATACGTATAAAATCACAAGCAACAGTGAAAAATACTTGAATTTAAAATATCGTTTTCATGAAGATGAATAAACTTCAAACATGAACATTTTCGTAAACCTTTTTATGATGCATGAACTTTAAAGAGAAACATTTTCATAATGATGCATCAACTTTAAGCATAAATATTTTCATGACATTCATAACATAAATCTTAACCTTTTCTTTTTCTTCAAAACATAACATAGAACCTTTTATCATGATCATAAACATTTTTCTTTTTCCTTTTCCTTTTTCTTTGTTGAATTCAGATCATTAATTCTGACTTTCCTCAAACCTCAAAAAGTCGATGGATCCATCTACATGAAACCGCAGTACTGGGCGACGGGGGACACCAGCAACACTCTCACCGATCAACTGGGCCCTGGCCTATCTTCTTTCGAATAGAAATACGATCGTCGGGGTTCCCTCTGGGGCCTTTTCCATAAATGGGCTCCCTCTGGGGCCTTTCCCCTCACGATATTCCATTCTTACCGTTACCACATACCGTTACCTCAATAGCCACAATTACTTCACTTCCTTCAACGTTTAACATTCTCATCACTTTAAAAGTCATGCATAGCATATAATATTTTTTTGAAACCAAGCATGCATAATGTATTTTAAATGTCAACCTTAAATCATAGAAATCCATGGACATTTAAAAATTACAATGTAATCATGAACATTTCATAAACATTTAAAAATAACCATACTATCATAAAAAAGCATTTAGAGCACTGCCATGACGTTTACTAACTTTTGGTGTAAAAAGACCGTTTTACCCCTGGACAAGACATTTTACGTTTTTGACTTTTTTCTTGATTTCATGACTCGAACATGTACCAAATAATTATTTAAGCCTAAATTAGTTTTTTCCATAATTTTATTTAGCTTAAATATTAAACATTTTCAGTTATCTTTAATTAATTGTTTTGACGGTGTTTTAATCCCGAAAAATCCCAAACTTTAATATAAAATTCCTAAATTCAAAATTTATTATTTTTATATTATTTTAGCCCTTATGAACCATGACTCGACCCCCGTGAGCCGTTTTTCAATTTTTATTAGTTAGAAACCCTAATATGACACCTAAACTTCGACCCCGAGCCAACTTTCTATTTTCATGAGTCACCCCCAAGCCAAGTTGATCCAAACCCTGACCAACTTCCTAGAGTACCGTATTTGGCCCTAAGTTCACTTATAAACCACCCCAAACAGCAAAAATGAAGGCCCCTCACTTACACCAATGCTGGCCGAGAGTTTCATTGTGATGGACTCTATGATTTCTGCGTCCAGGCCTCTACCAGCGAGCCCAGCCCCTAAACCAACCACCCGTGCACCCACCTAGGACTCTAGTGCATCACCTTAGCCCGGCCCCTGAACCACAGACCGAGCCCCAAGCCCCTGGAAGCTGCGCGAACCCTGCACAATTCTGTGCATGTTCTCGGGTAGAGTCCTAGCATGACTAGGACTCTTTCCCTAGCCCCTAACTCGAGTCTTAGCCTGGCTAGGACCCTCCCTTTGACTGATCCAACCCTTGGCCGAGCCCTGGCCTCAAGCCGTGACTCCCCAGTCCTCTCAACAAGGAACCCGATCGCCCAAACCCCATGACAACAAATAAATACCCAGCTTCTTGTTCCTTGTTGTGTGGTGTTCGCTGTGTGTCTAGAACCCTTTTCAACGTGTAAGATCATCACTTTAACAAGTCTTAACATCATGGAAGCCCCTTTGGTATAAAAAATGTGAATCATGGCATAAAACTGATGGCATAAAAATCATGCACATGAGAAAAACGAAAACAACAAATCTGGACTTCATTTTTTCATACAAACAAAATTAAAACGTTATTACGATGTAATAGACGAGAAAAGGAGATGTATAGCGTGCCTTTGCGTTATATACGCACGAACAACCGTTGACGTCGAAGAACGGAGTGAAACCTTTGGCTAGAATTCCCTTGAACCTTCGAAAATTCCTTCTACTTGGTGGTGTTGTGTCGTGTGTGTTGTGCTTGTTGGGAGAGAAATTTCTTAATTTTGGGAGAGGGAGGTGTGAAAGTGAGGGTAGGGTTTTAGGTGATTAATAATTTTAAATAGCTAATTAATTTGCTAACTAGGCTTAGGCCTATTAAGCCACTAAATTAAGCCTATTAGCCTTAATTAGAATTTATTAAAATATCAACAAGATTTTTGTTAAAATACATTTGTGAATTTATTAGCCGGGTTGCCAAAAAGCTCGCATTTTAGTTGAAAAAGCAACATCGATAAAATTTACGTCACGGCGTATAAATCACCTCAAAACCCCTTATTTTCCAAAACTATGAAAAACCATCAACCATATTTTAAATAATTAAAAATAATTATTTAATAAAAACATTTTACGTTTTTCATTCCTCGGTCTCTGTTCCTCGATCGCAACTCGAATAACCTTTTAAAAATATATTTTAATGCAACCATGTAGAAAAGTATATTTAAACATGTCAATATGCAAACAATTAATTAATGCAATTAAAACATTTGACTAAAATACAGGAGCATTTAATAATTCAAATGCATGTGGTTCGCGTGGACTTTTAAATTTTCGGGGCGTTACACTTCCACTCCATCACTGGAAATGATGTGGCCTAAGAATGCCACTATATAAAGCCAAAACTCGCACTTGCTGAATTTTGCATAAAGCTTTATGTCTTGCAGTGTTGTCCTCAAATGACGACTATGATTCTCTTTGTTCTTGAAATATATCAATATGTCATCAATGAAGACTATAATAAACTGATCCGGATATGGCTGAAATACGCGATTCATGAGATCTATGAAGATCGCTGGCGCATTAGTTAGACCGAATGGCATGACCATAAAATCATAATGCCCATATCTAGTACGAAACGATGTCTTGTGAACGTCATATTCTTTTACTTTCAATTGATGGTACCCCGATCGAAGATCAATTTTTGAGAATATCGATGCTCCTTGCAACTGATCAAATAAATCTTCAATTCTTGGTAGTGGATACTTTTTCTTGATAGTGACCCTATTGAGCTCTCGATAATCAATGCAAAGACACATACTACCATCTTTCTTCTTCACAAATAATATCGGTGCGCCCCATGGAGAATAACTAGGGCGAATAAAATCCTTGTCTAGCAATTCTTGGATTTGATCTTTTAATTCTTTCATTTCAGCATGTACTAGACGATAAGGTGCTTTAGAAATAGGAACAGTGTCCGACATTAGATCAATGGAGAATTCCACTTCACGATCGGGTGGAATGCCAGAAACGTCTTCGGGAAAGACGCTAGGAAAATCTCTGACAATATCAACATCCTCCAATTTCTGACTTTTAGCAGCATGTGCGGTAGTGACACATGCTAGAAAAGCTTGGCATCCACGTTTAATAAGCTTCCTCGCACATAGACAAGAGATAATGTGCGGCAATTCTGGTTTCTCGCCTCCTCAAAGACAAAAGATTTACAACTAGGTGGTCGGATAGACACTGATCGCGGACGAAAATCAATCGAAGCTCCATTTTCTGATAACCAATCCATCCCAAGTATAATATCAAATTCGGGCATAGGAAGCACAATAAGATCTGCCCGAACCACATCTTTTAATAATCGAAGATCCAGATTCTTGACAATTTTAGACGTGAGCATGTGATCACCGGAAGGAATAGAAACTTTAAAACCCAAACCCATATCTTGAGGAGTAGTATTCAGTCTTTTGATGAAGGTTTCAGATGTGAATGAATGTGTAGCTCCTGAATCTAGCAATGCATAGTTAGCTACCCCTTGAATGATAATCCTTCCTGTGTCGAAAATGTCTTTTAAATCTTTTTGTGTTGAAGCTTAAGGAATTTCTTTCTTTAATTTCCCAAAGTTATGTCATCATAACATTATTTCGAATGATAGGTCGTAGTCCATTCATGAAGTGTCTAAGCTTCTCCGCAGGATCACTCATAATAAGGGGTACAAAGTGACAACCCCTATCAAATTTCTTTACAAACTCAGAACAGTGGAGTCTCCCTGACGGAGGCTCATAAACTCCCTTTTTAGTCGCCCTCTAACATCAACAGTAAAATACTTCTCGTAGAATATCTCTTTAAATCGAGTCCAAGTAAGAGTAGTAATATCAATACCGTGCTCGGCTCCTTCCCACCATAAAGAGGCATCATCCCTAAACATGTAAGTGGCACACCTCACACGGTCAGCATCCCCCATATTCAGATAACAAAAGTGTACCTCTAGTCCACGAATCCAAACCTCAGCAGAAAAGGGATCGGTGGTGCCTGGGAATTCCTTAGGCCCTAGCCTCCGGAACTGATCATACACGTCATGATGTGGCCTAGGTTCTTGCTGTAAATGATGTAACTGCTGCTGTAATTGCTGCTGATGTAACTGCTGATGTTGTAACTGCTACTCGAAGAAACGGGTCATACCCTCAAGTGCACATGTAGCAGCATCCCCTATAGGAGGTGGTGGGGGTGCATTCCCTTGATGTTTCACAAAATTCTCGGCTTGATTCTCATTAACAGGGGCATGTCTAGGTGGCATTTTAGCTGAATGTTTTCCAAATTCTAATGTAACCAACATGCATTTAAATCTAAGTTTTCTAATCATGTGACATATCCTTATTCATTTTAGCAATTTAAGCATGCAAAGTATATATACTCAAAAAGCTAGTAAACATGTAACGTAAACATATTATTCATGTAATCATTCAGGTAACATCATATTAAATCATATAAAACATGTAAAACTTACAAATTTGAGGCTTGATGACTGATCTTTCTGGCGCTGATGGTGGCACAACCCTTTACAGGACCTTTGCTCTGATACCAACTGAAACGTCTGCTTATTCGTTTTGCTTAAAAAGTACTAGAAATTTTCTTTTTTCTCATAATTTTGCCCAACACTTAAACAAATTATGTAAAATAATTTGACACCATTTAAAAATAAATCAACCAAATAATACTTGAAAATCCAAAGAAATGTCTCAAAACATGAAATCGCCAAACGTTTTATTAAACCTAAAAAGTAATAAATTTAAAAGGTCTAGCCTATACTAAAATCTCTCAAAAATCTCTCAAAGCATAAATAAAATGTCGTAAAAATCTTTAACATAAAAATAAACTTAATTGCAGAAAGTAGAAGCGTTGGTCCTCGGGTTATGTGCACCTTTAGTGCAGTCAGGTCAACCATCAAGACATCCATCAAACTCACCTGCATCAATACCTAGTGAATCTAATGACTCAACACATCATAGCCTTTATAAAAAGTAGTACGTATAAAATCACATGCAACAGTGAAAAATACCTTTACGTAAAATACATTTCATGAACAAGCATCATCATAAACTTTTTCCTTTTATCATTTCATATCATAAATCTTTTCATATAATAAATTATTGCATCATAATCTTTTCTTTGCATCATAAGCATATATCTTTCCTTTATTGAATTTGGATCGTTAATTGTGACTTTCGTATCATCATAAGGTCGATGGATCAATCTATCATAAAACCACAGTACTGGGCGGCGATGACATCAGCGACACTCTCACCCATCAACTGAGCCTTGGCCTATCATCATCATATGGAAACACGATCGTCAGGGCTCCTCGGGGGCCTATTCCCATAGACGAGCTCCCTCTGGGCCTTTTCCCACGCACGGGCTCCCTCTAGGCTTTCTCCCCTCACGTTATCCCCAATCATATCATCATAGCATTATATAGTCACAATTACTTCACTTCCTCCAACTTTCATATTATCATCACTTTAAAAAAATCATGCATATAAATATCATTTTTCATTTTAAACCAAACATGCAACATGTCTTTTAAATGTCCAAATTAAACCATAAAAATTCATGAACATTTAAAAATCATAATTTAACATATCAAAATTCATAAACATGTGAAATAATCATATTAGCATATAAAACAGCATTTAGAGCACTGCCATGACGTTTTCTAATTTTCGGGTGTAAAATGACCTTTTTACCCCTAGACGTAAAATTTCACGTTTTTGACTTTTTCTTAACTTCGTTGGCTCTAACATGTCCCAAATAATTAGTTAAGATCAGAATAAAATTTCCATAATTATATTTAGCCTATATCTTAGACTTTTTAATTAATTCGTAATTAGTGTTTTGAAGGCGTTTTAATCCCGAAAAAATTTCAACTTTAATATAACATTCCTAAATTCAAAATTTAGACTTTTTATATTATTTTAGCCCTCTTAAACCATGACTCGACCCCCGCGAGCTGTGTTTTGATATATATAGCAACATAAAACCCTAACTTGACCCTTGAAAGTTCAGCCCGAGCCATGTCTCGATTTCCTCGAGCCACCCTCTACCCATCCTGGGCCAAACCCTGACCAACCCCCTTAGGCACCCTACTGGACCCATGGAACCCTTGGGAACCTTTCCAAACCAAAAACCGAAGCCCCCCAACCAAGCCCATCAGCTGGCCGAGAACCCCCCAATTGCATGGACTCCATGTTGCTGCTGCTAGGACCTAGCCAACGATCCCAACCCCTGAACCAACCTCTCAAGCACCTTTATAGGACCCTTAGGACTCACCCTAGCCCAGCCCCTGAACCACGGACAAAGCCCCTTCTTCCCTGCAAGCAATCGCAGCCCTGCGCATGTCTTGAAGACTCTCGGGTAGCAGTCCTTGTTGGCTAGGACTCCTCCCAGCACCTTGTGTTCGAGTCCTAGCATGGATAAGACTCCACCCTCGACTAAACCACGTCCCTGGCTAGCCCTGACCAGAAGCCAAGACCAAGCCAAGCCCCCATGATCGAAAACCGAACCCCCATGATCACCATGACAGAATTTATGCACCAGCTTGTGTTCATGATCGTGTGTGGTGTTTCGCTCGAGTTCTAAGACCCTAAACTCGTGCAAAACAATGTCTAAACATGTCCTAATCATGGCAGCCTCTTTATGCACATAAACAACAAAATTTGGATAAAAAATCATACTTGAATTTTCATGTCATGTGCAAAAACGAAAATAAAAAAAAATTGTCACTTGTTTTCCATATTATTTATGAATAAAACATATTATGGTGTGATGATGTTTTGAAGGAAATAAATATGCGTGCCTTTGCGTTTTAAACGCACGAATTCTCGTTGACGATTGCGAAGAACGGGGACGAATACCTTTGGCTTGAGTTCTTTGAAGCTTGTTTCGAATTTTCTCATCTTAAATTGTGTGTTTTCCGTGTGATGGAGTGTTTTTGGGAGAGAAAAATTCTGAAAATTGGGCGTGAGTTTATGGGGAAGGTTTGGGGAAAATTGCACTTTAAATAATTAATTATTTTACTAACAAGGCTTAGGCCTATTAAGGGTTTAATTAGGGCCATTAGTATATAATTAAAATACTAAAAATAGTTTTGTTTAAATAAATTTGTGAATTTATTAGCCGGGTTGCTATTACGTTTGTATTTTTATTGAAAAACCAACACCGATAAAATTACGTCCCAGCGCATAAAATCACCTCAAAACTCCTTATTTTCAAAAATATGCAAAAGCATCAATCATATTTTAAATAAATAAAAATAATTATTTAATAAAAACATTTTATGTTTTTCAGTCCTCGGTCTCCGTTCATCGATCGCAACTCGAATAATCCTTAAATGTACATTTTAATGCATGTAAGTAGAAAAACTACTAAAACATCATGTAAGCATGTGACACAATAAATTTATCGATTAAAATCAATTAATTACTCTCTTTTTTTCATATTTCCTAGATTTGCATGCAGTTAGATTACGTCGTCTTAATTTTGGACCTTACAGTATAAATGCAAAACTTATTATGCTACTCTTTCCTCGATGCTTATCTAAATTTTGTGACTTATTTGACCTAAGGTAGTTATCTAATTTTATCCCAAATGGTAGAGTAATTTCCTTATCCCGGAAATGTCATTCCTTAACTTACTATAGTCTAGATAATTCAATGTCCTACATATCCCAATTTATGTGTTTAGCATTCCTAGAATACAAACTTAACATTTACAAGGTAAATCATTGACCCAAAAATAATCTTTCCTATATTGAAACTCGAAAATTGATCCATGAAGCTTCAGTTCCATATATTTCTATAAATCTCATAGTCCACAGAACCTAACATCCATAAAAATCATAAATTATTTACCTAATAGAACTTCTATACAATCCCAATACATATTTTCAATTGGTTTCAAAATAAGTGTCTCCTAGCAACAATTATACTCTTAATCACAAATTAGAACTTAGATTGCAAGTTTCATAATCCCAAAAGAAATAACTAATTTATGACCCTACGAGCTGTTTCTTAATAACTTTAAACATTTCCACAATGAATCCATCCTTATAAGGTTTAGTGACAAAGTTCATAATAGAGGTTTCCAGACCTTAGAAATCCAAGCAATTGCAATGTCAACCCAAAAATAGAATTCTTTCTTTTAACTACCCAAAAACGGAATTTTTTCTTTTAACTTACTTCCCATATTTCGCAATTACCTCGTATAGACCCTGAAAAGTGCAATTTATTGCACTTTTATTACTTGTAGTTAACTTGAAATTTTGTGATTCTTGAGCAGGTTTTATGCGATTTGTTGTTGTTTTTGTTGTTGTAGTTTAGAAGCTTAGAATGAGAGTTTGGAGTATTAAAATGTTGAATTGGAAAGTGCAAAAGATCAAAAATACAAAGGCGGCAGCGCACCCGTGCTTATATTTGCACCACACCCGCGGTGTAGCACTGCACCCGCACTACAAAATACACCGCACCTGCGCTCACACAACAGTAGAAGCACCGCACCCGCGATGACGTCCTAACCGCACCCGCGGTCCTTGCAAGACAGAATTCGAAAAATCTGTATTTTGGTGTGCTGCGCATGGAAGTCCAAGATTTTAGTATGCTGCGGATTGAGGCTTGTCTGGGACTCTAAAATACATCATTTACTTACCATCTAGGGTATTGGGGAGCCAAGGGAAGAGTGGAGGCTGCTGCTAGAAGATTGAAGATCCAAGTTCATCAAGTTTTTTTTGGGAAATCTTATGAACTAAGCTATTTAAGTTCTTCATATTGTTCATTTTTATTGTTTTAATCTTAATGCTTTTAATTTATTGGCCATAAATTGAATGATTTATATGTTTACAATTTGTCACTCGGAAGAGGAAATTATAAACAAGAAAGGGGAAAAATACATCAATGGTATTTATAGAGTTCGGGATGGCCTATAATGCTATCGAAGCCCATATAGAATCTAGTGCTTGATGTGTTATTTATTTGTAGATTGTTGATGGGAACGTTGCACTATTTTTAGATAACTAAAGTCTACTTAACACTCGGGAGAGGGAGTAGATAATTATAGGATTCTTGGCTAATGAATAAGAAGGATTTTTATAACATAGCTACAAGAAATTACACATGGTGGACAGTTGCGTGAAATCGGACCTCTAGATCTTTTATTCCATTGTTATTTATTACAATTTGGTGTTACATTTAAATCCATTTTCAATTTATTTATTCTTGCAACCAAATCTTTTAACTGATTTTTCTAAATAAAGTCGAGAATATTTTAATCACAAGCACTAATATAAATTTATATACATACTCCTCGTGGGATCGACACTTGTATTCAAAAATATATTTACTATAACTTGACGTCGTGCGCTCGCGAGCAATTAAGAAAACACGCAACAAGTTTTTGGCGCCATTGCCGGGGAGTGTTTATTTTAAATTTATATTAGTATTGTTACCAATTAGTCTAGATTTTAATTTAAAGCTGCTTTTATTGTATTACATTAAACATTGATTTGTTTCTTATCTTTGTTTGACAATGCATCCGAAGATCGCAAAATATTGACTTGCTTATCTTTGATCCTAAGATCGAAAGACCCACAAGAAGATTAAGAAAGGCAAGAAGAGAAGCAATTCAAGCAATGGCTGACAACAGAGATAACGAAAATCCACCCCCGGCAATACCCATCAGAGATCATTTTAGGCCGGTACTAAATGCTCATTATTCGGGCATAGCACGAGGGACTATTAATGCAAACAACTTTGAGCTCAAGCCCGCATTGATAAACATGGTTCAACAGAACCAGTTTGGGGGAGCCGCTACTGCAGATCCTCATCTACATCTATGAAAATTCCTTGAAATCACTGACACGGTAAAAATAAATGGTGTTTCTGATGATATAATTCGATTGCGCTTGTTTCCTTTTTCTCTTAGGGACCAAGCAAGAGGATGGCTCCAATTGCTTCCTTTGGGGAGTATCACTACATGGCAGGAGTTAGCAACCATGTTCCTTACTAAATATTTTCCACCTGGGAAGTCTGCACAGTTGAAGATTGAGATAAGTACTTTTAGGCAGACTGACTTTGAGCAATTATATGAGGCGTGGGAAAGATACAAGGAGCTGTTGAGAAAGTGCCCGAACCATGGTTTTGAAGATTGGGTACAAATTGAATTATTTTACAACGGTCTGAATGGGCAAACAAGAGGAACAGTTGATGCAGCAGCTGGTGCCACGATCTTTGCTAAATCTCCCGAGAAAGCTTATGACTTGCTTGAATAGATGACTATAAATAGCTACCAGTGGCCGTCTGAAAGGGTAGGAGTAAAAAGGACAGCTGGAGTTTATGCTGTGGATCCCATTACGTCACTCACGGCTCAGGTATCTGCACTGACCACTCAAATTGCAGCTTTGAATAAGGTGAGCACATCAGAGACTGAGAGTCCATCGCTTGTTGCTGAAGAACTAGCTCTTCCCGAAGAAGCACAGTACATCAACAACAGGAACTTTGGTGGCTATGGAGGTTATCGAGGTAACCCTCCCCCTAACACTTATCATCCTGGTTTGAGAAAGCATGAAAATCTTTCATACGCGAATAATAAGAATGCATTGAATCCTCCACCGGGGTTCAATACATCAAACGGGGAAGGGAAACCATCATTTGAGGATTCAGTTGGGACATTTGTTGTTGAATCTGGTAAGAGGATGGCTAGAACTGAGTCTAGACTTGACAACCTTGAAACACACACGGCGAATATTGGTGCTTCATTGAAAATCCTTGAGTCACAAGTGGGGCAGATAACGAAGCAACTCACATCTCAACCATCAGGCTCAGTTCAAAAGATTGCAGACCCAAATCTAAGAGGAGTGAATGCCATTTTTATACAACACGAGGAGATTGGTGTGATAAGCAGAGATGAGAAAGAAATTAAACTCACACCTATCCAAGATGAAAAACCAATTCTAACAAAAAGAGTCCGAGGTAAGAAAAATGAGAGGTTTGATTTGAATCAATGTGTTGATATTTCTTTACTTCCCTACCCTCATAGATTTTTACAATTACAAGCGGAATTTCAAAAGAAAAAAGTTCTTGACGTTCTCAAGAACCTACACACTAATATTGATTCTGCAGATCAGGGGGAAGTGGAACATCAAGAAGGAACACAAATAAATATTCCTCAGAAGCTGCTAGATCCCGGTGAATTTGTTGTGCCATGTGAAATAGGGGGTCAATTCGTGAAAAAAACTATCTGTAATTCAGGAGCAAGTGTGAATATAATGTCAAGTTCTCTCTACGAGAAACTTGAACTGAGCGGGATCAAACCCACAGAAGTAATCTTGCAGCTGGCAGATAAATCGGTGAAAGTGCCATTGGGTAGTGTAGACAATGTTGAACTTAAAATTGATAAATTGAGGTTTCCAGCAGATTTCGTGGTACTAGACCTGGAGAACAGTAAGAATGTCCCTATCATTCTAGGACGACCATTCTTGGCTACTGCTGGGGCTATCATCGACTTGAAACAAATAATATTGACAATGGATGTTGAGGGTTAAAGGGTGGAAATCAAGGCATCTAAAAGTTCTCACGACCCACCTTGAACAGTGCAGTGACAGTCGGGCTGACGACGTTAAACCAAGCGCTTATTAGGAGGCAACCCAAATTTTTGTTTCTTTATTTCATTTCGTTTTCGGTTTTGCTTCTACTCTTGTATTCTTATTTTTTGTTGTGATTTTTTGGTTTAGTGTGTTCTTGTATTCCCCCAAATCTTATGACTCCCAATTGTGTTTTTCAGGACTAACAATTAGAGAAAAAAACAATTTCAAAGAGTGCATCCGCGCTGGAAATATACCGCACCAGCGGTCGTGGAAGACATAAAATAAAAAAATTTCCAGTAGCCATACCGCACCCGCGGTACTTTATTGAGTGCACCCGCAGTGTTTGCTGAATGAAAACTGAAAATTTCCAGTAGGGAAAGCGCACCCGCGGTCTAGTTTGTAGTGCACCCGCGATATGTTTCTAGAACCAACACCGCACCCGCGGTAGAATATTCACCGCACCCGCGGAAGCTGAAGGTCGAAAATTCAAAAATTTCCAGTAGCTACACCGCACCCTCGGTATATTCTAGACCGCACCCGCGGTCGATGATTTTAAAAACAGAAAAGCGCAGATGACGAGGATGGCAATGACCACTGACGTTCGTTGCCCGAGCTATGTGTATTCCTCTAACTCTAATGATCATTTACATCGAGGGCGATGCACATATTTTAGTTTGGGGGAGATGTTATTTATTTTATTTTGTGTGTTCAATTATTTATTTAGTTTTATTTGAGTGTTTTATTTTCTTTTGAGTTATTTGCTTTTGTGTTTGTAGTGTCATAGCCATGAAATTTTTTGAAATAGCCAATGATGAAAAAAATTTGTGTATTGAGAAGAAAGGTCATGTATTTCATTCATGTTCATCAATCCATTTGAAAATTTTAGAGAACAATCATGAGATTTGGTAAGTTTGAGACTTATAATTTCTAAACAACTCTGCGATTTTCATTTGACATTGAAATAAATTTTTTCAAACACATAAATGATTATGGCAATCTTTGATTTTATTTGGGCCTATTTATATTGTTCATAAATATTCATTTGAAGCCCTCTTGAGCCTATATGAGAAAAGAATTGTGTTCTTGAAATTTCTTGGAAGCCAAGCACTTTTCTTTTGAATATATATGAATTGGGTTGATGCATTGAGACACCATTTTTCACGATGATTAGATTCTACTTTGTGTTGGTGAATTGAGATTTTGTCTAGAACTATCCAAACAACACTCGAGGTGAAATACAGACAAACTATGATTTAGGAATGATTTAGGTGATTTTTTTGGATCGATTGAGCCTTTCAAGCCACCAAATAAAAATAATTTATCATTTGTCACCTCTTTGTAGCTTATATGAATTTGAATGGCACACGTGAATATGTGTAAAAGCCCCCCATTCAATATCCTTTTAAATATCCCACATTTATCACCCCTTTGAATATCTTATACATTAATTTCCTACATTTTCAAGGGAGTAAGAATTCAAAGGATTAAAGAAATTAAAATTCTCCTACAAAAGAAAAGAAAAAAAATGAATGATATTTGATTGAAGAAGTTGGAGAAAAGGGGGAGAAAAGAGATGAAAAAAAATAAATAAAAAATGGAGATAAAAGGAAAAAGTGGAGTTTTCAAAAGAGATAAAAATTCAATTTACTCCCTTATTTGAATTCCTAATCTTCATTTGTAGCCATGAGCCAAGGCCTAACATTACAAGCATTGCAAATCCTATTGAACAAGTCATAGTTGTCCAATATACGAGTGAAGAGGGATTGGGAGGATCAAGCCTATGGACAATCGATAAACACTTTCATTGAGTACGAATCTTGATCAAATTTACACACATCTCATTGCATCAAATATTTATTGGGTACTCCTTTCTTGAGTGAATATTGCTTTGAACCCAATTTTTACCAAAAAAGACCTCTTGATTGTGTTTTTAAAAATTGAAATCGATTGAGAATGTTTTGAAACATGAGTTGAAGAGATTAGAAGTTAAGAAAATTAACCGATTGCTAATTATATCCGGATGAAAAATTGGTTGTATTGATTTGACTTGTGAATGCATGAAGAGTTAGTTAAATTATCTTGAGGCCATGTTCTTTTAAAAATATTTCATGACTTATTTGTTTGTGTTGTTTTATTTTGCTCGGGACTAGCAAAATCCTAAGTTTGGGGGAGTTTGATAAGTGCAATTTATTGCACTTTTATTACTTGTATTTAACTTGGAATTTTGTGATTCTTGAGCAGGTTTTATGCGATTTGTTGTTGTAGCTTAGAATGAGAGTTTTGAGTATTAAAGTGTTGAATTGGAAAGTGCAAAAGATAAAAAATACAGATGCTACAGCGCACCCGCGCTTATATTTGCACTGCACCCGCGGTGTAGCACTGCACCCGCACTAAAAAATGCACCGCACCTGTGCTCACACAACAGTAGAAGCACCGCACCAGTGATGACGTCCTAACCGCACTTGCGGTCCTTGCAAGACAGATCCGGAAAATCTGTATTTTGGTGTGCTGCGCATGGAAGTCCAAGATTTTGGTGTGCTGCGGATTGAGGCCTGTCTGGGACTATAAAATACATCATTTACTTACCATCTAGGGTATTGGGGAGCCAAGGGAAGAGTGGAGGCTGCTGCTAGAAGATTGAAGACCCAAGTTCATCAAGTTTTTTTGGGAAATCTTTTGCACAATTCTGGGGACGGAATCAGCACTTTAAGCTCTTGTTCTAAGTTCTTCTTTCTTTTATTTTTCATTTGATATGTCTTGTTTTAGAACCATGTTTTGTTGTTTTTCTTGTGTTATTATGAACTAATTTTTATTTCTAGAGGAAAGATGGAACAAAACTAGAAACCATGTGTTAGAATTTATGAACTAAGCTATTTAAGTTCTTCATATTGTTCATTTGTATTGTTCTAATCTTAATGCTTTCAATTTATTGGCCATAAATTGAATGATTTAAATGTTTACAATTTATCACTCGCAAGAGAAAATTATAAACAAGAAAGGGGAAAAATACATCAATGGTATTTATAGAGTTCGGGAGGGCCTATAATGCTATCGAACCCCATAGAGAATCTAGTGCTTGATGTGTTATTTATTTGTAGATTGTTGATGGGAACGTTGCAATCCATTTTTAGATAATTAAAGTCTACTTAACACTCGGGAGAGGGAGTAGATAATTATAGGACTCTTGGCTAATGAATAAGAGGGATTTTTATAACATAGCTACAAAAAATTACATATGGTGGACAGTTGCGTGAAATCGGACCTCTAGATCTTTTATTCCATTGTTATTTATTACAATTTGGTGTTACATTTAAATCCATTTTCAATTTAGTTATTCTTGCAACCAAATCTTTTAATTGATTTTTGTAAATAAAGTCGAGACTATTTTAATCACAAGCACTAATATAAATTTATATACATACTCCTCGTGGGATCGACACTTGTATTCAAAAATACATTTTACTATAACTTGACGTCGTGCGCTTGCGAGCAATTAAGAAAACACGCAACAGACCCCAAATAATATTTTTCTCAAATCTTATAAATGGAAGGTTACAAAAATTATACGAACTCCGATATTCTTACTTTGTATTCCTCTATAATCCACTATGATATCCAAAAATTAATAATTTGACAATCTTACCTCCTTATCAAAAATTGTCGATATTAATATTTCTCGTTCCACCTAAGACATCCTCATGCTTACATATCTATCTAATTTCCTCAATTGCAGTTCCTTATGTAATCCTTAATTGGTAATTTACTTGCTGACTACATTCAAATAGACTTTTTTTTCAGAAAGTTGCAACCTAAATCCCAAAGTTCTCGGATTATTCCATTAAGCCTAAATTATTGCATTTCAGTCCTCTCAAACTATCAAATTTAATGTAAAACGGCTCCCATAGCTTTTGAAAATTGCTTAAATGACCTCATAATTTTCCTAAAATTTGCAATCAAGACCCAAAAATTCTCGAATTCTTAAATTTAGCCGCAAAATTTTCGCTTTTTAGCCCTCCAAGTTTTAGGATTCATACCTAAGCCTTCTAGATTTTCGAATTATGGCAAAATAACCTGCAACATTTCTGAAAACTTGCAATTGATTCCCTCAAATTATTTTAATTCAGTCCCTAAGATCATGATTCATTAAAATTCAACCCATAACTATCAAGTTCGAAATTCTCTTCCTACACAGTATAGAGTTCGAACATGCTGTCCTAAATCACCAAGTTCGATTTGCCTCAACTTAATCTTAGGTTGATGGATCGGTTCTAACACATGCGAGGGTACTTCAAACACAATATTCTCAATGAGCTGCAATAGCTCGTGTTCTATGAATGTTAACACCGATGAATTAAATCAAGTTTTGTTTTAAACCAAGCGAACAATTATCGAAGTAATCAGTCCTTAAGAAAGCTGATCGGTTTAAAGCTTTTTTACTTGTGTAAACTGATTAATTGATATAAGGGTATCTGTTCGAGCTTGTACCAGTTCGATTATGGGAAGAAATGAATTGGTATCAACTGAACTGATCAAATCAGTTTTAAAGCAATAGTTAAACAATTAGGAACACAAGGTATATTTATGGATTTTCGGAGACTTCAATTGCTCCTACGTCACCCCTTCTACCACCTCGGGCAGGATCCACTAGAAAACTTTGATTTATACGACACCTTGTATAGACCCACTCATCTTAGGACTTACACCACTGCCTAACTGAACTCCTAATCTCGACTAAAGGCAGCACCTTCCAGCCAACACTTGTTTAACATCTATGTGCCAAAGACTACATACACAAGTTTAATGTCTTTGTGCAAGACTCACTCAACTTATCAATACGCTCAATTTTCTGTATATGTGAGTGATTGTGTGTGTGCGTGTGTGAGAACTGTTCTATGAATATAATACAAATTTTTCTCACACACTGAGGGAATTTTGCTTCTAATCTAAGCTGATAACACTCTGAAGTATTTGCTTCTTGTAAGCTGATATGCATTGAGCGTGCCATTCTCTCTTGAGTTTCACACACTTCGGTTGATGTTTTGATCTTGTATTTATAAAGGCAATGTGACCATACACCAAGACTCGTCAAATATGTTCATTGTAGTTTGAATTTGTTCCTCGAAATTTGTCTTGTACTTTCCGACAGCAATTCTAGAACATTTTTGCTTTAAGCTCTGCTGCAACGTTCGTATTTGTCATTTTATCCGACAATTGATTTTATACCGTTATGCATAGCTGGATTGCACGTAGATAAGCTTGTCAAGTTTTGCAAACTGATCGGCTCCTAACTGATGCTCTGAACTGGTCTTGAACTGGTGCGGTGAAATCAGTTAGCTCGTCAGCTGAACAGAATTCACTAATTCAGTTGAACTGGTCAGTTGGGCTCTTTATCAGTTGAACTCTTCATTAGCTGGCCGGGCTTCTGATGTTTTTCTGTTGAACCACCTATCAACTGATCAATCAATGGAATTGATCTTTGATATTTCAGTTGGACTGGTTCAGTTCGGACAATCAGTTGGTTCTTTCAGTTTGCGTCTTGATAGCTTCAGTTTTGGCTCGTTAATTGATCAGTTCTAAGCCTGATCAGTTTCATCTTTCTACAAACTTAGGGAAATTCATTAGAAATAAAATAACAAGATTTGTTAACATCAAAATCAAGATGGCGAACATGAAATGTTCCAACAATCTCCCCTTTTTTATGATCACAAAACTTGAGATTTTAAAAGAAATTTGAAATTTAACACTAATTCTCCCTCTTTCTGAGAATAAAAAACATTTATGTAAAACAAAATTTCAATTCGAGGGATATTTAATGAAAACTCCCCCTCAAGAACTGAATTAAAAACACCCCCTTAAAAATATAATCATTTACGCGATTTAAAAAGAAGTTTTAGCAAATTTTAACATTCAAGCAGTTTAGACAACAAATCTGTAGATAGCAGTTAAGTTACGTAGAAACTAACTGGATAAACATGATGTTTATTTAATCAAATAAGCGTCCCTTGTATCATACATTATGCACACCAACATGTGTCAGGGAAATTGCTACTACAATATCAAATTTTAAACAACATCAAATATCAAGCAGTTTATACATAATAGAACTGGATATACCAACATCTGGTTTCCATGAATGCTTTGAAATGCTGCATCGATCTTGAGTTTTCTTTGCCAGAAGAGCACCTAATTTGCCTTGGACTTGATCTCTGTGTTGGCTAACTTGTCGAGCCGACTCAAACTGGACTCAATTGATGCTGAACTGCATTGATAATTTACTTTGATCTGATATGGCAATGAAGCGGCGACATACTGCTGATGATTAAGCTCCTAATCATCCAACATTTCGGCGTAGTTGGGTTTTGTATGTTCTTCAGCTGAACTGGTAGGCTTGCAACTGAAAACTTGTCCACTAATCAGTTTAGCTGTTATGCTGTTAGTTTGGACTCAAAACCCTACAAGCTGCTAAAACAGCAAGTTACGGAGTCGAGAGAAGTTGCTACAATGTTAGTTGCAGATCCAATAATCTTCTCTCTTCCCACGGTAAACTCATATAAAATTTTTAAGAAGATTTTGAAATTCATTTTAAATAAAATCTTGAAACAAATTTAAAATATTAGCTTTCAAATGTCCTTAGAACAACTAGCTCTGATACCAATTGAAGGATCGGTTCTAACACCTGCGACGGTTCTTCAAACACAATATTCTCAATTAGCTGCAATAGATCGTGTTATAAGAATGTAAACACCGATAAATTAAATCGAGTTTGGTATTAAAACAAGCGGAAAATACTCGAAGTAATCATTCGTTAAGAAAGCTTATCAGTTTAAAGTTTTTTGACTTGTTTAAACTGGTTAATTGATATAAGGGGGATCAGTTCTAGCTTGTATCAGTTCAGTAATTGGAAGAAATATATGATCAAATCAGTTTTAAAGCAATAGCTAAACAGTTAGGAACACAAGATATGTTTATGGATGTTTGGAGACTTCAACTGATTCTACGCCACCCCTTCTACAACCTTGGGTAGGATCCACTAGAGAACACCTTGTACAAAAACCCACTTAGCTTAGAACTTATACCACTGCCTAACTGAACTCCTAGTCTAGACTGAAGACAGCACCTTCCAGCCAACACTTGTTTAACGTCTATGTGTTAAAGACTACATACTCGAAGACCCATGAGGAGCACAGTCAGAATTTGAGAACAGTGTTGCAGGTTTTGCAGAGCCACAAGTTGCATGCAAAATTCAGTAAGTGTGAATTCTGGTTGGAGAAAATAGTATTTTTGGGTCATATAATATCTAGCAGTGGTATTGAGGTGGATCCAGCAAAGGTGGAAGCCGTTAAGGATTGGGTTGAGCCGAAGAATGCATCAGAGATCCGCAGTTTCCTAGGCTTAGCAGGTTACTACAGAAAGTTTATTCAAGGATTTTCTTCGATAGCAGTGCCACTCACCTCATTGACCAAGAAGAATGCCAAATTCGTATGGAGTGAAGAGTGTCAGAAGAGCTTCGATACCTTCAAGCTCTTATTTCGACGTCAGTTTTAGCCATGCCATCAGGGCAAGGCAATTTTGTGTTGTACACCGTTGCATCTAAGCTCGGATTAGGCGCAGTTTTGATGCAACATGGTCGGGTTATAGCTTATGCTTCTAGACAGTTAAAAGTGCATGAAAAGAATTATCCGACTCATGATCTAGAATTAGCTGTCGTGGTCTTTGCGTTGAAGATTTGGAGACATTATTTGTACGGCGAGAAATGCTAGATATTCACTGATCACAAGAGTCTCAAGTATTTCTTCACGCAGAAAGAGCTTAATATGAGAAAGACAGTGGTTGGAGTTGGTAAAAGACTACGATTGTGAAATTAGCAACTATCCAGGGAAAGCTAATGTTGTGGCAGATGCTTTGAGTAGAAAGGTAGCAATCTTAGCACAACTGTCAGTTCAGAGACCTCTTTAGTCAGAGATTAAGAGGTTTGGCTTAGAAGTTTATCTTAAGGACAGAGCTCCCAAGCTGTCTAATCTGACAGTCCAATCTTCTTTGCTGGACCGAATCCGTAAAGGACACCCTTCAGATGAGCAATTACAGAAATGGAGACTGAAGGATGAGACCAAGGGCAATGTACTTTACACAGTGTCTGATGATATTGTGAGATACAGAGGGAGAATGTGGGTGCCTAGTGTTGATTCGATCAGAGAAGATATTTTGTCAGAGGCACATACATCTCCGTATTCCATCCATCCAGGAGGTACCAAGATGTACAAGGATTTGCAGATGCTTTATTGGTGGCCAGGTATGAAGCGAGACATCCGCCGATTTGTGTCTGAATGTCTCACTTGTCAACAGGTGAAGGCAGAGCATCAGAGGCCAGCAGGGATGCTTAAGCCATTTCTTATTCCCGAGTGGAAATGGGAGAATATTACCATGGATTTCGTGGTTGGTTTGCCAAGGTCAGTCAAAGGATCCAATGCCATTTGGGTTATAGAGGATTGACTAACTAAGTCGGCACATTTCTTATCGGTGAAGACGACTTTCTCCATGACTCAGTATGCAGAGCTCTATATCCGGGAGATAGTTCGTTTGCACGGGATTCCAGTTTCTATTGTGTCCGACAGGGACCCGAGATTCACCTCGTCCTTTTGGAAGAGTTTACACGCAGCCATGAGGACGAAGTTGCTATTCAGTACTGCATTCCATCCTCAGACAGATGGCCAGTCTGAGCGAGTGATTCTGATATTGGAAGATCTGTTACGAGCCTGTGTGATAAATTTCCATGGGAATTGGGAATCAAAGCTACCTCTAGTGGAGTTTACCTACAACAAGAGTTTTCAATCCTCTATAGGTATGGCTCCCTATGAAGCACTGTATGGAAGGAAGTGCAGATCGCCGATTCATTGGGATGAAGTCGGTGAGAGATCAGAACTTGGTCCAGAGATTGTTCAGCAGACTGCAGATGTGGTGGTCAAGATCCGAGATAGGTTGAAGACCGCACAGAGTCGTCAAAAGAGTTATGCTGACAAGAGGATGAGAGATCTTGAGTTTGCCGTAGGAGACCACGTATTCATAAAGATAGCACCTATGAAAGGTGTTATGAGCTTTGGGAAGAGAGGCAAGCTGAGTCCGAGATTTATTGGACCATTTGAAATTCTTGACAGAGTTGGGACACTAGCTTATCGTGTTGCCCTACCGCCGAATATGGCTGGAGTGCACAATGTGTTCCATGTCTCGATGCTGAGGAAGTATATAACAAATCCTTCACATGTTATGAGTTTTGAGCCGTTGCAGTTGGCTCCAGATCTATCGTATTAGGAAAGACCTGTCCAAATCTTAGATAGACAGGAGCGGAGACTTCGGAACAAGGTGACTAAGTTGGTCAAAGTATGGTGGCTAAATCCAATCAGTGGAGGAGGCCACTTGAGAGACCGAAGCAGATATGAAAAGTCGCTATCCGGAACTATTTGGTAAGATTTAATTTCGAGGATGAAATTTATTTAAGTAGGGGAGAAACTGTAGAGGCCAAACTCAGTATACGTGAAACTCGTGCATTTATTTAATTTGTTAAATTAATTATTTAAGTTTAAAATGATTTTAGAGATGCATGATTTATGAAATTTCATTATTTTAATTATTTATGTTTATTTGATACACGTTAAAATGTTTTCTCGAGTTTATGTTTCAGGCGAATATTCGATGCGGGATCAAGGGAAAAAGACCCGAGACGATTTTTGGCAATTTTAAAATGTGGTAGTTTATTTCAAGTCAAGAAAATGACACTTTTAAATTATTTATGAAGTTTTAACATTTTTAGAAGCCTAATATAATTTATTAAGTAATTTTAAGATTTTAAACTTTTGAGGTTTAAAACATGTGTATTTTTTTTAATCAAATTTAGAGATATTATTTTTAGTGGGGAATTATTAATTTATTTGGAATACTAATTGATTATTAGTATTTTTAATATATTAATTAAAACTCTTTAATGTCATTCCCACTAACCCCCTAACACACACACACACACACTTTTCTTTTTACTAACACACGTACATCTTTCCCGCACCGTGTCACTTCGAAATTCACCGTATCGTGAGTTTTAAAGATCAAAGGCATGTATATTATTTCGTTTTATGCATCGATCTCGTCATAGTAGATATTTTGATGTATGTTATGCGTAAAAGTTTGATTGTTATGAGAAACGTTTTAGTGATTATGCATTGAATCGATTTCTGAAACATTTTGGATCTCAAAACACAAGTTTGCTGTCATTTTTCAAAACTACGACTTTTCGGTCGATATTATGGAAAAGCTTTCAACAAATAAAATGTAGAACTTTTTGATACCTTCGATTTGACAGTAATTTCTAAATATTTGGATAAGAAACGAGTGAGTTATGGTTGTTTTCGGGTGACTGCTCAAACCTGCGATCTTATGAAAATGATGTTATCAGGTTTTGAAGTTATTTGATGCAGGCTTCGTTGGGTACCGCCGGGCTTGTGCTACTACATTTAGATATGTTGTGAGATGTGTTTAAGTGTTATTTGTTGGTTCGTTTGGGTCGGGATTGACTTGGGATGTAATAGAAGTCGTAGGAAGCGAAACAATGTCGAATTACGGGTTATTGTGTATTGAAGTTGTTTGACGATGCTTGGGGATGATTGGGGTGTTTGTACGGGTTCAAATCAATGTAATAGCATCCTAGGATGAGTCTTGAGGTATTGGTTTATGGTCCTTAGGCTTGGGTTGGAAGAACGAATCATTAAGTTAGTGAATTTCCACGTCCAGAGGCTACACGGACCCCTTCCCGGACCTCGACACGGAGTCCGTGTCATTTTTCCTTCAAAAATACGAAAATTTCGTGCCTTCTTGGACCCCTACACGGGGTCCGTGTACCCCCCTCTAAAAAAAAATTTTAAAATTTTTTTTTTTATTTGATTCGGGGTTCTATATCATGGTTTAGTACGATAGTTAAAATTTATTTATGTAAAAATATAGGATTTTATTTTGGGTTCTATATCATGGCTTAGTAAGATTATTACTACATGAGGTCAAGTCTCGAGAGATTTAGAATGTCATAAGCTATTTATTTACTTCTGTGGTGAGCACGAGTACCTACGTCTAAGTTATGAAAGATAAGTGTTTGAACTTAAGTTAGTATGTTGCAGCAGCGGGCCCAAGCGAGATTCAAAGAATCGCTCAATGCCAAGTAAGTATGTTCGACATGCAAAAGAAAATATTTTAAGTTTTTGAGGTATGCTAAATGTCTCGTTACCAAATTATGAATGGGTTTGGAAGTCGGTGAACGTGGCCGAGGACCTCTCCACCCCGTTAAAGCATGAACGGGTTTAGATCAGGATTGGGAAGCGTTAAAGCATGAACAGGGACCAATCCACCCGTTAAAGCATGAACGGGGATCTCATGTATGTGGCAGTGGATCTTTCCTGTCAGCCCAGTACTGTGGTTTAGTCTGATCAGGCGAATTTATGTATGGGTCACTTGCTTTGAAACATGCCTCTACGCAAAATGATGAAGTTTATGAATGTTCAAGTATGTACAAGTATGCAAGCATGTTTAAGAAAAGTCTTATGATGATGGCACGTCTATGTTTATGTATGTATGCACAAGTTTCAAGTATGTTACGTTCAGGCTTTTAAGTATGCAAGTTCAAGTTTCAAGTACGTACTGTAGAACCCGTAAATCAGTAGACGTATAAGCCATGCATAATTCTAGATTTTTTTTAATTTAATTGACTTCATTGCATGATTATTTTAAATGCATTTATTTGAAGTTAGATATTTATTATTTCAGTTCAGTAGTATGATTTTTAGCATTTCAGTATTTTCAGTGAGGCCGGACCGGAGTTGGAGTTTTGAGATAGAATTTAAGATTCGAGAAATATTTCCAGAAGTTAATTTAGCTAGTAACTAAGTTCATTTAAGTTAGAAAGGGAGGTTTGAAGATTTAATTTAATTATTTGAGGTGATTAAGAAATGAATTCATTTAAGTTATTAAATTAAGGGGTTAGCTCACTAAATTATTTAAAGGATTAGTAAGGCTTTCAAGGATTATTAGTTGACTAGATAATCAACATTTCCCTTTATTTTATCATGCATTTTTCGGCCACCCTTAGTGCTAGAAGATTCATTTTCCAACTCATCAACTTTGACCAATTCTTTGCATGTAATTAGTAGGATAATTCTAGGATTTTTGGGAGCACAATTTAATTAAATAAATGGACATATCCTAGTCTAAAATCAAGATAAATTTCGGCCACCACCTCCTAGAAGCATCCACCAACTCATTTGATATCAAACCATAATTCAAAATTCAAATTCAAAGGGAGTGGACTTGGTCTTGATCCTTCCTTATATCTTGCACCCACTTCCCTCACCCTCCTAACCATTTTTCCCCCTCTCCTTTCTTTCGAAATCTGAGTGAAAATAAGACCCTTTTCAGAGGTAAAAATCGTGAGCCATAGCTAGGGAGAAAGGCAAGAAAATCGAGTTCAAGGAAGGTAGACAAGAAGCGCTCCACCTCCTCCGTGCCGCGTCGTCGTTGTTTCGTTCGTTTTCTTTCGAAACGAAACCAGGCATGTCTAGATTTCTTTCAAACCTCAATCAAGTCATATTATCATTTATTTTTCAGTACATGATCATGTTGTAGCAAGCAAAAATCGAGATCCATGTCAAAATATTTTGGAACACACATGCAGAATTTTCGACTTCCCTTGACAAGCTTCACGTTTTTCTGAGTTTTGATGGTTTCAGGTATTGGATCGACTCCAGGCTCCCAAGGCGGCTTGTATACATGTAGTAGGATGCATTAGGACCATGTTGGTCCATTCAAACCAGCCCCATACTTGCTGGAAAACCGAAATGACAGCAAGTTCCCCATAAGTGCAGTAATGTGATTCGAAAATTCAGTTTGGATGTCAAGGAGGAAGGATATGATCTTGGCTGCCCCAAGGGCCTTTAGCCATGGTTGGATCACTTCCCTAGCATGTCTAAGACGTGACTAAGTTGCCCTTTTGGTGGCTTGGTCCATGGCCCCTCGGTTTTTAATCAAAACGTGAAAACAGCCCCCTCCCCATCTCGGCCCCTTTGGTTTTGACAGCACATGTACTTCGAGTTGGTTGGCTTGGTGTGGATCTTGGTTGGCCTATGGCCCTTAGCCATGGTTCATATCATGATCCTAGATGTCTAGATCGTGCCATGGTCAATCAAATGGCCACTGGAACGACGCAAGACATCGATCATAGCATCAACACTACACACGCACGCATGAGGGCCCTCGGTGAGAACTTTCGGGTGGTTGCTGGAATGAGGCGAATTGTGGCTGGCCTAGGGCCCTTAGCCATGGTTCAAATCATTCCTTGGGACGTTGTGGAGAGGCTTTGGTCGGTGGTTCAAGCCCCAATGGCCAAAAGTCTCGCAAACAACGCGATGCAAGCTAGGTCGCAGCTGCTGGAAATTACAGCAAGTTGCTGTGTCGGTTCAGAGGCTCGTTCGAGTTCTTGGTTGGCTTTTAGCCCATGGCCTTGGACTGGACAGTGACTCATTGAGTTAGGAAGGTCATGTTTTCGACCGTTTGTCATTTGGATCATTTTTGAGGTCGTACGAGAATTTACGGTGCAATGTGCCAAGTTGACTCTCGAAAGAGCGTTTCGTGTTTTGGCCTCCATTCCACCTAGATTTCGACCCTATCATTTTAGGAACATTATTTTATGATTTTTCAGCGTATTTTAATCATGACTATACGTCAGTTCAGTGTCGGTTCAGGTTGGCTCGGAGTCATGATTAAATGCGAAGTCATTAGGCGTCATAGTCGCATCTTTTGAACGTAAATTGCATAGTTGGTCATGTTTAAACTATTGCATATTTTTCATGGCACAGTTAGGTTGCAGCGAGCCTGGGAACGAACCAATCCAATCCAGTTGGTAAAATTACAGGAATTTTCATTACGCCAGTTAATTATTTTACGTGCATTAAATAGAAAATGATTATTTTTGAGATTTATGCGATATGGCTTGTGGTTCATTCACTATGTGGGAGTGTTATTTTTATACGGTCGCCAGTGACCGATCAGTTCAATATGGTACCACCCGGTCGCCAGTGACCGGCCAGCTCAGTTCAGTTTCAGCCTCCCCGGTAGCCAGTTACCGATCAGTTCAGCTTAGTGCAGTGGCCACAGGCGTAAAACATAATCTCAACAGAAAATTTTACCAGATATTTCAGTACAGGCTCCAAGGAGCAAATATTTTTGTAGTGATTTCCAGTTCAGTGATGCACGTATTATAATTGCTCAGTACAGATTATTTTCAGTATGCCTCAGGACAGGATATGTTAACTCATGCATATTTTAATTCAGATTTTTACTCGTTACCTGCGATAGATGCATGCTGAGTCTTTAGGCTCACTAGACTTGATTGTTGTAGGTACTGATGAGGCCAGGGCCGAGGGCGGGGACCAGTGAGCCAGCTTGGGTCGGCAGTAGTGGCACCCGAGGACCTCAGTGCAGCAGTTGTTATGTTTTTCCGCAAACAATTTTTATCAGTTGATGGATATTTTTAAATTGTGATTTTTGGAAAACTTTATTTTCTTCCGCTGCAATTATTTTGAAATATTGAACTTGTTTCACCAGTGATTTTATGAGCGAGGCCATTAAGTTCTTTAAAAAAAAAAATAAAATTTTTTTTTAATTTTCCGCAAATTTTCAAGCAAGTAGTTCTAGGGCCTTTGCACGTACTCTCTATTTTAAGGTTTCATGTGATTTTATTATGTATTACTCGTTACTCCCAGTTTATACATGTTGAGTCTTTAGACTCACTAGACTTGATCGATGCAGGTGAGGATGCATTTGAGGAGACGAGGGGTGAGGACCAGTGAGCTGGCTTGGACTGAGCGGGAGGCTAAACCCGAGGACCGCCATATTTTTAAGAATTTATGAAAGTTTAAAATACTATGATTTTATGTTACTGTCATGATTCCTAGTCAAATGCTTTAGCAATATTTTTAATTTTGAACGTTTGGTTGAAGTTATTTTTTTTAGAACGGATTATGGATGATCACAATTTGAAAGTTTATTTCATATTTAAGAAATATTTTTATTTTTCGCAAATTTCAAATAGTTTAAAAGTATGATATGTTACACACAAAAACCAATTTCTCCTCTCACCTCAGAATCATAACTACACACATCGTCCAAACCGCGTAACCAATATGCATTTAATTTAGAAAAATGCAACCTCAAGATTTCTATATCATAAAAGCAATAAAAATTTTCAGCATGTAAAATTCAAAGCAGTAAATACTCACATATTTGAGGCGCGACTTCTCGAGCTTCTCGGAGTGGCAGTAACACAACCTTTTTGGGATCCTTCTCTCTAATACCAACTGAAACGTCAACTACCTTTTAACATTAAAATCCTACTATTTTTTTTATACTTCCAAAATTCGATCCAATCCTAAAAACCAACTTAACATTTAAAAATCTCAAATGCATAAAATCCATAAATCGTCAACCAACCGCAATCATCCGTTAGCATTTTAAAAATAATCCAAAATTAAACTTCAAAGTAAAGCATAAATCTCAAAATATGAAATCCTCAAAATATTTACACAAAAAATCTTTTAAATACTAAATAAATAAATGCATAAAAACAATGTCCCTCGTGAGTGTACTGCCATACTCGATCCACTCAAGTGTTAGTGCCTCCCTCCAATATCATCCTCACTTGGAGCCATCGAAACTTAGTGAGTCTCATTACTCAGCACTCTCTAACAATACATAACAAATAATACATATACATGCACATGCATTAAAAATCATACTTTTATTTAAAATAGCTAGCGTAAATTTGTAAGCATAAATAAATCATAAATCGTCAAATCGTAAAGCTTTCCATCATTTATCATTTTGGGTGAAGTTTGATCCTTGAAAGTGACTAGCTGTATCATGTGGTCGATTGATCAGTCTTAGCTCACCATTGCGCGTGGGGACGGGTACCAGGCACCGACGTAAAATTAAAATATGATCGTTGGGCTCCCTCAGGGGCCTTCTCCCGTAAATAGGCTCCCTCTGGGGCTGAAACGTCTGCCCTTTTTATTGCTTTAAAAGTACTAGAATTTTTTTAACCTCCCTAGCATCGGTCGAACCACCAAAAATTACATAAAATATTTTGGACCTCATTTTAAAATAAAACAACCAACTTTATAATTGAGAAATACAGCCCATACTATAATCTCTCAAAAACCTCTCAAAACATGAATAAAAAGTCGTAAAATATTTTTAACATAACTTGAAATCATAAATCATAACTAGTGCGGAAAACTAGCGTCGGTCCTCGGGTTATGTGCACCTTCAGTCCTGCAAAGTCAACCATCAAGACCTCCATTATCATAATTATCATAATCACCTTCATCAATCATACCTAGTGAGTCTAAAGACTCAACACATTATATTCTTGATAACGAGTAATACGTATAAAACCACAAGCAATAGTTAAAAATACTTGTACTTAAAATATCATTTTCATGAAGATGCATAAACTTCAAACATGAATATTTTCGTAAACCTTTTTATGATGCATGAACTTTAAATAGAAACATTTTCATAATGATGCATCAACTTTAAGCTTAAACATTTTCATGACATGCATCACAAAAACCTTAACATTTTCCTTTCTTTTTCCTCAACATGACATAACATAAAACCTTTTTCATGATAATAAACATTTTCCTTTTCATTTTCCTTTGTTGAATTCAGATCATTAATTGTAACTTTCCTTAAACCTCAAAAGTCGATGGATCCATCTACATGAGACCGCAGTACTGGGCGGCGGGGGACACCAGCAACACTCTCACCGGTCAACTGGGCCTTGGCCTATCCTCTTTCGAATAGAATACGATCGTCGGGGCTCTCTCTGGGGCTTTTTCCCATAAATGGGCTCCCTCTGGGGCCTTTTCCCCTCATGACATTTCTATTCTTACCGTTAACTCATACCGTTACCTCATATTCGTAATAATGGAAATACGATCGTCGGGCTCCCACTGGGGCCGTCACCCTCACGATATCTCCAACATTATCGAATTAGTCACATTTACTTCACTTCCTTCAACGTTTACATTCTCATTACTTTATAAAAATCATGCATAACATATAATTTTGTTTTTGAAACCAAGCATGCAACATGTCTTTTAAATGTCTTCCTTAAATCATAAAAAATCCCATAGACATTAAAAATCATAATTTAATCATGAACATTTCATAAACATTTAAAACAATCATAATATCATAAAAATAGCATTTAGAGACTGCAATGACGTTTACTAATTTCTAGGTGTAAAATGACCGTTTTACCCCTAGACGTAAAATTTCTCGTTTTTGACTTTTTCTTAATTTCATTGACTTTAACATGTCCCAAATAACTATTTAAGCTTACATGAATTTTTTCATATTTTTATTTGGCTTAAATCGAGAACTTTTAAATTAATCTTTAAATGTGACGTATTAATGTGTTTTAATCTCGAATTAAACCAAACCGTAATATAAAATTCCCAAATTCAAAACTTAGACTTTTAATAATTATTTGAGCTTAAATATAATTTTCCCTAATTTTATAAAGCATAAAACTAGGTGTTTCAATTAACTCATTAATTAGCGTTTCGTGCGGCGATTAAATCCCGAATAAATCCAAAACTCATTATTTTGATCCCAAATTTTAAACATATCATTTTTCAGATTTATTCTATCCTTCCAAGTCATGAGCCACAACCGTGGACCCATGGATTCAATTTTAGCCTTTTAATTTTCGAAATAGACACCTTATCGAACCACTTGAGCCATTTCCTAATTTACTCGAGCCCCGAGCCACCTTGAGCCAAAACCTAGCCAACCCATCTAGGCACCCTCCTGACCAAGCCCAGGCCAATGAACATGACCCTAACCCGCTCAAAAACTTGCTGGAACTCGACCCATGTTTCTGCATGTGTGTGAGTGTGCTTCCTTGTATGTCTAGGACTCTCCCAGCCGAGCCACTACCGAGCCCACCTATCCCTACCCTTCCCTGGACCACACACAGGCCATAGCCAGACCAACCCAAGCCTTTGAACTCACGCCCGAAGCACTGCCAATGACAGCACTTCTCGCGCAGAACATGTCTCCCTCACGTTTTCTTGTTTTCTCTCGAGCCAACAGCCAGACCACCACTCCAGCCCCTATCCCAACCCTGGACCACCTTCTCTAGACCCTAACGGACCTAGCTTAGCCCAGCCAAAGCCACTGACCGAGGCCCCTGAACCCTGCGCAATAGCTGCACAAAACGTGACCGAGGCCCCTGAACCCAGCCCCTGACTCGAGTCTAGCATGGCTATGACTCTAACCATGACCCTCATGTGCCTCTAGCCCAGCCCTGGTCTAACCGAAACCCAGCCAAGCAATAAGTTCCCAAAACCGAACACCTAGACACAAAAACGTGCAACTGGGTCCAGCTTGTTTCTATTTTGATTGTAGTGTTTTTCGTGTGTTCTAAGACCCCTAAAATTGCTTAAAACTTGCCCCTTAGCCTCCTAACTCATGGCAGCCCCTTTAACAACATGAAAACATGATTTTTGGAATTAAAAACACAAGTTTAAAGCATGTATGCACATAGTTGCGAAAATAGGACTTGTGTGACTTGTTTTCATGCAAATCCATAAACAATTACATAATATGGTGTGATGATGAGTAAAGGGAGAATATGGCGTGCCTTTGCGTAAATTACACACGAAAACGTAACGACGATGCGAAGAACGACGACGTAGACTCCTAGGCTGAATTTTTTTCTCCAAAAACCAAAGCTTTTCCTCTTGAATTTTATTTTGTGTGCCGTGTATTGGTTGGGAGAGTTTTGGAGTGCCAAGATTCTGAAAAGTGGCGTGAAAAGTGTAGGGATTGGGGTGAGTTTAACATATTTAAATACTAAGTATTTCCTTAATTAGGCTTAAGCCCATTAAGCCCCCTAATTAGGCCCACTAGTGCTTGGTTAGGGTTTAATTAAAATTTTAAAATAGTTTTTTTAAAATAAGATTGTGAATTCAATAGCCAGGTTGTCAAAAAATTCGTATTTTTTTTTGAAAAACCAACACCGATAAAAATTACGTCCCGGCGTATAAAATCACCTCCAAACCCCTTATTTTCAAAAGTATGAAAAAGCATCACCCATATTTTAAATAATTAAAAACAATAACCAATAAAAATATTTTCTTTTTTCAGCCCTCGGTCTCCGTTCCTCGATCCTCGATCGCAACTCGAATAACAATTTAAAAATACCTTTTAATACAACCATGTAGAAAAATATATTTTAAACATGCAAATATTCACAATATAATTAATTAATGCAATTAAAACAATTAATTAAAATACAAAGGAATTTAATAATTGCATGCATGTGGTTTGCGTGGACCTTTACATTTTCGGGGTGTTACAGGGTCCTTCTTCTTCACGATATTCCCAAAAATATATATCATATCATTTTTGTCACAATCAATTTACATCATTCAAAAATATTTTTCTTTTCTTTTTCATAATAAAATATCCTGCCTTTTCAATTCGTAAAATAGCATTTTTAACAGTAAAAATTACACAGGTATAAAATAAATACTAAAATCTCATATTTTCATCATAAACATTTTAAAATATCGTCTAGCACGCGTTATGATTATTTGGGACAAGGCCAACACTTTCGTACTACCCAGGATTTTCCCATTGCACTCAAAAATCCCGTTTTTGGTTTTCCTTACTTTTATTGACTCGAGTCTATCACAAATCATCGTATATGCTTAAATTTGACTTCAAATATTTTTCTTAGATGTAAAATCGAGTCTATCGAATTAATTACTTAATGACTAAATGATGCGATGATGGTAGGTCAAGCTCCAAGGAAAGCGTGGGACCTGTTAGAGTTGCCCGTGAGACCAATAACGAGAGGACGACTAAAGAGATTCAAGGAAGTATTGCATGGGCTTATGAGCAATCAAGAAGAACTTGCAAGCAAGGAACTGAGTCCCGAGGGGTTCGTGAGTCATGGGAGTAAGTTTGGGAGTTCGAAGAACGTGGTTCAAGTTCTAAAGTATGAAGAGAATGAACTCGGACCAGAAGCTCCCGCGCTAGGGCAGCCAAACTTTACCGCCCCAGTGGGCCATGTACTGCTCAAGGTGAATTCCAGGGAGCCTGGTGCTAGGGCGCCAAAACATTATTGCACCAGTGCCCCACACACTGTCCAAGCTGCGAAATTCCAGAACCCTCCGCACTAGGGCGGCCAAACTTTACTGCCCCAGCGCGCCGCCTGCTTGAAGAAATTTAATTTCCTAATTTAGAGTACAAATTAATTTGCAACTAGATTTTTGAGTATCTTTTGTAATTTAAATATATTTTCATGAAAATTTTGGGACTTTTTGATTATTATTCATTGATAGAATATAAACTTTGAGTTTTGCCTCAAACTTAGGCTTTTGCTTTGTGCTTAAAATAAAACTTATCAAAGTTCTACTTTGTGGCATTCGTCAATCGTGCCTTACGCAAATTGTCAAAGACGAGTTCTTTGTAGATTCGTTTGAGTGTTGATTGTTTCTTGTGATTATTTGTTGCTAAGCTTTTCATAATTTAGAGGTGAATATCACGCAATACTTGATTCATAAGATCGGGACATCACAACACTGATCCTTATTCGTTATTGAATTGAGGGCGCAATTCCAATTAATCGTGTTTGTCTTTCTTTCGTACGAGGATTCATATCATTTGGTATCAGAGCTATTGAATCTTTTGATTCAAGTAAGTTTATCATTTTTATTATTTTTTTTGTTTATCCTTCCTTTGTTATCAGATCTGTTTTATCATGTCGTTCTAAGTCGTTCTTGAGTCGATGATTCTCGAAATTTCGTGAGTCATTCTTTTCTTTTTTTTTTTCGAGTTAGCACAGTAATCCTTGTGCAATCCAAAAACTAATAATAATAATACAAAAATTTTGAATATTTGCCATAAAGTTGTTTTGGTATTTTGTTATATTCTCTTGTGGGAGCCATAGTCAAGTTTCTCTCACAATCAAAGAAAAAAATTTGTGCTATTATTTAGCATTGAATCTTGTTCTTATCCATTTAATGAGTCATATTCAATAGTCTCTCGCAGTCAAAAAAAATTAAAATTTCTTGTCTATACAGTCCAAGTGAGTCGATCACAATTGTTCACAAGTTGAACTTGATTGTTTGATATATCCAAATACAAAGCTTGAGCACCTTTGAGAGAACTCTCGAATTCGAGTGAAAATACTTGAGTGCGAGTAAATTTTCTTTGGAGTGACCACTGAGTATTTGTTGTGAGAAAAAAAAGAGAGGAGTGACGATTTTCTTTGGAGTGGCCGTGAGAATTTGGGTGAGGAATATCTTTTATTTCTACTAACGTTTCTTGCAGGTACAATGTCCGAATGAAAATTGGAGAAGGAGGTAGAAGATGACGCGAACCAAGTCATGTCTAAGTTTCAAATAGTGGCGTTGTTCGGCAATTTTTCTAGGATGATGTGTAACGACCATGTGCTATCCCGATCTTGGGCTCCCTCGGGGGCCTTTTCCCGTCTTGGGTTCCCACTGGGGCCTTTTCCCTCACGGGCTTTCCCATACGCTATTACTCATAAGACTCTCCACACCAGGATGGTGGAGTGATACCTCCCCAAGTCTCGAACCCATGACCTCCTGGCATAAGTACATAGTTCAAAGAGATTCAACTATGTGGAGAGTCCTATGAGTAATGGCGCATGGGAAAGCCCGTGAGGGAAAAGGCCCCAGTGGGAACCCAAGACGGGAAAAGGCCCCCGAGGGAGCCCAAGATCGGGATAGCCCATGGTTGTTACAATAAGGCGCTTTTATTGTAACGACCATGGGCTATCCCGATCTCGGGCTTCCTCGGGGGCCTTGTCCCATTTGGGTTCCGACTGGGCCCTTTTCTCTTACAGGCTTTTCACATGCGCCATTACTCATAGCACTCTCCACACAAGATTGGTGGAGTGATACCTACCCAAGTCTCGAACCCGTGACCTCCTGGAATAAGTACATAGTTCAAAGAGACTTGGTACCAATTGAGCTACTAGCCCAACTGGTACAAAGTCTCTTTGAGCTATGTACTTATGCCAGAAGGTCAGGAGTTCGAGACTTGGGGAGGTATCACTCCACCAACCTGGTGTGGAGAGTCCTATGAGTAATGGCGCATGTGGAAAGCCCGTGAGGGAAAAGGCACCAGTGGGAACCCAAGATGGGACAAGGCCCCCAAGGAAGCCCAAGATCGGGATAGCCAATGGTCGTTACATGATGAGGGCCGAGTTGGAGCCTTTATATGAGAGGATGAGTGTGAGGATTCGGAATTTCGAAGCAAATCGTGTAAGTCATAAAACTCGACATTAATATTAAAACTATAAACTTAACCATAAAACTCAACAATAAGCTGAAAATTTCGGCTAACATGGCTCGAGGGAGAAACTCAAAAGCTCGAGGAATAGCTCAAAGGGGATCTACGCTGTAAGAAACCACAACAATCGAAGAGTCATCATCGGTAGAGTAAACCCCCAGCTCAAGGACTCAATAATCTAGCTCAAGGAAGTTCAAACTTTCTGTTAGGATTGATTGATTGGTTGAGAAGTGTTTATAAGGCGGGGGTTGAATAAACACTCACGATTTTAGAATCTTTTCGAATGAAGTGTCAGTTCTGTGACAAACTGAAACTAGGAATCTTGTCAGTCAATGACAATCAGTTTAACTGATAACAGTTGCTGAAATAAACTGACTGAAAGATAGAATAAATAACTGAAGTAGTAACACAAAGATTTATGGATGTTTAGAGATTGAAATAACTCCCACGTCACCCCTTCTATCACAAGGATAGGATATGCACTAAAAGACTTTGATCGATACAAAACTTGTACAGACCCACTTCAGGTTGGAATTAACACTGCCAAAATTTAAACTCTTAGTTTACTAAATATCTCACAGTTCTTTGAGTGAACTTAGCACAACTGATCTAGTTAAGATCAAATGAACAATAAAACGATTTGTGCTTGTAAGCTCGAAAGGTAGCCTCAAATGCTGCAAATAAATTAGATAAGTGTGAGCTTTTTGATTCTTGAGTAAGAGCGATGAATTCAGCAGGGTAACAGCAAGTTTGAGAATAGATAGATCGATTGATTGCTCAACAGCTCTTCTCACCTATTTATAGGCTTCTCTTCAACGGTAATAATAAATATTATTTGAATCAATATATCCATTGATTGCCACGTCAACATTCCTCTAACATTCGTACACTGTAATATCTGAAATGCAGCGTTCCACTACGAGTTGCAGTCTGCTTTGTACTGTTGTCGATTGAATGTCCTTTTCAACAGCTGATGACGTGTACAACTGAATTATCAGCTGATAAGCTCACAACTGAATATATCCACTGATCAGTTTTCAACTAATCAGTCATTTGTCTTCGAAAGTTTAGTTCAGCTGGTTTCAGTTGCCTTCGATAAACTGCGCATTAATATTCAGTTAGGCTACTATCAGTTGATTTGAGTTGTTCAGTTACTACAAGTTACTTGATCAGTTAGTCCAATAAATTAATAACTTAGTTTGTCAAACAACCGAAATTAAGTTTCCAACAATTTCCCCCTTTTTGGTGTTTGACAAAACTTGTAAAGTATGAACTAATCAACTGAACTCAAAAAATATTCTTCGAACTCATTGTAGATAAAATAATTCTTCTAATGTACAGATTCATACAAAGGATAAAAGAATAAAGAATTCCCGCTAAAGTCTTCAACTGATCTTTATTTCTTCTTCTTTCCTTTTTCTTCTCTTTTCTGATCTTTTATTTCTCCAATTTCCTCCTTTTTGTCAAACTCATCAACCTTTCTTGACAAATTCCACACATCTAAAGATAGATTAGAGACTTCATTCATTAGGATATCTTGCATTAAATCCATTCGTTTTGAAACAGTACTTTCCAGATAGTCGAAACGTCTTGTCACTAATGCTTGCGTCTGGAAATGAGCTTCAGTTGAAACTCTGTCTTTGCGGAGCTCTTCCATCTGAAAGAATAAAGAAGAAACATCCTTCTAGATTTGCTGCAGTTTACCCATGGTATTATCCTTAATAGAATGAATCCTCATAGTGTGCAAGAATTGCGTTGATCGGATGTCAGAAATGGAAGTCATTATACTGACGAGGTTGGTCTGAATAGCTGAAATTTCTTCAAACAGATACTCAGTTTCTATTGTAATTCCTGGAGACATGGATCCGGAAGTTTCTGGTTGCTCTCTTTTCTCTTCATTGAAAATGATCAATGCCCCGTCATTTGTTTCAGTTGTATTATTGACCATTTCTGAAGTCTCTTCTGGTAAGACTTTCTGTTGTGCTTGTGGAGGAGATGTTGGATCAGTAGCAGGGTCCGATGATGCTTCATGCGGATGATCAGTTGAAACAATAGCTATTACTGGGATAGAATGCTCAACTGATGCTTCGGTTTATTGAATGATAGAAGGCTGATCAACTGACACTTCTTCAGTTGCAACTGCGTGCAGCTGAGCCTCTTCAGTTGGTTCAAAAACTGCCTGTTCAGTCATGATAACTCACTGAACTGGCTGTTCAGTTCTCAATAATTCTTGTTCAGTTGTGGAGGGCAACTGAACTGGTTCTTCAAGAGGTTGATATGGGGCTTGAAAAACTGGTTCTTCAGTTGAGAACAACTCTTCAACTGCTTCAGTAGTGGATAGTTGATCGTCAGAGACAACTGATTTGATTTCTTCATCAATGTCGGCCAATGATAATTCAGCGTCTGTGTAGAGTGTAGCTTCAGCAGTTGAAGACTGAGGAACATCAGTTGGCCGTGATGCATCTTTAGAAAAAGAATCAGTCATCTGTTCAGCAGAGTCTGCACTTGGATCCTTGGATGGCTGATTTGTTTGGGATGGTTGATCAACTAGCTCATATGAAGAAAGTTCTTGGGAATTTTCTGAAATGATACGTTCTTGATCCATTTCCAAATTATTGATATCCATTTGCAGAGCTAACAAGTCCATGTTTAGTTGGTCATGAACTGCTTTATCATTAATAGCAGTTGGGTTTGTGGGATCGTAGTTCAGACGTAGCTGACCGATCAACTGACTCAGTTTATTTGCCCGTATCTGATCAAAGAAATATTTCTTCCTCTCAATTGCTTGAACCACCATGACAGCTTTGACCAATTTCATAACAAGTGTTTCCAAGGCAATGAATTTCTTTAAAACTGATTTCTTCCGTAATTGCCTGGCAAACACAACAGTTCTAAACTTTATCCATTCTTCATAAGTTCCGAGTTTACCTTCAGAAAATTCAATGACTTCCTTCCAAATGAGGTCAATGTGTGTCTGAATGGTGTTGGTTGGTCTGGGCTCTTCAATCATTTTCTCTTTGCCCTTAGATTCAATTAGAACATGAGAAATGCTCAGTCGTGACCTTGTCGAGTCCACTTGTTCTTGAATCACAACTCCTTTAGGTCTTGCCATTGTCAGAGGAGTTGGTCTGGTGATGGTGATAAGTGGAGCTTTGACTCCAACAAGCTTCTTCTTTTCACCAGATTCGGTGATAGACTTATTGAGAACTGCAGACAGTGGTAGCTGATCATCAGTTGACGTCTCAACTGGTACAGTTCTGAGAGGAGTAGCCTTGATCGACTGTTCAGGTCCAGATTGGATGGTCTTATCAGACGGGATAGTTCTAACATCCATCACTGATTTAGTCTTTTTGGTCCTGGGTTTCTTGGAAATTTAGGGAGATGGAGTCTTCTCAGAATCACTTTCACTGATAATCAGTTTACGTTTAAGCATCTTTTTCTGAGTCTCCATCCGAGCTTTCTTAACTGATTTGGGAGCTCCTTCCATCTCAATCTCCTTCTTCACTTGAATAAACTTCTCAGGAGTCATGTCCAGTTTCTGCTTGGGTGGCTGAATATTTTTGGCATTGAAGATTTCCAGTTTTGATGATTTCTCAGAATCATCAGTCACCATCCCCTTGACTTTCAACAAATAGCTAAGCTGCACCGCAAAACCCTTAGATTGCTTTGAAGATTGAAACATGTTCCTCAAGATGTTGAAAATAATATTCTTCTAGTTCATGTTTCTTTCAGCCATGATTGCAGTCATAGCTTGAAATTTCTTCAGAGTAAGGGAAGCAAAGGATCCTGCTTTTGCCAAGAGCCCCTTCACTACAATATCTGCTAGCAGTTGTACTTCTGGCTTTAGCGCCTTCTTGGGATCAGAATCTTTGATTTTCCGACCATCAAGAGTTTGCAACATCAGAATATTTTACCTCAGAGAGGTTAACTAGCCCATCAGTAGGCAATTGAAATAGGTTGCAGAAGAAATCCTCTTCAATGATCAGCAGTTGACCATTTATAGTAGTTGCGATATTGCCTTCTTTAGTGACATAGCCACTGGTATAGAGATCCTGAATCTCTTTCCTATAAATTTCTTGAGAGGATAATCCCATAAATTGTTTCAGTCCAGCTGCTTCCAGTTTCAGAAAAACATTCTTGACTTCTTCGTCTTTTACAGTCAAGAATGAATCAAAGTCGATCGCCATAGCGTTCATAACATGAGCTGAGATCTGGTTTGCCATTTGATTGAATGAAATATGCAAAAAAGAGTATTCTTGAGTAGAAGTTTGCTCTGAATGCTGAATGTGTGCGTAAGGAGAAAAACTGAATTGGAGCGGGTATAGTACTGATGTAAGTGACTGTTCAAATTTTTTGACACGTGTCAGTCCAGGAAAATTTGAATTAAAAACGTGTATACGTGTGGTGAAAAGGTGTGTAGAATATGAATGGATTATGTGGGTACACGTTTCAAAATACTATTCATTGAAAGACAGCAATTAATGCTTCGAAAAACAGTCATATTATTTAATATAGAATATTATTTGATTTATTAGTTAACTTATCGGAGAAGATCAGTTAGATCAGCAACTGAATGACCAGTTGAGAACTTAGTCAGTTCAGTTGAAAACCAACTGACTATTGTTTTCTCAGTTAAATTTTCAATTCAATATTCCCCCTCAATAAATGCATATAATTAAAAGTAAGGGTAAGAAAAATTCAGTCTGAATCAGTTAAGGCCAGATGACTTTTTGTCTTCCTCCCGTCTCTTCAAGTCTTTCTATAAATTAAGATCATTGTCATTTGGTAATGATATCTGAACTCCAATGGATTGTGAAAGCAGCACACACGTCCCTCATCCTTCATGGACGCCTCGACGTATTCAGATATTTAAAAGAGATGCTGAAGAATACATCTTTACAGAGGTTATGTCCGTTTGGACTACCGCTCACTACATTCAATCAATCAATACTGGAGAATTCCCTACTTCTGCTAAGTAGAGCACTTGCAAGGAAGCTTAAAAGGCTTGCTCAAGTCGATCATATATCCGAGCTAGTCAAGGACGATGTGCTGATCCACATGATGCAGTTGAAGGAATGGCACTTGCTTTAGAGAATGGAAAATGCCGAAGCCTTCAGGAATATTAGGAGTCATGACTTGAATAATTGGTTGATGTTATGGCAAGATGACGCAGGGAGTGGACTAAATGATGTTGTACGGTATCGATTTTGTTCTTAATAAAATCTTGATTTGTACCATTGCTGTTGTCTCTTTGTCTTTCTGCAAAACTTAACTTTCATCAGTTGATAAATAGTTAACGAACTTAACACAATAACAGATAAATGACTAACTGACATCAGTTGACAAACAGTTAATGAACTAAACATAATAACCGATAAATGTCTAACTGACATCAGTTGATAAGCATTTAAATAATAAATGACAAACTGAATGAACAGTTATTGACAAAGCAGCAATAAAACTGATATAATTAAGATAAATCAATTAAACCAAGTATATTGCGAAAGTGAGAAAACTTAGTCTCTGGCAATGGTTTGGTGAAGATATCAGCAGCTTGTTGTTCAGTTGACACATATTCCAGTCTGATAGCTTTCTTCAGAGCATGATCTATGATGAAGTGATGCCTGACATCAATGTGCTTGGTTCTTGAGTGAAGAACTGGATTGTAAGTTATTGCAATCGTGCTTGTATTATCACAAAATATGGGAGATTCTTTAGCATCAACTCCATAATCTTTCAGTTGTTGCTGAATCCAGAGCAGTTGGGCACATCAGCTTCCAACAACAAGGTATTCTGCTTCAGTTGTGGAAGTAGCTATGGATGTTTGCTTCTTGCTGAACCATGAGATCAGTCCGTCTCCTAGAAACTGACAGGATTCACTGGTGCTTTTACGATCTAGCTTATATCCTATATAATCTGCATCTGAATATCCAACTAAATTGAAAGAAGAGTCTTTAGCGTACCATAATCCCACATTTTGAGTGCCTTTTAGATATTTTAAAATTATTTTGGCAACTGTAAAATGCGATTGCTTAGGATTTGCTTGAAATCTAGCCCACATGCAAATAGCAAATACAATATCAGGACGACTAGTAGTTAGATACAATAATGAACCTATTAAACCTCTGTAGAGTGTCGTCTCAACTGATATTCCCCCTTGATCATTGTCCAATTTGACTGATGAACTCATGGGAGTGCTTGCAGTTGAACATGTTTCCATGCCAAATTTCTTGAGAAATTCCTTCGTGTATTTTGTCTGACTGATAAAAAACCAGTTTCCAGTTGCTTCACTTGTAGTCCCAGAAAGAATGTCAATTCACCCAACATACTCATCTCAAATTTGTCCTGCATTAACTTGGCAAATTTCTCACATAATTTGGGGTTAGTTGACCCAAATATAATATCATCAACATATATTTGCACAAGTAAAATGTGATCTTTCTTAGCAAATTTGAACAAAGTCTTGTCAACTGATCCAACAGTAAAATCATGATTAGTTAAGAATTTTGAATGTGTCTCATACCAAGCTCTTGGAGCTTGTTTAAGACCATATAAAGCTTTGTTCAAATGATAGACATGATCAGGAAAAGAGTGATTGATAAAACCTTGAGGTTGTTCAACATAAACTTTTTCTTGCAACTGACCATTCAGAAATGAACTTTTTACATCCATTTGATAGACTTTGAAGTTATTGAATAATGCATAGGCAAGGAACATTCTGATTGCTTTGAGTCTTGCAACTGGTGCATACGTTTTATCATAGTCAATTCTTTCTTCTTGTCTATATTCTTGTGCGACAAGTCTTGCTTTATTGCGTGCAACTGAACCATCTTCGTTCAGTTTATTTCTAAATACCCATTTTGTACCTATAATTGTTTGCAAACTGGTATTGGAACTAAGTTCCAGACATTGTTATGGGTAAACTGATTTAGCTCCTCCTGCATTGCATTTATCCAGTTAGGATCAGCAAAAAGTTCATCTGTTTTCTTTGTTTCCAGTTGTGAAACAAAAGCAGAATGAATGAACAAATTAAGCAGTTGATTTCTTGTTCAACCGGGTCAGATGGATTACCTATCACCAATTCTGGTGGATATGATTTCTTCCATCTGAGTTCAGCATTAGTTTTTTCCATATCAGCAACTGTTTCAGTTGGCAACTGAATGTGTTCAGTTTCAGTTGGAGCTGTATCAGTTGGTAACTGAATATCATCTGTTTGCTCCACCAACTGATTATCAGGAGCAGGCTCCTGTTCAACTGATTGATCTAGTATTTCTGGTTCAGGTAATTGAAGGATATTTCTATTGATATAATTTTCTTCTTCATTTTCATCCTCCAAACTGATCTCTTTAAATCGATCAACTAGCTCAACTGGATTAGTTGGCTTATCAGTTAGTAGAATTTCATCAAAAACAACATGAATGGATTCTTCAACATTTAAAGAACTTTTATTAAAAACTCTATATGCTTTGCTAAGTGAAGAATATCCAAGAAATATTTCCTCTGCAAATTTAACATCAAATGCTTTTAAATGAATTTTACCATTATCAAGAATCAAACATCTGCAGCCAATTATCTTGAAAGAAGAAACCACACTTTTTTTTCCATGCCAAATCTCATATGGTGTTTTCACATGATGCTTATTAATCATTGATCTGTTCTGAGTATAACATGCAGTGTTTACTGCTTCAGCTCAAAACCTTTGAGAAATACCAGAATCAGCAAGCATTGTTCTAGCAGTTTCTTTAAGGGTCTGATTTCTTCTCTCAGCTACACCATTTTGTTGAGATGTTCTAGCTGCTGAGAGCTCATGCTTGATTCCAGTATTTTCTAAAAAAGTTGAAAGATTTTGATTGATGAATTCAGTGTTAGAGTATGTGCCCGGCAAGCCAACTTGTGGCTCGAGCTTCATTGACTCTAATGTAAAATAATCTTTATTTTAATAATATTTTATGATTTTATTCGATTATGACATTATACTTTATCTGTATATCCATGCAAGCTGTATAGATAAAGTCCTTGAATATACAATAGGTACCATGAGGTCTGCGTCGCAACGTAAGATCATGGAACTTATTAGGAAGAGTACCGTATATTCTAAACATGTTCCTAGTCGATTCAGCCGCTTAAAACAAGGATAAAGGTCGCTTGAGCTTGAGACTAGCATTTGTGGTGTAAATGCCATGTTTCATTGGCAAGGGCATGGAGATGTCCATTCACGCAGATGGGTGATCATAAGATGATGCACTGAACAACCCTCCCTCGGACAGTCCAAGTGTTTCCCACTTATCGAGTGGAATAGTCCGCAGTTATGGTTGTACACCATTAGTCCTTTGAACCGGGACAATGTAGAGGCTATACGTACTAGCATGCACTTTGATCCGTTTACCGACTCTATCGAGGGTCATCAGGTGGCGAGGTTGGGTGTAGTTTCGAAATACGAAGGAGCAAATGCATAGTAGTCGGGGATTCAACCTTCGCCTACGGGAGAAGATATCCTATGTGATCTGATGAGTTAATAGTGCAAGGAGTCTCTGGCCAAAGCAAGAAATGTACTTTAGGGAAATGTGTTTTCCTAGTTGCACATACCATGCCACTATTAGTACTCAATGATAAATCACATCGTTATCGAATTCATATGCAACTCTTGATATACCCATGGTTGCCAATTCGATCGAGATATATGTTTTGAAGGGACCGTACTGTACTCTAACCATGACTAAAGGTTCTTGCAGGCACTATCAGTGATACCTAGGGGATCATGGGGCGATGCTACTAGACTCTCTTACCATGATCCGATGGGTGCACTCAGAAATGAGTTCTGACATTCTTGATCAAGGTGTTTGTGGGGACCCGGACGTGAATTCATCTTCTTAATCATTATTAGGATCAAATGTAACAATTAAGTAAACTAGGTCATAAATTTTTTTTTTCAATGTTGAACACTATATAAACAAGTGTACAATTTCTGTATTAAAGTAGGCCCATCTTATTCAAATCACAAGATCAAGTTAATATCTACAACATGATCCAAAAGTACAAGTCTTTTACAAAAGAAAATCAAAACATACTATTGTTCATCGACTACATGTCAAGTGATGAAAACAACTCTACTTCTGGGTCCGAATCTCCACTCTAATTTGAATCTCTCATCTTCTTCTTGACCCTTATCATGTCCCACCTGTTTTCATGCACACATACAAACACAACAACAGCCGGATAACTCCGGTGAGAAATATATTCCCAGTATAAACAACGTATACATGCAATCCTATAAACAGATATAAAAGCATGGAACAGTTATCAATAACATGTATCATAATCTGAAAGACATGAATCGATAAAAAACTGTAAATCAAACTCTTGACTCATAATCTCTGACTCGACTCTTCTCTAGTCTAGGGATCCCGATCGAATAAGAATGCAATAGTCTCCCATCTACTCTTCTCAGCTAGATGGTGGTACGTTCTTATTCCCAGACTTTGGCATTCTATATTGAATTTCTACAATAGGAGCCGATCTACTTCTAAACACATCGATATCACCAAATGTCCAGTGACTTGGCACCTCTGCCAATGACATGGCACATCTGCCATAGACTCAATACATGCTTTGCTATAAATCAATAAACTAAGCATATCAATCTCATGAATTGCAAACATCAATGCAAATACAATAAAGTATGTGGTTTTGGGAAACTCAAGTCGAATCTAACTCGAGTCGTATCTTTCCGGTTTAACATTGATTTATACCTTTCTTTTCGTAGATCAATCTGATCAATGAAATCAAATATCGGTCTGGCTCTGATCTTTCTTCGAAGTCTTCAATACCAACTCTGGAATATCATACGAGAAATATAATATCATTATACAATTCAATACAAGTCTGTATTTGATCAATCTCAATCTAATTCTGTTTCGACGGCATAACATCGCAATCTCGACATATCCCGCAATACAAATAACAGACGACCAATCTCAACAACTCATAATCAATAACAAACACAATCTGATACCAAGTCTATATATTCTCAATCAAATCAAATCTGAAAATGATAACAATTTCATACTGTATCCGTTCTTCAATCTGATTTCGATTATACAATTATTACAATCTCAGAAACAGATAATATCAGTCATATCAGGATTTCTTCACTATCATATTTTCAAACCATTCCGAATCATAAGAAAACTTACATATTCTTGAAGCTTTTGTCGATAGAAACACAGTAATGAATTCGGATAAAAAATCAGACGGTCGGATCTTATACAAATCAAATTCTAGAATGTAAAAAGCTTCACAATTCCCAGGGAAGAACTCTCGGTCTTCTTGCTGAAATCTGAAGGGGAAATTGATGACTTTCCATATTTACTTGCATGGTAAGGACATGTGGCTAATTATTAGGTTGCACGTCTCGCGCATATGCGCGACCTTCCTCGGCACACATGCACGAGACCTACTGTCTCGGTGCATCAGAATTCTTCTGCTCGCGCATATGCGCGCCCCATCTTCGCGCATATGCGCGAGACCTACTATCTCGACACTTCTTCCTTGCTGCGCTCGCGCATATGCGGGCCCTGTCTCGCGCATATGCGCGAGGTTCTTTGCCCTGCTCGCGCATATGCGCGCCTCGTGTCGCGCATATGCACGAGGTATTCTGTCCTCGCACATATATCATGTCTTCTCAAATCGTGCCTCGGAGTGATACTTCTATAATCACATCAATTCATAATAAATAATCTCAGATTAACAGAATAAAAATCTCGAGCATTACAATTCTCCCCCTCTAAGATCTGATTTCGTCCCCTAAATCACATGCAATCAAACCACATACAAGAAGGAGATATACAGAAGCTAAATAAGAAAACTCACATCAATGAAATAACTCTGGAAACTTATTTCTCATAGCTGATTTAGTTTCCGAAGTAGCTTCTTCAATGCCATGATGACTCCACTGAACTTTCACAAGCGGAATAGTCTTCGTTCTGAGATGCTTTTTTTTATGATCGAGAATCTGGATCGGTTTCTCAAAATAACTCAGAATTTCATCAAGTTCTGCCTCGTCTAGCTGAAGAACATGAGAAGCATCAGGAAGATACTTCCGCAACATAGACACATGAAAGACATCATGTATACAAGATAGAGAAGGCGGACTAGCAAGTCGATATGCACGAGTACCTATCTTCTCAAGGATCTCATACAGACCGATATAACGAGGAGATAATTTTTTTTTCTTGCCAAATCTTACAATGCCTCTGAAAGGAGAAATCTTCAAAAATACTCTATCTCCCTGTTCAAATTCTAACTGTCGACGTCTAATATCTGCATATTTGGCCTGTCTATCCTGAGTTGTCTTCATTCTCTGCTGAATCAGCTTCACTTTCTCAGTCGTATCTCGAATCATATCAGGCCCAAGTTCAGGTATCTCAGATATTTCATCCCAATAGAGAGGGGATCTGCACTTCTTGCCATACAACGCTTCAAACGGAGCCATCTCCATACTCGTCTCATAGCTGTTGTTGTACGAAAAATCACAAAGTGGCAAAGAATCTTGCCAAATAGTGCCAAAATCTAGCACTATAGCTCTCAGCATATCCTCTAATGTCTGGATAGACCGCTCTGACTGTCCATCTGTCTGAGGATAATATGCAGTACTCAAATGCAATTTCGTGCCTAGAGCTTGCTGCAGACTGTGCCAAAAGTGCGAAGTAAATCGAGGATCACGATCTGATACAATAGACTTCGGCACACCATGTAGTCTGACCACTTCTCTGACATAAATCTCTGCCATCTGTCCATGTCTGTAAGTCATTCTGTATGGAATAAAACATGCTAATTTGGTCAATCTGTCAATAACAATTCAAATCGCATCGCAACCTCGGGAGGATCGTGGTAGCTTCGTCACAAAATCCATAGAAATGTGATCCCATTTCCATTCTGGAATAGATAAGCTATGCAACAGACCTCCTGGTTTCTTTCTTTCTACTTTCACCTGTTGGCAATTCATACATTTAGATACAAATTCTGCAATGTCTGCTTTCATCTGTTTCCACCAAAAATGTTTCTTCAGATCATTTTACATCTTTCTTCCACCAGGATGAATACTGAATCGACTACTGTGCGCTTCTGACAATATCTCACGTTTCAAATCTGAAACATCGGGCACAACAAGACGATTATTCACATACAGTACATTATCACGAACCTGATATTCTGATTGATGCCCTGATCTGACTATCAATATCGAGTTCTGAACATTTTGATCAACTTTCTGTGCTTCTTTAATTCGAAGAATCAACTCTGGTTCAACTTGAATAGCATAAAGTCTCAGAGGTTGACAATCTGTCTCAAATATTAGTCCAGAAAGACAGCAATCTTCAATCAAATTCGACACACCAATCATCGATAAGGATAAAGAACATACCTTTCGACTCAGTGCATCAGCTGCTGCATTCGATTTTCCCGGATAATATTTAATTTCACAATCAAAATCTTTCAGTAAATCAAGCCATCTTCGTTGTCTCATATTCAATTCTGACTATGAAAATAGATATTTCAAACTCTTGTGATCAGAATAAATCTCAAATTTCTCACCGTATAGGTAGTGACGTCAAATCTGAAATGAAAATACAATGACAGCCAATTCAAGATCATGAATCGGGTAGCGAGTCTCATGTGATTTCAATTGTCTCGAGGCATAAGCAATAACATGTCCTCGCTGCATCAAAACACAACCTAATCCTCTGTGAGAAGCATCACAATAAACAACAAAATCACCAGTACCTGACGGAATAGTCAACACCGGAGCACTGGTCAATCGCTTCTTCAATTCTAGGAAGCTAGATGCACACTCCTTTGACCAAACAAAAGGTGCATTCATCTGACTCAACTGAGTAATCGGCTTAGCAATGCTGGAAAAATCTTTGATAAATCGATGATAGTAGCCTGCTAGACCCATAAAACTGCGTATCTCTGGCACTGATGTCGGTCTAGGTCAACTGATCAATGCCTTAACTTTACTAGGATCAACAGAAATACCATCTCCAGATATAATGTGTCCCAAAAATATCACTTGGCCAAAACTCACATTTAGACAGCTTTGCATACAGTTTCTCAGCTCTCAGAATCTTTAATACAGTTCTCAAATGCTCAGCATGATCAATCATATTCTTGGAATAAATCAGAATATCATAAATTAAAATAATCACGAAGTCATCAAGATACTTCTAAATATACGGTTCATCAAACCCATAAATACAGCTGGAGCATTCGTTAAACCAAACGGCATGACTATAAACTCATAGTGGCCATACCTGGTTCTGAAAGCTGTTTTCGATATTTCAGAATCTCTGATTCTCAGCTGATGATATCCAGATATCAGATCGATCTTGGAATATGTAGAAGAACCCTGAAACTGATCAAATAAATCATCAAACGAGGCAAAGGATATTTGTTCTTTATCGTAGCCTTGTTCAGTTGCCGATAGTCAATGCAGAGTCTCATTGAACCATCTTTCTTTCTGACAAACAGTACTGGAGCACCCCAAAGAGAAACACTTGATCTGATGTAACCCTTGTCCAGTAAATCTTCTAGCTGATCTTTCAATTCTTTCAATTCAATAGGTGCCATTCTGTATGGAGTTTTATAAATAGGAACAGTTCGTGGTATCAATTCAATACTGAAGTATATTTCTCGGATTGGAGGCAAACCCGGATTTCATCTGGAAAGACATCAGCAAACTCACATACCACTGGCAAATCTGCCAATGACGGGCTCGATTTCAGTACATCTACTGAATACACAAGGAATCCCTCTGCTCCTTTCTGTAATAATCGAGTCATAGACAACACAGATATCAAAGGAATTCTATCTTCAGAACCCTTACCGTAAAATTTCCATTCATCAGCCATTTTAGGTCTGAATCTCACAATCTTCTGGAAACAATCTACCGTAGCTCTGTACTTTGTCAACATATCAATACCGATAATGCAGTCAAATTCAGACAAACCGAGTACAATACAATCTAACTCGATCTCATTGCCATCATACTGCAGTATAAAATGTTTAACAGAATTCACTGAGATAAGACCTCTCCCCAAAGGTGAAGAGACAGATACTACAGCAGATAATGACTCAACAGGCAAATCATGAATCAATGCAAATTGCTCAGATATAAAAGTATGGGATGCACCCGTATCAATCAATACATAAGCAGAGTAACCACAAAGAGAACAGTTACCTGCAACAACATCATCAGGTGCTTCCTGTGCCAGTTCTTCAGTCAATGCAAACACTCTAGCCTGCTGTCTAGGAGGCTGGCTAACAGTCTGGCTTCCTCCTGGCCTCTGCTGTGACTGAGTAGTATTCGGTGGGTGGAAAGAGTGAAGAGGTGATAATCGTCTATCAGTTTGAGCCACTGATCCAGATGATTCTGCTCCCTGGGATCTTTGAGAATTTCTTTGTGGACAGACTCTGGCAAAGTGTCCATGCTGTCTACAGATGTTGCAAATTTCAAACACTCCTTGGCATTGCTCTGTGGGATGTCTCCAGCCACAAGTTTCGCAATAGACCCCTGTATTACTCTGGCTCTGTCGTGAACCACTGGAGCTAGATGAACTACTACCAGACTTTTTAACTGTCTTCCTCGGGCTTTCAAATAATCTTTCTTTCCACTACTGCTACTGTCACTCTCAAATCTGGGAGGGGGTTGTTGGAACTGAGTGGGAGGTTGTTGCTGTTTCGGCGCTGGGGCAACAAACAAAGCTCCTTTTTGCCTAATCAGGCCGGCTTCTGCTCCTTCGGCTCTGTTCAAAGTATCAGCAAATTTATTCGGTCTCCCAGCATTTACCAGTGTAAAGATCTCGGCATTCAACCCATTAATGAACTGATCAGCCACTGCTTCATCATTCTCAGCAACATGGGGAGCAAAACGTAACAAGGTACAGAATTTGGCCACATATTCTTCAATGTTTAGTTGACCCTGTCTCAGATTGGCAAACTCTGCATCCTTATCTTTTCTGTACGATACTGGGAAAAATCTTTGGTAAAATTCAGTCTTAAAGATCTTCCAAGTAATAACTGTACCTTAATGCTCCAAAGCTCTCTTAGTCGTGAGCCACCAATTCTTCGCAACGTCATGCAACTGGTGCCCGATCAATCTGACTCTGCGCTCATCTGTGTAATCAAGGGAGTCAAACAACATCTCAATATCATCTAGCCAACTCTCACAGTCAACAGAATTCTCTGTGCCCTTCAAATTCGGCGGTTTGAACGACTGAAATCTCTTCAGTAGTGTTTCCATAGGTGTTCCTGTGACATCCATCGGATTAGTCGAGGTACTACCATGTTCTGGGATTCTTCGAGGAGACATATCTAATTATCAAAAGGATTAGCAACCAAATATATAAATTCTGTTTCAGTCCTTCTCCGATCATCTTGCTGCTGATCAAGAATCGGTTCTGATTCATTCTCAAGTCATACATGTTTCCAATCAAATCAGATAATCAGGTAAACATGTATTTTAAATGCAATAAAACATGCTGGCATTACAAAAACAGGAAAGAAAACTCAATCTACCCCGCTCACTCTTTTCTAAGTCAGTCTGAGGAACCTACTGCTCTGATACCACCTGCTGTGGGGACCCGGATGCTAATTCATCTTCTTAATCATTATTAGGATCAAATATAACAATTAAGTAAACTGGGTCATAAATTTTTTTTTTAAAATGTTGAACACTATATAAACAAGTGTACAATTTCTATAACAAAGTAGGCCCATCTTATTCAAATCACAAGATCAAGTTAATATCTACAACATGATCTAAAAGTACAAGTCTTGTACAAATGAAAATAAAAACAGACTACTGCTCATCGACTACATGTCAAGTGATGAAAACAACTCTACTTCTGGGTCCGAATCTCCACTCTAATCTCAACCTCTCATCCTCTTCTTGACCCTGATCCTGTCCCACCTGTTGTCATGCACACAAACAAACACAACAACAGCCGGATAACTCCGGTGAGAAATATATTTCCAGTACAAACAACGTATACATGCAATCCTATAAACAGATATAAAATCATTGAACAGTTAACAATAACATGTATCATAATCTGAAAGACATGAATCGATATAAAACTGTAAATCAAACTCTTGACTCATAATCTCTGACTCGACTCTTCTCTAGTCTAGGGATCCCGATCGAATAAGAACGCAACAGTCTCCCATCTACTCTTCCCAGCTAGATGGTGGTACGTTCTTATTCCCAGACTTTGGCATTCAATATCGAATTTCTACAATAGGAGTCGATCTACTCCTAAGCACATCGATATCACCAAATGTCCTGTGACTTGACACCTCTGCCAATGACATGGCACATCTGCCATAGACTCAGTACATGCTTTGCTATAAATCAATAGACTAAGCATATCAATCTCATGAATTGCAAACATCAATGCAAATATAATAAAGTATGTGATTTTGGGAAACTCAAGTCGAATATAACTTGAGTCGTATCTTGCCGGTTTAACATTGATTTATACATTTTTTTCGTAGATCAATCTGATCAATGAAATCAAATATCGGTCTGGATCTGATCGTTCTTCGAAGTCTTCAATACCAACTCTGGAATATCATACGAGAAATATAATATCATTATACAATTCAATACAAGTCTGTATTTGATCAATCTCAATCTAATTCTGTTTCGACGGCATAACATCGCAATCTCGATATATCCCGCAATACAAATAACAGACGACCAATCTCAACAACTCATAATCAATAACAAACACAATCTGATACCAAGTCTGTATATTCTCAATCAAATCAAATATGAAAATGATAACAATTTCATACGGTATCCGTTCTTCAATCTGATTTTGATTATACAATTATTACAATATCAGGAACAGATAATATCAATCATATCAGGATTTCTTCACTATCATATTTTCAAACCATACTGAATCATAAGAAAACTTACATATTCTTGAAGCTTTTGTCGATAGAAACACAGTACTGAATTCGGATCGAAAATCACTCGGTCGGATCTTATACAAATCAAATTCTAGAATGTAAAAAGCTTCACAATTCCCATGGAAGAACTCTCGGTCTTCTTGCTTAAATCTGAAGGGGAAATTGAAGACTTTCCATATTTACTTGCATGGTAAGGACATGTGGCTAATTCTTTAGGCTGCACGTCTCGCGCATATGCGCGACCTTCATCGGCGCATATATGCGAGACCTAGTGACTCGGCGCATCAGAATTCTTCTGCTCGCGCATATGCGAGCCCCATCTTGGCGCATATGCGTGAGACCTACTCTCTCGGCACTTTTTCCTTGCGTATGCTCGCGCATATGCGCGCCCTGTCTCACGCATATGCGCGAAGTTCTCTGCCCTGCTCGCGCATATGCGCGCCACGTGTCGCGCATATGCGCGAGGTGTTCTGTCCTCGCACATATATCCTGTCTTCTCAAATCGTGCCTCGGAGTTGTCCTTCTATAGTCACATCAATTCATAATCAATAATCTCAGATTAACAGAATAAAAATCTCGGGCATTACAGTGTTGATGAAAAGAATAGGGCTAACTAGGGTAAGCCCGAATAAGAATAAATGTTATTCTTAATCACATGGAGATGTGAACCCACGGCTAGCTGTATCCTTGAACCATTGAGGGTCACACAAGTATCGGATTCTGTGTTCCCATTGAGATAATCAAATTTCAAGGAGTTGGAATTTGGCGACTATAGTTTGATGGAGATCAAACAGGAAGCTTATAAAAGAGTTTATGAGCTGTTTCCATGGGATGGAAGAAATGGAAGTTGGCATGATTGTTAAATAAGCAAGGAGAGTGGAACTGCCTGTTTTGTGAAGAAGTTCACTAAAACTGACAGCTGCCAAATATGGTAACTGTCATATATGGTAAGTTCTAAATTTGGCAAATGAAAATTTTGATCTTCGAAATTTTCGATTTTCATTATATGAACAAGATTTGTATCCTTGACACATCGGCGCTCTCGGATCGTCGATCGGGGTTATAATGAGTTCGAAATCATTTATTTAGTGAATTGAGAATTTACTAATTAAATAATTATGCTAGTAGTGGTGACAACTAACATGCACAAATTCCAATGAATATTCTAGAGGAGTCCAGAATTAAATTAACTAAGGAGTTAGTTTATAAATTAAATAATATTTATTTAATTTAATATACATATACATGTATATATTTTATATGGTGATATAAAATATGTGTATACGATATTATTATATCATGTATTATTAAAGGTTAATAAATACATTATATATTAGTTATATGGGAGTTTAAATATAATGAAATTATTAGAGTCCTTGTGGGAGAGGGACTCCTAATTAGATTAGGATTCTCACTCTATAAATACACCATTAGGGTTCATTGTTTGATGATGAGAATTTGCACACAAAACAAAAAGGAAAAAAATTTCTCTCCAATCTAAAAAGCCAACTCTCGGCCATGACAAGAGAAAGAAAAAAAATTGTTGGCCTTTTTGGTTTTTTTATTGACGCACTTCCATCGTCGCACGAACTCCGTCTTTTGGAAATTCGGAGATTACAATCTCAACGCAAGAATTGTTTGGAATTACTAGTGCAATCCAAACAAGGAATTCAGTTTCTGATCGTGGATCCAATTTGACGATCAAAAGAGAAGAGCCGTTCGTAGGGAATTACAAGAAAGGCTATATCCGTCTAAAAATCGGAATAGTTTGGAGTCCAAGCGTTAAGAACGCAAAGATATAATTCTAAACACCTTATGAATGTTTCTAAACACACGACGCCCAAAAACAAAATTTTTAAACTTCCGCTGTGTCTTGGCTGCGAGAATACGATGTCCCAACATTCAGTCCCTCTGTCAGACCTTATTCGTTCAATCCCAACTGATTTTTCATTTAAAAGTCTTTTGAAGAGCTTAATCAGTTGTGCAGCAGTTTGGTCTTTGGATTTGAGAAAAATAACCCAAGTAAATCTTGAAAAGTCATCCACAACTACTAGGGTGTATTTCATTTTCCCTAAACTCATTACTGGTATTGGAACAAAAAGATCCATATGTAACAGTTCTAAGCATTGGAAATATGATATACAACCTTTGTTTTTGAATGAAGATCTTACTTGTTTACCAAAATGACATGCTGAACAAACTTTATCTTTTGAAAAATCTATTTTGGGCAAACCAGTTACAAGATCCTGGTTACTCAGATAGGCAATAGATTTAAAGTTTATGTGGTTTAACCTCTTATGCCACAACCAGTTTTTAGAAGACTTGGAAGCAATGAAACAAACTGGAGCATAAGTTCGTTCAGTCCAACTGACTTTGTAAGTATTTCCACAACGATTTCCAGTTAGGATGACCTCATCAGTTGAGTCTCTAACTGAACAAGTGTGTCTGTCAAACTGAACTGAGAAATTATTGTCGCATAACTGACTGATGCTTATCAAGTTATACTTCAAATTCTCACCTAGCAAAACATCTTTAATTGTAAAGTTACCATGGATAAGCTTATCCTTATCCATAGTTTACCTTTGTAGTTGTCTCCAAAACTGATGTTTGGTCCAGTATATTTGATCAGTTGAGATAGCAAATTTGCATCTCCTATCATATGTCGCGAACAGCCACTGTCTAGATACGAAGTTGATTCTTTGTTTGTACCTGTTACCTGCAATCACATAGTATATATAATTTTGGTACCCATATTCATTTGGGTCCTAAACTAATTAGTCCTTTAGGAACCAAGATTTGGATTAGTCTAACTGACTTCCCAGTTGCTGTGTTCCAAATGTTTTTTCTCGAATTCTTGTCAATATGTGTGTGATGTGAGAATGAAACAGTATGATTTGTATCCTTTTTCAACTGAATATTCTTTTCATATCGTTTTTGAACTGGCTTACAGTTGTAGTAATTGTAATAGCCATTCCTAGAGTACTGATTTTTGTAATTGAATCGTTTTGGTGACCAGTTTCTTGTATCAGTTGAACTCTCCGAGCTATATCCAATTCCATACCGTTTGCCTTTTTTCTTACTTTCAGTCAATTGAACAGCTGGTTTACTAGGTTCTGAGAATTCATTTACCATAGTTGATTTTACAATGGTAATGTACTTTCCTTTGTTTTCATTCAACATCGGTTGTGTATCACTTGCAGAATTTTTAACATGATTGTTAAAGCCTAAACCAGTTCTATCATCAACTGATTTTTGTGAATTCTGCATTTCAGTCAGTGCAACTGAAGACTTGATCCAAGCTTGAATCATTTCATTATGTTTTGAAATTTTTATTTTTAACTGACATATCAAAGCTTTATTTTATATCATTTCAGCTTTTTGCTGTGCGATCTCCCTTTTAGACTCAACAGTTCAACTGACTTATCAGTTTCTGTTTTGTTGTCATTGGGATCAGTTTGCTCAGTTCTAACCTTCTAAAATAATTGAGCAAGTTTGTGATACTCATCTACCATGTCATTCAATGTGGTAATGAGTTCATCACGAGTGAAATCAGAAGAGCTGAAGTCAAATACATGTTTACTTGCTGACTCCAGTTCAGCATCATCTGCCATTAAGCACTTGACTTCCTCTTCATCTTCACTTGAACTGATTGGGCTTTCTGGTTCTGACTCGTCACTATCAGTTTCAGCCCACTTAGATTTTCTATCTTCGGCCAAAAGCATTTCATGTTTCTTTTTGAATGATTTCTTGTCATCCTTGGTCCTTCTTCTGTGCTCATAGGGCTTCTTTCCCTTCTCAGTTGATCCTCGACTGTCTTTCTTTGTCTTAGGACAGTCTGCTATGAAATGACCAGATTTGCCACAGTTTTAGCAAGCATAGGATTCTTCTTTGGGCTGGTTTTTCTGATACTTCTTTTTGAAGTTTCCTTGATTCCTCCTTATAAACCTTCCAAATTTCTTCACAAACAATGACATAGAATCATTGCTCAGTTGATCAGCAGATTTGTCAACTGAACCAGTTGGTTCCAGTCTGACAGCAGTTAAAACAGTTGTGGCAGCAGGTGTAGAAGGTTCTCCTTCTCTAGTTTGTAGTTCAAACTCGTAAGCCTTTAGATCAGCAAACAAGTCATGAAGTTCGGCCAAGTTAAGGTCCTTAGATTCTCTCATTGCCATGGTCTTGACATCCCATTCTTTGGGAAGATCTCTGACCACTTTCAATGCCAATTCTTTGTTCGAATACACTTTTTCAAGTGCATTCAGCTTATTGATAATACCATTGATCCTCTCATCATATTCTTACATGGATCCTCCAGCCTTCATCTTGATGTTGTCAAATTTCTGAACAGCAACTGATAGCTTGGTATCTTTTGTTTGCTCGTTTCCTTCACATAGCTGAATCAGTTTCTCCCATATCTCTTTGCAAGTTTTGCACATCTTGATTTTGCTGAAAGTGGCTTTATCTAGCGTTTTATATAAGATAGCCACATTATCTATGTTGGCTTTCCTTTTATCCTCAGTTGTCCATTCCTCTCTGGGCTTTTCTATGCGATGAGGTGCCCCACCAGTAATGGCAACTGCTGTATTTGCTTTTAGGATTTTCATGGGACCATCAGTAATAACATACCACAAGTCGTCATCTTGTGCAGCTCAATGAGCCTGTATTCTGATTTTCCAGTCGTCAAAATATTCTCTGGAAAACATCGGTATTTTATTGAATATAGACATGTTGATCAGTTTTGTGAATAAGAGTATTATGAGACATGATTCAACTACTCTGATACCACTTGTTAGGATCGGTTGATTGGTTGAGAAGTGTTTAGAAGGGGGGGTTGAATAAACACTCACGATTTTAGTATCTTTTCGAATGAATTTTCAGTTCTGTGACAAACTGAAACTAGGAATCTTGTCAGTCAATGACAATCAGTTTAACTGATAACAGTTGCGGAAATAAACAGACTGAAAGATAGAATAAATAACTGAAGTAGTAACACAAAGATTATGGATGTTCAGAGATTGAAATAACTCCTACGTCACCCCTTCTATCACAAGGATAGGATATGCACTATAAGACTTTGATCGATACAAAACTTGTACAGACCCACTTCAGTTTGGACTTAACACTGTCAAAACTGAAACTCTTAGTTTACTAAATATCTCACAGTTCTTCGGCTGAACTTAGCACAACTGATCTAGTTAAGATCAAATGAACAATAAAACGATTTGTGCTTGTTAGCTCGGAAGGTAGCCTCAAATGCTACAAATAAATCAGATAAGTGTGAGCTTTTTTATTCTTGAGTAAGAGCGATGAATTCAGCAAGGTAACTAGCAAGTTTGAGAATAGATAGAATCGATTTATTGCTTAATTGCCCTTCTCACCTATTTATAGACTTCTCTTCAACGGTAACAATAAATATAATTTGAATCAATATATCTGTTGATTGCCACGTCAACATTCCTCTCACATTTGTACACTGTAATCTCTGAAATGCAGCGTTCCACTACGAGTTGCAGTCTGCTTTGTAATGTTGTCAGTTGAATGTCCTTTTCAACAACTGATGACGTGTACAGCTGAATGATCAGCTGATAAGCTTGCAACTGAATATATCAACTGATCAGTTTCCAACTGATCAGTCAGTTGTCTTTGTAAGTTCAGTTCAGTTGGTTTCAGTTGCCTTCGATAAACTTCGCATTAATCTTCAGTTAGGCAACTGTCAGTTGATTTGAGTAGTTTAGTACTACAAGTTACTTGATCAGTTAGTCCAATAAATTAATCACTTAGTTTGTCAAACAACCGAAATTAAGTTTCCAACACTTTTTCGTCCTAAAAGAACCAAAAAGGGAGCTAAGAGAAGAGCTAGGAGGCTTGGACAAATTTATTGTGTAAGAAATAACCCTTGAGTTGATCAAGGTGACTCTTGAGGATTGATAAGATTTGGCCACATTGAAGGCTTGCTTGGGCATCAGAGGGGGAAGGGGGCGGCCAAGGGGAGATAAAGTTCAATCTTGTACCTATAAATACCACCCCAACATGTTGAAGAAAACATTTCCAAAAAGCCACAAAAATTCGGCCCCTTCCCCTCCACAAAGAACATCTCGACCGCCACTAGCAAGGAAGAAGAAGGAAAGCTCGTGCCGGAAATCTCGTGCTGGAATCGTTAGTAATATCGTCATGAAGTCCTGTACGAGTTCGACCACATATGTTCGAATTTCAGCAAGGTTTTGCACCTCTAGTTTCAGCAAGTCTCAAAACATACCCTCGAATTTTGGTAAGTGGGTTTTTGTTACGTAATATTCTTGTAAACCTAAAATTTGTATAAATATATCATGACATGCTTGTATGTGTATCCATTTTCGAAAAATGCTATTTTAAAATCTCAATCGATATACAATATGTTCTTTCTGGTTTCGATGTTCTTTGATTTTGCCGATTCCTTTAAATATTCTGATAAGTTTTGTGATACACTGTTACAATACGAGGGGGATATGGAGCGACGATTGTAATTCTGTCTGGCCCCCATCAGTGGGTATAAAACTGTGATTTGTCTGACCCCCATCAGTTTGTATAAAACTGTGTTCTGGCCTCACCCCTTAGAGGACTAACATATGGGGGACAATTTGACCATGGAAATTGAGATGAGTAACAGTGTTGTGTTTGTTTTGATTTGTTTTGTCCGAATTTTTTGATAATCTCTGCCTCCCACTTCGAATTTTATTCGGTTCCGTTATGATAAGTCAATGAAATAAGTTTTGAAAGTCTGTTAAAGATGCCTTTAAAATTATCTCTTTATATATTTGTGGAAATCGATTGCCCAAGAAGAAGAGAAGTCGAACGGGTTAGATACAATGGTGGGAAGATGGAGGATGGTAATATGGGTAGTATTAAGATGAAAATTCCATCGTTCCATGGAAAATCTGACCCGGAGGAATACTTAGAATGGGAAAAGAGGGTATAGTTTGTGTTTGAATGTCACCACTACTCCGAACAAAAAAAAGTTAGGTTGGAGGTGGTTGAATTTATAAACTACGCTCTCATTTGGTGGGATCAACTAGTGACCACTATGAGGATGTATAATGAGAGGCCCGTTCACATTTGGGATGAGATGAAGAGGTTCATGAGAAAGAGGTTTGTACACAACCACTACTATAGGTATATGTTTAAGAAGTTGCAAAACTTGAAACAGGGTACGAGGAGTATTGAGGACTACTTTAAGGAGTAAGAAGTAGTCATGATTAGGACAAATATAGAGGAAGATAGTGAGGCGACGATGGCACGTTTTCTTTGTGGTTTGAACAGGGAGATTCAAGATCAAGTGGAGCTTATGCATTACATGGATATAGACGAGATGGTGCAAATGGACATCAAGGTGGAGCAACAACTTAAGAGGCGGGGAGTCGGCCGTACCAATCAAATTGGGATTGCATCAACATCTTGGCATTCGAACATTGTTACATGTGAAGAAGGCACGGCGGTGGCAAAGCCCAAAGCAAAGATTAAGCAAGAGACACCTAAACAAGGAGTACAAGGTAAACCTGAAATTCTTATTAATCGTTCTAGAGATATCAAGTGTTTTAGGTGTCAAGGAGTTGGCCATATCGCTAGCCAATGTCCTAACAAGAGGGTAATGATAATGAATGATTATGGGGATTAAGAATCTCAAAGTGATGGAGATTACGATGGTGATGATGATAAGATGCATGAGTTGGACGATCCTGATGAGGGATATGAGGCGGTTGTAGGTAAGGCATTCATTGGTTGAATGACTGTGCCGAGGTGAAAGTAAATAGACAAGTCTTAGCTGAATTTTCGATTGGAAAGTACGTGGTTGAGGTGTTATGTGATGTTGTGTCCATGCATTCTTGTCATATCTTGTTGGGTAGACCTTGGCAATACGATAGGAAAGTGATACATGATGGTTTCAAGAATAGGTTCTCATTTGTCCTAAAAAAAGAATAAATTGTATTACTTCACTTGTCCCCAAAACAAATATTGGAGGACCAATTAAAGAAAAGAAAAAGAGAAGAGGCCGAAAAAAAGAGCGTTCAAAGAAGTGAGATGACCTCAGGAAAAGAAAAGATATGGTCGAAAGAAAGAGTGAATAAAAGAGTGAGATGACCATAGAATGAAAAATAGAAGAAAATGTTGAGAGAAAAGGAAAAGAGAAAGGAAAAAAGGCCAAACAAAAAAAAAAGAAAAATAATTTGATGGCCCAAAAGAGTGAGTTAGAGAGTTGTTTATTTTTGCATAAGTCATTTCATGTACCTTTGTACAAAGTGGTTTATTCTCATTGTGATGATATAGCCGGTTCAATCTCGAGCATCATTATTTTGCCTTCGCAGGATTTTGATGAAGCCGTGATGAGGAGGCGAGCAAATGTTGATGGTACAAAAATGCAATGGGGTGATCCATATGATGTTGAGAGCAATCATCGTGAGGTATGAGTAGTTGACACCGCAACAACTTTGAGTTATGAAACGACCTCGAAATTTTTTTTTAATAAATAATAAACTCGAAAATACTAAATAAAATAACTTGTCATACTATAAATCATAATAATTTAACATTTGAAACCTTGAGTGTATAAAAATCCTAAATTGTCAACTAATAAAAAAGCCTACGTAGACTGTTAAAAGAACAATTAAAAATTCAAGCATAAAAACATCTCTAATAAATCATTAACATAAATCCTTTAAACTTTTATCTAACAAGGTAGTGTGGAAACTAAAGGATCCCTCGGGAGTGTACTGTTTCACTCGATCCACTCAAGCGTCAACGCCTCCTCATATCATCAAATCCTGCAACATTCAAACCTAGTGAGTCAAATGACTTAGCACGCTTAAACATGAGTAGCAAATAATACATATACATTCACATTCATTTAAAAATCATATTTTTATTTAGAATAACTTTTAAACATAAATAATCCATTTAAAATAATTTTAATCACAAATAAATCATAAATCGTAAAAATCATTTAATCGTAAAGCTTTCAATCTTTTATCATTTCGGGTGAAGTTTGATCCTTGAAAGTGACTAGCTTTTATCCTCTGGTCGACTGATCAGTCTTCAGCTCCACATGGCCCATGGGGGTGGGCACAGGCTCCACTATGGAAATACGATCGTCATGGTCCTTTGGGGAATTGTCGCGTAAACGGGGTCCCTCTGGGGTCTTAGCCCTCACGATATCCCCACAAAATAATATATAATATATCATATCTTTTGTAACAGTCAATTCACATCCCTCAAAATATTTTTCCTTTTCTTTTAAAAGTATATAATATCATAACTTTCCAAAAATAGCATTTTAACAGTAAAAATTTCAAAGCTTATCATAAATAATAAAATATAATATTTTTCGTGAAAATCATCATTCAACCCTTCGGGAAGCTGCCAAGATTTTACGTATTACCCAAGTGTAAAATGACTGTATTGCGCCTAGACGTAAAAATTCTCAATTTTATCTTTTTCTTACTTTTAACGACATGGGTTTATCCTAAATAATTATTTAATCTTAAATCTAATTTCTCATATTTTTATTCAGCTTTTCAATGCTTTCTAATTAATTCTTTAATTAACAAATCGTGAGGCGTTTAAATACTGAATTAATTCGAAACTTAATTTTTATTCTCAAACTTTAAACATAGACTTTTTATTACCTAAACTACCCTTGTGAGCCATGAACCACCCCCGTGGACCCATGGTTCGAATTTTATTCATTTATTTTCATAATTTGACCCTTAACCAAGACCACTGAGCCAACGCCCAATTTTGCCGAGCCACAGTCAAGCCACCTCGAGCCACACCCGAGCCAACCCATCTAGGAACCCTACTGACAGAGCACAGCCATGGAGCCAGCCCTTAAGCCCTTGAAAGACCTCTGCCCCTCAGCCCAAGTACACGCGTGGGTTTTCTAGATGCACTAGGACTCCTTGTTAATCTAGGACTCATCTAGCCACCTAACCTGTGGGGCCCTTAGCTCCTAATCATTTTTATAATACAATTTAATTAGAGTTAATTAGTGGAAAAGACTTTAAATTTTCTTTACAATGAGCCCAAAACATCTTATTTGAATACTAAAAATAGTATTTCATCTCACATCATAAAATATGCCCACACATAATCAAAACCAAATACAAACAAACAATCATATCCTCGGGACATGCCCCGGTATATAGATACATATACATATATACTAGACCACTAAACCTCAAATCAACTATGACTCCCTCCAGAAGTACCATCTCCGGTCTCCTGGTAACCTGTCGTACCTGTCATTGTCAACATACAAAGACAACAACGGCCCCTCTGGGGTGAGCAAAGCTCAGTCTGAAGTAACCACAATATATAGCACAGATTTCTAAACAATGATATATGATATGCAATGCATGTATGTCATGGAGATATCAGGTCAAATGCCCATCCACTGAGCACGTGTCAGAATCAATCGATCGCTATCAAATCAATGCTCGAGCTGGCACACCAGCCTTAATCAGGGATACTCATATGATAACGTCGACAAAGCGTCATCAAATCCCAAATATCAATCAATCATCGGGGCCACAAATGACTATGCTTTAAGGGTCATGTAATACCAAACATAGCATCGTGTTCACAAACCCCAGAATCAAATCAAAACATATCAAGGTATCCAAGGATCATAGCTCAACGTGCATGTCATGTATGCCACATAAACTCAACAAATAAGGCATATAGACATTATTCTCAATCCAATCAATCAAACATATATCATATGATACAGATACCTGTCGTATGTTACTGGGTCGCAACATAACTCAATTCTTCGTTTCAGTCGATATAGCTTTAAGATATCAGTATAATAATCTATCTACATCAATAACATATTCATTTAATCAATAACATCATTCAAATTCAATAATATAAGTTTCAAATATCTTTTGAAATTTTGAAAATTCATATCGAATCAAAATCATAGCATAATTTAATTCCAACTTCAAAACTTAGTTTCTTGTTGGTTATTCTACCACATATATGATCTTGACTTCAAATACATGCTATTCCACCACTTCAATAAATAAAGGTGCTGAAACTAGAAGAAACTTACCTCAAAAAGAGGCTCTCGACGCGAGGATTCCGAATATATAATTTGTTTCACATTTGGACAACGTTTCGAGGTGATTTCATACGATAGAATATAAGTTTCCTCGGTTTCTCTCGAAATTTCCTCTGAAAATGATAACCCAGGTCGTTCTGATCCACCTTAAATAGTGTGCAGCAGATGTAACCGCGCTGGGGCGGTTAAACTTCGGCGCCCTAGCGCGCCTGGTATTACCGAACACGTTTTGGCTTGGTCACACGCTGGGGCGCGCAAACTATTGCGCCCTAGCGCGACTTGTTCTGTCTGAAACGTTTTTTTAAGTTTCAAATTAGCAAACGTGGTCAACATAAAAGTTTTAGCTCTATGTCCTAGATTTCATTTTCCACCAACCTCACTCAATTTGGGTATCTGATGTGAGAGTTATGCTCATTTTCCCAAAATGTGTCAGTGCAGAAACTGCAACGCACACGATACACTTCGGGATGATTTTGCTTCTATTTCCAAATAGATTTGGACAAAACTCAACGCATGAAAGTTTTAGTACAATGTATTAGATTTCCAATGAAATAAGACTCATTTCATTTGGACTAATACTCAGTTAATTATGCTAAAAACCGTAACATGTGTCACTTTTCTATTGCTATTCCGCATACTTTTCAAGCACAAATCAATTTCTAATACAATATTTCATTATCACCACCTATTTTCTCACTTTCATTGTCAATTATATAGGTCATACACGTAATCGCATAACAAATTCATGAATTATCGATAATCACCATAGGATTTATGATTATACGATACACGGTCCTTACATAACCACTGATCACCCACGACCCTTACTGACCCTAGACCAGTCCCAGATCCGAGCCACCCCTAGCCCGATCCCCTGAGCCACGCAGCAAGACGCCGCAACAAACAGCACCGCGAGAGACCCCTCCTGCGTCCACAAGTTTCCTTCGCGTGGGCTCTTCCTCGAGCCACCACGAGCCCTGTCCCTAGGGTACCGACCAGACCACCAAGCCCAGCCCCATACTGATCCTTATGCCCCTTATGCCGTAACTTCCCTAAACCGTGCATGGGGAAGAGTCCTTGTTCAAGAGGACTCTTCCTTGGCTGCTATACTCGAGTCCAAGCCATGCTAGGACTCCTCCCTACACTTGAACACCTCCCAAATGAGCCCTTGGACATGCCCTAGCCGAGCCCAAGCCCAGCCGCGTGAGGACAGCCCTCCAAACCGAACCATGATCCATGGTTTTGGCTTAAAATCCTAGGATCCACGCCCCTCGCTCGTGCATGATTTCAGCCCTTGTGTCGTGCTTAAATCACCTTTGTTTGAATCATAAAACATCGTATGTTGGCAGCGTAACCTTTAGAAATCATAACGTTTAAAGAACAATCGTAAAGTCATTCAAACTTTGATAATACATCGCATATCATAAATTTGAGCGTACTTGTAAATTTTTCATGCATAAAGAATAAAAACATGCATAATATGATTTGAATGTTGCTTCAAAAAAAGTTTAGGATACAAGCCTTTGCGTTTAAAACGCTCGAATACTCAAACATCTCGAGGGTGTGAAGTTGGACGATCGGACGACGAAGACTCCTAGCTTTTCCTCCCAACCTTTTTTTCGCGAAAATATGTGTGTGTGTGTGTGCTGTGTGTTTTTTGCTGCTACAAGGTTGAATTGTGTTGTTGTGAAAGCCTAGGAATCCTATTTATAAATTTAATTGCAAGCTAACGGGCTTCGGTTTGGACCTCTATGTTTAGGAGCAATTGGACCTACTTAAAATAATTAAACTAGGCCCAATAACTCTTATTTTATTAAAACACAAAAGTATAAAAATAAGTTTTCATAAATATTGCATTTGATATTTTAAAAGTCCTTTGTTTGCCCAAAACCAACTTCCCGGGTAAAATGGAGCTCGACTCGTAAAATAATTCGAACTCCAATATTTTTAGAAAAATTAAATCATTTTTAATCATATTTATAAGCCTTGAAAATATTTAGAGAAAAATAAATATTCTTGTCTTGGTCGTCCCCGGTCTCCTTTCCCCTGCCTATTATCGAATATTCGGGTAAAATTCTTCAATTTCATGAAAGAGTTTCATATAATAATTTAATCATGCAATCATACCCTTAATCATTTAATAAATGTCATGCAAGCATTTAAAATCCATAAAATTAAACAATTAAGTAATTAAAATAATTTTTCATGCATGTGGTTTATGTAGGTTTCGTTTTTCGGATGTTACAAGGTATGACTTTCTTTGTTACCTTAGTTCCTTGTGTTGTCATTTTCATGGGTTTGGAGAACGGGTCGAACATGTGATATTTAAGAGGTATGAATGCGATTTATCCTTTTTGCCTAAGTATAATAATATATTACATGAATCAAATTCAACTGTTATTGATATTGAGTTTTTAAAAATTGTCAAATTGATTAGACATAATGGAAATGAATTGAATGCATTGGAATTAAACTCATGTGATGTGATAAATGATAACATGGATAGTATATTTAGTATGTCCTATTTACATGACTTATACTTGGTTGGTGATGGCTTTGAAAGGTGCATGATAGAATATGATAATATCTTCATTCACGATGAATACATGTTTAAACAAAATAAATTTTTCATTCCATATTCATTGAATGAGATAATTCTTATTCCTAGGGAACTATGGTCGCACACGTGTATGGATTTTATTTTTGTGTTAACTAGGTCTAAGAAGGGGAGAAATCTGATATTTGTGATAATTAATTATATTTTATCATTTTGTTTCGTTTGTTATTTGGTGTATGTAGTAGTTTTGTCGAGTTGATAGTGAAGGCAACCATGGAGATAGGATTCAAAGCGTTGATGGAGCAGGGTGGCGACAACATCTACAAACTTGAGCTTAAAGATAATCTTGTTGATCATATAATCCTTGTTATTACTAATTTGCTTTATTTTTGAGTAGGTAGCAAAGATTTGAGGAAAAATCCTTTTCAAGAAGGAGACGATGATGCGATCATAGTAGGTAAAGTTCCAAGGATAGCGTGGGACCCGTTAGATTTGTCGGTGGGACCAATCACGAGGAGACGACTGAAACAATTCAAGGATGCATTGCATGAGCTTATGAGCAATCAAGAAGAACTTACAAGCAAGGAACCGAGTCCCGAGGGGTTTGTGAGTCACGGGAGTAAGTTTGGGAGCTCGAGGAATGTGGTTCAAGTGCTTAAGTATGAAGAGAATGACCCCGAACCAGAAGCTCCCGCGCTAGGGGGGCAAAACATTACTGCCCCAACGCGCCATGTACTGCTCAAGGTGAAGTCCAGAGAGCCCGGCGCTAGGGTGGCCAAACATTATCGTCCCAGTGCCACACACGCTGTCCAAGCTGCGAAATTCCAGAACCCTCCACGCTAGGGCGGCCAAACTTTACCGTCCCAGCGCGCCGCCTGCGTGAAGAAATCTAATTTCTTAGTTTAGAGTCCAAATTATTTGGCAACTAGATTTTTGAGTATCTTTTGTTATTTAAACATATTTGCATGAAAATATTGGGACTTTTTGATTATTATTCATTGATAGAATATAAACTTTGAGTTTTCTCTAAAACTTTTCAAGGCTTTTTCCTTGTTCTTAAAATAAAATTTATCAAATTTTTACTTTGTGGCATTTGTTGATCGTGCCTTACGCGGACTGTCAAATACGAGTTTTTTTAAGGTTCGTTTGAGTGTCGATTGTTTCTTGCGATTATTTGTTTCATAGTTTAGATGTGAATATCACACAATACTTGATTCAAAAGATCGGAACATCACAACACAGATCCTTATTCGTTATTGAATTGAGTGCGCGATTCCAACTAATCGTGTTTGCCTTTTTTCATACGAGGATTCATATAACTAAACCATGAAGCGTTTTTAACCCGAATAAATTAAAAACTTAATATTTTCTACCCAAATTTTAAACCTAAACTTTTCATCCTTAAACTTAACATGACACCATAAAATACACCCATAAACATTTCTTAGACATAAAATTATGCTCCTCAAATAATTTCCCAATTCATTATAAAAATTAATTGTACGTCCCAATTTTAAACCGAATCGAGTCAAAACTTAACCAAACTTTACCAAACTTGAACCATAGCTTATTAAAATCTAACCATACCCTATGAAACCCAAATCAAACCATTAAAGACCTTCGGAATAGCTTAGAACGTCTACTGAATTTTTTGGACAATTGATAAAACCCTAGCCCAAGCCAACATCAAATCCATTGAGCCTAGCTCTTAACCATCTTGTCCAGACCCTATGTAACAATCCTAGGACCTAGATGAAAGGGGATCGATTAAGGTGCCCGAATGCGCAACGGAAGTTTAAAAATTGTTTTTCAAGAGCAAAAATCGAACACCTCAAAAATCCTATAATGTGTAGCAAATACAAAAAACGAAATGTCATACATAGGGTGTTTTAGAATTTTACATATCAATCTCTTGAGATTGATGTTTGGCTCCAACTTAGTTGATAAACAACTAAGCTCTTCAAGGATGACAATCTACAAGCCTCCCTTTGAACACTCATTGTTCAAAAATTAAGCCCACCACCAATTAGGTAGATCCCCTCTTATTTTGCACTAGAAAAATAAAAGGTTTTTTCAAGGAGAAGTATTTTCTTTCCTCAACAATTGAAGAAGAAAAATGAAGGAAGAAAAATGATCCAATATTTCGGCCAAGTGATGGGGTGGAGAGAAGGGGGAAGACTTTTTTTGGTCCTTGAAAAAGTGATAAAGGTGCATGAGCATGCCATGCAATTTTTAATGATAAAGTATTCCCCAACTCTTCACCTCCCAAGCATGCAATGTAAGTGGGCTTGTAACAATTACAAAGCCCATTGACTTTAGTTTCAAATGTCTCGAACATATTTGAGCCCAATTAAACCTTACTTGATTTTACTCAAGCCCTTTAGTTGAATAATTATTTCAATTGGGCTCTACAAGACCCAATGTGATTTAATTAATTCAACACTTGAATTAATTTAATTATTTGGACTCTACTAGGCCCACTAGTACTAGTGCTTAATTAATTCAACACTTGAATTAATTTAATTTAGTCCATAATAATGTTTATGAAAATCACAATTTTCAAATACATTATTTATTTGGCCAACTTTTAATTTAGGAACACATTCATAAATTAAAAATTACATTTCCCTCATAGAAGTCATACTTCTATTTTTGCTTACGCTTATAAACTCATTTATAAGCCGTTCAACACATTGAACTATTTTACTTCTCAACGGGATCTAGAAAGCTAGTACTTGTGTGGCCCTCAATTGTTCATTGATACAACTAGCCGTGGGTTCACATCTCCATATGATTCGGACTAAGCATGTCCTTATATGAGCATACCCCAATTTCTCCGTTCTTAATTATCAACTCCATGATAATAAGAACGTCAGAACTCAAGTCTGATAGTACCCAACCAATCATGTTAAACGCCTAGCAGCATCGCTTACATGATTCCCTAGGTATCAAATGATAGTGCCTGCAAGAACAATTCAATTATGGTTAGCGTACAATACGGTCCCTTCAACCCATATATCCCGACTGATTCGACAACCATTGGTATATCGAGAGTTGTCAATGAATCGATACTATGTTTCATGTGGTAGTTGCATCGATGGTGTAATCTAAGAAACCCCTTTCTTAATTACCACCATACTTTGATCAGAGATTTAAAACTACATACACATGAGATCACATAGGATATCCATACCCAAAGGTAAGCGGTGAATCCCCGACTACAATGCATCGACTCCTATATGTTTTGACAAAATACCCAACCTTGCCACCTGATGACCCCATGAGAGTCGGTAAACAATTCAAAGTGCAATGCTAGCATATAGAGTCTTAATGTTGTCCTGGGTCATAAGGACTAATGGTGTACAACCATAAACTAGGACGTTTCCACTCGATAAGTGAGAACCACTTGGAAAGTCCTTAATGGAGGGTTGTCTAGTGCACTCTACAAGGAGCACCTATCTGCATGTTCGGACATCACAATGTCCCCTACCAATGAAATATGGTACTCACATCGCAGATACTAGTCTCGAACTCGAGCGGCCTATATCCTTCTTAGCGGCGGCTGAATCGACTAGGAATTGTTTAGAATATACAGTATTCCAAATATGAGTTTCATGATACTCATCATATGAGCATCTCATATTCTTTCTACTATTTGTATATTCAAAAACTTTATCTATGCAATTAGCATGGGTATACAGATAAAGAAGTGCCAAAACAATAATTTCAAATATTATTAAAATAAAGATTGTTTATACATAGAGTTTCATTGTGAACACTCGGCCAACACTTGGCTCGACGTGCACCTACTCTAACAATCTCCAACTTGAACCAGAGCCAACTACCCTTATGCTTCAAACCCATCGATTCACGATGCTTCTCGAATAATGGTCCAGGTAAAGGCTTAGTTAGTGGATCAGCAACATTATCTGTGGAGCCGACTTTGTCAATGTAGACATCTCCTCTTTCCACAATCTCTCGGAGGATGTGATACTTTCTCAATACATGTTTGGACTTCTGATGAGACCTTGGCTCCTTTGCTTGAGCTATAGCTCCCGTGTTGTCACACAATACCGGGACAGGAGCAACTCCATTAGGAATGACGTCCAACTCTTGGACGAAATTCCTTATCCAAACAGCCTCCTTTGCTGTATCTGATGCAGCAATGTATTTGGCCTCAGTGGTTGAATCCGCAGTATTGTCTTGCTTGGAACTCTTCCAAGAGACAGCAACACCATTGAGCATAAATATGAACCCAGAGGTTGACTTCGAGTCATTGATATCGCTTTTGAACCTAGAGTCGGTATAGCCTTCCAATTTCAGTTCTCCACCCCCATAGACCAAGAACAATTTATTGGTCCTTCTCAAATACTTGAGGATGTCTTTCATAGCTTTCCAATGTGGAAGATCAGGGTTCGATTGATATCTACTCACTACACTTAGTGCAAAATCCACGTCAAGACGTGTAGATATCATCCCATACATGATGCTACCAATCGCAGATGCATATGTAATGTGTGTCATCGCCACTATCTCTGCATCAGTCTTGGGAGACATAGACTTGGATAGGGACACGCTATGGCACATTGGTAGATGTCCTCTCTTGGACTCATCCATCGAGAACCGTTTCACGATGGTATCAATGTATGTGTACTGGGTGAGACCAAGCAATCTTCTCGATCTATCTCTATAGATCTGTATTCCCAATACAAAAGATGCTTCACCCAAGTCCTGCATTGAGAACTTACTCGCTAACCATATTTTAGTTGATTGCAACATTCCTACATCATTCCCAATGAGTAGAATGTCATCAACATAAAACACTAGGAATGTCACAGCACTCCCACTGACCTTTTTATACACACAGGGTTCCTTAGGATTTTTAGTAAACCCAAACTCTTTGATTGTACTATCGAATCTAAAGTTCCAACTCCTAGATGCGTGTTTTAGACCATAAATAGATCTCTGAAGTTTGCATACCATATGCTCACTTCCGACAGATGTAAACCCTTCAGGTTGAGACATGTATTTATCTCTTCCTTAATATCCACATTAAGAAAGGCTGTCTTGACATCCATCTGCCATATCTCATAGTCATACCATGCAGCTTTGGCTAGCAATATCCTAATGGACTTGAACATTGCAACTGGAGAAAAGGTTTCCTCAAAGTCAACTCCTTGTCTTTGATTATATCCTTTTGCCACCAATCGCGTCTTGAAGGTCAATACCTTCCCATCCGCCCCAAGTTTCCTCTTGTAAATCCATTTACACCCTATGGGAACAATTCCCTCAGGTGGATCCACGAGATTCCACAATTGGTTTGAATGCATGGAATTCATCTCAGATTCCATTGCTTCAAGCCACTTGGATGAATCGGCATCAGATAACGCTTCCTTGAAGGTCCTTGGATCACATCCATGGTTAGGCTCATCATGGCCCTCTTCAAGAAGCAGACCATAACTCATAGGTGGTCTCGAGTTTCTCTTGGATCTTCTAGGAGCTTGTATCTCCTCTCTTGGCTCTTCGGGTGTGGGTTTTACAATTGTGGGTGTCTCTCGAACCTCTTCGAGTTCTATCATCTCCCCTTTTCTATCCAATAGACATTCCTTTTCCAAAAAGGTCGCATTCCTAGAAACAAACACTTTTGTTTCTTGGGGATGATAGAAATAGTATCCAACAGAATTCCTTGGATATCCCACAAAGTAACAAATAATTGATCGACTATCCAATTTATCTCCCACTACTTGCTTCACATAAGCACAGCACCCACATATTCTAAGATAAGAATATTTTGGAGGCTTACCCATCCATATCTCATATGGTGTTTTGTCAACTGCCTTTGAATGGACATTGTTCAACAACAGTGCCGTTGTCTCAAGCGCATATCCCCAAAAGGATGGCGGCAACTCCGTGAACCCCATCATAGACCGAACCATGTCCATCAAAGTTCGGTTATGACGCTCCAAAACACCATTCAACAGTGGTGTAGCGGGCGGAGTCCACTGCGAGAGAATTCCATTCTCCCTAAGATACTCTTGGAACTCGGCACTCAAGTACTCACCACCTCGATCCGATCGAAGTGTCTTGATGCTTCGTCCCAACTGTTTCTCTACTTCACTTCTGAATTCTTTGAACCTTTCAAAGGCTTCAGACTTGTATTTCATCAAATACACATACCCATATCTCGAAAAGTCATCGGTAAAGGTGATGAAGTAGGCATGTCCATGCTTATTGGTGATGCTAAGCGGACCGCACACATTGGTATGGATCAAATCCAATAACCCTTTGGCTCGCTCCACATGGCCCTTAAAGGGAATTTTGGTCATCTTTCCTTTCAGACAGGATTCAAAAGTCGTGAGAGCATTAATATCAGACATATCAAACATGCCCACTCCCATTAGCTTGTTCATCCTTCTTAAGGAAATATGTCCTAATCGAGCATGCCACAATTGTGCCGAATTTAGAGTATCTTGTTTTCGCTTGTTTGTTGTCGTTATGGCTTGGACTTTGTTTAGTGGAATATCTTTCAATTTTAAGTTATAGAGATCGTTTTCAAGTTCTCCAGTACCAATTAAACATTCATTCTTGTAAATGTTGCAAACACCTTTACTAAATAAACAAGAATATCCATCTTTATCTAGCATAGAAATGAAAACAATGTTTTTCACCAAATCAGGTACAAACAAAACATCTCTTAAAATCAACTTAAAATCATTTTTCAACAATAAGTAAACATCTCCCACGGCCTTGACAGCAACTCTTGCTCCATTACCCATCCTTAAGAAGGTCTCACCTTCTCTAGGTCTCCTACTTCTTCCCATCATCTGTATATCATTACAGAGATGTGAGCTACAGCCGATAACCAATACCCAAGAAGTAGAGTTAATTGAAATGTTTACTTCAATATAGAACATATCGTTTCAAGAACCCTTCTGGGCAAGATATTCCCTGCACTTAAGCCTCCAATGTCCAGGCTTCTTGCAGTGATGACATATGTCAACAGTCTTTTCAGCTTTTACTGGTATGGATGCCACAGCGGGACTCGGAGATTGCCTCTTCAAGGGCACGTTCTTCTTGGAACGTTGGAAAGAACGCTTCTTTCCCTTCCCATGTGGACCAATCTTCGTACCAGATGAAGAATCCACATAAAGAACCGACTTCTCATCATTCATAGAAGCCTGCATATAACACTTGGCTTTCAAGTCATGGTCACACCATTCCTTGTAAGTCTGCAATTCCTCAGGACTGCAGTCAGTCGGAGCCTTAACATAGGGCGACTCAGTAAGTGTATATGCCATCCTTTCCGAATTCAAGACGATTTTCAAATTTCTTAGCCAATTGAGGTAATTAGGCCCGGTTAATACGTGTTTGTCAAGTATTACATATAGCGAATTGCGAATCGAAGACATTGTCAAAAAGTATTGAAAAGTAAACAGATAAATGTTAATGACTATTTTAAAATATTTAGTAAGATATAAAGTATGGACTTTTACTTTATAAATTTTCGCTCCCACTGTTTTGACATTTTCACTACCCTCTAGTGAAAACGGGAAACTTCTTTTCTCAGTAGGTACGCAAGGTCCAATTAGCGAATTATGATCCCGAATAATATCAGCCAATCACAATTCCTAAAAGGTAGTTTCCAATTGCATCTCCATGCAACCCTCTACGTAAACTTTTGTCTCACGTTTGATTAGGACCCAATAATATGACGTCGTTCATCTTTACGTGTCAAGCCTTACCCATCGATGTTGAACCTTAATGGACGGTCGCCATGAGTTCCCTCAATAATATGAGCCGAAATCATGGGAGTTCCACGTAGTTCACATCACCATGTCAATGGATATCACAGCTTTCCGGCGTCCAGGGCCCCCCCAATAATATGAGCCGAGCCCCGAACACGGGTAGCGTTCATCATGCACCCATTGTCGATGGAAAACATGAAAATTATAAACAACTTTATAATTCCATTTTTCGGGCTTGATATTAATTTTGAATCTTATTCAAAATGAGGGTTTTTAATTTTGAAAGATCTCATCATTAATTTTATTTAAAATCTCGCCATGTTTGATCGTATGTTTGTCGGATTCATGCAACTTTGTTATTATCATAATAATAACGCACATACTCATTATTTATAACATATCATGCATATATTATAAAAAATAAACAAAACAAGGATGATCAATCGCCCCAATACTAATGGCCCGTGTGAGCTAAACACGGGCCTAGGTCCAATCCTAGGGAAATGCATGGGATGCAAATGCAACTATTACATTAGCCTCCAATATTTACATGTCTTCGATCTTCATAATTATCAAGGCCACATCTTCCAATCTTGATCATCCACTATACTAATATTTACAAATAAATATCCATGGCAAATAGGGATACATCTCATGGGGTGGGAACGGGCCATAAACAATGCCCACTTTAAATTTGATAATTATTACAATCATTCAACACAAAATATCCTAGCATACACCTAGCAAATTGGGCTTGGGCTTTTGATCATCCTTCATGCATAATATCACATATCATACACCATCAATTAATTATCACAATAATTAATTGATCCAATATTATATATCTTGATCCAATCACCAACCGTCACGATTATAAACTAAATTAACAAAGTATACAAACTCCTTTGTCTACTTTCTAATTAATTTATTTATAACCGAATTTCTTGTAAATCACAATTTACTATAAATAATTAAAGTCCAACTTTAATTATTTATTTCAAGAGATAATATGTACAAGTTTTGTGGATTTAAACTTAAGGGCCCATAAAATCATTTTTCACCAAAAAACATTTTGGACCATTTAAATTCAAAAATTGTATTAGCCATCTAATGGCCCAACAACTTCAAGGCCCATGATACTTTGATATTCCAATACACTTTTGGAAACCCTAGTTGTCATTGTCGTCACTGGAGCTCCGTCGCCGGATTCCGGCCAACTTACAAATTTTTTTTTTATTTAAAAACAAGGGGCTGTTCAGGCTGTCCCTTGCTGCCCGAAACGGGCAGCCCGAGCAATATGCTGCCCAAAAACACCCCAAAAATCGGCCTTCGATTTGTTGTTTTGATTGTCTCATGCGGTTAAAAAATGACCTCAACATAATATCAAGTATATGCTACACAAAATAGTATCCTTAGCTAATGATACCACTTGAAAGGAGATCGATTAAGGTGCCCGAATGCGCAACGGAAGTTTAAAAATTGTTTTTCAAGAGAAAAAATCGAACACCTCAAAAATCCTGTAATTTGTAGCAAATACAAAAAACGAAATGTCATATATAGGGTGTTTTAGAATTTTACCTATCAATCTCTTGAGATTGATGTTTGGCTCCAACTTAGTTGATAAACAACTAAGCTCTTTAAGGATGACAATCTACAAGCCTCCCTTTGAACACTCCTTGTTCAAAAATTAAGCCCACCACCAACTAGGTAGATCCCCTCTTATTTTGCACTAGAAAAATAAAAGGTTTTTTCAAGGAGAAGTATTTTCTTTCCTCAACAATTGAAGAAGAAAAATGAGAGAAAAATGAAGGAAGAAGAAGGATCCAATATTTCGGACAAGTGATGGGGTGGAGAGAAGGGGGAAGACTTTTCTTGGTCCTTGAAAAAGTAATAAAGGTGCATGAGCATGCCATGAAATTTTTAATGATAAAGTATTCCCCAACTCTTCACTTCCCAAGCATGCAATGTAAGTGGGCTTGTAACAATTACAAAGCCCATTGACTTTAGTTTCAAATGCCTCCAATATATTTGAGCCCAATTAAACCTTACTTGATTTTACTCAAGCCCACTAGTTGAATAATTATTTCAATTGGGCTCTACAAGACCCAATGTGATTTAATTAATTCAACACTTGAATTAATTTAATTATTTGGACTCTACTAGGCCCACTAGTGTTTAATTAATTCAACACTTGAATTAATTTAATTTAGTCAATAATAATGTTTATGAAAATCACAATTTTCAAATACATTATTTATTTGGCCAACTTTTAATTTAGGAACACATTCATAAATTAAAAATTACATTTCCCTCATAGAAGTCATACTTCTATTTTTGCTTACGCTTATAAACTCATTTATAAGCCGTTCAACACAATGAACTATTTTACTTCTCAACGGGATCTAGAAAGCTAGTACTTGTGTGGCCCTCAATGGTTCATTGATACAACTAGCCGTGGGTTCACATCTCCATATGATTCGAACTAAACATATCCTTATACGAGCATACCCCAATTGCTCCGTTCTTAATTATCAACTCATTGATAATAAGAACGTCAGAACTCAAGTCTGATAGTACCCAATCAATCATGTTAAACGCCTAGCAGCATCGCTTACATGATTCCCTAGGTATCAAATGATAGATCCTGCAAGAACCATTCAATTATGGTTAGTGTACAATACGGTCCCTTCAACCCATATATACCGACCGATTCGACAACCATTGGAATATCGAGAGTTGTCAATGAATCGATACTATGTGTCATGTCGTAGTTGCATCGATGGTGTAATCTAAGAAACCCCTTTCTTAATTACCACCATACTCTGATCAGAGATTTCAAACTACATACACATGAGATCACATAGGATATCCATACCCAAAGGTAAGCGGATAATCCCCGACTACAATGCATCGACTCCTATATGTTTCGACAAAACACCCAACCTTGCCACCTGATGACCCCATGAGAGTCGGTAAACAAGTCAAAGTGCATTGCTAGCATATAGAGTCTCAATGTTGTCCCGGGTCATAAGGACTAATGGTGTACAACCATAAACTAGGACGTTTCCACTCGATAAGTGAGAACCACTTGGAAAGTCCTTTATAGAGGGTTGTTCAGTGCACTCTACAAGGAGCACCTATCTGCATGTTCGGACATCACAATGTCCCCTACCAATGAAACATGGTACTCACATCGCAGATACTAGTCTCGAACTCGAGCGGCTTATATCCTTCTTAGCGGCGGCTGAATCGACTAGGAACTGTTTAGAATATACAGTATTCCAAATATGAGTTTCATGATACTCATCATATGAGCATCTCATATTCTTTCTACTATTTGTATATTCAAGGACTTTATCTGTGCAACTAGCATGGGTATACAGATAAAGAAGTGCCAAAACAATAATTTCAAATATTATTAAAATAAAGACTGTTTATACATAGAGTTTCATTGTGAACACTCGGCCAACACTTGGCTCGACGTGCACCTACTCTAACAATAGACTGAACCCTTAGAACTCTACTGGACAAGCCCTACAGCCCTAGCACTTGCAACCTTAAACTCGCGCCCCTACAAGCTTTAAGCCACCCAAAGCGCACGCTCCTTCCCTGGCCCTTGTACCAACTTCCCTTGGCCTATCTAGGACCATGAATAGATCCCTTTTTGTCCCCTGGACACGTCCCAACAACAGCCCACAGCCGGTCCATTCAAGAAACCTAAAAACGAAACCCTAGTTCCCATATGATCCCAATTTTCGTTTCTTGTTTTTCTCTTGTTGTACAGCCCTTAGGCAAGCCTCTATGGACCTTTAATCATGCTGAAAAATGTCTCCTTTCGTAACCCTATCATGACAGCCCCTTTGTGCAACATAACCATGGATTTAAAAGAATAAAAATCGAAGTTTTATCATGTACATGCCCCAAACACGAAATAAAAGGATGGTTTCATATTTTTCATGCAAACATGATTAAACACACATAATATGATTTGAATGGTGTAAAAAAAAGGCTTAGAAACGTGCTTTGTGTTTAAAACGCTCGAAATACGAATACCGTAGCGGTGGAATGTCGGTGACGAACGGATGACGATTTCTATTTTTTTCTACCCTTTTTTCTTGTCAAAACCCCACCAAAAAACCACATTGGTATGCGAGGAAGTCGGGTGATCGTTGGAAGGAAGAACGAGAAAGAAAAAAGAAGTACGAAGGAGAAAAAAAAACGAAAATTTCTTGGCTTGCAAAGAAGAATAGGGGGCTGTTCTCTTCCAAATTTCAATTTCCATAACTCTTGTGTGTGTGTGTGTGTTTCGGTGTGCGTGTGCGTGTTTAGGTGTTTAGGGGTGTGTGTGTGTTTAGGTTTATGTTTAAATAAAAAAACAGAAATTTTTTTAATTACTTAATTAATGGGCTTAATTTCTGAGTTATTTCTTCAAAGCGTTGTGGGCTAAACTGGGAACACAATTGTTGTTTTCTACTACGTGTCATCGTCGAACGGATGGACAAACTAAGGTTGTTAATCGGACGTTAGGAACTTTATTGCATTCTATTCTTAAAAAGAATTTAAAGAATTGGGAAGAATTATTGACATTTGTTAAGTTTTCTTATAATCGCAACGTGCATTCTACTACAAATTATTCGTCATTTAAATTGTGTATGGTCTTAACCCTTTGACTCCATTGGATTTGATGTCTTTACTTGTGAGTGAAAGGTTTAACATGGATGGCAAAAAGAAGGCTGAATTTGTTAAGAGTTTGCATGAAAAGGTCAAGGCCAACATAGAGAAGAAAAATGAGCAATATACCAAGCAAGCCAACAAGGGGAAGAAGAAGGTGGTGTTTGAGAAGGGTGATTGGGTGTGGCTGCACTTGCGGAAGGAAAGGTTTCCTGAGAGGAGAAGTTTCAAGCTACTATCTAGGGGAGATGGACCATATCAAGTCTTTGAAAGTATCAATGACAACGCCTACAAAGTTGAGCTGCCAGGTGATTAGAACGTCAGTTCTATTTTTAATGTTAGTGATCTTTCATTGTTTGATGTAGGAAATGAACAAGATTTGAGGACAAATCTTTTTCAAGAAGGAGAGGATGATGCGATCAAGGTTGGTCAGGCTCCAAGGAAAACATGAGCAAGTTTGGGGTTAGAGGAACGTGGTTCAAGTGCTAAATTAGGAAGAGGATGTCAAATCAAAATCCCGGACCAGAAGCTCCTGCGCTAGGGACGTAAAATATTACCGCCCCAGCACGCCTATTGTTGTTCAAGAATGTGAATTCTAGAAACCTCGGCGCTAGGGCGCCAAATATTACCGCCCGAACGCCACATGCGAGAAAATCCCTAGTTGCCTAGTTTAGAGTCCAAATTATTTTGGAACGAGATTTTTGAGTATATTTTCTTATGTAAACATATTTGAAAGAATTTTTTGACACATTTGATATGATTCATGATATAATACATTGTTCTTGAGTTTTTCACTCAAACAATAAAATCTTTTACTTTGTTCAAAAATCAAACTTATAAAAGCATGCTCTTTTATCAGTTTTACCGACTCCATTGAGGGTCATCAGGTGGCGAGGATGGGTGTAGTTTTGAAATATGTAGGAACAATTCACTGTTGTCGAGGATTCACCGTTCGCCTACAGGCGAAGATATCCTATGTGATCGGATGAGTTAATAGTGCAAGGAGTCTCTGGCCAGAGCAAGAAATGTGCTTTAGGGAAAGGTGTTTTCCTAGTTGCACATATCATGCCACTATTAGTATTCAAAGATAAATCGCATTGTTATCAAATTCATATGCAACTCTCAATATACCAATGGTTGAAGATTCAATCGGGATATATGTGTTGAAGGGACCGTACTGTACGCTAACCATATATGAAAGTCACGGTTTTGTAAAGTCACGGCCATCATATTATTGGGGGATCTCATGGCGACAGTCCATTAAGGTTCAACATTGATGGGTCGGGCTCAACACATGAAGAGAAAGGAGATCATATTATTGGACCCTCCTCAAACATGAGGCAAAATTACGTAAGGGTTGCAAGGAGTTGCAATTGGGCTCTACCTTTTGGAAGTTATGATTGGCTGATATTATTTGGGATCATAATTTCGCAATTGGGCCTTGCATACTCACTAAGGAAATTGGATTTCCCGTTTGTCATCAGAAAGTGGTGAAAATGTAAAAATAGTGGGAGGCAATTCGTAAAAACAAAAGTCCATATTTTACGTCTTACAAAATATTTTAAAATATTCGGTAACGTTTATTATGTTTCCACATCAGTATATTTATGATTTCGTCACGTAATTCATTTCTGTTATTAAAACAAGCTGAACAAACACTAATCTTCAGATTGGCAGGGAAAATTGTTCTTAAATTCGGAGAAAATAGCATACACACTAATGTTAGTCTTTCTGAACTGAAAAATCATGCAAGATGGTGGGACCATAGTATGCAAGCAAAAGTGTGATATACTCGCTTCTATATCAAATGAACTACAGAGATAGTTTTAGGAAATGTTGAATGCTGTTGACATTCAAATACACATGCAAAGGTTTTATAGTGCATGAAAATCGAACAATGATGCACACCGCTTTCAAGGAACACATGATTTCACGCATGCAAAATAGGGCTCTCGCTCATAAGCATGGTGTAAGTATTACTGTGTCTATTGAGAAGGTGGTGGGCTTTGAATTCGACAAAGCCTGCTAAGTCAGAACATGTTTGCTTCACTACAAGAAGTTTGGACATAAGAAATTATCTAGGCCAGAAATGTTTTGGCAATGATAAGTGAATGTTTAAGTAACACGATTTCAACAACAAACAAAACAAAACAAGATAGTCTAAATAAAGCACATTTTTGGCACATTAGGCTAGGACACATTTCCCAAAGAAGGATGCACAAGCTAGTGGAAGAGGGCATGTTTTACTCGTCATACATAAATCTCAATGGACATGTGAGTCATGTCTGAAAGTAAAAATACCAAGGCCCATTTCTTAAGGAAAGTAGAACGTGCACATTATCTATTGGATTTGATCCATACATAGCACGAGATTTGGTCATTCCTACTTCATTACTTTTATCGATGACCATTCGAGGTTTGGGTATGTGCATTTAATGAAATACAAGTCTGAAGCATTTGAAAAGTTCAAAGAATTCAGAGTAGAAGTAGAGAAACAGTTAGGAAAGAGTATTAAAATAATACGATCAGATCGAGATCGAGAATACTTGAGTACTGAGTTACAAGACTACCATAAAGAGAATGCGATTCTCTCACAGTGGACTCCGCCTGCCAGACCCCAGCTGAATGGTGTGTCAGAACGTCGTAATCGGACATTGATGGACATGATCCGATATATGATGGGATTCACTGAGTTGCAGCCATCCCTTTGGGGATTTGCGCTTGAAACAGCGACAACGTTGCTGAATCAAGTCCATACAAAAACAGTGAATAAAACTCCATATGAAGTATGGATGGGAAAGCCGCCCAAATATTTTACCTAAGAATAAAGGGATTCCCTGTAAGGTCCAAGAAATTCAAGCTACGCAACCTGACTGCATGCAATCTAGGGTTTTATTTTAAAATATGTGTTTAATGATTTTTATGCATGTAATGCATTATTATTGCATGGTTAAATGTTATTTCATGATTATTTTAAAGTTTCATGCATTAGGGTTTTAAGTTGCATTTCGAGGTTCAGGAAAATATTTTTATTACGAGTAACGGATACCGAGTAACGGATACCGATGTTTTATTACGAGTAACGGATACCGAGGTTCAGGAAAATATTTTTATGGAATAATTATTTTTAATTATTTAATACGAGATGTTTTTTAGTATGATTTTTTAAAATGGACCTTTGATGGGTATTTTTACCCGCCAGGTTATATTTTTAACCGGTAGGCAAATTTTAACGAATCGGGGTACTTTTTGTGGGCTCGGGCAATATTTTCAAAAACGTACTAAAACGAAATATTTTTCTGGGGTATTATTGAGCTTGTTGGGTTTATTTTATTGCCTAATGGGCCCAAAACCCTTTTAACTCTTTTAATTATAATTATTGGCCCATTAGTGCATAATTATATTAACCTAAACCTACATTTTGAAACCCTAAACCTACCATTCAGCAGCAGTCGTCCCCTCCCCATTCAGCAGCCTCATTTTGAAGTTCCTCAGCAGCCACAAGAAATTCCTCCCTAATTTTTCAAAGAAGCTCCTTCCCCGCCTCTTCGGTGCGAGTTCTACACGTATATCTTAAGGTTTTCGAGCGTTATGACGCAAAAGCACGCCATAAACCATATTTTTCTCATCATTCATATCATAATACGTTGGTTTGTGAGTTTATTCATGAGGGTTATTTTGATCTAACATTTGTTATCGTTTTTGCACAGCTTTGACACGAAATATGCTTACATCTTCATGTAACTCACGTTTTTCTTGATCTTTATGTAAGGGATTGCCGATTGGAGATACTAGGGGCTATGTAGGTTGAGAGTGAGAGAGATTAAGGGCTGGAGTTGATGTTGAGTTGGCATGGGAGAGGGCCGATCTGTTTTTTTCTGGGAGAGCATGGGGTTTCCGTGGCTAGATCCGGAGAAAGAGGTGATGCAGTTGTGCATGGATTAATTCCAGCCATAGATATGACCCTATGAGGGTCCATGACAGGGGTGGGATAGGGCCGTGAGCAGCTGGTTGCAAGAGTAAGTCGATCGAAGGGAGGGACGTGTGTAGGTTATATTCGTCTTTGGTTTGTTTCAGTGTAATCGACTCAGTAGCATGCATGGGACAAGAATCCTTGGCTAGGTTGGTCCAGGAGGATCTTGTGATTGGCTAGGAGTGAGTGATTCAAGACTGGTTCGAGTCATTAGGCGGGGCTTAGAATTTGGGTCAAAAGTCGTTTTGAGAAATTTTTCTGCATGGCTGGCACCGCGGCGCTGTCCCTGTGGCGCCGCAACGCTGGCACACAGTGCCTAGGAGCTTAACCAATGCCACACTGCAAAGTGCCTAGGCGCTAGTTCATTGTGTAAGGCGCTCCAGTTTTAGAACTATTGTCTTGATTGGGAATCGTTACGTCGTTATGACCGAGTTTGTTAGGTTGGGTCATACAAGGCTTGACTAGGAATCTTTGAATTGTGATTTAAGCCTGGTTGCCTTCGGGTCGAAACTTTGATGTCCAGGGGTAAAATGGTAATCTAGTGTTTCCAGGAGAAAATGGTCATTTTGCACCCGAGTCAAGATTTTAGTCCTTGTAGCGCCCTGATCACCATTTAGCATGTTTTTAAATGTTTTTGTATCACGAACATGATTTTTGTGAAATTATAAAAATAAGTTGCTTGCTTGGTTTTAAGAAAAATTATGTATATATGCATAATTTTTATAAGTGATGAAAATGATGATATTTTTGAAGGAATTGGTTGTGACTGACATTATAGTCATACGATGAGTTGTATGGCCAGGGCTTAGTGGATGGGTAATACTGTCGTTGATGCCATTGCCTCCGAGTACCATGGTTATATGTAGATAGATCCATCGAATAGAGCTGATACGAAAGTCACAACTAATGAACTTAATTCAATTAAAGTAAATGTATAAATATATGATGATATGATGAGATGCTTTGACACGTTATGCTTTTACGAGATCTTTACGTTTATGCTTTTAAGATCGTTAAATGTATTTTGCTTACATTATTTTTCACTGTAGCATGTTATGTATATGTATTCTTTATAACGTTACAGGTGTGTTGAGTCTTTAGACTTAATAGGTATGAATAACGCAGGTGAGCAGGTTGTTGAGGAGGCTGGAGGTGCCGAATTCTGAGCTGGCAGGGCTAGATGTGCACACACGACCCGAGGACCATGTTTTCCGCACATCACATTTTTATGAGTTTAGAGTGGACATGAACATTTTTATACACTTGTTTTGTCATGTTTATGATTACCAGGATTTTCACTTGTTTATTTTTACATACATTTATGATGACCGGGTTGGCAATTTTTAACTACAGTATTTTATCTGTTATTCGATTAAAATTATTTTTAAAAAGTGTTTTTTTCAGCAGTAGTGCATGCATGATAAAATTGTAAATTTCGAAAATAAGTTTACAAAAATTTTTTTTGTAGCATTTTAAAGTAGTAGATGTTTCAGTTGGTATCAGAGCAAGGGTCTTGTATAGGGTTGTGCCACCGCCAGCTTCTGTAGCTCAGTCTTCAAGCCTCAAGTATGTAAGCTTTTATGGTTTAAATGTTTTAAATAGTTACTGCTAACACCGGCATGAATGCATGATTTACGTTTTACATCGATTTACAGGACAAGTTTAGCTGCTTTCATGATTAAATGTTTTAACAACTAGATTAAATTGCATGATGGGTTACGTTCAGAATTTGGACTGTATTTAGATATCATGCCTCCAAGACGCACCCTCAGTACAGACAGGCTGGATGATATTTCAGGAGGCGGCAGAGGTCCATCTCCACCACCGCCGCCGCCATTGGATGCAGCTGTCCGTGTATTGAATGGTATGGCTAGACTTTTGGAGCAGGCACAGTAGGCTCCTCGACCTCAGACCGACATTTTGAGCAGTTTCTTCGGCTCAACCCGAAGAAGTTCGGGGGTACTATTGACCCTTTCGTAGCGGAGGGTTGGATTCAATCCATGGAGCTGCATTACCAGTACTTGCAGATGAAGGATGGTGACCAGGTCAGGTGCGCCACTTATAAGCTTAAAGATGACACATTCCTTTAGTGGGAAGAGCCGCTCATGGAGTGGAGTTGGCTACCCTTACTTGGGATCAGTTCAAGGAGGTGTTCTATCGCAAGTATTTTCCAGCAGACATCAGGCGCCGCCTGATGAGGGAGTTTATGAGTCTCCGCCAAGGGGACTTGACTGTGGCTGAATTTATTAGGAATTTTGACAGGGGCAGTCATTTTGTGCCCCTTATTGCGAGAGATGCCACCCAGAAGCTAAGGCATTTCATGGACGGTTTTAGACCCACGTCATGCCAGGAAGTTATGTTGATGAGCCAGGCAAGCTATGGTGAGGCCACTGCTTGTGCTTTTCAGGCGGAGCAGGCCCTGAGGGACATAGACTTTGAGATGCAGAGGAAGTGGCATCAGACCCAGTACAGCTCCACCCCGCAGAAAAAGCAGTTTACTGGGCCGTCGAGGCAGCATGGGCAACAGAAGCCCTAGGGAAAGATTAAGAAGCCTGGTCAGCAGAGGCCACCAAAGGTACCAGGGGCTTCGAAGACGGCAGAGGGCAGCCATTCAAGCAGTGCAACCGGTTTCACCTCGGAAAATATTTATGGGGAACCTACAAATGCTTCATGTGCGAGCAGGAGAGTCATAAGGCAGCAGATTGCCCTAGGAACAAGGGCCCCATGACTGGTAGAGCGTATGTGATACACGCAGAGGAGGTCGGGGCGGAGCCAGACTCTACACTGATCACCGGTAAACCTTATGTTTAAGATTTTAATTTATCGCTTGATTACATGGGTTATGTGTTGGTTATGAGAATTAATTTATGGGATTGATAACATACAGTAAATTAGGATGCACGCTCTACCTAATTGGATTTAAGATTAAATGGCGTGAATTGATAATTTAAGAGACCTAATTGTAATACCCGAAAGTATGATGACCTATTTACAAAAAATCAAAATTTGAAGGGGCTCTTTTCGAATTTTCTGAATTTTTTGGACTTAATTCTTTGTTTTTGAGAATTTTACGGTTTTATGGGCTAAATTTGATAATTTTTGGGGCCAAGATGCAAATTTCAAAAAAATGTAGGGCCAAAAGTGTAATTTTCGAAAACTTTAAGGGCCACTTTGTAATTTCAAAAATTTTGAGGATTTAAGATTTGAACTTTTGAGGAATACTTTGGTTAAATTAGTAATTTTTCAAAGATTTGGGATATTTTCTTGTAGAAGATTTCTTAAATTCCAACGAGTACAGATTTGATGGTATTTTTTGTCGTAGGAAGAATATATGTTTCAGGTGTAGTCACGCATGCACTGTTAGATTCCGGAGCTACACATTTTTTTATATCTGAGACATTCGTCCAGCCACTAGGAATCATACCGGTGGCGATGAATGCAGGATTCCGAGTATCGATACCACCCCGGGACCAAATGTTCACTTCTCTGATACTAAGGAAATTATAGCTTCGGTTACAAAAATATGTGGTCCTGGCATACTTTATTACGCTACCGTTTTTGGATTTTCATATTATTTTGGGTATGGACTGGCTTTCCTCGAACGGAGCTTTCATAAACTTCCGACAGAGATCAGTATCTGTACGACTGACCAGTGACTAAGCCACTTATTTTTGAGGCACCCAGACACAGCAGATGCCGCACATCATTTCTCGCATCTGTGCGAGGAAGCTCATGAAGAAAGGCAGCCAGGCGTTTTTTGGCCAGTATTGTATCAGTTTCGGAGCCAGCCAGTCATATGATAGAGGACGTTGATGTGGTCAGAGATTTCCCCATGTTTTCTTGACGATGTTGCAGGTATTCCACAGACAGAGAGGTGGATTTTTCTATCGAACTCATGACAGGTACAGTGCCGATTTCTAAGGCACCCTACCGTCTAGCACCTACAGAGATGAAGGAGCTAAAAGATCAGATACATGATTTGCTAGATAAGGGTTTCATCCTCTCTCATTTTTTTCCAAGGAGTGCGCCGGTTTTGTTTGTCAAGAAGAAGGATGGTAGCATGCGACTCTGCATTGACTACAGAGAGCTGAACATGGTCAAGAACAAATAACTGTTGCCAAGAATTGAGGATTTATTTGATCTGCTTCAGGGAGCATTGGTATTCTCGAAGATAGACCTCCGATCCGGATACCATCAGCTGAAGGTTAGAGATTCTGATGTGCATAAGACGGCGTTTAGGACACGTTATTGGCGTTATGAATTTATGTTGATGCCCTTCGGTTTGACGAACACGCCAGCGATCTTCATGGATCTCATGAATCGCGTCTTTCAGCCATATTTGGATCAGTTTGTCATAGTTTTTATAGATGACATACTGATTTATTGGAGGAGCATATAGGAGCACAATCAGCACCTTAGGATCATACTGCAGACTTTACATGACAGATGGCTATATGCCAAGTTCAGTAAGTGCGATGTAAGGTCCAAAATTAAAACGACGTAATCCAACTGCATGCAAATCTAGGAAAAAAATGAATAATAGCTAATAAAATGATTTTAATGGCTTAAATTGATTATATTTGATATGTTTGTATCGTTTTAAAGTAGTTTGATACTTGAATGCATAAAACTGTATTTTTAAAGGTTATTCGAGATCAAATCGAGGAACAGAGACCGTGGGCTGAAAAATAAAAAATATTTTTATTAAATAATTGTTTTTAATTATTTAAAATAAAATGAATGTTTTATGTTATTTTTGAAAATAAGGAGTTTTGAGGTGATTTTATACGCCGAGATGTAATTTTTAACGGTATTCGATTTTCATCAAAAGTATGAACTTTTTGACAACTCGGCTAATAATTTCATGAACTTTGCTAAAAGAAATATTTTAAATAAGCACTTATGGGCTTAATGGACCTAGTGTACCATACTAATGGGTCTAGGCTTGTACACTTAATAATTATTGATAAAGATAAAAAACTTTATATTAATTAAATGTTTTATAATATAAATTTATCATTTTTGTTTTATTAAATGTTTAAAAATAATATGTTTTATAATAAATTGTATAAAATATAATTTGTTGTGTAATTATAAGTTTTTACTAATTTTACAGGTTCGATAAAACAAGAATAACCTTGGCATTGCAAATGGGATTAAGATGATTCTTGGACCTGTAGAAAGTTGATGTTAATATCTACAATATTGATGGCAAGCATGAGATAAAAATCTTCTCACAAGTGGGATCAAATTAAGCTTTATATAAAGTTACCAAAGAAGTGGTAGTTTTACCATGCTCTAGCATTTTGACCATATCTCTCAAATTACTTGGTCAAATGGTTAAAACAAATACCACAATTCAAACAACTCAATTATCTACATGTTTTGTTTTATGTGGAAAAGAAAATTCGGATGGGAAGATTTTCAAAAGTGATGTGTATTAAAATATAATATCTTGGAACACCAATGAAAACTTATGTGTAAAAAATAATATTTTATTTGCGGTTGTCTCCCCAAATTTGGCTATAAATAGGGATGCATTGTAATGAATTGGGATATCCCTCATTTTATGAACAAACTTTTGAGTTCATAATATTTCTCTCTTTGTTTTTATTTTATTTCTTCATTTAAATATAATTAGCATGTTAATTTCATATTCAAAGTTTTACACTTTGAATAATGAGTTTCTAACTTCCCAAAGTTGAGATGAATAGCTGAAACTCTTGGCATGATAATAAGATTATTAAAAGGTAAGAATCTATGTTTTATATTATTTAATCATTATTTATTGTTTATGTTATATTTATTTTTTAAGCATTATTATACCCTACTTATAAGTGGGAGTTTTGATTTATTGTTGCTATATGTTACACTAAATTCTTGAAACCATTTAAATGTTAGTTTGGTATTACAAACCATTTAAAGTGGATGCCTTGATTTATTATATATGAATATATCATAATATTAATTTCTTAGTACCATTTGAATGTTAGTTTGGTTTTACCAACCATTTAAAGTGGGAACCTTGATTTAGTGATTTCAAATATATATATATAGCACAATAAATACTTGACAACATTTATAAGTTTTGATATATGTATTTATAAGATAATAATAAATAACATAATATAAATATGATTATTTAATATATTGGAACCATTTTATTAAGTGGATTTAATAATGTTTATTAATGTTAACTTTATTAAAATACCAAGAGTGGATCCTTTAATCTTAACTACTTAAATTAAAATTTGAACAATTAAAAATTACCAATTAAAGATTCAAACAATTAAACGAAAAACAAAAACAAAAACCAAAAGACATTGTAGTAGACATGTAATTACCTTAGCTTCCCGGTGGATACGATATTTGGACTCACCGAATTATACTACTGGTGGACAACATGCCCTTGGGAGTGCAACAATCAAAGTCGCATCAAGTTTTTGGCGCCGTTGCCGGGGAAGTATAATTTAATTTCAAGTTTATTTAATTTTGTTTATAGTTTATTTTTCTTTATTTGAATTTTTATTGCTTTTGTGTGTTTTTATTTTTTGCATTTGCGTGAGCATTTGGTCACGTACACTTAGTGGTCGACTCATTCGAAATAACCCTTTATTTTTACAAAATATGACGGAAGAACCCATCCAAGAAAATGAAGAAGAAATTCAATCTCAACATGATCATGATAGACGAAGAACACTTAGAGATCACATGAATCCTACACGTACTAGTGCACCTTCATGTCTAGTTTTTCCCCCTGATGCATCTCATTTCAATTTTAAGCTTGGTATTATCCAACTTTTACCCAACTTTCATGGCTTAGATACTTAAAATCCATACATGCATTTACGAGAGTTTGAAGAAGTGTGCAACACATATAATGATCTAAACTGTAGCATGAACACCATTCGACTTAAGCTTTTTCCTTGTTCTTTAAAAGGTAAAGCTAAAACTTGGCTACAAAATCTTAGATCGGGATCCATTCGAACTTGGGATGAATTGCAACAAAAATTTTTGAAAAAGTTTTTTTCATCTCATATAACAAATTCTTTCAAAAGGCAAATAATCACTTTCACTAAAAAACAAAGAGAAACTTTTTATCCGTGTTGGGATAGATACAAAGAATTGCTTAATCCTTGTCCACATCATGGTTTTGAAATTTGGAGAGTTGTTTCTCAATTTTATGAAGGCTTAACACCTAAAGATAGGCAAATGGTTGAATTTATGTGTAATGGAACATTAGAAAATAAAGATCCAAACGAGGCAATTGAATATCTCGATTCATTAGCTGAAAATGCTTAAAATTGGGACACTATAAGTATAATCGAACCATCAAACAATATTCAATCTCCCACATCTGGTGGAGGTATGTACACCCTCAAAGATGAACATGATCTCCAAGCTAGATTTACCTCTTTGGCAAGAAAATTTGAGGACTTGAATTGAAAAGGAATGGTCAATTAAAATATGTTCAAGAAATTGCGTATCACATCTGTGATACAAGTGATCATTCTACAAAAGATTGTCCCACTTTGCCCTCTTTTAAAGAATGTCTCCATGAACAAGCCAATGTTTTGAACAATTTGAAAGGGCCAAATTTTTAACCATTTTCTCAAAATTACAATCCAGGTTGGCGAAATCATCCAAATTTTAGTTGGAGGAATGATAATGCTGCACAATTTTCACAACCACATTTCCAAAATCAACAAAATTTTCAAAATTATGCACCTTATGTTCCTCCACCTAAAAGGAACTTGGAAGATATATTGAATTATTTCATTGCAAAGCAAGAGTCTATCATCATTCACAAACTGGAACTTCTGGAATTCAACCAATAGATCAGGTAAAATCTTTTATTAACCTTCGCAGTGATAAGGTTGTGGAAAAATCCATTCTTGAACCTTGTGAAGATGATGATAAATCAACTCCAAAGGGTAAGGAAGTGGAACCCATAACTTACGAAGAAGAGGATCTACAGACAATGTCACCACCATTCCCTCATGCATTGAAAAATACAAAAAAATCAAATTTGAATTCTGATATATATGATATTTTTAAACAAGTAAAATTTAATATTCCTTTATTAGATGCAATAAAGCAGGTACCATCATATGCCAAATTTTTGAAAGACTCGTGCACTGTGAAAAGAAAATTCAATGTGGAAAAAAACCATTTTTAGCCGAACAAGTAAGTGCACTCATTTAAAATAATAATACTTTGAAATACAAAGACCCTGGTTGTCCTACTATTTCATGTATTATTGGAGAACGAAAGATTAAAAAAGCCTTGCTTGATCTTGGAGCTAGTGTGAATTTACTTCCATATTTAGTTTATCAAGAACTCAATCTAGGCGAGTTAAAACCTACTTCGGTAACACTTTTACTTGACGATAGATCTGTTAAAGTTCCAAGAGGTATGGTAGAAGACGTGTTGGTCCAAGTAGATAACTTTATATATCCTCTCGATTTCATAGTTTTAGATACACAACCTATCGAAGCTTGTAATGCAATTCCTGTAATTTTGGGTCGCCCATTTTTAGCAACTTCTAATGCTCTTATAAATTGTAGGAATGGAATAATGAAGTTGTCATTTGGTAACATGACCTTTGAGCTTAATGTTTTTAATCTTTGTAAGCAACCACATGACAAAGGAGATGAAAATCATATTGAAACTCTTGTGGAATAAAACATTCAAGAAAGGAGTACTCGTGACCAATTAGATATTTTTTCAATTGAAACTGTTAAAGAAAATATTGAAATTGATCTTGATGATTTTATCAGGTATAACTCGTTACCAGGATCAGAGAAAGAATTTGAGGAAATATATGAGAACAAAGATAGACCACCCATTTTGGAGTTAAAACTCTTGCCAGAAAATTGAAGTATGCATTTCTTGGAGAAAATGAAACATATCCGGTGGTAATTTCTTCCAAACTAGTAAGTGATCAAGAAGGTAAATTAGTTGATATGATTAAAAGACATAAAAATGCAATTGGTTGGACACTAAAAGATCTCAAGGGCATTAATCCACTAATTTGCACTCACAAAATTCATTTAGAAGAAAATGCTAAAACATCTCAACAACCACAAAGGAGATTAAATCCACACATGAAAGATGTTGTGACAACTAAAGTTCTCAAACTACTTGATGTTGGGATTATCTACCATATTTCTGATAGTAAGTGGGTAAGCCAACACAAGTAGTTCCAAAAAAATCTGGCATCACAGTGATAAAAAATGAAAAAAGTGAATTGTTAACAAGTCGAGTCCCATCTATTTGGCGGATGTGTATTGATTATAGAAAATTAAATGACGCCACTAGAAAAGATCATCTTCCATTACCATTTTTGGGTCAAATTTTAGAAAGAATAGCAGGTCATCCCTACTATTGTTTTCTTGATGGATATTCAGGATATTATCAAATTTCATTGCACTCGAAGATCAAGATAAAACTACATTTACATTTCCTTTTGGAACATTTGCATTCATAAAAGGCCATTTGGATTATGCAATGCCCCAGCAACATTTCAAAGATGTATGCTAAGCATTTTTAGCGACATGGTTGAAAATTGTTTGGAGATTTTCATGGATGATTTAATTGTTTTTGGGAATACATTTGATAAGTGTCTTGAAAATTTGGAAAATATTTAAAAATATGCGAGGAAAAGATCTTATTTTAAATTGGGAAAAATGTCATTACATGATTACTTCTGGGATTGTTTTGGGACATGTTGTGTCATCTCATGAAATTGAAGTTGATAAAGCCAAAGTTGATGTCATTGCCAATTTACCCCCTCAAAAAATCATTAAAGAAATTCGCTCATTTTTGGGACATCCTGGATTTTATAGGAGGTTTATAAAGGACTTTAGTTCAATCTCTAAATCCATTTGTAACCTCTTAACAAAAGAAACTGCATTTGAGTGGACTCAAGATTGTCAAATTGCTTTTGATAAAATCATTTGACATTTAACATCAGCTCCTATCATGCAACCTCCTGATTGTTCTTTACCATTTGAAATCATGTGCGACGTGAGTGATTAGAAACGGTAAGCCTTATGTGATATATTATGCAAGTAGAATTTTAAACAATGCTCAAATGAATTACTCCACAACCGGAAAATAATTACTTGCTGTAATATTTGCATTAGATAAATTTCGTTCTTATTTCTATTGTGTTTACTGATCATTCTGCTATTAGATATTTGTTGACCAAACAGGATGCAAAGCCACGACTGATACGATGGGTTTTGTTGCTCCAAGAATTTGAAATTGTGATAAAAAATAAAAAAAAAAGAACCGAGAATGTCGTAGCCGATCATTTATCGAGACTAGTAACAGGATCATCTTGTGCAATAACAACAAATAACGATAATTTTCCTGATGAACATCTATTTTCAGTTACTACTATACCATGGTTTGCTAACATAGTAAATTTTCTTGTGACAGGAAAAATGCAACTGCAATAGAGTTCCCAAGATAAAAGAAAATTTTTGAATGAAGTAAAAAACTTTTATTGGGATGATCCGTATCTGTTCAAGTATTTTCCAGATCAAATTTTTCGACGTTGCATACCCGACAATGAGGTAAGTAGTATAATTAAATTTTTTCATTCAGAAGCATGCGGAGGACATTTTTCTTCAAAGAAAACGGCTGCAAAAATCTTACAATGTGGATTTTATTGGCCCACTTTGTTTAAAGACACCCACTAAATTTGCAAGATTAGTGAAAATTGTCAAAAATTTGGTGCGATTTTAAAAAGAAACATGATGCCTTTGAATCCTATCATTGAAATTGAAATCTTTGACTGTTGGGGAATTGTTTTTATAGGACCTTTTCCACCGTCGTTTGGATACTTGTATATTTTAGTTGCAGTTGATTATGTTTCCAAATGGATAGAGGCAATTTAATGTCGAACCAATGGTCATAAAATCGTCATCAAATTTTTGAAAGAAAATATTTTTAGTAGATTTGGAATTCCTCGAGCCATGATAAGTGATGGGGGAACTCACTTTGTTAATAAACCATTTGCTTCATTAATGAAAAATATGGAATTACTGACAAATTAAATACTCCTTATTATCCTCAAACAAATGAACAAGTTGAATTAGCTAATAGGGAGATAAAACAAATCTTAGAAAAAACTGTTAACCCAAATAGAAAAGATTGGTTTCTGCTACTTAATAATGCACTTTGGGCATATCGAACATCTTTTAAAACATCATTGAATATGTCTTCCTATAGGTTGGTTTACGGAAAGCATTGCCATTTGCCTGTGGAATTAGAACATAAAGCTTATTGGACGATCAAAACTTTTAATTCAAGCATGGATGATTGCAACAAATTGAGCAAATTTCAACTTAATGAACTTGATGAACCCAGAAATGATGCGTATGAGAATTCAAGGATTCATAACGCAAAAATCAAATCATTTCATGATAAAACAAATCTTAGAAAATCTTTTGAGAATGGTAAAAAAAGTTTTGCTTTATAATTCTCGACTTCACATATTCCCAGGAAAATTACGATCAAGATGGACATGCCCATATGTTGTAAAGCATGTGTATCCTTATGGAGCTGTGGACATTGAAAATCCTAAAAATGGTGATGTTTTTAAAGTAAATAGACAAAGGCTTAAACCATTTTTAGAAAATGAAATCTTTTAAGAAGAGTTTATTTGATTTTTTTGTGTATTGTATTTAATTTTGTTTGTTTTTATTTGAGGTTTCCTTAATCTTTTTATTTTCCCTGTTAAATAGTGGATAACGGTACTCCGTGACTCTAATAATCGGTTAAATCAGTTTCCTACAATTGCTGATACAAAAATAAAAAAAATTAATAATTTTTTTTATTTTCAAAATGGATGAAATTCTATCAAAAATTTGTAAATATTTTCGCTCTGTTTCTGAAAATGTTCTAAAAAAATTTATGCATGTAGGTGTGAAAGATTGAGATTGCTAATGCAAAAAAGAATTCCAGAAGATATTCGTCTTGTAATAGAAGCTAAGGTCCGATTAGGAGGAGAAGTTCCACCATCATTGCTCATTCGGTATTTGCCTAGATTAGGAAAAAGCACTTACGCGAAAAAACAAAGGGCCAAAAGGTTAGAGGTTTGTCATAAGTGTGCAAGATGGACAAGTGACAAACGATGAAGATCTTTGGGATGTGTTTCCAATAACAGAGAAGATAAAATTAGTTTCATTAGGAATGAGATGAGTAAGGAGTCTTTAGATAACATCTTATTGACTCTTGAGACGCAATCTAGTGGACACGTGCATATTGAACTTCTCCGTTTATGGAAACAATTCCAAGATGAGCGTCATAGTCTTGGGAATCCAACAAAAAAAGACCATGTTTGCCGATTTATAAGATAATTGAATGGGAAGCATATCCTTGACTCATAGAAGGCGTTGAAGCCGTTTCTGGACGTAAAACCAGAGGAAAATTGTGAGCCACAATCACTCTACTGTTTATATGCATGTGTGTCATTATAGTTTTACTATTTATTTTGCTTCCACTGTGACCCATAGTTTTGTCATGATAACATATTACCCCTATAAAATCTCTCATCTTTCTCTTTATTTTCGCATATCAAAAAGAAAGTAAAAACATGGCTGGATCCTCTGCACAAACAGTGAAAAATATTTGTGTATTTTGTGGATCGAGTCATGGAAAAAATGAATTGTTTGTAGAAGCAGCGAATAATCTTGGAAATATATTGGCCGAGAGAAAAATTCACTTTGTATATGGGGAGGTAATATTGGGTTAATGGGATCTGTTTCCACATTTGCTCATCTTGGAGGTAGTCAAGTTTTGGGTATTATTCCTACAGCTTTAGCTGAAGGAAATATTACAGGAGTTACAATTGGGGAGGAATTAAAAGTTTCTTCTATGTATGAAATAATCACCAAAATGATTGAAAATTCTGATGCTTTTATCGCACTACCAGGTGGTTTTGGTACATTAGAAGAAATTTTTCACATTGTTTCTTGGGCACAACTTAATATCCATAATAAACCTGTGGGCTTGTTGAATATCAATAATTATTATGACAGTTTGTTGGCATTTATTGATAAAGTTGTGGAACATAATTTAATTTCAGAAAATTCGCGAAGGATGCTCATCTCTGCTTCGACTTGTGGGGACTTAGACGCTAATCATGTTCTTAATCATCATTGGGACAATTTAATCAATTATAATAAATAGGGTCTAAATTTTTTACTTTTTAAAATACAATATTAAATGCGGAACGTAATGGAATACATTCTAGCATACATATCAGTATTAAAGTACAAGTCTTGTACTATATACAATCATTCAAACTAAGGTTTAACGACTACAAATCCAGTGTTTAAACCCTCTCTCTAATCAAAGTCCGTAGTCTCCACTCTAATCACGATTTCTCTTCATCTCCTCGACCCTGAATATGTCCCACCTGTTGTCATGCACACATACAAACACAAAAACTGCCGGATGACTCCGGTGAGATAAATATCCCAGTATAAATCAACGAAATATGCAATCATATAATCAATATAAAAGCATAAACAGATATCAGGAATATGTATCAAAATCTGAAAAACATAATCAATATAAGACTGTCAATCAGACTCGTGACTCCATGGCTCAGACTAGACTCAATCCTAGTATAGGGATCCCGGGTTCTAGACGTTGGCATTCCTATATCGAATTCAGTAATAGAAGAAACTCCAATTCTATTCAATCGATATAACCAAACATCCGGTGTCTTGACCTATCCGTCACAGACTGTGGCACTATCGCCAATTCACTATATTGTGACAACGTGCAATATGCCAGTGACGATTCCATCACTATCGGCACTTATGTCACAAGATCACTCGTATAATACTCATCTAATACATGCTTCTATAAATCAATAGAACAAGCATATCAATTCAAATCAATGTAAATAATAAAAATAAGTATGTGATTTAGGGAAACTCAATTATATCATACTCGAGTCGTTCTCCCGGTACCACATTGACTTATACCTTTCTTTCGTAGTCTCGGTCTGACGAATTTGAAGTCTTGAATCCGAAGCTGTCAATATAAATCTGAAATGACATTATCGAGAAGAACAATATCAACATTTCCTTCAATTCAAAACTCAATATGATCAATACACAATTTCAGTACATGTCGACGGCATAACGGTATAAATTCGGTATACCCTCGGCAACTCAATATCAATAACCAATCTTAGCAACTCACAATCTCAACCAATACCATCATAATGCCACAATCTCAAATCTGTATCATTTCATTCAAATATAATCTGAAAAATGATAACAATCGCATAAACAATCTGTTTTTCGATCCGATTTCGTTTCTACGATTACCAGTATTCCCAGATCACATAATAATAATCAAATCACAATTTCTCCAACATCATATATTCGAATCAAGATAAAACTTAATAAACTTACGTTCTTGTGTAGCTCTTGACGAGGGGATCTCAAAACTGTGCTCGGATTAAAAATCGGATGGTCGGATCTTGCACAACCAATTTTCTAAGATACAAGGAAGCTTGAGAATGTTAGCCATGGAGGGTCTCAGTTTCTTGGCTGAAAATTCTGAATTGAATAAGGAATTACACGTCCAAATGCATGGCAAAGACAAGCGTCCCACTCAAATTTCATTATTTGCACTTTAGCCCCTGAACTCTTCACTATTTGCAATTCGGGCCTCGAAACTCATTTTAATTCAATTTCAATCCTATGGAATCATAGAAACCATGGGATATGACTCAACATTCCAAAATTCATAAATTAAATAATCTCGAATTAAAATGATAAAATCTCGGGCCTTACAACTCTCCCCCTCTGAGACATGATTTCGTCCTCGAAATCGCAGGCAGTCAAATCATATCAGATAAGAAGATATAACAGAAGCTAAAATAAAAGACTCACATCAATGAAATAACTCTGGGAATTCCTGTCTCATATCTGATTCAGTCTCCCAGGTAGCTTCCTCAATGTCATGACGAGTCCACTGGACTTTCACAAGAGGAATAATCTTCGTTTTGAGTTGTTTTTCTTTACGATCAATAATCTGGATTGGTTTCTCGATGTAACTCAGAGATTCATCAAGTTCTGCCTCGTCTGGCTGCATAACATGAGAATCATCAGGGAGATACTTCCGCAGCATAGATACATGAAAGACGTCATGTATCCATGATAATGAAGGCGGCAATGCGAGTCGATAGGCACGATCTCCTATCTTCTCGAGAATCTCGTACGGCCCAATAAATCGTGGAGACAACTTTCCTTTCTTGCCAAATCTGACAACTCCTCGGAAAGGGGAAATCTTCAAAAATACTGTCTCCTACCTCAAATACCAACGGTCATCGTCTGATGTTGGCATATTTGGCTTGTCTATCCTGTGCTGCCTTCATTCTTTTCTGTATCAGCTTCACTTTTTCCGTCATATCTCTGATCATATCAGGTCCAATCTCAGGAACCTCAGAGATATCATCCCAATACAGAGGGGATCGACATTTCTTTCCGTACAACGCTTCGAAAGGAGACATCTCAATACTCGTCTGATATTTGTTGTTGTACGAAAACTCACAAAGTGGCAATGCATCTTGTCAGTTAGTGCTAAAATCAAGCACTACAGCTCTCAGCATATCTTCCAATGTCTGAATCATCCGTTCTGACTGTCCGTCAGTCTGTGGAAGATATGCGGTACTCAGATGTAACTTCGTACCTAGAGCCTGCTGCAAACTCTGCCAGAAGTGCAAAGTAAACCGAGGATCACGTTCTGAAACAATCGACTTCGGCACTCCGTGCAATCTGACCACCTCTCTGACATAAATATCGGCCATTTGGTAATGTCTATATGTCATCTTGTATGGAATAAAGCATGCAGATTTGGTCAATCGATCAATCACGACCCAAATCGCATCACAACCTCTGGAGGATCTTGGTAACTGCGTCACAAAATCCATGGAAATGTGATCCCATTTCCATTCAGGAATGGACAAACTCTGTAACAATCCTCCTGTTTTCTTTCTTTCTGCTTTCACATGTTGGCAATTCAGACACTTGGCTACAAATTCAGTAACATCAGATTTCATCTGTTTCCACCAATACTATGTCTTCAAATCATTATACATTTTCCTACCACCAGGATGAATGCTAAAACGACTGCTGTGCGCTTCTGCTAGTATTCGTTGTCTCAAATCTGAAACATTCGGCACAACAATACGATTATTCACATAAAAAACACCATCACGAACCTGATATTCCGATTGATGTCCGGCTCTGACTATAGCAATCGAATTCTGCATATTCTGATCAACTTTCTGTGCCTCTTTGATTCTCAATATCAGTTTTGGTTCAGCTCGAATCGTATATAATCTCAGAGGCTGACAATCTGTTTCAAAAGCTAATCCAGACAAACAGCAATCTTTTATCAAATTCGAAACACCAATCGTCGATAAGGATAAGGAACATACCTTTCGACTCAGTGCATCTGCTGCTGCACTGGATTTCCCCGGATAATACTTCATCTCACAATCAAAGTCTTTCAATAAATCAAGCCATCTTCGTTGTCTCATATTCAGCTCTGACTGTGAAAACAGATACTTTAGGCTATTGTGATCAGAATAGATCTCAAACTTTTCACCGTACAAATAATGTCGCCATATCTTCAAAGCAAAGACAATGGCCGCCAATTCAAGATCATGAATTGGGTAATGAGTCTCATGTGGTTTCAGCTGTCTTGGCATAAGAAATCACATGTCCTCGCTGCATCATAATACAACCCAATCCTCGATGAGATGCATCACAATAAACCACAAAATCACAAGTACCTGATGGGATAGTCAGTATCGGTGCACTGGTCAATCTCTTCTTTAATTCAAGAAAACTGGACTCACAGTCTTCTGACCAAATAAATGGAGCATTCTTATTAGTTAATTGAGTAATAGTGTAGAGGCCTAGAAATCCGTGTTTGAATATTTGCGGAAAAATTAAAAATTTTCTTTTTCAAATAATTAAAATTGCCTCATTCATAAATGAACTGATAAATAAAGTTTGATGTTCAAAATGGCAGCGGAAGAAATTAACATTTTCGAAATAACAGTAAAAGTTTATCCAACGATAATTAAAATATTTGAGCAATCAAATAATAATAAATGCTAAACTGAGGTCCTCGGGTCCTACTACTGCTGACTCGAGCTGGCTCACTGGTCCCCGCCCTCGATCCCGACATCATCAGCACCTACAACAATCAAGTCTAGTGAGTCTAAAGACTCAACATGCATATATCGTAAATAACAAGTAAATAAATACTAAAATTGCATGCAAGTGAAAATATCATGTCATGAGGCATATCGTAAAAATGTCGTGTCATGATTAATTATAATACGTGCATCACTGAACTGGGAAATCATAAATGAAAATGGTTGCTCCTTGGAGCCCTGTCATGAAATAACTTGTAATAATTTTCTGGTGAGATTATGGTCTACGCAAGTGGTCCCTGAACTGAGCTGATCGGTAACTGGCGACCGGACCGGTAATTGGCGACCGGGTTTAATAATGTTTGTCTGATCAGACTAATGCCACAGTATACTGGGTGGTACAACTGAACTGACCGGTAACTAGAGACCGGGACCGGTAACTGGCGATCGGGTGAAGTACTGATAGTAAAGTGACCACAAGCAATATCGCATAAATCTCAAAATGAATATTTTTGCACGTAATATAATTAATTAACATAATTAAATATCCTGTAATAATTTTACTGATTGGATTGGATCGTTCCCAGGCTCGCTGCAACCTAAATATGTCATTAAAAATATGCAATAGCTTTTACTTGACCAACTATGCAATTAAATCCGAAAACTGAGACAATTCCGCCTAACGACTTCGTATTTAATCATGACTCCGTGCCAACCCGAACCAACACCAAACCATCAAGTAGTCATGATTAAAATACGCCTAAAATGATGAAATAATGCTCCTAAAATAGTGAGGGCCGAAATCTAGGTGAATGGAGGTCAAAACATGAAACGCTCTTTCGAGAGTCAATTTGTCACATCGCACCGTAATTTCTCGTACGACCACAAAAATGATCCGAATGACAAACCGCCAAAAACATGACTTTCCTAACATGATGAAGCACTGTCAAGTCCAAGGCCATAGGCTACAAGCCAACCAAGAACTCGAACGAGCCACTGAACTGTCACAGCAAGTTGCTGTCCACAAAATACAGCAGCTGTGCTTTGGTTTCTTGCGTCGTTTTCGAGACTACCGGCCATTGGGGCTTGAACCACCGACCAGAGACTCTTACCAACATCCCAAAGAATGATTTGAACCATGGCTAAGGGCCCTAGGCCAGCCACAATTCGCACCATTCCAGAAATAACCCGAAAGGTTCACCCGAGAACACCTTGCATGCGTGTGGCGTGTTGGGCTTTGTTTGCTGTCTCGTGTCGTTTCAGTGGCCATTTGATTGACCATGGCACAATCTAGACATCTAGGGGTATGGTATGAACCGTGGTTAAGGGCCATAGGCCAACCAAGAACCACACCATTCCACCATTTTCGAAACACCTTAGCTGTAAAAATGAGGAAGCCGAAGGGGGAGGGCTGTTCTTGAGTTTGTTTGTAAAAACCGATTCACCATGGACCAAGCCTCCAAAAGGGCAACTTAGTCACGTCTTAGACATGCTGGGAAAGTGTTCTAACAATGGCTATAGGCCTTGGGGCAGCCATGATCAGTTTCATTTCCTTTATGACAGCAAAACAGAATTTCGAATCCAATTGGGACATGTTTGGGGAGTTGCTGTCATCCCTTGATCTCAGCTAGCATGGGACTCAATCAAATGGACAAATGTGTTCTTAACATGTCCTAGTACATGCCTAGGAGCAGCCTTGGGAGCCTGGAATCAAACCAATACCTGAAACCCACAAAACAAAGCAACCCGTGAAGCTTGTCATAGAAAGCCGAAATCTGCATGATTATTTTTCTGAAAATTCCTTGATGTGTTTCGGTTTTTGCATGGAAATTATGATCATGTAATGTTAAATAATGATAATAGGACTTGATTGAAGAGTCAAGGAAGAACATATGCATGCCTGGTTTCGTTTTGAAAGAAAAACGAAAGAATAAGACGACTCGGCACGGAGGGGTGGAGCGTTCTTGCTACCTTGTTTGCTACTGATTTGTCCTCTTGCTTCTAGCTATGAAACCCACGGTTATTAACACTGAATTTGCTCTCAGATTTCGGTGGAGAGGGGAGGAGAATTATTGGTTAGGGGTGTGAGGAAATGGTTGCAAACATAATGGGAAAATGCAAGACCAAGTCTCCTATTTTGAAATTTGAATTTTGGTTGATATCAAATATTTTTTGGGGTGTTTATTAGGGTGCATATGGCCGAATTCTACATGTCAACACAAGGTTAGGATAGTGATCTAGTATTAATTAATTAAGGTGGATTAATAATTAAAAAGGTTAGCATGCTAAAATAACATAGAATGGGTCAAAGGTGAGTTTGCATATCATTGCTTAATCCACTATGGGGTGGCCGAAAATTAGAAATAAAAATAAAGGGGAAATGTTGTTTATTTAATAAATTTATAACCCTTAAAAACCTTACCTATCCTTTAAATAATTTAGTGAATTAACCCCTTAATTATGGAACTTAAATGAACTTATTTTCTACTCACCTCAAGTTTTTTAAATAATTCTCTAAACCTCCTTTTAACTTAAATTAACTTATTAATTAGCTAATATAAATTCTGGAAATGTTTTCTGAATCTTAAATTCTATCTCAAAATTCCAACTCCAGTCCGGCCTCACTGAATTAACTGAAATGATAAAAATTTAAACTGCTACGGAAAATAATTAAATTTAAATACTCAAGCAATAAAAATCACTTTAATTTAAATATTAGAATTATGCATGGCTTATACGTAGTCTAAGTTACGGGTTCTACAATCCTCCCCCCCTTAAAAGAAATTTTGTCCTCGAAATTAAGACTCACCGAATAACTCGGGGTACCGACTCCTCATCTCTGGCTCAGACTCCCACATAGCTTCCTCCTCTGAATGGTTAAGCCATTTAACTTTCACTCGCTTAACCAGCTTGTTCCGAAGCTTCTTCTCCTGCCTGTCTAAGATCTGCACTGGTCTCTCCTCATAAGACAAGTTCGTAGTGAGCTGCAACGGCTCAAAATTCATCACATGCGAAGGATTTGCCATATACTTCCTCAGCATAGAGACGTGGAACACATTGTGTACTCCGGCCAGATTCGACGGAAGAGCAACACGATAAGCTAACGTCCCAACTCTGTCGAGGATCTCAAATGGTCCAATGAATCTCGGACTGAGCTTCCCTTTCTTCCCAAATCTCATGACACCCTTCATAGGTGCCACCTTCACAAAGACATGGTCGCCGACAGCAAACTCTAGGTCTCTCCTCCTCTGATTTGCGTAACTCTTCTGTCGACTCTGAGCAGTCCTCATCCGATCATGGATCTTGACTACTACATCGGCAGCCTGCTGATCTCTGGACCCAACTCTACCCTCTCTCCTACTTCGTCCCAATGAACAGGAGATCTACACTTACGGCCATATAGTGCTTCATACGGAGCCATACCAATAGAAGACTGGAAGCTGTTGTTGTAGGTGAACTCTACTAATGGCAAGTTCGACTCCCAACTCCCAGAGAAATCCATCACACAAGCATGGAGAAGATCCTCCAAGATCTGAATAACTCGCTCTGACTGCCCATCTGTCTGCGGATGGAAAGCTGTGCTAAACAGCAACTTCGTGCCCATAGTCGAATGCAAACTCTTCCAGTATGAGGAAGTGAATCCGGGATCTCTGTCAGATACGATAGAAACTGGAATACCATGGAGTCGGACTATCTCTCGGATATACAACTCTGCATACTGAACCATGGTGAAAGTCGTCTTAATAGGCAAGAAGTGCGCTGATTTGGTAAGACGATATACAATCACCCAAATAGCATTCGATCCTCTGACTGGTTTCGGCAAACCGGTCACAAAGTCCATGGTAACATTCTCCCAATTTCACTCGGGAATAGGAAGAGGCTTGAGCAAATCTGCTGGTCTCTGATGCTCTGCCTTCACTAACTGACAAGTCAGACACTTGGATACAAACCGTCTGATGTCCTTCTTCATACCAGGCCACAAATACAATAGCTGCAGATCTTTGTACATCTTCGTACTCCCTAGATGAATAGAGTACGGCGACATATGGCTTCTGATAAGATATCTGTGCGGATAGAATCACTGCTAGGGACCCATATCCTGTCTCGGTATCTCACAATACCATCGCTGACTGAATACAAGACACTGCCCTTGGCCTCATCTCTCTGCTTCCACTTTGTTAACTGCTTATCTGTTGACTGTCCACTACGAATACGGTCTAGAAGAGAGGACTGAATAGTCAAGGTAGATAGACGAGGAACTCTACCTCGAGGATAAATCTCTAGACCAAACCTCTGCATCTCAGTCTGAAGAGGTCTCTGAATCGTCAAATGAGCCATCACTGCGACTTTTCTACTCAATGCATCCGCAACTACATTAGCTTTACCTGGGTGGTAGCTAATGTCACAGTCATAATCTTTCACAAGCTCCAATTCAGCTCCTTCTGCGTAAAGAAATACTTGAGGCTTTTGTGGTCGGTAAAGATCTGGCACTTGTTTCCATACAAATAATGCCTCCAAATCTTCAAAGCAAATACAACGGCTGCTAACTCTAGATCATGGGTAGGGTAATTTTTCTCATGAGTTTTCAGCTGTCGAGAAGCATATGCTATCACCTTCCCATGCTGCATCAATACTGCACCCAAACCGAGCTTCGAAGCATCGGTATACAGAACAAACTCACCGGGTCCTGACAGCATGGCCAAAACTGGTGCTGAGATAAGAGCTTGCTTCAAAGTATCGAAGCGCTTCTGACACTCCTCGCTCCAAACAAATTTCACATTCTTCTTTGTCAGTGCTGTGAGTGGAACTGCAATCGAGGAGAATCCCTTAATGAACTCCCGATAATATCCTGCTAAGCCAAGAAAACTGCGGATCTCTGATGTATTATGCGGCACAACCCAATCTCTGACTGCTGCAACTTTCGCTGGGTCTACCTCAATGCCACTGCTGGAAACAATGTGGCCTAAGAACGCCACCTTCTCTAACCAGAATTCGCATTTACTGAACTTTGCGAATATTTTGTGCTTCTGCAATGTCTGCAACACTGTGGTCAGATGCCTGCTGTGATCCTCATGATTCTTGGAGTAGACTAAAATGTTGTCTATGAATACTATCACAAAATGATCAAGATACGGCTGAAATACGCGATTCATGAGATCCATGAAGATCGTTGGCGCATTCGTCAGACCGAACAGCATCACAAGGAACTCATAGTGGCCATAACGAGTCCTGAAAGCTGTCTTCGAAACATCGACGTCTCTCACTCAACTGGTGATAACCTGAACGCAGATCAATCTTAGAGAAAATCGAAGCTCCCTGCAACTGGTCAAACAGATCCTCAATCCTCGGAAGTGGGTATTTATTCTTCACTGTAACCCTGTTCAACTCCCGATAGTCAATACAAAGCCTCATCGTGCCATCTTTCTTCTTAACAAACGCCCGAGGTGAGAAACTAGGGCGAATGAACTCCTTGTCAAGAAGTTCCTGAATCTGCTTCTTAAGCTCTGCCATCTCTGTCCGTGCAAGTCGGTACGGTGCTTTTGAGATCGGAGCCGTACCTGGCATAAGCTCGATAGAAAACTCCACCTCTCTCTCAGGTGGCATACCAGAGACGTCCTTAGGAAAAACGTCTAAAAAGTCTAACAATCGGAACATCTAAAGCTGCTGACTGGGTGTCTCGGGGATAGATATAAAAGTTGCTAAAAATGCCCGACACCCTCTATGCATGAGCTTCCAAGCCTGGACATAAGGAATAATGCGCGGTAAAGGAAAGTACGTGTCCGGCTCAAATAAGAACTGTGTCATTCGATGCGGTCGGACTAGAATAGATCTCCGCTGAAAGTCGATCAAAACTCTGTTCCGCAATAGCCAGTCCATCCCCAGAATAATGTCAAACTCTGACATCGGCAATAAGATAAGATCCGCATAAACAAGATTTCCATGCAGCTCAAGGTCTATGTCTCGGATCACATTGGTGGCTGTTATCTCCTCTCCAGAAGGCAATGATACTGAATAGGCTACATCTAGCCCTATGGTCTTAACTTTGAGAAAGTTCGCAAAGACCTCTGAAATAAATGAGTGGGTAGCCCCTGAATCTATCAGGGCTTTGGTAGCTGAGCCAGTTATGAAAATTCTCCCTGAAAGTTCGAAACACTAAGCTGAACCCAAATAATCACAAGAGCTAAGCTTATAGACATGCAAAGGTCACAGTTGTCCTAACTAAATCCCAAAAATAATACTGAGTAGAGCATGCAATCCTATCGCAATTCTAAGTTCAAAATCTTAATCCCGATTCCCAAAACATTGGAATGCAAATGTAAACTTAAAGCTGTAAGGTACCTGTCATCAACATGGTATCGGGGTTCATCTCTGCTGCATGGAGAGCAAAAACTCTGCCTTGGGTAGGCAGGTTCTTCCGCGGGCACTGCTGCAGCACGTGGTCCGTGCTGCCACACTTATAAAATTTCCCTGAGCCATACATGCATGCTCAATGATGACGGCGTGAGCACTTGGGACAGACTGGGTACTCAAAGGTCCTCAGGACGGCACGTCCCTGCTGCTGCTGCTGAGGTCCTCCTCTGTTTCTGGGCGGGCCATGATGCGACCTCTTATGCTGATGCTGATGCTGATTCTGATGCTGCTGAAGAGGAGGGCGGTGTGGTACCTGGATTGGGCTCTTGCCCTGGCGGTCTCTCTCGATATCACGCTGATCTTGCTCTGCGGCTAGAGCTTTGGAGACAGGGACCTCATAAGAAGTAGGGTCAGATACCCTAACATCACGGCGCAAGATCGGCCGTAGACCCACCAAGAAATGCATCAACTTGGCTTTAGCATCATTCGCGATCAGGGGCACAAAATGACAACCCCTCTCAAACTTACGGATGAACTCCGTAACAGTCAGATCTTCTTGTCTCAAGCTCATGAACTTAGTGGTCAACCTGGTGCGCACCTCCTCAGTAAAATATTTGGAGTAGAATACCTCCGTGAAGCGCACCCAAGACAGTGTAGCCAAGTTAAGGGCTACTGAAGCTCCTTCCCACCATAAGCAGGCATCTCCTTCGAATAAGTAGGTGGCACATCGGACTCTATCTGCGTCTCCAAGCTCCATAAACTCGAAAATAACCTCGAGGGACTTGATCCAGCCCTCGGCAATCATGGGATCAGACGTCCCTGAAAACTCCTTTGGACGCATCTTCATGAATCTCTCGTAGACAGCCTCGGGCCCTGTCGGCCTGGTCGCCAAAGCATGGTTCCCCGCAAATTGTGCGAAGAACTGAGTTATCCCAGCTAGCATCTGGGCATTCATGTTAGGTGGAGGGGGTGGTAAGTCTCTCTCTTGCCTCTGCTCCTGCCTGTCCTCACAGCGAGGCTCATCCTCTCTAGTGCGCTCAAGGATGCGTCTAGGGGGCATACTGTTCCATACATAACTCATACGTAACTAACATGCATAATTCCATAATTTACTCAAATTTAAATACCGAACAATAAAATAAATCTGGACGTAAAATAATTCATGAAAACATGCTGTCCAATAATTCATGCTTTGAATAAAATGCGTAAATGTAAAACTTACAGACCGAAGACGTGACTTCATGAGCTTCTCGTGGTCGGTAGTAGTACAGCCCTTTACAGAACCAGGCTCTGATACCACCAGTAGAGGCCTAGAAATCCGTGTTTGAATATTTGCGGAAAAATTAAATTTTTTTTTAAATAATTAAAATTGCCTCATTCATAAATGAACTGATAAATAAAGTTTGATGTTCAAAATGGCAGCGAAAGAAATTAACATTTTCGAAATAACAGTAAAAGTTTATCCAACGATAATTAAAATGTTTGAGCAATCAAATAATAATAAATGCTGAACTGAGGTCCTCGGGTCCTACTACTGCTGACTCGAGCTGGCTCACCGGTCCCCGCCCTCGATCCCGACATCATTAGCACCTACAACAATCAAGTCTAGTGAGTCTAAAGACTCAACATGCATATATCGTAAATAACAAGTAAATAAATACTAAAATTGCATGCAAGTGAAAATATCATGTCATGAGGCATATCGTAAAAATGTCGTGTCATGATTAATTATAATACGTGCATCACTGAACTGGGAAATCATAAATGAAAATGGTTGCTCCTTGGAGCCCTGTCATGAAATAACTTGTAATAATTTTCTGGTGAGATTATGGTCTACGCAAGTGGTCCCTCAACTGAACTGAACTGAACTGAGCTGACCGGTAAGTGGCGACCGGACCTGTAACTGGCGACCGGGTTTAATAATATTTATCTGATCAGACTAATGCCACAGTATACTGGGTGGTACAACTGAACTGACCGGTAACTGGCGATCGGGACCGGTAACTGGCGATCGGGTGAAGTACTAATAGTAAAGTGACCACAAGCAATATCGCATAAATCTTAAAATGAATATTTTTGCACGTAATATAATTAATTAACATAATTAAATATCCTGTAATAATTTTACTGATTGGATTGGATCGTTCCCAGGCTCGCTGCAACGTAAATATGTCATTATAAATATGCAATAGCTTTTACTTGACCAACTATGCAATTAAATCCGAAAACTGAGACAATTCCGCCTAACGACTTCGTATTTAATCATGACTCCGTGCCAACCCGAACCAACACCAAACCATCAAGTAGTCATGATTAAAATACGCCTAAAATGATGAAATAATGCTCCTAAAATAGTGAGGGCCGAAATCTAGGTGAATGGAGGCCAAAACATGAAACGCTCTTTCGAGAGTCAATTTGTCACATCGCACCGTAATTTCTCGTACGACCACAAAAATGATCCGAATGACAAACCGCCAAAAACATGACTTTCCTAACATGATGAGGCACTATCAAGTCCAAGGCCATAGGCTACAAGCCAACCAAGAACTCGAACGAGCCACTGAACTGTCACAGCAAGTTGCTGTCCACAAAATACAGCAGCTGTGCTTTGGTTTCTTGCGTCGTTTTCGAGACTACCGGCCATTGGGGCTTGAACCACCGACCAGAGACTCTTACCAACATCCCAAAGAATGATTTGAACCATGGCTAAGGGCCCTAGGCCAGCCACAATTCGCACCATTCCAGAAATAACCCGAAAGGTTCACCCGAGAACACCTTGCATGCGTGTGGAGTGTTGGGCTTTGTTTGCTGTCTCGTGTCGTTCCAATGGCCATTTGATTGACCATGGCACGATCTAGACATCTAGGGATATGGTATGAACCATGGCTAAGGGCCATAGGCCAACCAAGATCCACACCATTCCACCATTTTCGAAACACCTTAGCTGTAAAAATGAGGAAGCCGAAGGGGGAGGGCTGTTCTTGAGTTTGTTTGTAAAAACCGATTCACCATGGACCAAGCCTCAAAAAGGGCGACTTAGTCACATCTTAGACATGCTGAGGAAGTGTTCTAACCATGACTATAGGCCTTGGGGCAGCCATGATCAGTTTCATTTCCTTTATGACAGCAAAACAGAATTTCGAATGCAATTGGGACATGTTCGGGGAGTTGCTGTCATCCCTTGAACTCGGCTAGCATGGGACTCAAACCAATGGACAAATGTGTTATTAACATGTCCTAGTACATGCATAGGAGCAGCCTTGGGAGCCTAAAGTTCCAGAATGGAAGTGGGACCATATCACCATGGACTTTGTCACGAAATTGCCGAGGTCGTCGAGGGGTTGCGATGCAATTTGGGTTATCGTTGATAGATTAACCAAGTCTTTGTGTTTCATTCCTTATCAGATGACATATAGGAATGATCAGATGGCCAGATTGTACATTAGAGAAGTTTTGAGATTGCATGGTGTGCCTAATTCCATTGTATCAAATCATGATCCCATATTTTCTTCTCATTTTTGGCAGAGTTTACAAAGAGGCCCTTGGTACTCGTTTGCATTTGCGTACACCATATCATCCTCAGACACACGGACAGTCAGAACGTACTATTTAGACATTAGAGGATATGTTGAGAGCTGTAGTGATGGATTTTGGTATTGTTTGGCAGGATTCGTTACCACTTGTCGAGTTTTCTTATAACAACAGTTATCAAGTGAGCATTGGAATGTCACCATTTGAAGCACTATATGGTAGGAAGTGTCGATCTCCTTTGTATTGGGACGATTTATCTGAAGCACCAATTGTAGGACCTGGTATGATAAGAGATATGACAGAGAAGGTGAAATTGATTCAGAGTCGTATGCGAGCTGCTCAGAATAGGCAGGCTAAGTATGCGAACATCAGGAGACGACCGTGGATTTTTGAGAAAGGTGACAGAGTTTTTCTGAAAATATTTCCTTTACGTGGTACAGTTAGAAAGGAAAATTATCACCGAGATTTGTAGGTCCGTATGAGATTTTTGAACGTGTTGGTGATTTGGCTTATAAATTAGCTCTTCCGCCTGCATTATCAGGTGTTCATAATGTTTTTCATGTTTCTATGTTGAGGAAATATAATCCAGATCCTTCTCATGTACTTCCACCCGATGAGGTTGAGTTAGATCAGAATTTGAGCTACATTGAGAGATCGATTCAAATTCTAGACAGAAAAGATAAGCAACTCAGAAATAAATTGATACCGTTGATTAAAGTACAGTGGAACAGACATATTGTCGAGGAGGCATCTTGGGAATTAGAAGATAAAATGAGACATAAATATCCAGAGTTATTCAAATGAAGTACGCTTCTATTCTCGGTTTTATTTTCAGTATTGATCATTACATGTTTGACTTGAAATTTATTATTGATTTCGAGAACGAAATTTATATTTAGAGGGGAGGAATTTTAATGCCTGAATTTTGAAAAAAATAAAATTGTGGCAGTAGTTGTGATGGTTTATGGATTTACGTTATGGTATGAATGGTAATGAATGTTATAGAATGGAATAGATAATGGATGGGTAGAATCAAAGGTTAAATTTGAGCTAAATAGGTAATGGAAGTGCAGAAACGGTATGAAAAATATGGCAGTAGTTGTGGTTTTTAGCATAATGTTTTGTATATTGATCCAAATGATGTGAGGCTACTTTCATTTGAAAGATAAGACATAAGGCTATAACTTTCATGTCTTGAGTTTTGATCAAATCATTAGGGAAGACGAGACAAAAGTGGCCCGAAGTGTATCGTAAGTATCGTCGTTCCTGCACTGACACATGTTGGGAGATTGAGCATAACGTTTTACTCAGACCTCCAAATGACATGAGGACAATTGGAGATGCAAGACAAGACATAGGGCTACAACTTTCATGTTGACCACTTTTGCAAATTCGGATGTTAAAAATGCATTTTTGGCAGAATTCCGTGCGCCATCGCGCAGGATCCGGCGCCCTAGTGCGCCCGGTGCTGAAATTTTTGGTGTTGGGCAGTATGTGGCGCACGGCTGCGCCAAATCACGTGCCACCGCGCCCAGCAACATACTCAAAAACGTGTTTTGAGGTTAGGATGGTATATATTAGATTGGGGAATGATTTTTGTATCATTTCTTCTCATCCTCATTTCTCTCCATCGGTTTAGAGCTAGGGTTCCTCATTTCTCCTTCAATCCAATTTCTTCCAAGACATTAATCTTTGATTGAAGCCTTAATAATTCCTTGGAGATTAGAAGTTCTTCTCCTCAAGAGTTTAGAAGCAAGGTAAGAAAGCTTATTTCCTTGGGTTAGCGATTGAAGGGAAAACAATGGGTTGTTTGGTTTGAGTGTTGAAGTTAAGTTGTTAATATAATGATTGATGGTATTATTATTGTTATTGTGTTGTAGGATTAGTTTCAAGGTGTTAAGATTATCAAATCTTCAAGTGGTTGTAAGTAGATTCTTCCTTTGAATGCATCTCATGAGCTATGTATATGATAAATGAAGATTCAATTGATTTTAGCTCCTTTAAATCATTGATTATGTATATTTTATGTATTGATATTTTGAAAAGAAATTGAATTGAAGACAAGGGCAAAGTAAAGGAGCTAACTCTTTAGCACGCACGCCACGTGTTTGATGATTCAATGAATGTTTTTATGGCATATTACGGTAAGAAATGATACGGATTCATTCTTTACACAATTGTTGGGATTTAAATTTTCTTGAATATCTAATTTGCGGATCTTGATTTGAAGTAGTATGAATTAATTATGAATTTTGAACAGAAACTACTCTGTTTTGATAGATGATCAAAGTTCTTGAGTTATAGTAGAATTCAGAGGTTCAAAACTTCTCAACCATATATTTTGATCTCTTGTTGATAATATTTGAAAGGTATGTTACGGTCGGTAACATACGAGGTAAAAGTATCATTTTTATTTTAAATTAAAAATTCGATGGCTTGATGAATTACTTGTGATTTGTTGATGATTGATCTTTTGAGATGAGCTTATTATGATATTGACTTGATGAGATTGAAATGCATCATTGCATTGCATATTAAGCCACTTTTCTATTCAGATTTGATATGGCGGAGGTCGTCTTGACTTATTGATTTGTTCGACGTATGGGGCTTTATTTGAGTTGGCATATTGTATGCGGAGGTCGCTGCTATGGCCTGAATACTCTCTATAGGCGCACCATAGTCCTGGGAATTGTAGAACACAGCACCCCACCCCGAGCGGATGAGTCGGTGGATGTTGCTGTGGGATTCTCTTTCCTTGGGTATCCTATGACCAGATGATTCACTTGATCTTGATATTTATTGAAAGCCCACAGCTTCTGATCATACATTGCATTATATTGCATCTTTATGAATTTATATGAACTATATGAAAATTTAATTCTCATATGTTATTGATTGTATCATGTTGAGTTTATACTCACCGGCACATCGGCTACCTCTTGTTTTCATGTGCTTGACGGTAGGTGAGGCGAGGCTTGGGATGCCAGAGTCCAGCTCTAGGCGAGGAGATACGAGTTAGAGTGGGATTCTCAGGTCTTAGGAGCTATTTGATGAAGTTTGGATTACTTTGGCTCACAAGTTTATTTTGGCATGTTGAAAATTATATTTCAAACATTTGAGACCTTTAAATTATTTTGACGATGTTTATGTCAGTTTGTGAACAACAAATTATATATTTTACTAAATCGTTTGATTTGTTACATTTTTAATTATTAGTATTAATGTCGGACCCGGGGCCCCACATTTATGCACTGTTCATGAAATGTTATGTTACGTAAAAGTATTTCAACTGTTGCAAGTGATTGTATACGTATTACTTTTTATAAAGATTATGGTTTGCTGAGTCTTTAGACTCACTAGGTGTAAGGTCCAAAATTAAGACGACATAATCCAACTGCATGCAAATCTAGGAAATATGAAAAAAAATGAGTAATTAACTGATTTTAATTGCTATTTGATTATGTGACATGTATGCTTATATGTTAAATCAGATTTTTATTGTAATCATGCATAAAATGGTATTTTTAAGGAATGTTCAAGTCACGATCGAGGAACGGGGACCGAGGGCTGTAAATGTAAAATGTTTTTATTAAATAATTATTTTTAATTATTTAAAACATGGTTGATGCTTTTTTTTATTTTTTGAAAATAAGAGGTTTTTAGGTGAATTTATACGCCGGGAAGTAATTTTTATCGGTATCGATTTTTCAACAAAAATACGAGCTTTTTTGGTAACTCGGCTAATAAATTCACATATTTAATTAAAAAAAAAACTTGTTGATATTTTATTAAATACTAATTAAAATTAATGGGCTTAATTTAGAGGCTTTATAGGCCTAAAAGCCTTGAGGGTGATTAATTAATATTTAAAGTGTTATTTTAGTCAAAACCCTACACTTTGTGCAAAAGAAAAATCGGCCACTCACTTTCAAAATCTGAAAACACTCTCTCAATCACTCTCCACACACAAGGCACTTCACACAAAATTTTGAAGAGCAAGTCGAATGGTTCAAGGGACTTCAAGCCAAGGTTTCGATCTGTTCTTCGTCGTCAACGTTATTTCGTGCGTATAAAACGCAAAGGCACGCCATATGTGAGGGCCCGTATTTCTTATTAATAATTTTTCAGATTTATTAAAAATTTTCCCTTTAAAATAAATAAACTTGCAACGTATAAAAACTTTCGTAAAATAACCCAACGGTTTAACATAAACATAGCAGAGAAAACTGAATAATGTTTTAAACAATAACTTAAAATATATAAAAGTTATAACAAGAGTTTGAACATAAAATTGAATAAAAACGTGAGGTCCTCGGGTCCGTACTACCGCTGATCCAAGCTAAATCACTGGTCCCCGCCCTCAGCCTCTACATCGTCAGTACCTACATCAATCAAGTCTAGTGAGTCTAAAGACCCAGCATGCATATATCGTGAATAACAAGTAAACATATCATAAAATCGCATGCAACTTAAAAATATCGTATCGTAAAGCGTAACGTGAAAATCGTATCGTGAGTAATTATAAATACGTGCATATCTGAAAATCATACGTAAAAGCTTTGCTCGATAGAGCTCTTTCATAACATATCATATCGTAATTTTTGGTAGAGATAATGTTTCTACGCAAGTGGCCCATAACATAACATGCACGTCTGATCATACTAAACAACAGTATACTGGGCGGTAGTGATCATCACAGCCCTTGGACTGGATATCCGTACCTATACATAATCGTAAACTAGTCGTAAGTCAGCGGGTGAAGCAATCCCATAAGCGTAAGGTGGCCACAAGACATATCGCATATATCTCAAAAATAAACAATTTATATTTTTTTGCACGTAATGTAATTATTGTCATGTTTTAATTTACCAATTGAGTTGGATTGTTCCCAGGCTCGCTGCGACCTAATTCTCAACTTGACCAACATCTCATAATCGAACTAAAAACGAGACAATTACGCCCAACAAAATTAGTATCTAACCATGACTCCGTACCAACCCGAACCAACATCGAACCATCGTTTAGTCATGATTAAAATACACCTTAAATACTGGAAAATATATACCAAGGGCTGTAATACAAGAAAATTGTGCATGGAGGCCAAAATCATGAAACGCTCTTTCGAGAGTCACTTTGGCACATTGCACCGCAAATTCTCGTACGACCTCTAATCTTAACCAAATAACAAACGGCCAAAAACCTGACCTTCCTAACTTAATAAGGTACTGTTCAGTCCAATGCCATAGGCTAAAAGCCAACCAAGAACTCGTATGTGACCTCTGAACCGCAGCAAAGCTGCTGTAAAATTCCAGCGGCAGCAGCTGTGCTTGCTTCGCTTTGATTATAAGGCTAATGGTCATTGGGGCTTGAACCACCGACAAAAACCTCTTACCAACATCCTAAGGTGTGGCTTGAACCATGTCTAAGGGCTAGAAGCGAAACAATAACTCAAACAAGCCTCCTGAACCGAAGCTCAAGTTACTGTCAAAAAAATGCAGCCATTGAGGCTTGAACCACCAACCAGAGCCTCTTACCAACATCCTAAGGAGTGGCTTGAACCGTGGCTAAGGGCAATAGGCCAACCACAAACCACCCAAACACCTAGGACAACACAAAGCTCAAACCGAGAACAGAAAGAAAAATTTTGTACCATGCGATTGTTTGGATCTCTTGCTGTCATGTATCGTTCCAGTGGTCATATGATCAACCATGCCTCGATCTAGACATGATGAAGTGTTGTATGAACCAAGGTTAAGGGCTAAAAGCAAACCAAGATCCATCCAAAACTTCAAGAGCCGAAACTTACTCACAAAAAATCAGAAATAGAACCCGAGGGACACTTGTGTTGTTTTGCTTTAAAAACCGATGGGGCCATGAACCAAGCCATGAAAGGTCATCGTGGTCATGTCCTAGACATGCTAAAGAAGGTTCCTAACCGTGGTTACAGGCCCAAAAGCCAACCAAGATTCGAACCTCCTTGAACAACCAAAAAACCAGAATTTCGAGACTCAACTTGCAACTATGGAGGAGTTGCTGTCAAATCTTGAATCCAGCGAGTTGGGGGCTTAAACTAATGGACCAACATGATCCTAACTCACCCTAGTACATGCCTAGATGCAGCCTTGGGTGCCTTGAATCGAACCAACCCCCTGAAATCACAAAACAATACCAAACGTGAAGCATGAAGGTAGCCGAGAAAATCAGTGCAGAATTTTGTGAAATGTTGCTGTCATAATTTCGGTTTTTACCTTTAAATCATGTACATGTGATGTTTAAAAATCAGTATATTACTTGATTGAAGAGCAAAGAAACCATATATACATGCCTTAAGTTGTTTTTACAATAAACAACACAATATGTCGGATCGGGAGACACGGCAACGGAAATGAAGACACCTTGCTATTGTTGCTGTCTTGGGTGAGAATGGGAGCTTCTAAATCTCTAATATTTCGTGCTAGGGAGAATGAAGAAGGTGGTGAAGGCTTGTGGTCAAATAAGGTGGTGCATGGGTGATTTATTGATGTCAAGTTGGGGGGACATGCATGTTGAATGGTTGTCATTTGTTTTCTTGTTGTTGGGGGAGTTAAATGGTGTCAAGTTGGGATTGTGTGGAGTAGAATATGACCGAGAGTAGGCTGCCAATTAGTGTAGGATTTGTTTAAGTTTTGCTAAGTAGAATCCTAGGCTAGATAAGCTTGATTAAAAGGTTAATTAATTAAGAAGCCTACAATTAAATTGGTAATTAATTAATTAAAGTAGACTTAAATCCACTTGATTTCATTAAAATAAATTATTACTTAGCTCGGAATAAATTTAGAAATATTTTTGGATCATAAAATTCATCTTCGATTTCCTATCTCCGGTCCGGTCTCGCGTATATATCTAAAAATCTAAAATTTGAAATACGCGATTTAAAATCCTTAAAAATAACGTAAATGATTTAAATGCAATTAAATCAACAATTTCTTAAAATAATAACCATTTAAAATTAAATAATAGAAATTATGCACATATCTACGCATATTGGTTTTTTGGTTTCTACACCATATATCTCTTTTTCTCAGCCATCGCATCATATTAATGTTTTAATTATTGGATGCATGAAGAATATGACTTATTTTCCAGAATTTTCGAGTTAAGGCACTTTCAAGTTTCGAATTCATGACTTTTTGATGCATTAAATTGTTCATGCATGTTAAGGGGCTGCCATGATGTCAAGTCATGTTTACACTGGGATTTTATGTAATTTAGAACCACACACAACTCACCAAACTCACCTCGGTGTCAAGCAAAACAAGCAGAAAACCGAGAAGTTGCTGTCAAGGGATTTTGGGGCGATCGGGTTCATGGTTAAGGGGGTTGGTTTGGTCTTGGCTTGGGCTAAGGCTCGGCCAGGGTCTGTCAAGGGTCAGGGTGAGAGTCCTAGCCATGCTAGGACTCGGTCTGGAAGGGCAGGGAGGAGTCCACCCGAGAAGTTGCACAATTCTGTCTAGGCTTTGTGCGACTGGTAAGGGAGTAGGGGCTCGGTCCAGGGCTCAGGGGTTGGGCTAGGACGAGTCTTTAGAGTCTTAGGAAGTGTGAGGGCGAGTGGTTTGGGGCTTGGGCTCGTTGGCTTGGACCTGGAAGCAAAAGGGAGAGTCCTACCACCTTAAGGAGTTCTCGGCCAGAATAGGGGTGTCTTTGGGTGGCTCATTTTTTGCTTTGGGATGGGTTTCTTAGTGGTTTAAGGGTCCATTAGGGTACTTTAGGATGTTGGTCATGTTTTGGATCAATATGGTTCGAGTGTAACTCGTGAAAATCGAAAGTTGGTTCGGTGTCGATGTTTAGGTGTCAAATTAGGGGTTTTAGCTAAGAAAATTGAATAACGGCTCACGGGGGTCGAGTCGTGGTTCATAAGGGATTAATTAATATAAAAAGACTAAATTTAGAATTTAGGAATTTTATATTAAAGTTTGGGATTTTTCAGGATTAAAACACCGTCAAAACAATTAATTAAAGATAAATGAAAAAGTCTGATATTTAAGCCAAATAAAATTATGAAAAAATTCATGTAAGCTTAAATAATTATTTGGGACATATTAGAGTCAAGAAATCAAGAAAAAAAGTCAAAAACGTAAAATTGCGAGGCCAGAGATAAAATAGTCTTTTTACACCTAAAAAAGTAGTAAAGGTCATGGCAGTGCCCTAAATGCTATTTTTATGATATCAAGACTATTTTTGAATGTTTATGAAATGTTCATGATTAAATTGTGATTTTTAAATGTCCATTGAGATTTTTATGAATTAAGGAAGACATTTAAAAGACATGTTGCATGCTTGGTTTCAAAAACAAAAATGTTATGTTATGCATGATTTTTATAAAGTGATGAGAATTTAAATGTTGAAAGAAGTGAAGTAATTGTGACTAATTCGTTAATGTTGGGGATGTCGTGAAGGTGACGGTCCCAGTGGGAGCCCAACGATCGTATTTTCATCATTATGAAATGTGGTAACGGTAAGAATGGGAATATCGTGAGGGGAAAAGACCCCAGAGGGAACCCATTTATGAGAAAAGGCCCCTGAGGGAACCCCGATGATCGTATTTCTATTCGATCAGGATAGGCCAGGGCCCAGTTGACCAATGAGAGTGTTGCTGGTGTCCCCCGCTGCCCTGTACTGCGGTTTCATGTAGATGGATCCATCGATTTTTCATGTCCATGTCATGTCAGGAAAGTCACAATTAACGATCTGAATTCAGCAAAGAAAAAGGAAAAATGTTTATGATCATGAAAAATGTTTTATGTCATGTCAAGTTGAGGAAAAAAAGGAAATGGTTAAGGTTTATGTGATGCATGTCATGAAAATGTTTATGCTTAAAGTTGATGCATCATTTTGAAAATGTTTCTATTTAAAGTTCATGCATCATAAAAGGTTTACGAAAATGTTCATGTTTGAAGTTTATGCATCTTAATGAAAATGATATTTTAAGTACAAATATTTTTCACTGTTTTATGTTGACTGTATTACGTATTACTTGATATAAAGATGATGGTGTGTTGAGTCTTTAGACTCACTAGGTGTGATGGATGTAGGTGAGTTTGAGGGAGGTCTTGACGGGTGATTTGACTGGACTGAAGGTGCACACAACCCGTGTGGGGACCCGGACGCTAGTTCATTTCTTAATCGTCTGTGGGATTAATTAAATCAATTATACTGAACAGGGTCTAAATTTTTTTTTTTAAAATACAAGTGTCAAATGCGGAACGTAATGGAATTCATTCGAATATATATACATCGAAACAAAGTACAAGTCTTGTACTATATACAGTCATTTAAACTAAGGTTTAACGGCTACATATCAAGTGTTCAAACCCTATCTAAAATCCAAGTCCGTAGTCTCCACTCTAATTACGATCTCTCTTCATTTCCTCGACCCTGATCATGTCCCACCGTTGCCATGCACACATACAAACACGACAACAGCCGGATAACTCCGGTGAGAAATACATCTCAGTATAAATCAACGATACATGCAATCATACAATCAATATAAAATGAAACAGATATCTATAATATATATATCAAAATCTGGAAACATAATTCAATATAAATCTGTTAATAACTCATGACTCTATATCTCAGACTAGACTCATTCCTAGTCTAGGGATCCCAATTTCCAGACGTTGGCATACTATATCGAATCTCAGTAATAGAAGTAAATCCACTTCTAATCAAACATCGATATAAACCAAACATCCAGTGTTTTGACCTATCCGTCAAAGACTCTGGCACCTCCGCCAATAACTATTCTGTGACAATGTGCAATGGGCCAGTGACGATTCCATCACCATCTGGCCCTTCTGTCACAAGACCAATCGTCTAATACATTCTTTCTATAAATCAATAGAACAAGCATATCAATCCAAATCAATGCATACAATAACAATAATATGTGGTTTAGGGAAACTCAAGTATTTCACACTCGAGTCATTCTCCCGGTTCGACATTGATTTATACCTTTCTTTAGTTGTAGTTCTGACAACGTTCAAGTCTGAAATTCGAAGTCTGTCAATATTCAATCTGGCAATGAAAATATCAAGAAGTACATTATGAATATACTGCTCAAATCAATACCGAATCTGATCAATCTGAATCTAACTCAAGATCAATGGCATAACGGAACAATCCCGATATCCTCGTCAATACAATATCAACCGATATCAATTAATACAATTCACAATCGATAACAACACAATCTGATATCAATCTCAATCATATCTAATATGAAATTCATAAAAATTTCATACGGCATCCGTTCTTCAATCTAGTTTCAATTATACGATGTTTAGCATATCAAAAACACCATATATAAATCATATCCGATTCTGGTAATACCATAATTTCAAATCATATCAAAACTTAAGAAAACTTACGTCTAGTTGTAGCATGCGTCGATAGGAACACAATACTGAAGTCGGATTCAAATTCTGATGGGCGGATCTTTCACAAACTTAAAATTTCTAAAATAAAAGGCATAAGGATTTTCAACACTTTCTCTGAAACTTTTCTCGATTCTTTCTGCTGGAAGATGAGGAAATGAATTGGTTTCTCATTTAAATTGCATGGCAACGCATATGTGGTTTCATCTTTATGCAGCACGTCTCGCGCATATGTGCGACATCAACCGGCGCATATGTGCGAGACCTACTGGTCTCCGCAATTCCTTCCTCGGCAGCTCGTGCATATACGCGCACCACTTCCGCGCATATGCGCGAGGTCCTTCACAACTCTCGGGTACCCTCGCGCACAAGCGCGAATCCATGTTGCGCATATGCGCGAGGTTCTCTACCTGCCTCGTGTATATGCGCCCGGCGGGGTCGTGCATATGCGCGCGAGGGCTTATCCTCGCACATAGATCAATCTTCTTTTCGGCTCTCCTGGTCTGATCCGCTCCATCTATAATCACATCAATTAATCAACGAATCATTTCAGATTAACAACACAGCAAATCTCGGGCATTACAACCCGAGGACCAGCGCTTCTATTTTTCTGCATTTATGATTATGACTTATGATTTATGCTAAAGATTTTAAGACTATTTATTTATTCTTTGAGATATTTTTGAGAGGTTTAGTATGGGCTATAATTTTCAAATTTATTGCTTTTTAGGTTTGGTAAAACATGCAACGATTTCATTCTTATGACTATTTCACTTGATTTTTAAAATTCTAGTTGGATGATGTTTTATTTTAAAGCGTAAAATATTTTATAAAACTATTTTCATGAGGTTTATGTGTATAGCCGAAAATTGAGTGTTTATATAAAAAAAAAATTCTAGTACTTTTTAAGCAATAAAAAGGATAGACGTTTCAGTTGGTATCAGAGCAAATGTCCTGTAAAGGGTTGTGCCACCATCAGCGCCGGAAAGATCTGTCGTCAAGCCTCAAAGTTGTAAGTTTTTACATGCTTTATATGATTCAGTATGATGATACCTGCATGACTTCATGAATATTATGCTTATTGTACATGTTTACGAACTTTTTAAGTGTTTATGCTTTGCATGCTTAAATTGCTTTATGGGATAGCATATGTCGCATAATTAAAGAACTTAAATTTAAATGCATGTTTGTTACGTTAGAATTTGGAAAACGTTCAGATAAAATGCCTCCTAGACGTGCTCCTATTATCGAGAATCAGGCAGAGAACAGCGTGAATCACCAAGGGAATAATCAAGAAAATGCACCACCACCACCACAACCACCAGATGCTGCTACTCGTGCTCTTGAAAGGATGGCACGTCTCTTCGAGCAGCAGATACAACAATAGCAATTACAGCAGCAACAACTACAGCAGCAGTTACAGCAGATGCAGCAGGCACCTAGGCCACAGCATGATATATATGACCAGTTCCGGAGGCTAGGGCCGAAGGAATTTTCTGGCATTACCGATCCCTTTGCTGCTGAAAGTTGGATCCGTCCACTTGAGGTAAACTTTCGATACCTGGATATGGGAGATGCGGATCGTGTGAGGTGTACCACTTATCTGTTTAGGGATGACGCTTCCTTATGGTGGGAAGGAGCCGAGCATGGTGTAGACCTTGCTACACTCACTTGGGCTCAATTCAAGACAAAATTCTATGAGAAATACTTTACTGCTGATGTCAAAAGCTGAATAAAGAGGGAAGACTCTTCGTCAGGGAGACGTATCTGTTGCTGATTTCATGAAGAAATTTGATAGGGGTTGTCACTTTGTACCCCTTATTGCCAGGGATGCGGAAGAAAAGCTTAGACATTTCATTGATGGCCTTCGACCTACCATTCGAGATAAGGTTATGATGATGCGTCCTGTGGATCATGCTACAGCAGTTACCTATGCATACTAGGCTGAGCAATCCTTGAACGACATTGACTTTGAGTTACAGCGTAAGAGGCAACAACATCATAATAATAATCATCCGAATAAGAAACCATATACGGGTCCTCCTAGACTCAAGGGCCTCAAAAGCCCCAAGATCCAGTCAAGAAGCCAGCACCACCAAAGCCACAGAATCCTGGAGCACCAAAGCCTGCTGAAAGGCAACCATGCAAACAGTGAAACCGTCCACATCTTGGCAAATGTGAATGGGGATCATTTAAATGTCTCTAGTGCAAGGAGGATGGACACAAAGCTATCGACTGCCCAAAGAAGAAAGCAGCTACCACGGCCCGAGCCTATGTTATGAATGCCGCGGAAGCTGAGGAAGAGGCATACACCACACTCATTACGGGTAACCTAGTCGTTTAACATTTTTATATTGCTTATTATTGCATGAAATGTTAAATTGGTTATTAGAATTAATTTGGGAACGAGATCTAACCTAGCGGAAATTAGGTTGCATGTTCTAGTTAGTTGAATTTAAGTTATGATTTTAAGAACCATAGAAATGATATTGAATTGTGCCTATTTGATGTAAAGGACGGTTTGATTCCAAATAAAAGTTGTAGGGCCAAAAATTTTAAAGAAAATCATGACAAAGGGGATTTGGGAGAATTTCGGAAATTTTGGGATTTAAATTGTAATTTTCAAAAAGTTAAGGGACAAAAATGCAAATACCGAATTCTTAAAGGGCCATGAATGCAATTTTTGAAATCTTCAAGGGCTAAAGTGAAAAATTTCGAATAATATAAGGACTTATCTGCAATAATTCGAAATCTTTGGGAATTAATGATAGCAAATCCTTAAGTTTCAACACGAAAAGATTTAAAAGACATCTTTTACCGCAGGGAGGATCATCATTCTAGGTGTAGCTACCTATGCATTGCTAGATTCAGGAGCTACGCATTCTTTTATATCTGAAACCTTCATCAACAGACTGAAAATTACTCCTCAAGATATGGGTTTGGGTTTCAAAGTTTCTATTCCATCCGGTGATCAGATGCTCACGTCTAAGATTGTTAAGAATCTGAAGCTTCGGTTATTCAAAGATGTTGTTCGGGCAGATCTTATTGTGCTTCCTATACCCGAATTCGATATTATACTTGGGATGGATTGGCTATCAGTGAATGGAGCTTCGATTGATTTTCGTCAGCGATCAGTATCTATTAGGCCACCTAGTGGTAAAGCTTTTGTCTTTGAGGCTGCAAGAAACAAGCAAATGCCGCACATTATCTCTTGTCTATGTGCGAGGAAGCTTATTAAGCGGGGATGCCAAGCTTTTCTAGCATGTGTCACTACTGCACATGAATCTATCAGTCAGAAGTTAGAAGATGTTGATATTGTTAGAGATTTTCCTAGCTTCTTCCCGAGGACGTTTCTGGTATTCCGCCCGATCGTGAAGTGTAATTCTCTATTGATCTAATGCCGGGCACAGTTCCTATATCAAAAGCACCTTATCGTCTAGCACCTGCCGAAATGAAAGAACTAAAAGATCAAATCCAAGAATTGCTAGACAAGGGTTTCATTCGCCCTAGTTACTCTCCATGGGGCGCTCTGGTATTATTATTTGTGAAAAAGAAAGATGGTAGCATGCGTCTTTACATTGATTATCGAGAGCTTAATAGGGTCACTATCAAAAATAAGTATCCACTACCAAGAATCGAAGATTTATTTGACCAGTTGCAAGGAGCATCGATATTTTCCAAGATTGATCTGCGATCTGGATACCATCAATTGAAGGTGAAAGAGTCGGATGTTCATAAGACGGCATTTTGCACGAGATATGGGCACTATGAGTTTATGGTCATGCCATTTGGGTTGACCAATGCGCCAGCGATCTTCATGGATCTCATGAATCGCGTATTTCAGTCGTATCTGGATCAGTTTATTATTGTCTTCATCGATGACATATTGATCTATTCCAAGAGCAGAGAGGAGCATAGCCGTCACTTGAGGATCGCACTGCAGGTACTGCAAAACAGAAAGCTATATGCAAAGTTCAGTAAGTGCGAGTTTTGGCTTGATAGATTGGCATTCTTAGGCCACATCATTTCTAGTGATGGCGTGGAAGTTGATCCAAGTAAAGTGGAAGCAGTGAAAGAATGGCCAGTACCAAAGAGTGTCACCGAGATTCGCAGTTTCTTGCGACTAGCTGGCTACTATCGAAAGTTTATTCAGGGGTTCTCATCTATAGCGGTACCTATGACCGCCTTGACAAAGAAAAATGCAAAGTTTATTTGGGGACCCGAGTGTCAAGACAGTTTTGACAAGTTGTAGCAAGCCTTGATTACAACGCCAGTGTTATCTATGCCATCAGGGCAAGGGGAGTATGTTCTTTATACCGACGCTTCTAAACTTGGTTTGAGCGCAGTTCTGATGCAAAACGACCGAGTTATCGCCTATGCGTCAAGGCAACTGAAAATTCACGAAAAGAATTACCCTACTCATGATCTTGAGCTTGTGGCAGTTGTTTTTGCACTAAAAATCTGGAGACACTACTTTTATGGGGAGAAGTGCAAGATATTCACCGATCATAAAAGTTTGAAATACTTCTTCACCCAAAAGGAGTTGAATATGAGATAGCGAAGATGGCTTGAGTTAGTGAAGGACTATGATTGTGACATTAGCTACCATCCGGGAAAAGCTGATGTAGTAGCAGACGCGTTGAGCAGAAAATCAGCAGTTATCACTCAAATATCACTCCAAAAACCATTGCAGTCCGAGATACAGCAGTTTGAGCTTACAGTGTATGCTAGGGGCGAGGCCCCAAATCTTGCCACATTATCAGTCCAGTCGACTTTGAGAGATAGGATTCTAGATGGACAGTCCACTGATAAGCAGTTACAAAAGTGGAGAGCTAGGGATGAAGCCAAGGGCCGGAATTTATATTAAGTAGTGGATGGTTTAGTTCGCTATCGAGATCGTCTATGGGTTCCTAGTGACGACTCTTTGAGAGATCTTATTATGAAGGAAGCCCATGACACACCTTACTCCATCTATCCGGGAAGTACAAACATTTGCAGTTGTTATATTGGTGGCCGGGGATGAAGAGGGACATCTTGAGATTCGTATTCGAGTGTTTGACTTGTCAGCAAGTCAAAGCAGAGCATCAAAGACCAGCGGGGAAATTGAAGCCACTCCCTATTCCCGAGTGGAAATGGGAAAATGTCACCATGGACTTTGTTGTGGGATTGCCAAAGACAGTTAAAGGGTTAAATGCTATATTGGTAATAGTTGATCGTCTTACCAAATCAGCGCATTTTCTACATATTAAGACAACGTTCACCATGATTCAGTACGCCGATTTATATATTCGAGAGATAGTTCGTCTGCATGGGATTCCTGTATCTATTGTTTCTGACAGGGATCCGAGATTCACGTCATCTTTTTGGAAAAGTCTGCATGCAGCGATGGGGACCAAGTTATTGTTCAGTACAGCATTCCATCCTCAAACAGATGGTCAGTCAGTAAGGGTTATACAGATTTTGGAAGATCTACTGCGAGCATGTGTTATCGATTTCCAAGGCAGTTGGGAACTAAAGTTACCTCTAGTGGAGTTCACCTACAATAATAGTTTCCAATCATCAATCGGAATGGCTCCTTTTGAGGCACTCTATGGAAGGAAATGTTGATCTCCTATTCATTGGGACGAGGTTGGGGAAAGAAGAGATATTGGTACAGATGTGATCGAAGAGACTGCCGAGCTAGTAGTCAAAATTCGTGAGAGAATGAAGACTGCACAAAGCCGACAGAAGAGTTATGCGGACAAAAGACGAAGGGACCTAGAGTTTGCAGTGGGCGACCACGTATTTGTGAAAATAGCACCTATGAAGGGTTTTATGCGCTTTGGCAAGAAGGGCAAGCTTAGTCCAAGATTTATTGGTCCGTTCGAGATTTTGGAGAGGATTGGGACACTAGCTTATAGAGTGGCATTGCCACCAGCGCTTGCAGGAGTTCACAATGTGTTCCACATTTCAATGCTGCGGAAGTACATGTCCAATCCGTCACATGTGCTTAATTATGAACCTCTTCAACTAACTCCAAATATGACATATGAAGAACGACCGGTCTAGATCTAGCAAGGCAAGAAAGAAGATTGCGAAACAAAGTCATTCCAATGGTCAAGGTCAAGTGGCTGAATCACTCGGAAGAGGAAGCTACTTGAGAAACCGAGAGGGACTTGAAGAGTCGCTATCCTGATCTATTCGGTAAGTTCTAATTTCGAGGACGAAATTCTATTTAAGGGGGGAGGAACTGTAAGGTCCAAAATTAAGACGACATAATCCAACTGCATGCAAATCTATGAAATATGAAAAAAAATGAGTAATTAACTGATTTTAATTGCTATTTGATTATGTGACATGTATGCTTATATGTTAAATCAGATTTTTATTGTCATCATGCATAAAATGGTATTTTTAAGGAATGTTCAAGTGACGATCGAGGAACGGGGACTGAGGGCTGTAAATGTAAAATGTTTTTATTAAATAATTATTTTTAATTATTTAAAATATGGTTGATGATTTTTAGTATTTTTTGAAAATAAGGGGTTTTTAGGTGAATTTATACGCCGGGACGTAATTTTTATCGGTATCGGTTTTTCAACAAAAATACGAGCTTTTTTGGTAACCCGGCTAATAAATTCACATATTTAATTAAAAAAAAACCTTGTTGATATTTTATTAAATACTAATTAAAATTAATGGGCTTAATTTAGAGGCTTAATAGGCCTAAAAGCCTTGAGGGTGATTAATTAATATTTAAAGTGTTATTTTAGTCAAAACCCTACACTTTGTGCAAAAGAAAAATCGACCACTCACTTTCAAAATCTGAAAACACTCTCTCAATCACTCTCCACACACACGGCACTTCACACAAAATTTTTAAGAGCAATTCGAAGGGTTAAAGGGACCTCAAGCCAAGGTTTCGATCCGTTCTTCGTCGTCGACGTTATTTCGTGCGTATAAAACGCAAAGGCACACCATATATCTCCTTTTCTCATCCATCATATCATATTAATGTTTTAATTATTGGATTCATGAAGAATATGACTTATTTTCCAGAATTTTCGAGTTAAGGCACTTTCAAGTTTCGAATTCATGACTTTTTGATGCATTAAATTGTTCATGCATGTTATGGGGTTGCCATGATGTCAAGTAATGTTTACACTGAGATTTTATGTAATTTAGAACCACACACAACTCACCAAACTCACCTCGGTGACAAGCAAAACAAGCAGAAAACCGAGAAGTTTCTGTCAAGTGGTTTTGGGGCGATCGGGTTCATGGTTAAGGGGGTTGGTTTGGTCTTGGCTTTGCTAAGGCTCGGCCAGGTTCTGTCATGGGTCAGGGGGAGAGTCCTAGCCATGCTAGGACTCGGTTTGGAAGGGCAGGGAGCAAGGACTCCCACCCGAGAAGTTGCACAATTCTTTGCAGGCTTCGTGCGACTGGTAAGGGAGTAGGGGCTCAGTCCAGGGCTCAAGGGCTGGGCTAGGACGAGTCTTTAGAGTCTTAGGAAGGTGTGAGGGTGAGTGGTTTGGGGCCTGGGCTCGCTGGCTAGGACCTGGAAGCAAAAGGGAGAGTCCTACCACCTTAAGGAGTTCTCGGCCAGAATAGGGGTGTCTTGGGGTGGCCCCTTTTTTTTTTGCTTTGGGATGGGTTTCTTAGTGGTTTAAGGGTCCAATAGGGTACTTTAGGATGTTGGTCAAGTTTTGGATCAACATGGTTCAGGGGTAACTCGTGAAAATCGAAAGTTGGCTCGGGGTTGAAGTTTAGGTGTCAAATTATGGTTTTTAGCTAAGAAAATTGGAAAACGGCTCACGGGGGTCGAGTCATGATTCATAAGGGCTAAATTAATATATAAAGACTAAATTTAGAATTTAGAAATTTTATATTAAAGTTTGGGATTTTTCGGGATTAAAACACCGTCAAAAAAATTAATTAAAGATAAATAAAAAAGTCTGATATTTAAGCCTAATAAAATTATGAAAAAATTATTGTAAGCTTAAATAATTATTTGGGACATATTAGAGTCAAGAAATAAAGAAAAAAATCAAAAACGTAAAATTGCGAGGCCAGGGGTAAAACAGTCTTTTTACACCTAAAATATTAGTAAAGGTCATGGCAGTGCCCTAAATGCTATTTTTATTATATCAAGACTATTTTTGAATGTTTATGAAATGTTCATGATTAAATTATGATTTTTAAATGTCCATTGAGATTTTTATGAATTAATGAAGACATTTAAAAGACATGTTGCATGCTTGGTTTCAAAAACAAAAATGTTATGTTATGCATGATTTTTATAAAGTGATGAGAATGTAAATGTTGAAGGAAGTGAAGTAATTGTGACTAATTCGTTAATGTTCGGGATGTCGTGAGGGCGACGGTCTCAGTGGGAGCCCGACGATCGTATTTTCATCATTACGAATATGTGGTAACGGTTTTGTGGTAACGGTAAGAATGGGAATATCGTGAGGGGAAATGCCCCAGAGGGAACCCATTTATGGGAAAAGGCCCCCGAGGGAACCCCGACGATCGTATTTCTATTCGATCAGGATAGGTAAGGGCCCAGTTGACCGGTGAGAGTGTTGCTGGTGTCCCCCGCCGCCCAGTACTGCGGTTTCATGTAGATGGATCCATCGATTTTTCATGTTCATGTCATGTCAGGAAAGTCACAATTGACGATCTGAATTCAACAAAGGAAAAGGAAAAATTTTTATGATCATGAAAAATGTCTTATGTCATGTCATGTTGAGGAAAAAAAGGAAAATGTTAAGGTTTATGTGATGCATGTCATGAAAATATTTATGCTTAAAGTTGATGCATCATTTTGAAAATGTTTCTATTTAAAGTTCATGCATCATAAAAGGTTTACGAAAATGTTCATGTTTGAAGTTTATGCATCTTCATGAAAACGATATTTTAAGTACAAATATTTTTCACTGTTATATGTTGACTGTATTACGTATTACTTGCTATAAAGATGATGGTGTGTTGAGTCTTTAGACTCACTAGGTATGATGGATGCAGGTGAGTTTGAGGGAGGTCTTGACGGGTGATTTGACTGGACTGAAGGTGCACACAACCCGAGGACCAGCGCTTCTATTTTTCCGCATTTACGATTATGACTTATGATTTGTGCTAAAGGTTTTAAGACTATTTATTTATGATTTGAGAGGTTTAGTATGGGCTATACTTTTCAAATTTATTTCTTTTTAGATTTGGTAAAACATGCAACGATTTCATTCTTATGACTATTTCACTTGATTTTTAAAATGCTTGTTGGATGATGTTTTATTTTAAAGGGTAAAATATTTTATAAAAATATTTTCATGAGGTTTTGTGTATGGCCGAAAATTGAGTATTTATATAAAAAAAAATTCTAGTACTTTTTAAGCAAGAAAAAGAGCAGACGTTTCACTAGGTGTGATGGATGCATGTGAGCATGATAATATTGATGTGGAGTGTAAGACCCGAGATTATATCATTTTAATCTGAGATTATTTAATTTACAAGTCTTGGAATAATGAATTAAATTCCACGATTTTTTTAATTAATTTGGATTGAAATGGAATTAAAAAGAGTTTTGAGGACCAAATTGCAAATAGGGAAGAGTTCACGGGCTAAAGTGCAATTATGACTTGAGTGACACTTGTAACACATGCAATTGATATATATATATATAATGCTTATTACTTCATTCCCTTCGAGAACAAGCAGCAAGAATCGATATTTCTTCAGAAAATTTCCCTCAAGCCTCGGGTGATCTCAACATTGTGATTTTGGAAAATCCGTTTATCAGATTTTTAATCCGAACATAGTTTTGTGATCCTTGCATCGACAGCTACTACTGGACGTAAGTTTTACTGAGTGCTGGTATCATTTGAAAATATGATGTCGTAGGAATTTGATATGGTTCATATATGGTGTTCTTGACATGCTAGACATCGTAGAATCGAAGTTAGATCGAAGAACAGAATGATTATGGAATTGTTATGAATTTCTGATTATATTGATTGGAAATGGGACAGATTTAGATTATGGATTGATTATGGACTGTACCAGATATGGGTTATGATTTGTAATTGATATATGTTGATTTGGTATTGATGGGAATATCGAGATTGTGCCATTATGTTGTTGAATTGAATTAAATTTAGATTAATCAGATTCACTGTTGAATTGAGAATGGAGTATTGATATTAGTATTCTCGATATGTCATTTCAGATTTACAGAGACAGTCTTGAGTTCAGAACTGATATTGTTTCAGACCGCGACTACGAACGAAAGGTATAAGTCAATGTGGTATTGGGAGATCGACTCAAGTAGGATATACTTGAGTTTTCCTAAATCACATACTTATTGTTGTTATATGCATTGATTTGATTTTATATGATGTTCTATTGATTTATAGGAGCATGTATTAGATGAGTATTAGACGAGTGATCTTGTGGCAGAAGTGCCTGATAGTGGTGGGATCGCCACGGGCACATTGCACGATGTCACAAGATAGTGTATTGGCGATATTGCCACAGTCTGTGACGGATAGGTCAAGACACCGGATGTTTGGTTATATTGACGTGGATAGAATCGGAGTTTCTTCTATTACTGTTGGTCGATATAGGAATACCGACGTCTAGAAATCGGGATCCCTAGACTAGGATTGAGTCTAGTCTGAGTCGTGGAGTCACGAGTATGATTGATAGTTTGACATTAATTATGTTTCAGATTTTGATATATATCTTATACCTGCTCCATGCTTTATATTGATTATATGATTGCATGTCCGTTGATTTATACTGGGATTATATTCTCACCGGAATTATCCGGCTGTTGTTGTGTTGTATGTGTGCGTGGCAACAGGTGGGACAGGATCGGGTTCGAGGAGATAAAGAGAGATCGTGATTAGAGTGGAGACTACGGACTTGATTAGAGATAGGGTTTGGACACTTGATATTTAGTTGTTAAACCTTAGTTTGAATGATTGTATATAGTACAAGACTTGTACTTTAATACTGACATGTATATTAGATTGAATTCCATTACGCTCCGTAATTTTAAAAAATAAAATTAGACCATGTTTATTATAATGGATTAAATTGTCCCAATGATGACTAAGAATATGATTAGCGTTCGGGTTCCCACAACAGGTGGTATCAGAGCTAATAGGTCCTTCAGATTGAGAAAGAAGCTAGTGAGCGGGGTAGATTGAGTTATCTTTCCTTGCTTTTGATATGCTAGCATGCGTTACTGCTTTAATACATGTTACTTGATTTATCTGAATTGATATGGTAATGTGTATTAATGAGTATGAATCAGCACCGATTCTGAATCAGCAGTAAGTTGATCGGAGGAGGGCTGAAACAGAATTATTGTTTGGGATTACTAATCTTTTTGATAATAAGATATGCCTCCCAGAAGAATACCAGAACAGCGTAGTACTTCAAATCCTCCGATGGATGTCACAGCAACTCCGATGGAAACACTTCTGAAGAGATTTCAGTAATTCCATCCACCGACTTTGAAGGGTACTGAGATTGCAGTGGATTGTGAGAGTTGACTAGATGACATAGAGATGCTGTTTGACTCATTGGATTATACAGATGAGCGAAGAGTGAAGCTGATAGGGCATCAGTTGCATGACGTTGCAAAGAACTGGTGGATCACGACTAAGAAGGCATTGGAGCATCGAGGTACGACTATTACATGGAATGTGTTTAGAACTGAATTTTATCAGAGATTCTTTCCAGTGTCGTACAGGAAGGACAAGGGGGCTGAGTTTGCGAATCTGAGACAAGGGCAGTTGAACATTGAGGAATATGTGTCTAAATTCTCTACACTACTAAGATTTGCTCCACATGTGGCCGAGAATGAAGAAGCGGTGGCTGATCAGTTCATCAATGGCTTGAATCCGGAGATATGTACATTGGTGAACACTGGGCGACCAAACAACTTTGCTGACGCCCTGAACAGAGCAAAAGGAGCAGAAGCTGGTCTGATGAGACAGAGAGGAGCTTCATATGTTGCCCCAGCACCGATACCACAGCAACCCCTCCCAGATTCGAGAGTGGTAGCAGCAGTGGTGGAAAGAATGACTATTTGAAAGCCAGAGGAAGACAATTTAAGAAGTCTGGCAGCAGTTCTTCCAGTTCCAGTGGCACGAGACAGACTGGTCAGAGCCAAATTTATACAGGACCCTATTGCAGCACTTGTGGAGGGAAGCATTCCACAGAGCAGTGCCGAGGAGTGTCTGGCTCTTGTCGTATATGTTGACAGCAGGGACATTTTGCCCGAGTATGTCCCCAGAGAGGTGCACAGGGATCCCATGCAGCAGAGTCATCTGGATCAGTGGCTCAGACCGGAAGACGACCATCTGTTGTCCATTCTTTCCAGCCAGCACCATCTACCCAGTCACAGCAGAGGCCAGGAGGAAGCCAGATATTGAGCCAGCCTCCGAGACAACAGGCCAGAGTTGTTGCTTTGACTGAGGAGCAGGCACGGGATGCACCTGATGATGTCGTTGCAGGTAACTGTTCTATTTCTGGTTACCCTGCTTATGTATTGATTGATACTGGTGCATCTCATACTTTTATTTCTGAGAGATTTGCATTGATACATGCATTGCCTGTTGAGTCCCTATCTGCTGTAGTATCTGTCTCTTCTCCTTTGGGGAAAGGTTTGATATCAATGACTTCTGTGAGAAATTGTATATTACAGTATGAGGGACATGAGATTGAGTTAGACTGTATTGTGCTTGGGTTATCTGACTTTGATTGCATTATTGGTATCGATATGCTAACCAAGTATAGAGCTACAGTTGATTGTTTCCACATGATTGTAAGATTCAGACCTAATATGGCTGAGGAATGGAAATTGTATGGTAAGGGTTCTAGATCTAGAATTTCTTTGATATCTGCTATGTCTTTGACTCGATTGCTGCAGAAAGGAGCGGAGAGATTTCTTGTCTATTCAGTTGATTTACTGAAATCGAGTCCATCATTGGCGGATTTACCAGTGGTGTGTGAGTTTGCTGATGTCTTCCCAGATGAGATTCCTGGATTGCCTCCGATTCGAGAGATAGACTTCAGTATTGAGTTGATGCCAGGTACAGTTCCGATTTCGAGGGCTCCGTACAAAATGGCACCGATTGAGTTGAAAGAGTTGAAGGAACAGTTGGAGGATTTACTGGCCAATGGGTATATCAGACCGAGTGTATCCCCTTGTGGTGCTCCAGTACTATTCGTGAAGAAGAAAGACGGTTCGATGAGACTCTTTATCGATTACCGGCAATTGAACAAAGTAACAGTAAAGAATAAATATCCCTTGCCTCGCATTGATGATTTGTTTGTTTAGTTGCAGGGTTCTTCAGTATATTCCATTATCGATCTGAGATTTGGATATCATCATCTGAGAGTCAGGGATTCTGATATCTCGAAGACAGCGTTCAGAACCAGGTATGGACATTACGAGTTTATTGTAATGCCGTTCGGATTGACTAATGCTCCAGGTGTGTTTATGGGATTGATGAACCGTGTTTTTCATAGATACCTCAATGAGTTTGTAATTATATTCATTGATGACATATTGATTTATTCGAAGAATATGATTGAACATGCCGAGCATTTGAGAACTGTATTGAAAATTCTGAGGACTGAGAAATTGTATGCCAAACTGTCGAAATGTGAGTTTTGGTTGAGACAGGTTGTATTTCTGGGTCACATCATATCCGGAGATGGTATATCAGTTGATCCCAGCAAGGTTGAAGCCGTGATTTCTTGGCCGAGACCGACGTCAGTACCCGAGATTCGTAGTTTTATGGGTTTGGCAGGATATTATCGTCGATTTAATAAAGATTTCTCGAGTATTGCCAAGCTTATTACTCAGTTGACTCAGAAGAATGCTCCGTTTGTATAGTCTGAAGACTGTGAGTCCAGTTTTCTTGAACTGAAGAAAAGACTGAACAGTGCACCGATATTGGCTATTCCATCAGGTACTGGTGATTTTGTGGTTTATTGTGATGCATCTCACCGAGGATTGGGTTGTATTCTGATGCAGCGAAGGCATGTTATTGCTTATGCCTCGAGAAAGCTGAAACCACATGAGACTCGCTACCCAATTCATGATCTTGAATTGACAGCCGTTGTATTTGCTTTGAAGATATGGCGACACTACCTCTACGGTGAGAAATTTGAAATTTATTCTGATCACAAAAGTTTGAAATATCTGTTTTCACAATGAGAACTGAATATGAGAGAGCGAAGATGGCTGGATTTACTGAAAGATTTTGATTGTAAAACCAAATACTATCCGGGGAAATCCAATGCAGCAGCGGATGCACTGAGTCGAAATGTATGTTCTTTATCCTTATCGACGATAGGTGTTTCGAATTTGATAGAGAATTGCTGTTTGTCTGGGTTAGCATTTGAGACAGATTGCCAACCGTTGAGATTATATGCTATTCAAGCTGAACCAGAGCTAATTTTGAGAATTAAAGCAGCTCAGGAAGTTGATCAGAACGTACAACATTCGATATCGATGGTCAGAGTGGGTCATCAGTCAGAGTATCAGGTACGTGATGATGTACTGTATGTGAATAATCGTATTGTTGTGCCGAATGTTTCAGAGTTGAGACAGCAGATATTGACAGAAGCGCACAACAGTCGTTTTAGCATTCATCCTGGTGGCAGAAAGATATACAATGATTTGAAGACACACTATTGGTGGAAACAAATGAAATCTAATGTTACTGAATTTGTGTCAAAGTGTCTGAATTGCCAACAGGTCAAAGCTAAGAGGAAGAAACCAGGAGGTCTACTGCACAGTTTGTCGATTCCTGAATGGAAATGGGATCACATTTCCATGGATTTTGTGACGCAGTTACCGAGATCCTCCCGAGGTGGTGATGCAATTTGGGTCGTGATTGACACATTGACCAAATCAGCATGCTTTATTCCATACAGGATGACATACATATATGACCAGATGACTGAGATTTATGTCAGAGAGGTGGTCAGATTGCACGGAGTGCCGAAGTCGATTGTATCAGACCGTGATCCTCGATTTACTTCGCACTTTTGGCAGAGTTTACAGCAGGCTCTAGGTACGAAGTTACATCTGAGTACCGCATATCATCCACAGACCGACGGACAGTCAGAGTAGACTATCCAGACACTGGAAGATACGCTGAGAGCTGTAGTGCTTGATTTTAGCGCTAGTTGGCAAGATGCATTGCCACTTTGTGAGTTTTCGTACAACAACAGCTATCAGACGAGTATTGAGATGGCTCCATTTGAAGCGTTGTACGGAAAGAAGTGTCGATCCCCTCTTTATTGGGATGATATCTCTGAGGTTCCTGAGATTGGACCTGATATGATCAAAGAAATGACAAAAAAGGTAAAGCTGATTCAGAAGAGAATGAATACATCTCAGGACAAACAGGCCAATTATGCCAATATTCGACGAAGATCGTTGGTATTTGAGGTTGGAGACCGAGTATTCCTAAAGATTTCACCTTCAGAGGAGTTGTCAGATTTGGCAAGAAAGGGAAGCTGTCTCCACGTTTTATTGGGCCGTATGAGATTCTCGAGAAGATAGGAGATTGTGCCTATTGACTTGCATTACCGCCTTCTCTATCTGGAATACATGATGTCTTTCATGTATCTATGTTACGAAAATATCTCCCTGGTGATTCCCATATTATCCAGCCAGACGAGGCTGAGCTTGATGAGTCTCTGAGTTATATTGAGAAACCGGTTCAGATTATTGATCGTAAAGAAAAGCAAATCAGAACGAAGACAATCCCACTTGTGAAAGTTCAGTGGACTCGTCATGGCATTGAAGAAGCTACTTGGTAGACTGAATCAGACATGAGACAGGAATTCCCAGAGTTATTCCACTGATGTGAGTTTTCTATTTCAGTTTCTGTTATTTCTGATTTGATTGCCTGTGATATGATTGCTTGAGATTTCGAGGACGAAATCATGTCTCAGAGGGGGAGAATTGTAAGACCCGAGATTATATCATTTTAATCCGAGATTATTTAATTTACGAATCTTGGAATAATGAATTAAATCCCACGATTTTTTTAATTAATTGGGATTGAAATGGAATTAAAAAGAGTTTTGAGGACCAAATTGCAAATAGGGAAGAGTTCAGGGGCTAAAGTGCAATTATGACTTGAGTGACACTTGTCACACATGCAATTGATATATATATAATGTTTATTACTACATTCCCTTCGAGAACAAGCAGCAAGAGTCGATATTTCTTCAGAAAATTTCCCTCAAGCCTCGGGTGATCTCAACATTGTGATTTTGGAAGATCCGTTTATCAGATTTTTAATCCGGACATAGTTCTGTGATCCTTGCATCGACAGCTACTACTGGACGTAAGTTTTACTGAGTGATGGTATCATTTGAAAATATGATGTCGTAGGAATTTGATATGGTTCATAAATGGTGTTCTTGACATGCTAGACATCGTAGAATCGAAGTTAGATCGAAGAACAGACTGATTATGGAATTGTTATGAATTTCTGATTATATTGATTGGAAATGGGACAAATTTGGATTATGGATTGATTATGGACTGTACCAGATATGGGTTATGATTTGTAATTGATATCTGTTGATTTAAAGTTTATGTTAAATATTTTGCGACTATTATGATTGTCTACCAATCACGATCTCTCTTTATCAGTCTACAACACGACAACAGCCGGATAAGGTTGGTAGCTTCTTCAATACCCCGATCCCGTCCCACCTGTTTTTGAGAGGTTGGTAGTGTTAGTATGTTTTGAAATATTGATAGTTAAGGTTTGGAAAAACGGTTGACGATTTCATGTTTTGAATTCTTTTTTTGAGGTTCAAATATAGTTGATTGTTTTAATTTAAAATGATGTCAAATTTTATATATATATGTTTGTATCAGTATGAATTAGGAGTAGAAAAAAATTTTATTACTTTTTAAGAAAAACGAGTAGTGAACGTTTCAGTTGGTATCAGTGCAATGTTCCTGTAAAGGGTTGTGCCACCGTCAGTGCTGGGAAGCTCAGTCGTCAAGCCTCAATCTATAAGTTTAATTGCTTTATATGACTTTTATGATGATACCTGCATGGTTACATGAATTATATTTATACGTCACATGTTTAATAGCTTTTGAGAATATATGTTTTATATGCTTAAAATTGCTCAAAAATGGATTAGTATATGCTGCATGATTAGAAAACTTAGATTAAAATGCATGTTGGTTACGTTTAGAAATTTGAAAAATGTTTAGATATAATGCCTCCTAGACGTGCACCTAGCACTGATAAGCAAGCCGAGAATGTTGAGGATCATCATGTTAATGCACCCCCCGCCTCCTAATGGGGATGCTGCTACACTTGCACTGGAGGGCATGGCTTGTTTCTTTGAGCAGCTTTTTCAGCAGGCTCCTAGGCCACAACACGACATCTATGATCAATTCCGGAAGCTAGGGCCGAAGGAATTTTCTGGCACCACTGACCCATTTGCTGCCGAGGGTTCAATTCGAGCACTTGAGGTGCACTTTCGCTATCTGAATGTGGGGGATGCTGATCGAGTGAGGTGTTATACATATATGTTTAGGGATGATGCTTCTTTATGGTGGGAAGGAGCTGAACTTGGTATTAATCTCGCTACTCTTACTTGGGCTCGATTCAGGGAAATATTTTATGAGAAGTACTTTACTACTGACGTCCGAGGACGATTGAAGAGGAAATTCATGACTCTCCGTCATGGAGATACTACTGTGGCTGAGTTTTTGAGGAAGTTTGATAGGGGCTATCACTTTGTACCCCTCATTGCTAGGGATGCTACTGAGAAGTTTAGACACTTTCTGGAAGGTCTACGACCTACTATACTTCATGATGTGATAATGATGCGACCCTTGGATTATGCTGCTGCAACTGCCTATGCATTTCAAGCCGAGCAAGTGTTGAAGGATATTGATTTTGAGATGCAATGCAAAAGAAAGCAACACCAACATAATTCTCAGCCGAATAAGAAGCCATACAGGGACCTCTTAGACCTCAAGGGTAGCAAAAGCCCCAAGGTCAAGTAAAGAAGCCAGGACTTCCAAAACCACCACAACCTGGAGCAACGAAGCCTGCAGAGGGACCACTGTTCAAGGAGTGCAATCACTTACATTATGAAAAATACATGTGGGGAACTTTTAGGTGCTTCATATGCAAGGAGGAAGGACATAAAGCTGTGGATTGCCCAGAGAAGAAAGAACCTACAGTTGGACGAGGGTATGTGATGCATGCCGAGGAGGCTGAAGAGGAGCTAGACACGACCCTTATCACTGGTAACCTATTATTTAACGTTTTTATATTGAATTTATTGCATGAAATGTTAAATTGGTTATAAAAATTGATTTGGGATTAAGAATAACCTAGTAGAAAATTAGGGTGCATGTTCGACCTTAGATTGTTTTAAAAGGGGGGATAGTTGATAGGTCCACGAAATTCAAGCTACGTAATCCGACTGCAAGCAATCTAGGGTTTTATTTTAAAATATGTGTTTAATGATTTTATGCATGTAATGCATGATTTTCGCATGGTTAGAGGTTATTTCATTATTATTTTAAACTTTCATGCATTAGGGTTTTAAATTGCATATCGCGCTCGAAAGAGTAATGGAGACCGGGGATTCAGGAAAATTTTTTATTGAATAATTATTTTTAATTATTTAATACGAGATGTTTTTTAGTATGATTTTTAAAAATGGGCCACGGTTGGGTATTTTTACCCGTCGGGTTATATTTTTAACTGATACGCAAATTTCAAAGAATCGTGGTACTTTTTGTTAGCTCGGGCAATATTTTCAAAATTGTACCAGAACGAAATATTTTTCAGGGGTATTATTGGGCTTGGTGGATTTATTTTATTGCCTAATGGGCCAAAAACCATTTTAACTCCTTTAATTATAATAATTGGCCCATTAGTGCATAATAATATTAACTTAAACCCTACATTTTGAAACACTAAACCTACCATTCAGCAGCAATCGTCCCCTCCCCATTCAGCAGCCTCATTTTCAAAGTTCCTTAACAGCCACACGAAAATCCTCTCTATTTTTTCAAATAAGCTCCTTTCCTGCCTCTCTGGTGCGAGTTCTACACATATATCTCAAGGTTTTCACACGCCATAAACCTTTTTTTTCTCATCATTCATATCATAACACATTAGTTTGTGTGTTTTTGCATTAGGATTCTTTTGATCTATCATTTGTTATCATTTTTTGCGCAGCTTTAACACGAAATACTCTTACATCTTCATGTAAGTCATGTTATTCCTTATCTTTGTGTAAAGGGATGCCGATTGGAGATGCTAGGGGCTGTGTATGTCGAGAGTGAGAGAGATTAAGGGCTGGAGTCGAAGTGGAGTCGGCATGGGAGAGGTTCGATCTGTTGTTTTCTGGGAGAGCATGGGTTTTCTTTGGCTAGATCGGGAGAAAGAGGTGATGCAGGCTTGCATGGCTTAATTCAAGCAATAGATCTGACCCTATGAGGGTCCAGGACAGGGATGGGAAAGGGCCGTGACCAGATGGTCGCAAGAGGGAGTCGATCGAATGGAGGGACGTGTGTAGGTGATACTTGTCTTTGGGTTGTTTCGGTGTGATCGGCTAAGTAACGTGCATGGGACTAGAATCCTTGGCTAGGTTGGTCCAGGAGGGTTTTCTGGTGGCCTAGGAGTGAGTGATTCGAGGCTTGTTTGAGTCGGTTGGGTGGGGCTTAGAATTTGGATCAAAAATCGTTTTGGGAAATTTTTCTCCAGGGCTGGCCCGCGGCGCTGCACCTTTGGCGCCGCAGCGCTGGCACACAGAACCTACGCGCTTAACCAGCGCCACAGCACCACACTGCACGGCACCTAGGCGCTAGTTAGAGTGTAAGAGGCTTTAGTTTTAGCACTATTGTCTTTATTGGGCATCGTTACGACGTTATGACCGAGTTTAGTGAGGGTTAGGTTGGGTCAAACAAGACTTGACTAGGAATCTTTGAATTATTATTTAAGCCCGGTTGCCTTCGGGTTGAAATTTAGAGGTCCAGAGGTAAAATGGTAATTTCGTGTTTCAAAGGACAAAATGGTCATTTTGCACCCGAGTGGAGATTTTAGTCATTGCAGCACCCTGATTGTTAGAGTCTGTGCCCATCGAGCCAAGTGTTGGCCGAGGGATCATGTTTAAACTCAATGTATAAACAATTTTTATTTTAATAATATTTGAAATGATTGTTCTGGCACATCTTTATCTGTATATCCATGTTTGTTGCATAGATAATGTCTTGAATATACAAATAGTAGAAAGAATATGAGATGCTCCTATAATGAGTATCATGAAAATCACATTTGGATTACTATATATTCTAAACAGTTCCTAGTTGATTCAGCCGACACTAAGAAGGATAAAGGCCGCTCGAGTTTGAGATTAGTATATGCGATGTAAGTATCATGTTTCATAGGTAGTGGACATTGTGATGTCCGAGCATGAAGATAGGTGCTCCTTCTAGAATGTACTGAACAACCCTCCATAAAGGACTTTCCACGTGGTTCTCACTTATCGAGTGAAAACATCCTAGTTTATAGTTTTACACCATTAGTCCTTATGACCCGGGACAACATTGAAACTCTATATGCTAGCATTGCATTTTTCCTTGTTTACCGATTCTCATGGGGTCATCAGGTGGCAAGGTTGGGTGTTCTGTCGAAACATATAGGTGTCGATGCATTGTAGCTGGGGATTCACCGCTTACCTTCCGGTATGGATATCCTATGTGATCTCATGTGTATGTAGTTTGAAATCTCTGATCAAAATGTTTGTTGCAATTAAGAAAGATGTTTCTTAGATTACACCATCGATGCAACTACGACATGACACATAGTATCGAATCTTTGACAACTCTCGATATACCAATAGTTGTTGAATCGGTCGGGATATATGAGATAAAGGAACCGTACTGTACTCTAACCATAATGAAATGGTTCTTGCAGGTACTGTCATTTGATACCTGGGGAATCATGCAAGCAATGCTACTAGGCGTTTTACATGATTTGTTGGGTACTATCAGACTTGAGTTCTGACCTTCTTATTATCAAGGAGTTCATAGTTAAGAATGAAGCAACTGGGTTATGCTCATAGAAGGGCATGTTTAGTCATGAATCACATTGAGATGTGAACCCACTGCTAGTCGTATCATCGAACCATTGAGGGCCACACAAGTACTAGCTTTCTCGATCCCGTTAAGAATGAAATTAGTTCAATGTATTGAACGGCTTATAAAAGAGTTTATAAGCGCAAAGAAAAATTAGAAGTATGACTTCTATATGGGGAATGTAGCTTTTATTTTATGGAAGTGTTCCTAAACTAAAAGTTGGCTCAAATAAATAATGTATTTGAAAAATGTGATTTTCATTAACATTATTATGGACTAAATTAAATTAATTCAAGTGTTGAATTAATTAAATACTATTAGACCTAGTAGAGTCCAAATAACTAAATTAATTAAAATGTTGAATTACTTAAATAACATTGGGCCTTATAGATCCCAATTAGAAATAATTATTCAACTAGTGGGCTTGAGTAAATTTAAGTAAAGTTTAATTGGTCTCAAATTTGTTTGAGACATTTAAATTAAAGTTCATGGGTTTTGTAATTGTTACAAGCCCAAATAAAATTGCATGCTTGGGAGGTGAAGGGTTGGAGTCAACTTTTTCAACAAAAAAGGCATGACATGCTCATGCACTTTTTCAGCTTTTTCAAGCACCAAGAAAATTTCTCCTCCCTCTCTCCTTCAAGCAACTTGGCCGAAAATTCTCCTCCCCATTTTCTTCAAATTTGTGCTTCTTCACTTGATGAATAAAAGCAAACTTCTCAATGAAAATGTCTTACATTTTTCTAGTGCAAGTGTAAGGAGGATTTAGCTTGTTGGTGGTGGGCTTAATTTTGAGCAAGGTGTGCTCAAGGAAGGCTTGTAGATTTGTATACCATTCAATAGCTATGTTGTTTAATAACTAAGTAAGAGCCATCATCAATCTTTATGATTGATAGGTAAATTTCTAAACACCCTATGTTTTTGTTTATTTTTGTATTTGCTACACACTAAAGGGGTGCTCGGTTTTATTATTTAAAAATATGATTTTTGAAATTCCGTTGCGCTTCCGGGCACCATAATTGATCCCCTTTAAAGTGGTATCATGAACTATGGTTACTTTTATGTATAGCAAATACATGATATTATATTGAGGTCAATTTCTAGCCGCATGAGATAATCGTCACAAAAAATCAAAGGCCAAATGGGGGCTGATTTTTGGCCTCATGTTGCTGCTCATTTCTGGCATCTTGGGCAGCCCGAGGGGCTACCTGAAACCATGGGATGCCCGAAACCGCCCCCACTTTTAAAAAAAAATATATTTGTGCATGTTGGCCGTAATCCGACGACGAAGCTCCGGCAACGATGATGAAGACTAGGGTTTCCAAAAGTGTTTTGGAATATCAAAGTGTCATGGGCCTTGAGTTGTTGGGCCATTAGATGGTCAATATAATTTGTGAAATTTAAATGAGCCAAAATTTTTTTTGGTGAAAAATGTCTTATTGGGCCCTTAAGTTTAAATCTACAAAATTTGTTTATATTTTCTCATAAAATAAATAATTGAAGTTGGACTTTAATTATTTATAGTAAATTGTGATTTCCAAGAAATTCGGTTATAAATAAATTAATTAGAAAGTATACAAAGGAGTTTGTTTACTTTGTTGATTTAATTTATAATCGGGCGGTTAGTGATTGGATCAAGATATATAATATTGGATCAATTGATTATTGTGATAATTAATTGATGGTGTATGATATATGATATTATGCATGAAGAATGATCAAAAGCCCAAGCCCAATTTTCTAGGTGTATGCTAGGATATTTTGTGTTGAATGATTGTAATAATTATCAATTTATAAGTGGGCTTGGTTTATAGCCCATTCCCACCTCATGGGATGTATCTCTATTTGCCATGAATATTTATTTGTAAGTATTAGTATAGTGGAATATCAAGATTGGAAGATGGTGGCCATGATGATTATGAAGATTGAAGACATGTAAATATTGGAGGCTTATGTAATTATGCATTTGCATCCCATGCATTCCCTAGGATTGGACCTAGGCCCGTGTTTGGCTCACACGGGCCATTAGTTTTTGTGGCGATTGATCATTCTTTGTTAGTTTACTGTTTATAATATATGCATGATATATATTAAAATAATGAGTATGTACGTTATTATTATGATAATAACAAAGTTACATGAATCCGGCAAACATACGATCAAACATGGCGAGCTTTTAAACAAAATTAATGATGAGACCTTTCAAAATTAAAACCCCTCATTTTGAATAAGATTCAAAATTAATATCAAGCCAGAAAATGGGAATTATAAAGGTGTTTATACTTTTCATGTCTTTCATCGACAATGGGTGCATGATGAACGCTACCAGTGCTCGGGGCTCGGCTCATATTATTGAGGGAGCCCTGGACACCGGAAAGCTGTGACATCCATTGACATGATGATGTGAACTACGTAGAACTCCCATGATTTCGGCTCATATTATTGAGGGAACTCATGGCGACCGTCCATTAAGGTTCAATATCGATGGGTAAGGCTTGACACGTAAAGATGAATGACGTCATATTATTGGGTCCTAATCAAACGTGAGACAACAGTTACGTAAAGGGTTGCATGGAGAAAAAATTGAAAACTGCCTTTAAGAAATTATGATTGGCTGATATTATTCGGGATTATAATTTGCTAATTGGACATTACGTACCTACTGAGAAAAGGAGTTTCCCGTTTTCACTAGAGGGTAGTGAAAAATGTCAAAAACAATGGGAGTGAAAATTTATGAAGTAAAAGTCCATACTTTATATCTTATTAAATATTTTAAAATATTCATTAACATTTATCTCTTTTTATTTTTTTAGTGCAAATTTGACAATGTCTTCAATTCGCAACCAATTATCTGCAATACTCGACAAACACGTTTTAACTGGACTTAATTACCTCAATTGGCTAAGATATCTGACAATCGTCTTGAATTCAGAAAGGATAGCATATACACTTACTGAGTAGCCCTCTGTTAAGGCTCCGACTAGCTGCAATCCTGAGGAATTTCAGACTTGCAAGGATTGGTGTGACCATGACTTGCAAGCAAAGTGTTATACGCAGGCTTCTATGAATGATGAGCTGCAGAGGTGTTTTGAGGATGCAAAGAGTGCTGCTGACATTCAATTGCATCTCAAGGAGCTCTTTGTTGAGAAAACACTGCCTCTTAGGCATGCTACCGTCAAGGAGCTGATCACTTTACGCATGCGATTTGGGGCCTCGGTCCATGAGCATGGCCTAAAGATGATGTGGCTTGTGGAGAAGCTCGTTGGCATGGATCTCACGTTGCCTTCGTAGTTGACCACTGACGTGTTGCCCTTGTCATTGCCTAGATTATTTGATCCTCTTGTGGTGAATTTCAACATGAAAAAGCTGGAGCCTACCCTTGAGGAGTTGATGAATATGCTTGTTACCTTTGAGTCCACCACCAAGAAAGAGAAGTCGGTTCTTTATGTGGATTCTTCATCTGATACGAAGACTGGTCCACCTGGGAACGTAAAGAAGCGTTATTTCCAACGTCCCAAGAATAATGTTCCCTTGAAGAGGAAAGCTCCGAATCCCTTTCTTGCATCCAACCAGTCAAGGCTGACAAGACTACTGATATATGTCATCACTGCAAGAAGCCTAGACTTTAGAGGCGTAACTGCAGAGAATATCTTGCCCAGAAAGGTTCTGGAAATGGTATGTTCTATATTGAAGTAAACATTTCAATTAACTCTACTTCTTGGGTATTAGATACCGGCTGTGACTCATATCTCTGTAATGATTTGTAGGTGGTGGTAAGAAGTAAAAGTCTAAGGGAAGGTGAGAACCTTCTTGAGAATGGACAATGGAGCAAGAGTTTCTACCAAGGCTATTGGAGATGTTTACTTACTTTAGAACAATGATTTTAAGTTAGTTTTAAGAAATGTTTTGTTTGTACCTGATTTGGTGAATAACATTGTTTCCATTTCTATGCTTGATAAAGATGAATATTCTTGTTTATTTAGCAAAGGTGCTTGCAACATTTACAGGAATGAATGTTTAATTGGTACTGGAGAACTTGAAAACGATCTGTATAACTTAAAATTGAAAGGTATTCCACTAAACAATGTCCAAGCAATAACAACAACAAACAAACGAAAACAAGATACTCTAAATTCGGCACATTTATGGTATGCTCGATTAGGACATATTTCCCTAAGAAGGATGAACAAGCTAATAGGAGTAGGCATGTTTGATATGTCTGATATTAATTCTCTCACGACTTGTGAATCCTGTCTAAAAAGAAAGATGACCAAAATTCCCTTTAAAGGTCATGTGGAGCGAGCCAAAGGATTGTTGGATTTGATCCATACCGATGTGTGTGGTCCGCTTAGCATCACCACTAAGAATGGACATGCCTACTTCATCACCTTTAGCGATGATTTTTAAAAATATGGGTTTTTACAAATCTGAAGCCTTTGAGAGTTCAAAGAATTCAGAAGTGAAGTAGAGAAACAGTTGGGACGAACCATCAAGTCACTTCGATCGGATCGAGGTGGTGAGTACTTGAGTGCCGAGTTCCAAGAGTATCTTCGGGAGAATGGGATTCTCTCACAGTGGACTCCGCCTGCTACACCGCAGTTGAATGGTGTTTCGGAGCGTCGTAACCGGACTTTGATGGACATGGTTTGGTCTATGATGGGGTTCACGGAGTTGCCGCCATCCATTTGGGAATATGCACTTGAGACATCGGCACTGTTGTTGAAAAATGTCCATTCAAAGGCAGTTGATAAGACACCATATGAGATATGGATGGGTAAGTGATGCGACTTTGATTGTTGCACTCCCAAGAGCAGGTTGTTCACAAGTAGTATAATTCGGTGAGTCCGAATATCATATCCACAGGGAAGTTAAGGTAATTACAAGTCCACTACAATGTCTTTTTGTTTTTGTTTTTCGTTTAGTTGTTTGAATCTTTAATTGGTAATTTTTAATTGTTCAAATTTTAATTTAATAAGTTGAGATTAAAGGATCCACTCTTGGTTTTTAAATAAAGTTAACATTAATAAACATTATTGAAATCCACTTAATAAAGTGGTTCAAATATATTAAATAATCATATTTATATTATTTATATAAGTATATATACCAAAATTTATAAATGTTGTCAAGTATTTATTGTGCTATATATATATTTGTAAACACTAAATCAAGGTTCTCACTTTAAATGGTTGGTAAAACCAAATAAACATTTAAATTGTACCAAGAAATTAATATTATGATATATTCATATATAATAAATCAAGGCATCCACTTTAAATGGTTGGTAATACCAAACTAACATTTAAATGGTTCCAAGAATTTACTGTAACATATAGCAACAATAAATCAAAACTCCTACTTAAAAGTAGGGTATAATAATGCTTAAAGAAATAATATAATATAAACAATAAATAATAATTAAATAATAAAAAAATATAGATTCTTACCTTTTAATAACCTTATTATCATGTCAAGAGTTTCACCTTTTCATCTCAACTTTGGGAAGTTAGCTACTCATTATTCAAAGTGTAAAACTTTGAATATGAAATTAACATGCTAATTATATTTAAATGAAGAAATAAAAGAAAAACAAAGAGAGAAATATTATGAACTCAAAGGTTTGTTCATAAAATGAGGGATATCTCAATTCATTACAATGCAGCTCTATTTATAACCAAATTTTGGGAGACAACCACAAATAAAATATTATTATTTTACACATAAGTCTTCATTGGTGTTCTAAGAAATTATATTTTAATACACATCATTTTTGAAAATCTTCCGATCCGAATTTTCTTCTCAACATAAAACAAAACATGTAGATAATTGAGTTGTTTGAATTGTGGTATTTTTTTAACCATTTGACCAAGTAATTTGAGAGATATGGTCAAAATGCTAGAGCATGGTAAAACTGCCACTTCTTTGATAACTTTATTTGTTGCTTAATTTGATCCTACTTGTGAGAAGATTTTTATCTCATTCTTGCGACCAATATTGTAGATATTAACATCAACTTTCTACAGGTCCAAGAATCATCTTAATCGCATTTGCAACGCCAAGGTTATTCTTGTTTTATCGAACCTGTAAAAATAGTAAAAACTTATAATTACACAACAACTTTTATTTTATACAATTTATTATAAAACATATAATATTTAAACATTTAATAAAACAAAAACTATAAATTTATATTATAAAACATTTAATTAATATACAATTTTTTATCTTTATCACACTCCTCAACCAGCTTATTGCTAGTCTCTAGCAATTTAAGCGTTAATAGCAACACAAAACATATTGATTAATTTAAATAGAAATGTAATCAGAACTATCCAAGTGTTTAAATTAAATTTGAAAACTGTCAAAGTTATATCAAGATCATTATAATTATGATTTATGAAATAATCTGAACTGATCAATTCAAAGCTTATTTTCAGGTAGTTAAATGTACATGGCCTTCAGAAATTCCTAGTAAGAGTCTCAACTCCATATCCTCACAGGTTAATAAATGTTTCAATTTATGGAAACGATTTCTCTCATGGAATTGGAATACAGATAAATGCTCAGGAAAATGGTTTACAGAATGCAGACAGACAAACAAGCCAAACTAATCAAAAGATAGAAAATCCATGGAATCACACTAAGTTTATGCTTATTGACCACATATTTATTTAATTTGTACAATATATTTCTCTCTTTCTCTTTTTTTCTTTCTTTTTTTTATTTTGTTTTATTTTATGAAAGATAAACGGGTCGTAGCATATAACGTAAAAACTACATAGATCTTCAAAATTTTTTTTTTTCTCTTTTTGTTTCAGGAAATATCATTTTTTGTTTCAAAATAAGAACTCAAGATCTAAACAATTGATAGCCTCTCCGATGATCAATAAAGGCTCGCAAGCTGTTTTCTCAATCCTCTCCACTCACTCACAAAATATGTGTGAGTTTTAAATTTTAGGCACTCTTATAAGATATATCTTGGGTCATATACTTTAATACATGATCTTATCACAATGGTTAATCACTCAAAAAGATTTCATAAATCGTATTTTTATAATGATCAGAATATTAAAATTGAATTTTTTCCAAATAAAAATTTAAACATCCTTAGATAGATTAATACATTTTCTAATTTAAACATTTCAAACATGTAATGTACTGATATTTTTGCAAAAATTACTAAGATACAAATAATAGACATGGTTTTATTTTAAAATTATTTTTTTTTAATTTTTTTTATAAGTTTGTTATCCCCCCAATCAGAATATGACATTGTCCCTAATGTCAAAATAATATTAATAAAGAGTACATAATGAAAGAGATATCACTTGAAATTTTATTGAAGATAACAAACTGAAACAAACGCAAACAAATCCACGAATTTTGAATCAATGATCCAACTTTCTTTTCTTACTGCTTGATTGCTATCAATTAATCTTTGTTATCATCGGATCAGGATTATGAACAAAAGCTTCCAAATCATCAATTAATTGGTCAGCAGTCGAAGCATAGATGAGCATCCTTCTTGAATTTTCTGAAATGAAATTTTGTTCCGCAGCTTTATCAAGAAATGTCAACAAACTTTCATAATATTTATTGATATTCAACAAGCCAACAGGTTTATTATGAATATTAAGTTGTGCCCAAGAAACAGTGTGAAAAATTTCTTCTAATATACAAAAACCACCCGGTAGTGCAATAAAAGTATCAGAATTTTCAATCATTTTGGTTATTCTTTCATACAAAGAAGAAACTTTAAATTCCCCCCCAATCGTAAAACCTGTAATATTTCCTTCAGCTAAAGCTGTAGGAATAATACCCAAAACTTGACTACCTCTAAGATGAGCAGATGTGGAAACAGATCCCATTAACCCAATATTACCTCCCCCATATACCAAGTGAATTTTTCTCAGCCAATATCTTTCCAAAATTATTCGCTACTTCTCCAAACACTTCATTTTTTCCAGGACTCGATCCACAAAATACACAAATATTTTTCAATGTTTGTGTAGAGGATCCAGCCATGTTTTTACTTTCTTATTGATATGCGAAAATAGAGAGAAATATGAGAGATTTTATCGGGGTAATATGTTATCATGACAAAACTATGGGTCACAGCTGTAAGAAAAATAAATAGTAAAACAATAATGACACACATGCATATAAACAGTAGTGTGATTGTGGCTCACAATTTTCCTCTGGTTTTACGTCCAGAAATGGCTTCAACACCTTCTATGAGTCGAGGATAAGCTTCCCATCGAATTTTCTTATAAATTGGCAAACATGGTCTTTTTTTGTCGGATTCCCAAGACTATGACGCTCATCTTGGAATTGCTTCCATAAACGGAGAAGTTCAATATGCATGTGTCCACTAGAATGCGTCTCAAGAGTCAATAAGATGTTATCTAAAGACTCCTTACTCAGCTCATTCTTAATGAAACTAATTTTATCTTCTCTGTTATTGGAAACACATCCCAAAGATCTGCATCGTTTGTCACAAGTCCATCTTGCACACTTATGACAAACCCTAACCTTTTGGCCCTTCGTTTTTTCGCGTAAGTGTTTTTTCCTGATCCAGGCAAATACCGAATGAGCAATGATTGTGGAACTTCTCCTTCTAATCGGACCTTAGCTTCTATTACAAGACGAATATCTTCTGGAATTCCTTTTTGCATTAGCAATCTCAATCTTTCACACCTACTTGCATAAATTTTTTTAGAACATTTTCAGAAACAGAGGGAAAATATTTACAAATTTTTGAGAGAATTTCATCCATTTTGAAAATAAAAAAATAAAATTTTATTTTTGTATCAGCAATTGTGGAAAACTGATTTAATTGACTATGAGAATAATGGAATTCCGTTATCCGCCATTTAACCGGGAAAATAAAAAGATTAAGGAAACCTCAAATAAAAACAAACAAAATTAAATACAACACAAAAAAATCAAGGATCAGAAAGGGAAATAAAGTCTTCTTGAAAGATTTCATTTTCTAAAAATGGTTTAAGCCTTTGTCCATTTACTTTAAAAACATAACCATTTTTAGGATTTTCAATGTCCACATCTCCACAAGGATACACATGCGTTACAACATATGGGCCTGTCCATCTTGATCAGAATTTTTCTGGGAATATTTGAAGTCGAGAATTATAAAGAAAAACTTTTTTAGCAATCTCAAAAGATTTTTTAAGAATTGTTTTATCATGAAATGATTTGATTTTTGCTTTATGAATCCTTGAATTCTCATACGCGTCATTTCTGAGTTCATCAAGTTCATTAAGTTGCAATTTGCGCAATTTGTTGCAATCATCCATGCTTGAGTTAAAAGTTTTGATCGTCCAATAAACTTTATGTTCCAATTCCACAGGCAAATGACAATATTTTACGTAAACCAACCTATAGGGAGACATATTCAATGATGTTTTAAAAGCTGTTCGATATGCCCAAAGTGCATCATTAAGTCGCAAAAACCAATCTTTTCTATTTGGGTTAACAGTTTTTTCAAAGATTTGCTTTATCTCCCTATTAGCTAATTCAACTTGTCCATTTGTTTGAGGATGATAAGGAGTAGTTACTTTGCGAGTAATACCATATTTTTCATTAATGAAGCAATGGTTTATTAACAAAGTGAGTTCCCCCATCACTTATCATGGATCGAGGAATTTTAAATCTACTAAAAATATTTTCTTTCAAAAATTTGATGAAAATTTTATGATCATTTGCTCGACATTGAATTGCCTCTATCGATTTGGAAACATAATCAACTGCAACTAAAATATACAAGTATCCAAACGACGGTGGAAAAGGTCCCATAAAATCAATTCTCCAACAGTCAAAGATTTCAATTTCAATGATATGATTCAAAGGCATCATGTTTCTTTTTGAAATCGCACCCAATTTTTGACAATTTGCACAGATCTTGCAGATTTCGTGGGTGTCTTTAAACAAAGTGGGCCAATAAAATCCACAGTGCAAGATTTTTTCAGCCGTTTTCTTTGAAGAAAAATGTCCTCCGCATGCTTCTGAATGACAAATTTTAATTACACTACTTACCTCATTGTCGGTTATGCAACGTCGAAAAATTTTATCTGTACAATACTTGAACAAATATAGATCATCCCAATAAAATTTTTTTACCTCATTCAAAAATTTTCTTTTATCTTGGGAACTCCATTGCAGTGGCATTTTTCCTGTCACAAGAAAATTTTCTATGTTAGCAAACCAATGTGTAGTAGTAACTTAAAATAGATGTTCATCAGGAAAATTATCGTTAATTGGTGTCATTTCACAAGATGATCCTGTTACTACTCTCGATAAATGATCGGCTACGATATTCTTAGTTCTTTTTTTATCCTTGATCACAATGTCAAATTCATTGAGCAACAAAATCCATCGTATCAGTCGTGGCTTTGCATCCTGTTTACTCAACAAATATCTAATAGCAGAATGATCAGTAAACACAATAGTCGTTGATCCAATCAAATAAGAACGAAATTTATCTAATGCAAATATTACAGCAAGTAATTCTTTTTCAGTTGTGAAGTAATTCATTTGAGCATTGTTTAAACTTTGACCCAATACTGCACCGACTGCATAATCACTCGCGTCGCACATGATTTTAAATGGTAAAGATCAATGAGGAGGTTGCATGATAGGAGCTGATGTTAAATGTCAAATGATTTTATCAAAAGCATTTTGACATTCTTGAGTCCACTCAAATGCAGTGTCTTTTGTTAAGAGGTTACAAATGGGTTTAGAGATTGAATTAAAGTCCTTTATAAACCTCCTATAAAATCCAGCATGTCCAAAAAATGAGAGAATTTCTTTAATGGTTTTTGGAGGGGGTAAATTGGCAATGACATCAACTTTGGCTTTATCAACTTCAATTCCATGAGATGACACAATATGTCCCAAAACAATCTCAGAAGTAATCATGTAATGACATTTTTTCCAATTTAAAATTAGACATTTTTCCTCGCATCTTTTTAAATCTTTTTCCAAATTTTAAAGACAATTATCAAATGTATTCCCAAAAACAGTTAAATCATCCATGAAAATCTCCAAACAATTTTCAACCATGTCGCTAAAAATGCTTAGCATACATCTTCGAAATGTTGCTGGGGCATTGCATAATCCAAATGACATCTTTCTGAATGCAAATGTTTCAAAAGGTCATGTGAATGTAGTTTTATCTTGATCTTTGGATGCAATGGGAATTTGATAATAGTCTGAATATCCATCAAGAAAACAGTAGTAAGGATGACCTGCTACTCTTTCTAAAATTTGATCCAAAAATGGTAATGGAAAATGATCTTTTCTAGTGGCGTCATTTAATTTTCTATAATCAATACACATCCGCCAACTATATGGGACTCGACTTGTTAACAATTCACCTTTTTCATTTTTTATCACTGTGATGCCAGATTTTTTTGGAACTACTTGTGTTGGTCTTACCCACTTACTATCAGAAATAGGGTAGATAATTCCAACATCAAGTAGTTTGAGAACTTCAGTTTTCACAACATCTTTAATGTGTGGATTTAATCTCCTTTGTGGTTGTTGAGATGTTTTAACATTTTCTGCTAAGTGAATTTTGTGAGTGCAAATTAGTGGATTAATACCCTTGAGATCTTTTAGTGTCCAACCAATTGCATTTTTATGTCTTTTAAGAATATCAACTAATTTACCTTCTTGATCACTTGCTAGTTTGGAAGAAATTACCACCGGATATGTTTCATCTTCTCCAAGAAATGCATAGTTCAATTCTTCTGGTAAGGGTTTTAACTTCAATGTGGGTGGTTCGTCTTTGTTATCAAATTTTGCCTCAAATTCTTTCTCTGATCCTGGTAACGAGTGATACCAGATAAAATCATCAAGATCAATTTCAATATTTTCTTTAACAGTATCAATTGAACAAATATCTAATTGGTCACGAGTACTCCCTTCTTGAGTGTTTTCTTCTACAAGGGTTTCAATAAGATTTTCATTTTCACTTTCATCTCATTTGTCATGTGGTTGCTTACAAAGATTAAAAACATTAAGCTCAAAGGTCATGTTACCAAATGACAACTTCATTATTCCATTCCTGCAATTTATTAAAGCATTAGAAGTTGCTAAAAATGGACGACCCAAAATTACAAATATTGCATTACAAGCTTCGATAGGTTGTGTATCTAAAACAATGAAATCGACATGATATAAAAAGTTATCAACTTGGACCAACATGTCTTCTACCATACGTCTTGGCACTTTAACAGATTTATCGACAAGTAAAAGTGTTACCGAAGTAGGTTTTAACTCGCCTAGATTGTGTTCTTGATAAACTGAATATGGAAGTAAATTCACACTAGCTCCAAGATCAATCAAGGCTTTTTTAATCTTTCTTCTCCAATAATACATGAAATAGTAGGACAACCAGGGTCTTTGTATTTCAAAGTATTATTATTTTGAATGATTGAACTTACTTGTTCGGCTAAAAATGCTTTTTTTTTTTACATTCAAATTTCTTTTCACCGTGCACAAGTCTTTCAAAAATTTGGCATATGATGGTACCTGCTTTATTGCATCTAATAAAGGAATATTAACTTTTACTTGTTTAAAAATATCATATATATCAGAATTCAAATTTGATTTTTTTGTATTTTTCAATGCATGAGGGAATGGTGGTGGCACTGTCTGTTGATCCTCCTCTTCGCAAGTTATGGTTTCCATTTCCTTACCCTTTGGAGTTGATTTATCATCATCTTCACGAGGTTTAAGAATGGATTTTTCCACAACGTTACCACTGCGAAGGGTAATAACAGATTTTACCTGATCCATTGGTTGAATTTCAAAAGTTCCAGTTTGTGAATGATGTTCCTTGGGATTAGGCTGTAGTTTTGAAGGAAATTTACCTTTTTCATGAACATTAAGTGCAGATGCAAATTTAGCAAGAGTATCTTTCAAATCTATCATGGTTTGAGCAGTTTGAGTATTGATAGACTCTTGCTTTGCAATGAAAGAATTCAATATATCTTCCAAGTTCCTTTTAGGTGGAGGAACATAAGGTGCATAATTTTGAAAATTTTGTTGATTTTGGAAATATGGTTGTTAAAATTGTGCAGTATATCATTCCTCCAACTAAAATTTGGATGATTTCGCCAACCTGGATTGTAATTTTGAGAAAATGGTTCAAAATTTGGCTTTTTGAAATTTTTCAAAACATTGGCTTGTTCATGGAGACATTTTTTAAAAGAGGGCAAAGTGGGACAATCTTTTGTAGAATGATCACTTGTATCACAGATGTGACACATAATTTCTTGAAAAGATTTTAATTGACCATTTTTTTCAATTCAAGTGCCTCAATTTTTCTTGCCAAAAAGGTAAATCTAGCTTGGAGATCATGTTCATCTTTGAGGGTGTACATATGTGGGGACACGGACGCTAATTCATTTTCTTAATCATTATTAAGATTCAATATAACAATTAAGTAGTGTGGGACATAATTTTTTTTTCTAAAATGCAAGTGCGGAAACGTAATGTATTTCATCTGATATACATGTCAACATAAAAGTACAAGTCTTGTACAACATCTCTTTATCTCAAATTAGGGTTCAACAACTATACACAGTGCTGAATCCTATTCTACCTCTGAGCCCGGATCTCCACGCTAACCGTAATCTCTCATCCTCTTCCTGATCCGGATTCTGTCCCACCTGTTGTCATGCACACATACAGATACAACAACGGCCGGATAACTCCAGTGAGAAATACATTCCCAGTATAACTCATGTATACATGCAATCATATAACAGATATAAAGGCATGAACAAATATCAATAACATGTATCAAATCTGAAAGACATGAATCGATATAAAATTGTAAATCAAACTCTGACTCATACTCTCTGACTCGACTCGTTCCTAATCTAGGGATCCCGATCTGAATAAGAACGTAACAATCTCCCACCTACTCTCCCGATCGTGGTGGCAGTACGTTCTTATTTACGAACTTTTGTCATGTCCATATCGAATCTCGACAATAGAAGTTGCTCCACTCCTAGGAAACATCGATATGACCAAACGTCCGGTGTCTTGGCGTATCCGCCACAGACTTGGCATATCCGCCAAATATCAGGTACATCAGCCCAAGGACTAGGCATATCCGCCCATGACTCCTCACATAACATATGCTTAACTATAAATCAATAGAATAAGCATATCAATCTCAAACATTAGAACATATCGAGGCAATGACAATTCAGTATGTGATTTTTGGAAACTCAAGTTAAATCAAACTCGAGTTGTGCAATCCCGGATCAACATTGATTTATACCTTTCTTTCTGTCGATCTGACGAAGTCCAAGTCTCGAATTCGAAGCCTGTCAATACTCAATCTGGCAATGACAATATCGAAGAGGTACAATATCAATATACCACTAAAATCAATACTGGATATAATCAGAACTCAATCTAATTCTGTTTCAACGGCATGACTGCATAATCTCAGTATACCCAGCAATACAATATCAACAAATATCAATTCCCACAACTCATAATCGATAACAATACAAATCTGATATCAAATCTCAATCAAATCAAATCAATTCTGATAATTCGTAACAATTCTGTACGGTATCCGTTCTTCAATTCGGTTTCTATTATACGATGTCTACTATGTCAAGAACATCATATATTAATCATATCTGATTCTGGCAATATCATAGTTTCAAATCATATCCGAACGTAATAAAACTTACGTCCAGTTGTAGTTTTCGTCGATAGGAACACGGTATCAAAGTCGGATTAGAATTCTGACGGTTGGATTGTACAAAATCGCAATAATAGTCTTCGAAGAAACTTGCAACATTCCATTGAGTCTCGTTCCTTTTTCTGGTTTCTTTTGGAGCAATTGAATACAATTATATATATGTCTTGCATAAGAAGGCTAGGTGGCTTATCCTTTGTTCAACACGTCTCGCGCATATGCGCGACCCTCCTCGGCGCATATGCGCGAGACCTACTGGTCTCGGCACTTTCCTTCTCGGCAGTTCGCGCATATGCGCGCCCTCGGTCAGCGCATATGCGCGAGGCTCTTCACAATTCTCTGCCATCCTCGCGCATATGCGCCGGTCCATATCACGCATATGCGCGGAGTTCTCTGTCTACCTCGCGCATATGCGCGAGGCGCATATGCGCGAGGTGCTCAGTCCTCGCACATAACATTTTTTCTTTCCGGATTTCCCCGTCTGATCCGTTCCGTCTAAAATCACATCAATTATCAACAAATCATTTCAGATTACCATAATAAAAATCTCGGGAATTACATTTCTCCCCCCCAAGATACGATTTCGTCCCCGAAATCACAAGCAATAATATCATATCAGAAAGAAATGTATAACAGAAGCTAAACAGAAAACTCATATCAATGAAATTGTTATAGTAGGTGCCCGTCGAGCCAAGTGTTGACCGATGGTACATGTTTAAACTCTATGTATAAACAATCTTTATTTTAATAATATTTGAAATTATTGTTTTGGCACTTCTTTATCTGTATACCCATGCTAGTTGCATAGATAAAGTCCTTGAATATCCAAATAGTAGAAATAATATGAGATGCTCATATGATGAGTATCATGAAACTCATATTTGTAATACTGTATATTCTAAACAGTTCCTAGTTGATTCAACCGTCGCTAAGAAGGATATAGGCCGCTAGAGTTCAAGACTAGTATCTGCGATGTAAGTACCATGTTTCATTGGTAGGGGACATTGTGATATCCGAGCAAGCAGACAGGTGCTCCTGGTAGAGTGCACTGAACAACCCTCCATAAAGGACTTTCCAAGTGGTTCTCACTTATCGAGTGGAAACGTCCTAGTTTATGATTGTACACCATTAGTCCTTATGACCTGGGACAACATTGAGACTCTATGTGCTAGCATTACACTTTGACTTGTTTACCGACTCTCATGGGGTCATCAGGTGGCAAGGTTGGGTATTTTGTCGAAACATATAGGAGTCGATGCATTGTAGTCGGGGATTCACCGCTTACCTTTGGGTATGGATATCCTATGTGATCACATGTATATGTAGTATGAAATCTCTGATCAGAGTATGATGGTAATTATGAAAGGAGTTTCATAGATTACACCATCGATGCAACTACGACATTACACATAGTATCGATTCATTGACAACTCTCGATATACCAATGGTTGTCGAATCGGTCGGGATATATGAGTTGAAGGGACCATACTGTACGCTAACCATAATAGAATGGTTCTTGCAGGCACTATCATTTGATACCTAGGGAATCATGTAAGCGATGCTGCTAGACGTTTAACATGATTGGTTGGGTACTATCAGACTTGAGTTCTGACGTTCATGTTATCAAGGAGTTGATAATTAAGAATGGAGCAATTGGGGTATGCTCGTATAAGGACATGTTTAGTCCGAATCACATGGAGATGTGAACCCACGGCTAGTTGTATCAATGAGCCATTGAGGGTCACACAAGTGTTAGCTTTTTAGATCCCGTTGAGAAGTAAAATAGTTCAATGTGTTGAACGACTTATAAAGGAGTTTATAAACGTAAGAAAAAATAGAATTATGACTTCTATAAGGAGAATATAACTTTTAATTTGAAGAAGTGTTCCTAAATTAAAAGTTGGCCAAATTGTGATTTTCATAAACATTATTACGGACTAAATTAAATTAATTCAAGTGTTGAATTAATTAAACACTAGTGGGCCTAGTAGAGTCCAAATAATTAAATTAATTCAAGTGTTAAATTAATTAAATAACATTGGGCCTTGTTGAGCCCAATAAAAAATAATTATTAAACTAGTGGTTTGAATAAAATCAAGTAAAGTTTTAAATGGACTCAAATGTGTTTGAGACATTTAAATAAAGTCCATGAGCTTTATAAATGTTACAAGCCCACTTAAAAAGCATGCTAGGGAAGTGAAGAGTTGGGGATTACTTTTTCATTAAAAAATTGCATGGCATGCTCATGCACCTTTATCATTTTTTCAAGGACCAAGAAAAGCCCACCCCCCCCCCCCCCCCCCCTTCTCTCCTACACCATGTTGGCCGAAATTTGTTGTTCATATTCTCTCAAATTTTTCTTTCTTCAATTGTTGAGGAATCCTTACACTTCTCTATGAAAAATCCTTTTATTTTTCTAGTGCAAAATAAGAGGGGTTCTAGCTAGTTGGTGGTGGGCCTAATTTTTTAAGGAAGGAAGCTTGAAGATTGTCTTGCCATCAAGAGTTTAGTTGTATATCAACTAAGTTTGTGCCAATATCAATCTTTTAAGATTGATAGGTATATTTTTTCTTAAAACACCATGTGTATGACATATTGTGTTTTGTATTTGCTACACATCTTAGTAGAGGTGCTCGGTTTTCTTGTTGAAAAACAAATTTTAAACTTCCATTGCGTATTCGGGCACCTTAATCGATCCTCTTACAAGTGGCATCAGAGCTAAGGATACTATTTTGTGTAGCATTTACGTAATATTATATTGATGTCGATTTCTAACCACATGAGATGATTTTTTGCAACAAATCGAAGGCCGAATTTTGGGGATTTTGGGGCAGCAAGTTGCTGCCCATTTCGGGCAGCTCGGGATGCCCGTGGGACTGCCCGTTTCGGGCAGCAAAGGCAGCCCGAGGGGCTGCCCGAACAGCCCGTTAAGTTTTAATAAATTTTTTTTTTAATTTGGCCGGAATCCGCGACGGAGCTCCGGCGATGACGACTAGGGTTTTCAAAAGTGTTTTGGAATATCAAAGAGTCACGGGACTTGAAGTTGTTGGGCCATTAGATGGCTAATACAATTTGTGAATTTAAATGGGCCAAAATGTTTTTTGGTGAAAAATGATTTTTTGGGCCCTTAAGTTTAAATTCACAAAAGTTGTATATATTATCTCATTAAATATATAATTGAAGTTGGATTTTAATTATTTATAGTAAATTGTGATTTACAAGAAATTCGGTTATAAATAAATTAGTTAGAAAGTAGACAAAATAGTTCGTATACTTTGTTAATTTAGTTTATAATCGTGGCGGTTAGTGATTGGATCAAGATATATAATATTGGATCAATTAATTATTGTGATAATTAATTGATGGTGTATGATATGTGATATTATGCATGAAGGATGATCAAAAGCCCAGGCCCAATTTGCTAGGTGTATTCTAGGATATTTTGTGTTGAATGATTGTAATAATTATCAATTTATAAAGTGGGCTTGATTTATGGCCCGTTCCCACCCCATGAGATGTATCCCTATTTGCCATGGATATTTATTTGTAAATATTATAATAGTGGAAGATCAAGATTGGAAGATGGTGGCCTTGATGATTATGAAGATCGAAGACATGTAAATATTGGAAGCTTATGTAATAGTTGCATTTGCATCACATGCATTTCCCTAGGATTGGACCTAGGCCCGTGCTTAGCTCACATGGGCCATTAGTATTGGGGCGATTGATCAACCTTTTTTTGTTTACTGTTTATAATATATGCATGATATGTTATAAATAATGAGTATGTGCGCTATTATTATGATAATAACAAAGTTGCATGAATCCGACAAACATACGATCAAACATGGCGATTTTTTTAAATAAAATTAATGATGAGACCTTTCAAAATTAAAAAACCTCATTTTGAATAAGATTCAAAATTAATATCAAGCTCGAAAAGGGGAATTATAAAGTTGTTTATAATTTCCATATCTTCCATCGACAATGGGTGCATGATGAACGCTACCCGTGCTCGGGGCTCGGCTCATATTATTGGGAGACCCTGTGTGCCGGAAAGCTGTGACTTCCATTGACATGGTGATGTGAACTACGTGGAACTCCCATGATTTCGGCTCATATTATTGAGGGAAATCATGGCGACCATCCATTAAGGTTCAACATCGATGGGTTAGGCTTGACACGTAAAGATGAACGACGTCATATTATTGGGTCCTAATCAAACGTGAGACAAAAGTTTACGTAGAGGGTTGCATAGTGATGCAATTGGAAACTACCTTTTAGGAATTGTGATTGGCTGATATTATTCGGGATCATAATTCGCTAATTGGACCTTGCGTACCTACTGAGGAAAGGAGTTTCCCGTTTTCACTAGAGGGTAGTGAAAAATGTCAAAATAGTGGGAGCAAACATTTATAAAGTAAAAGTCCATACTTTATATCTTATTAAATATTATAAAATAGTCATTAACATTTATCTGTTTTACTTTTCAGTACATATTTGACAATGTCTTCGATACGCAATCCGTTATCTGCTATACTCGAAAAACAAGTTTTAACCGGACCTAGTTACCTCACTTGGCTAAGAAACCTAAAGATCGTCTTGAATTCGGAAAAGATAGCATATACACTGACTGAGTCGCCCCCTGTTGAGGCTCCGACTGACTGCACTCCTGAGGAATTGTAGACTTACAAGGAATGGTGTGACCATGACTTGAAAGCCAGGTGTTATATGCAGGCTTCTATGAATGATGAGCTGCAGAGGCGTTTTGAGGATGCAAAGAGTGCTGCTGACATTCATTTGCATCTCAAAGAGCTCTTTGGTGAGCAGACGTGCCCTCTTAGGCATGCTACCGTCAAGGAGCTGATCACTTTGCGCATGCGAGATGGGGCCTCGGTCCATGAGCATGGCCTGAAGATGATTGGGCTCGTGGAAAAACTCGTTGGCATGGATCTGGTGTTGCCTTCGGAGTTGACCACCGACGTGTTGCTTTTGTCACTCCTAGCTCATTTGATCCTTTTGTGGTGAATTGCAATATGAACAAGATGGAGCCGACCCTTGAGGAGTTGGTGAATATGCTTGTGACCTACGAGTCCACCATCAAGAAAGAGAAGCCGGTTCTTTATGTGGGTTCTTCATCTGGTACGAAGACCGATCCACGTGGGAAGGGAAAGAAGCGTTCTTTCCAACGCCCCAAGAAGAACGTGCCCTTGAAGAGGCAGACTCCGAGTCCCGCTGTGGCAGCCATACCAGTGAAGGCTGACAAGACTGCTGATATTTGTCATCACTGCAAGAAGCCTGGACATTGGAGGCGTAATTACAGGGAATATCTTGCCCAAAAGAGTTCTGGAAACGGTATGTTCTATATTGAAGTAAACATTTCAATTAGCTCTACTTCTTGGGTATTGGATACCGGCTGTGGCTCACATCTCTGTAATGATTTGCAGGTGATGGGAAGAAGTAGAATGCTTAGGGAATGTGAGACCTTCTTGAGGATGGGGAATAGAGCAAGAGTTGCTGCCAAGGCCGTAGGAGATGTTTTCTTGCATTTGAACAATGATTTTAAGTTAATGTTAAGAGATGTTTTGTTTGTAACTGAATTGGTGAAAAACATTATTTCCATTTTTATGCTTGATAAAGATGGATTATTTAGCAAAGATGTTTGCAACATTTACAAGAATGAATATTTAATTGGTACCGGAGAACTTGAAAACGATCTCTACCCCTTAAAATTGAAAGATATTCCACTAAACAATGTCCAAGCAATAACAACAACAAACAAGCGAAAACAAGATACTCTAAATTCGGCACAATTGTGGCATGCTCGATTAGGACATATTTCCCTAAGAATGATGAACAAGCTAGTGGGAGTGGGCATGTTTGATGTGTCTGATATTAATGCTCTCATGACTTGTGAATCCTGTCTAAAAGGAAAGATGACCAAAATTCCCTTTAAGGGCCATGTCGAGCGAGCCAAAGGGTTATTGGATTTGATCCATACCGATGTGTGCGGTCCGCTTAGCATCACCACTAAGCATGGACATGCCTACTTCATCACCTTTACCGATGACTTTTCGAGGTATGGGTATGTGTATTTGATGAAATACAAGTCTGAAGCCTTTGAAAGGTTCAAAGAATTCAGAAGTGAAGTAGAGAAACAGTTGGGACGAAGCATCAAGACACTTCGATCGGATCGAGGTGGTGAGTACTTGAGTGTCGAGTTCCAAGAGTATCTTAGGGAGAATGGGATTCTCTCGCAGTGGACTCCGTCCGCTACACCGCAGTTGAATGGTGTTTTGGAGCGTCATAACCGGGCTTTGATGGACATGGTTCGGTCTATGATGGGGTTCACGGAGTTGCCGCCATCCGTTTGGGGATATACACTTGAGACAGCGGCACTGTTGTTGAACAATGTCCATTCAAAGGTAGTTGATAAGACACCATATGAGATATGGATGGGTAAGCCTCCCAAATATTCTTATCTTAAAATATGGGGATGCCCTGCTTATGTGAAGCAGGTAGTGAGAGATAAATTTGATAGTCGATCCATTTTATGTTACTTTGTGGGATATCCAAAGAATTCTGTTGGATATTATTTCTATCATCCCCAAGAAACAAAAGGGTTTGTTTCTAGGAATGCAACCTTTTTGGAAAAGGAATTTCTATTGGATAGAAAAGGGGATATGATAGAACTCGAAGAGGTTCGAGAAACACCTACAATTATAGAACCCACACCCGAAGAGCCAAGAGAGGAGATACAAGCTCCTAGAAGATCCGAGAGAGTCTCGAGTCCACCTATGAGGTATGGTCTGCTTCTTGAAGAGGGACATGATGAGCCTAACCATGGATGTGATCCATGGACCTTCAAGGAAGCGTTATCTGATGCCGATTCATCCAAGTGGCTTGAAGCAATGGAATCTGAGATGAATTCCATGCATTCGAACCAAGTGTGGAATCTCGTGGATCCACCTGAGGGAATTGTTCCCATAGGGTGTAAATGGATTTACAAGAGGAAACTTGGGGCGGATGGGATGGTATTAACCTTCAAGGCGCGATTGGTAGCAAAAGGATATACTCAAAGACAAGGAGTTGACTTTGAGGAAACTTTTTCTCCAGTTGCAATGTTCAAGTCCATAAGGATATTGCTAGCCATAGCTGCATGGTATGACTATGAGATATAGCAGATGTATGTTAAGACAGCCTTTCTTAATGGGGATATTAAGGAAGAGATTTACATGTCTCAACCTGAAGGGTTTACATCTGTCGGAAGTGAGCATATGGTATGCAAACTTCAGAGATCTATTTATGGTTTAAATCAGGCATCTAGGAGTTGGAACCTTAGATTCGATAGTACAATCAAAGAGTTTGGTTTTACTAAGAATCCTGAGGAACCCTGTGTGTATAAGAAGGTCAGTGGGAGTGCTGTGACATTCCTGGTGCTTTATGTTGATGACATTCTACTCATTGGGAATGATGTAGGAATGTTGCAATCAACTAAGATATGTTTAGCGAGTAAGTTCTCGATGCAGGACTTGGGTGAAGCATCTTTTGTAGTGGTTATACAGATCTATAGAGATAGATCAAGAAGATTGCTTGGTCTCACCCAGTCCACATACATTGATACCATCGTGAAGAGGTTCTCGATGGATCAGTCCAAGAGAGGACATCTACCAATGTGTCATGGCGTGTCCCTATCCAAGTCTATGTCTCCCAAGACTGATGCAGAGATAGAGGCGATGACACGCATTCCATATGCATCTGCAATTGGTAGCATCATGTATGGAATGATATCTACACGTCCTGACGTGGCTTTCGCACTAAGTGTAGTGATTAGATATCAATCGAACCCTGGTCTTACACATTGGAAAGCTGTGAAAGACATCCTCAAGTATTTGAGAAGGACCAATAAATTGTTCTTGGTCTATGGGGGTGGAGAACTGAAATTGGAAGGCTATACCGACTCTAGCTTCCAAAGCGATATCGATGACTCGAAGTCAACCTCTGGGTTCATATTCATGCTCAATGGTGTTGCTGTCTCTTGGAAGACTTCCAAGCAAGACAGTACATCGTATTCCACCACTGACGCAGAATACATTGTTGATTCAGCTGCAGCAAAGGAGGCTGTTTGGATAAGGAATTTTTTCCAAGAGTTGGGCGTCATTCCTAATGGAGTTGCTCCTGTCCCGGTGTTTTGTGACAACACCGGAGCCATTGCTCAAGCAAAGGAGCCAAGGTCTCATCAGAAGTCCAAACATGTATTGAGAAAGTACCACATCCTCCGAGAGATTGTGGAAAGAGGAGAAGTCTCAATTGAAAAAGTCGGCTCCGCAGATAATATTGCTGATCCGCTAACAAAGCCTTTACCTGGACCATTATTCGAGAAGCATCGCGAATCGATGGGTTTGAAGCATATGGGTAGTTGTCTCTAGTGCAAGTGGGAGATTGTTAGAGTAGGTGCTCGTCGAGCCAAGTGTTGGCCGAGGGTTCATGTTTAAACTCTATGTATAAATAATCTTTATTTTTATAATATTTGAAATTATTGTTTTGACACTTCTTTATCTGTATACCCATGCTTGTTGCATAGATAAAGTCCATGAATATAAAAATACTAGAAAGAATATGAGATGCTCATATGATGAGCATCATGAAACTCATATTTGTAATACTGTATATTCTAAACAGTTCCTAGTCGATTCAGCCGCCGCTAAGAAGGATATAGGCCGCTAGAGTTCGAGACTAGTATCTGTGATGTGAGTACCATGTTTCATTGGTAGGGAACATTGTGATGTCCAAGCATGCAGATAAGTGCTCCTGGTAGAGTGCACTGAACAACCCTACATAAAGGACTTTCCAAGTGGTTCTCACTTATCGAGTGGAAACGTCCTTGTTTATGGTTGTACACCATTAGTCCTTATGACCCGGGACAACATTGAGACTCTATGTGCTAGCATTACACTTTGACTTGTTTACCGACTCTCATAGGGTCATCAGGTGGCAAGGTTGGGTGTTTTGTCGAAACATATAGGAGTCGATGCATTATAGTCGGGGATTCACCGCTTACCTTCGGGTATGGATATCCTATGTGATCACATGTATATGTAGTATGAAATCCCTGATTAGAGTATGGTGGTAATTAAGAAGGGATTTCATAGATTACACCATCGATGCAACTACGACATGACACATAGTATCGATTCATTGACAACTCTCGATATACCAATGGTTGTCGAATCGGTCGTGATATATGAGTTGAAGGGACTGTACTGTACGCTAACAATAATAGAATGGTTCTTGCAGGCACTATAATTTGATACATAGGGAATCATGTAAGCGATGCTGCTAGACGTTTAACATGATTGGTTGGGTACTATCAGACTTGAGTTCTGACGTTCTTGTTATCAAGGAGTTGATAATTAAGAATGGAGCAATTGTGGTATGCTCGTATAAGGACATGTTTAGTCCGAATCACATGGAGATGTGAACTCACGGCTAGTTGTATCAATGAACCATTGAGGGTCACACAAGTGCTAGCTTTCTAGATCCCGTTGACAAGTAAAATAGTTCAATGTGTTGAACGGCTTATAAAGGAGTTTATAAACGTAAGGAAAAATAGAAGTATGACTTCTATAAGGAGAATTTAACTTTTAATTTGAGGAAGTGTTCCTAAATGAAAAGTTGGTCAAACAAATAATGTATTTGAAAATTGTGATTTTCATAAACATTATTATGGACTAAATTAAATTAATTCAAGTGTTGAATTAATTAAATACTAGTGGGCCTAGTAGAGTTCAAATAATTAAATTAATTCAAGAGTTGAATTAACTAAATAACATTGGGCCTTGTTGAGCCCAATTAAAAATAATTATTAAACTAGTGGGCCTGAATAAAATCAAGTAAAGTTTTAAATGGACTCAAATGTGTTTGAGACATTTAAATAAAGTCCATGGGCTTTGTAAATATTACAAGCCCACTTAAAAAGCATGCTAGGGAGGTGAAAAGTTGAGGATTACATTTTCATTAAAAAATTGCATGGCATGCTCATGCACCTTTATCACTTTTCAAGGACCAAGAAAAGTCCGCCCCTTCTCTCCTACACCATGTTGGCCGAAATTTGCTGTTCATATTCTCTCAAATTTTTCTTTCTTCAATTGTTGAGGAATCCTTACACTTCTCTTTGAAAAATCCTTTTATTTTTCTAGTGCAAAATAAGAGGGGTTCTAGCTAGTTGGTGGTGGTCCTAATTTTTGAATGAAGGAAGCTTGAAGATTGTCTTGCCATCAAGAGCTTAGTTATATATCAACTAAGTTGGAGCCAATATCAATCTTTTAAGATTGATAGGTATATTTTTTTAAAACACCCTATGTATGACATATTGTGTTTTGTATTTGCTACACATCTTAGTAGAGGTGCTCAATTTTCTTGTTGAAAAACAAATTTTAAACTTCCGTTGCGTATTCGGGCACCTTAATCGATCCGCTTGCAGAAATAGCTCTGGAAACCTCTGTCTCATATCTGATTCAGTCTCCCAAGTAGCTTCTTCGATGCCATGTTGACTCCACTGAACTTTCACAAGCGGAATAGTCTTCTTCCTGAGCAGTCCTCATTTCCTAACGGATTAGCTTCACTCTCTCTATCATATCTCTTGTATCATATCAGGTCCAATCTCAGGTACCTTTGATATATCATCCCAATACAGAAGGGATTTACACTTCTTGCCGTACAAAGCTTTAAATGATGCCATCTCAATACTCATCTGATAGCTGCTGTTGTACGAAAAACTCACAAAGTGGCAAAGATTCTTGCCAACTAGTGCTAAAATCAAGCACTACAGCCCTAAACCTATCCTCCAATATCTAGATAGTCCGCTCCGACTGTCCATCGATCTGAGGATGATATACGGTACTCAGATGTAACTTCGTACCTAGAGCCTGCTGTAAACTCTGCTAAAAATGCGAAGTAAACCGAGGATCACGGTCTGATACAATCGATTTCGGCACTCCATGCAACCGGACCACCTCTCTGACATAGATCTCTGCCATCTTGTCATGTCTGTATGTCATCTTGTACGGAATAAAACATGCGGATTTGGTCAATCTGTCAATCACGACCCAAATCGCATCACAACCTCGGGAGGATCTCGGTAGCTTCGTTACAAAATCCATGGAAATGTGATCCCATTTCCATTCAAGAATAGATAAGCTCTGTAACAGTCCTCCTGGTTTCTTTCTTTCGGCTTTCACCTGTTAGCAATTCAGACATTTGGATACAAATTCAGCAATATCAGCTTTCATCTGTTTCCACCAACACTGTCTTTTCAAATCATTATACATATCTTTGCCATCAGGACGAATATAAAATCGACTGCTATGCGCTTCTGACAATATCTGTCGTTTCAAATCCGAAACATCTGGCATAATAAGACGATTATTCACTTAAAACACATTGTCACAACCTGATACTCGGATCAATGCCCTACTCTGACTATCGATATCGAGTTCTGAACGTTCTGATCAACTTTCTGAGCCGCTTTAATTCTCAAAATCAGCTCTGGTTCGACTCGAATAGTATATAGTCTCAACGGTTGACAATCTGTCTCAAATATCAATCCAGAAAGTAAGCAATCTTCTATCATATTTGAAACACCAAACATCGATAAAGATAAAGAACATACCTTTCGACTCACTGCATCCGCTGCGGCATTAGATTTCCCCGGATTGTATTTGATTTCTTAAATAAAAATTTTCCAATAAGTCAAGCCATCTTCGCTGCCTCATATTCAATTCCGATGGTGAAAATAGATATTTTAAACTATTTTGATCAGAATAGATTTCAAACTTCTCACCGTATAGATAGTGTCATCATATCTTTAGTTCAAATACGATGGCTGCCAATTCAAGATTATGAATTGGGTAGCGAGACTCATGTGGCTTCAGTTGTCTTGCGGTATAAGCAATAACATATTCCCGCTGCATCAAAACACAACCCAACCCTCTGTGAGAAGCATTGCAATAAACAACAAAATCACCAGTACCTGACAGGATAGTCAATATCGGAGTACTGATCAGTCTCTTCTTCAACTCAAGAAAACTGGACTCACAGTCTTCTGACCAAACAAATGGAGCATCTTTCTGAGTCAGTTGCGTAATAGGCTTAGCAATACTCGAGAAATCCTTAATTAATCGATGATAATATTCTGCTAAACACATAAAACTGCGTATCTCTGATATAGATGTCGGTCTCGGCCAACTGATCACGGCCTCAATCTTACTGGGATCAAAAGAAATACCGTCTCCGGATATAATATGCCCCAGAAATACCACCTGTATCAACCAGAATTCACATTTCGACAGTTTGGCATATAATTTCTCAGACCTCAGAGTTCTCAACACAATTCTCAGATGTTCGGCATGATCAATCATATTCTTTGAATAAATCAGAATATCATCAATAAAAATAATCACGAAATCATCGAGATATTTCTGAAATATACAGTTCATCAATCCCATGAATACAGCTGGAGCATTTGTTAAACCGCACGGCATGACAATAAACTCATAATGTCCATACTTGGTTCTGAACGTTGTCTTCGAAATATCAGAATCTCTGACTCTCAGCTGATGATATTCAAATCTCAGATCGATCGTGGAATAAAGAGAAGAACCCTGCAACTGATCAAATAAATCATCAATACAAGGCAAAGAGTATTTATTCTTTACCGTAGCCTTGTTCAGTTGCCCGTAGTCAATACAAAGTCTCATTGACCCGTTCTTCTTTCTGACAAACAATACTGGAGCACCTCAAGGTGAAACACTCGATCTGATGTAACCCTTGATCAGTAAATCTTCCAACTGCTCTTTCAATTCTTTCAATTCAATCGGTGCCATTCTGTATGGAGCTCTAGAAATCGGAACTGTACCTGGTACCAATTCAAAGCTGAAGTCTATCTCTCGAATCAGAGGCAAACCCGGAATCTCATCTGGGAAGACATCAGCAAACTCACAGACCACTGGCAAATCAGCCAATGATGGCTCGATTTCAGTAAATCAACTGAATACAAAGGGAACCTCTCCGCTCCTCTCTGTAATAATCGAGTCATAGACATAGCAGATATCAAAGGAAATCTCGATCCAGAACCCTTACCGTAAAATCTCCATTCTTCAGCCATCTCAGGTCTGAATTTCATAATCTTATGGAAACAATCAACGGTCGCTCTGTTCTTGGTCAGCATATCAATACCGATAACACAATCAAAATCAGATAACCCAAGTACGATACAGTCTAACTCAATCTCATGCCCGTCGTACTGTAGCATACAATTTTCACAGCATTCACTGATATCAGACCTTTTCCCAAAGGAGAAAAGACAGATACTACAGCAGATAAAAACTCAACAGGCTGTAAGGCTCGAGATTTATTAGTCTTCATTGATGTGATATTCGGAAGATATGAGTATGCATGACATATAATGAGAAGCACTAAATGAGATTATGAAGTGGTGCATGAAATATAGACCGCACCCGCGGTTGAGCTCATGAATTGTGGAAGAATTACAGTAGCATGAGCGCACCCGCGCCTAAAGAAGGACCGCACCCGCGGTGGATAGGCAGAAAGTTGGCCATTTTTACAGTAGGGTCACCGCACCCGCGGTCCAGAAGCAGCGCACCCGCGGTGCTGCTACAGTGTGGTTAGCGCACCCGCGTTACAGGACTGAGCGCACCCGCGGTCGAAGCTTTCGAAAAAGTTGATGTATATCATTACACTGAGCGTACCCGCGGTTATGGAATGAGCGCACCCGCGGTGCGACGTGCAGCATGAAAAATAAGCCACGTTTCCTGGTGTTGCATGCAGTATATATATAAGAATTGCACGCCTTTTCTTCACAAAATTCAGAAAAGTGTCGAAGCTTTGAGAGAAGAATCCTTACGCCTTTGTAGATTTGTGATTGGGAAAGATCAGCCCGTTAGAATTTTAATCCGATTTCAGTACTGTGTTCCTATCGACGCAGGGTACAACTGGATGTAAGTTTTGTTACATTTAGACATGATTTGAATTTATGATATTACCAGAATCGAATATGATTCAGATATATTGTTCTCGAGACAATAGACATCGTATAATCGAAACCGGATTAAAGAACAGACTGTTTATGCAATTGTTATGAATTTTCAGAGTTGATCCAATTGTGGTTATGCCAATTTGATATCAAAATTATGTTGTTATCGATTATGAGGTGTTAGAATTGATATCTGATCTATATTGTATTGCCGGTATTGTGAGACTGTACAGAATTGAGATTATGATTCGTATTGATAGCGATTATGAGTTGTATGATTATATCTGTGATGTTGAGATTGACGGGGCTATCAAGACCGTATTGTTATGCCGTCGAAACATCAGTTGATTTAGATTGATCAGATTCTGTAATGATCTCGAGTGTATCGTGATATCGTTTATATGAATTAGATTGTATCTTGTTCAGATATGGATCAGATTATATACTGAATTGAGTATTGATCAGAACAGGTTTTGAATCGAGTTATATACTGATATTGTATTTATGCAATTGTCATTGCCAGACTGGTTATGGACAGATTGGAATACAAGACTTCGTCTTCGTCAGACCGGGAAGACAAAGGTATAATTCATGTGAATTCGGGATATACGACTCGAATCAGACTTGGTTGGAGTTTCCCTAAATCACATACTAGATTTATTATTTATATTTGATTTTGATTATGTCTTTTTTATATATTTATATTCAAGCATTGAGATAGGAGAGTCATTGGCAGACTTGCTAAACTAGACGTTCGGTGGTATCGACGCTTCGGATCATATTCAATCCGATTGTAGACATTCGATATAGACGGGGCCGAAGTCTAGGAATAAGACGTACAGTTACCCCGATTGGGAGGGTAGGTGACAGATAGTGACGTCTTATTCACACCGGGATCCCTAGAGTTAGAATTGAGTCGAGTCAAGACATGAACTGCATTGAGTTGCATGCTTATGTTATTTTGGTTTCAGAGATTATGGAACCCATTGTTACTGCATGCTGATTATGGAACCCATTGTTACTGCATGCTTATTTTGATTTAGTTTCATAGACTATAAAACCTATTGTTATAAATTTTATGCATGATAGTATGCTTTATGATTTATATTGTGTATATGCGTGTATACACGTTTTATACTGGGATTTATTCTCACCGGAGTATCCGGCTGTTGTCTTGTTTTGTATGTGTCCATGACAACAGGTGGGACAAGATCGGGGTCAAGAAGATGATGAGAGAAGATGAGTTAGAGTGGTGATTCCGGACTTATTGTCGACTTGGTTTAATACTTGAAATTTAGTAGTTGAACATTAGACTAGTTTGAATAATTGTTGTACATTATTGTACTTTTATACTGAGATGTATAATAGATTAATTCTATTACCTTCCGCATTTTAAAGAAAAAAAATTTAGACCCTGTTTATCTTAATTGATAATTAAATCCCAAAGATGATTAAGATGATGATTAGCGTCCGGGTCCCCACAACAAGTGGTATCAGAGCGATAGATCCTTTAGACTGAGATAGAAGAGAATGAGCGGGGTAGAGTGAGTTTTCTTTCCTTGCATGTGATTGCTAGCATGAGATTTATTTTAATGTTGACTTACATTGTGTGTGCTAGCATGACAGTATGCCTTACTGCTTTGAAATACATGTTTACCTGATTATCTGATTTGAATTGGTAATATGTATTATTGAGTATGAATCAGATCTGATTCATGATCAGCAGTAAGATGATCAGAGAAAGATTGGAACAGATTTGTAGTATTTGAGTACTAATGTTTTGATAAGCAGATATACCTCCACGGAGAATTCCAGAAAGGGGTAGTGCTTCGACTGAACAGATAGATGCATCAGAAACTCAGATGGAAATACAGTAGGAAGAATTTCAGTTATTTCAGCCGCCGATTCTGAGTGGTGTCGAGACGTCTGAAGATTGTGAGAACTGGTTTGATGACATAGAAATACTGTTTGATTTACTTGATTATTCAGATGAGCAGAGAATTAAACTGATATTCCACCAGTTACGAGAGACTGCCAGAAGTTGGTGGATTACAAGTAAAAGAATGCTAGAACAGAGAGGTACAGTGATTTCGTGGGAAATATTCAGAACTGAATTTTATCGAAAATTTTTCTCAATTTCGTACAGGGAGGACAAGAAAGCAGAGTTTGAGAATTTGAGACAAGGTCAACTGAATATTGAAGGATATGTTGCTAAATTCTCTACTCTACTGCGTTTTGCTCCTCATGTAATTGGGAATGATGAAGCTGTAGCGGATCAGTTCATCAGAGGATTGAACTCGGAGATAGTTGCATTGATGAATATGCAGCGACCTTACCATTTTATTGATGCCTTGAGTAGAGCGAAGAGAGCGGAGGCGAGTCTGATTAGACAACTAAAAAGGGTGTGTGCGATGCAACCTCAGGTACAACAATCCCCTCTTAGATTTGATAAAGGCAGTACGAGTGGAAAGCAAGATTTGCTGAAAGCTCGAAAGAAACCATTCAAGAAGTTAGGGAGCGGACTGAGCGGTTCAACTAGCTCCAGTGGTTCCAGCCCAAGTTATACTGGAGTGTATTGCAGGATTTGCGGAGGGAGACATTCCACAGAGCAATGCCAGGGAGTGACTGGTAGTTGCCATATTTGTAGACAGCCGGGACACTTTGCTAGAGTTTGTCCTCAGAGAAATTCCCGAAGATTTTAGGGAGCAGAAGACCGAGGAACAAACAGAGGACACACCTGATGATAGAGTGGCAGGTACTATTTTTTTTATGATTATATTGCATATGTATTGATATATACTAATGCATTCCCTATGATTACCTTTGACTGAGTTGCATTGAGATATGCTGTATCTGTTGAGTCTGATTGTACTGTAGTATTGATTCCCTTACTTGTTGGAAAAGAAAGATTGATATCAGAGATTTCTGTGAAATATTGTATACTACAGTAAGATGAGAATGAGGTCGAGTTAGATTATGATGTACTTGTGTTTCTGATTTGACCGCATTATTGATATTAATATGCTGAACAAGTACAGAACTATTGTAGATTCCTGCCAGAAAAATATAAGATTCAGACTAGATAGGAATGATGAGTAGAAATTTCTCGGTAAGGATTCTAGATCTAGAATTCCTTTGATATCTGTATTGTTTATGACTCGATTAATACAGAAAGGAGCAGATGGTATCCTTATGTATTCAGTAGACATACTGAAATCGAGCCTAGCATTGGCAGATTTGCCAATGATGCACGAGCTGGCTGATGGTTGTCCAGATGAGATTCCGGATTTTCCTCGAATTGAAAGATAGATTTCAGAATTGAATTGATACCAGGTACTGGTTGTGTTTTAGAATTCAGTACAGAATGATATTGAATGTACAGAATGACACTGAAAGAATTGAAAGATCAGTAGAAGAGTACCGACCAGGAGTTAAATCTGATTTAATGTTTCTCTTTGGCATGTTTCAGTATTTTCAGAGATATTATGATGATTTCATGCTTGTTGTATCTATGATATTTTGATATATTTGCGGCATCTGATTGACTGAATCGAATATCTGAAGATTGTATTGAATACTCGGAGAATTGTGATTATTGTATACAGAAATTATTCAGATAAGAATCTTGCTTGAAACAGATTGTATGCAGAATGTGCGCTATCTAAAGTTAGTATACCGATTGATTTTGACACAATTGAGATCATGATCAGTAGATAAGAATAATACTGATATCAGAAAGAGCAGAAATGTCAGAAATTTATGTTTGGTCTGAATTGACAGATTTTCGTGTACGATTGTTGTTTTGTGTCTGCCTGAGTATTGTTATATTTCTACAGCCGTATTTGATACAGATCAATGTGAACCGTTGAGATTATATACAGTTCAATCCGAATCAGAGTTGAATTCGAGAATTTCAGTAGATCAGAAATATAATCAGAATGTTCAGAACTTAATTTCAATAATAAGAACAGAGCATCGATCAGAGTGACAGATATGTGATTTTACGGTATGAGAGTGATTATCTCGTGATGTCAAATGTTTCAGAATTGTACAACAGAATTTGATATCGATAATCAGAACCGAATACCATGTAGGTATTTTTTTTAATTTATATTATTAACTGATTTGTTTGTACCAAATAGTTCGAATCTGAAATGACAGATAGGGTCAGAAGCGCACAGTAATGAATTCAGTTTTCATTCTGGTGACTGAGAATGTATGATATTCGAACAGATAGTGCTGACCTGGACAGATTAAATCAGTAATGATAGAATTTATACTGAAATGTTGGCAGAATTTGTACTGAAATGTCTGAACCGCCAATAAATGAAGATAGAAAGATAGAGATCAGAAGATTTATTACAGAGTTTGTATATTCTTGACTAGACATGGGGAGTATATTTCGATGAAATTCGTAATGAAATTACTGCAATACTTTCCAGATTTTGATATGATATGATTGTGATTGACAGATTGTTCAATCTATATCTATTAGTTTGTAGAAGATGACGTACAAACATGACCAAATGACACAGATCGATGTCAAAGAAATGGTCAGATTGATCAGAATGTAGAACTAGACTATATCAGATTGTGATTTTGATTGAGTTTGTAATTGTGGCAGAACGTACCATGAACTCATTCATATATTATCCACCGACTGACAGATAGCCAGAGCGTACTATCTAGATATTAGAAGATAATTATGGAGTTGTAGTGCTGGATGCTAGCACTAGTTAATATGACATATTGTCATCCTATGAATTATAGTATGATAATAGCTATCAGAAGAGTAATGAAATAGTTACAGACGATACAGTGTACAGTGAGTACTGCAGATTTCTTTGGTATAAGAATAATATCTCGAAGATACCTGAGATAAGATTTGATACAGTCAGAGATATGACAAAGAAAATGTAGCTAATTCAGAAGAAAATGAAGATAGCTCAGACCAGACAGACTGAATACGCCAACGTTGAATGATGACGATTGGTATTTGGGGCCAAAGATTGAATATATCCTTGACTGGGATAAAAAGATTTGATAACAGCTGATGATATTGATTTGGTATGAGCCGTTGATTGATATATACGGATGTGGTATAGCCAGTATTGTGAGATTGATTCTGTCAGAGTTATTTCGAAGGGTATTATGATATTATGCTCTTGAATTATTATTCCAATTTAGAATCACAGATCCGTACAAGAAAGATATTTCAGAATGAAGACTATTCTATTATTGAAAATACAGTAAGTGACAGGGCCTCAAAGGAGACTATCTGAAAGACAAAACTTGTCATTAGATTAAGATTTCAGAATGGATTCATTGAGATGAGTTTTGATTTAAACTCTGTATACATTTCTTCTGATATATCTGAATTGATTACTTGTGATTTCGAGGACGAAATCATTTCTTAGAGGGGGAGAAATGTAAGGCTCGAGATTTATTAGTCTTCATTGATGTGATATTCGGAAGATATGAGTATGCATGACATATATAGAGAAGCACTAAATGAGATTATGAAGTGGTGCATGAAATATAGACCGCACCCGCGGTAAGGAAAGGACCGCACTCGCGGTTGAGCTCATGAATTGTGGAAGAATTACAGTAGCATGAGCGCACCCGCGCCTAAAGAAGGACCGCACCCGCGGTGGATAGGCAGAAAGTTGGCCATTTTTACAGTAGGGTCACCGCACCCGCGGTCCAGAAGCAGCGCACCCGCGGTGCTGCTACAGTGAGGTTAGCGCACCCGCGTTACAGGACTGAGCGCACCCGCGGTCGAAGCTTTCGGAAAAGTTGATGTATATCATTACACTGAGCGCACCCGCGGTGCGACGCGCAGCATGAAAAATAAGTACGTTTCCTGGTGTTGCATGCAGTATATATATAAGAATTGCACGCATTTTCTTCACAAAATTCAGAAAAAGGTCGAAGCTTTGAGAGAAGAATCCTTACGCCTTTGTAGATTTGTGATTGGGAAAGATCAGCCCGTTAGAATTTTAATCCGATTTCAGTACTGTGTTCCTATCGACGCAGGCTACAACTGGACGTAAGTTTTGTTACATTTAGACATGATTTGAATTTATGATATTGCCAGAATCGAATATGATTCAGATATATTGTTCTCGAGACAATAGACATCGTATAATCGAAACCGGATTAAAGAACAGACTGTTTATGCAATTGTTATGAATTTTCAGAGTTGATTCAATTGTGGTTATGCCAATTTGATATCAAAATTATGTTGTTATCGATTATGAGGTGTTAGAATTGATATCTGATCTATATTGTATTGCCGGTATTGTGAGACTGTACAGAATTGAGATTATGATTCGTATTGATAGCGATTATGAGTTGTATGATTATATATGTGATGTTTAGATTGACGGAGCTATCAAGACCGTATTGTTATGCCGTCGAAACATCAGTTGATTTAGATTGATCAGATTCAATAATGATCTCGAGTGTATCGTGATATCGTTTATATGAATTAGATTGTATCTTGTTCAGATATGGATCAGATTATATAATGAATTGAGTATTGATCAGAATAGGTTTTGAATCGAGTTATATACTGATATTGTATTTATGCAATTGTCATTGCCAGACTGGTTATGGACAGATTGGAATACAAGACTTCGTCTTCGTCAGACCGGGAAGACAAATGTATAATTCATGTGAATTCGGGAGATACGACTCGAATCAGACTTGGTTGGAGTTTTCCTAAATCACATACTAGATTTATTATTTATATTTGATTTTGATTATGTCTTTTTTATAGATTTATATTCAAGCATTGAGATAGGAGAGTCATTGGCAGACTTGCTAAACTAGACGTTCGGTGGTATCGACGCTTCGGATCATATTCAATCCGATTGTAGACATTTGATACAGACGGGGCCGAAGTCCAGGAATAAGACGTACAGTTACCTCGATTGGGAGGGTAGGTGACAGACAGTGACATCTTATTCACACCGGGATCCCTAGAGTTAGAATTGAGTCGAGTCAAGACATGAACTGCATTGAGTTGCAAAAACCAAAATACATCATAGAATTTTCAGTACATGATCATGTTTTATCATGCAAAAACCGAAATACATCATAGAATTTTCAGAAAATAATGCATGCAGATTTCGGCCCTTTCATGACAAGCTTCACGTTTTTCTGAGTTTTGTTGTTTCAGGTGATTGGTTCAATTCCAGGCTCCCAAGGCAACCTATATACATGTAATAGGATGCATTAGGACCACGTTTGTCCATTGGTTTAACCCCATGCTCTCTGGAAATTCAGAATGACAGCAACTTTCCCATTGCTTCTCATGTGTTCGAAAATTTCAGTTTTTATGTCAAGGGGTTGGATCTGATCTTGGCTGCCCTAAGGGCTCTTAGCCATGGTTGGATCACTCCCCTAGCATGTCAAAGACGTGACTAAGTCGCCCTTTTTGTGGCTTGGTCCATGGCTCATCGGTTTTTAAATAAACAACAAGAACAGCCCCTCCCCTCTCGGTTTCCCTTCTTTTGACAGCAACATGTTTTTCGAAATGTGTGGTTTGATGGGGGTCTTGGTTGGCCTATGGCCCTTAGCCACGGTTCATACCATGCCCCTAGATGTCTAGATCGTGCCATGGTCAATCAAATGGCCATTGGAACGACACGAGACATCAATCGAAGCAACACACTACAAGCGCATACAAAAGCATTCTCGGTATGAGTTTTCGGTTGTTGCTGGAATGGTGCGAACTATGGCTGGCCAAAAGCCCTTAGACATGGTTCGAGTCATTCCTTGGGACGTTGTGGAGAGGATTTGGTCGGTGGTTCAAGCCCCAATGGCCAAAAGTCTCGCAAACAACGCGATGCAAGCAAGGTTGCAGCTGCTGGAAAATTTCAGCAAGTTGCTGTGTCGGTTCGGTGGCTCGTTCGAGTTCTTGGTTGGCTTTTAGCCCATGGCCTTGGACTGAACAGTGCCTCATTGAGTTAGGAAGGTCATGTTTTTTACCGTTTGTCATTTGGATCATTTTTGAGGTCGTACGAGAATTTACGGTGCGATGTGCCAACTTGACTCTCGAAAGAGCGTTTCTTGTTTTGGCCTCCATTCCACCTAGATTTCGACCCTATCATTTTAGGAGCATTATTTTATGATTTTTCTGCATATTTTAATCATGACTATACGTCGGTTCGGTGTCGGTTCAGGTTGACTAGGAGTCATGATTAAATGCGAAGTCATTAGGCATCATAGTCGCATCTTTTGAACGTAAATTGCATAGTTGGTCAAGTTTAAGCTATTGCATATTTTTCATGGCACAGTTAGGTTGCAGCGAGCCTGGGGACGATCCAATCGAATCCAGTTGGTAAAATTACGGGACATTTTCATTATGCCAGTTAATTATTTTACGTGCATTAAATAGAAAATGATTATTTTTTAGATTTATGCGATATGGCTTGTGGTTCATTCACTATGTGGGAGTGTTATTTTATACGGTCGCCAGTGACCGATCAGTTCATTATCGTACCACCCGGTCGCCAGTGACCGGCCAGCTCAGTTCAGTTTCAGCCTCCTCGGTAGCCAGTTACCGATCAGTTCAGCTTAGTTCAGGGGCCACAGGCGTAAAACATAATCTCAACAGAAAATTTTACCAGTTATTTCAGTACAGGCTCCAAGGAGCAAACATTTTTTTTTACTGTGATTATCAGTTCAGTTATGCACATATTATAATTGCTCAGTACAGATTATTTTCAGCATGCCTCACGACAGGATATGTTATCTCATGCATATTTTAATTCAGATTTTTACTCGTTACCTGCGATATATGCATGCTGAGTCTTTAGGCTCACTAGACTTGATTGTTGTAGGTACTGATGAGGCCAGGGCCGAGGGCGGGGACCAGTGAGCCAGCTTGGGTCGGCAGTAGTGGCACCCAAGGACCTCAGAGCAGCAGTTGTTATTTTATTCCGCAAACATTTTATCAGTCGTTGGATATTTTTAAATTGTGATTTTTGGCAAACTTTATTTTCTTCCGCTGCAATATTTGGAAATATTGAACTTGATTCACCAGTGATTTTATGAATGAGGCCATTTAAGTTCTTTTAAAAAGAAAATTTTTAATTTTCCGTAAATTTTCAAGCAAGAAACTCTAGGGCCTTTTTTTACAATTGGTATCAGAGCGGTGGTTCTGTATAGGGTTTCACTACTACTGACCGCGAGAAGCTCACGAAGCCACGTCTTCGGTCTGTAAGTTTTTCAGTTCAGCATTTTGTTCAGCATTTTAGTTAAAGCATGAATTATTTTGTCAGCATGCTTCCAGATTTTCAGTATTTCAGTGTTCATTGAAAATAAATTATGGAATTATGCATGTTAGTTACGTATGGGTTATGTTGGAACAGTATGCCCCCTAGACGCATTTTAGAGCGCAACAGAGAGGAGGAGCCTCGCCGAGAGGACAGGGAGGAGTGTAGACCGGAGGAAGACCTACCACCTCCTCCACCGCCCCCACCGGACATGAGTGCCCAGATGTTAGCTGGGATGGCACAGTTCTTCGCACAGTTTGCGAGGGACAATGCCGCAGCCGTAGCCGCAGCCGCAGCCAGGCCGACAGGGCCCGAGGCTGTTTATGAGCGATTCATGAAGATGCGCCCGAAGGAATTCTCTGGGACATCTGACCCCATGGTTGCCGAGGGATGGATCAAATCCCTCGAGGTCATCTTTCAGTTTATGGAGCTGGGGGACGCAGACCGAGTCCGATGTGCCACCTACTTGTTCACTGGAGACGCCCGCTTATGGTGGGAAGGAGCTTCGGTAGCCTTGACTTTGGCTACACTTTCATGGACCCGCTTCACGGAAGTTTTCTACTCCAAGTATTTTGCTGAGGAGGTTCGCACCAGGCTGACCACCGAGTTCATGAGTCTGAGACAGGGGGATATGACGGTTACGGAGTTTATCCGTAAGTTTGAGAGGGGCTGTCACTTTGTGCCCCTGATCGCGAATGATGCCAGAGCCAAGCTGATGCACTTCCTGGTGGGTTTACGGCCGATCTTGCGCCGGGATGTTAGGGTATCTGACCCTGCTACTTATGATATTGCCGTCTCCAAGGCCTTAGCCGCAGAGCAGGATCTGCGGGATATCGAGAGGGATCGCCAGGGCAAGCGCCCAGTCCAGGCACCGCACCGCCCTCCTCCTCATCAGCATCAGCAGCAGAATGAGAAGCCTTTTCATGGACCGCCCAGGAACCAAGGCCAGCAGCAGCAGCAGCGGGGACGCCCAGCCTCGAGGACTCAGGAGAACCCAGTCTGTCCCAGGTGCTCACGTCGCCATCCTGGAGCATGTATGGCTGGCTCAGGAAAGTGTTTTAAGTGCGGCAGTCCAGACCACATGTTGCTGCAGTGCCCTTAGAGGAATCTGCCTACTCAGGGCAGGGTTTTTGCTCTCCATGCCGCAGAAACCAACCCGGAGACTATGTTGTTGACAGGTACCTTTAAACTTTAAATTATTATTTGAATTTTTGTGCTTTGGGAATAAGGATTAAGGTTGCAGCTGCTGGAAAATTTCAGCAAGTTTCTGTGTCGGTTTGGTGGCTCGTTCGAGTTCTTGGTTTGCTTTTAGCCCATGGCCTTGGACTGGACAGTGCCTAAGTGAGTTAGGAAGGTCATGTTTTTGACCGTTTGTCATTTGGATCATTTTTGAGGTCGTACGGGAATTTACGGTGCGATGTGCCAACTTGACTCTCGAAAGAGCGTTTCGTGTTTTGGCCTCCATTCCACCTAGATTTCGACCCTATCATTTTAGGAGCATTATTTTATAATTTTTCAGCGTATTTTAATCATGACTATACGTCAGTTCGGTGTCGGTTCAGGTTGGCTCGGAGTCATGATTAAATGCGAAGTCATTAGGCATCATAGTCGCATCTTTTGAACGTAAATTGCATAGTTGGTCAAGTTTAAGCTATTGCATATTTTTCATGGCACAGTTAGGTTGCAGCAAGCCTGGGGACGATCCAATCCAATCCAGTTGGTAAAATTACGGGACATTTTCATTATGCCAGTTAATTATTTTACGTGCATTAAATAGAAAATGATTATTTTTGAGATTTATGCGATATGTCTTGTGGTTCATTCACTATGTGGGAGTGTTATTTTATACGGTCGCCAGTGACCGATCAGTTCAGTATGGTACCACCCGGTCGCCAGTGACCGGCCAGCTCAGTTCAGTTTCAGCCTCCTCGGTAGCCAGTTACCGATCAGTTCAGCTAAGGATCTCAACAGAAAATTTTACCAGTTATTTCAGTACAGGCTCCAAGGAGCAAACATTTTTTTTACTGTAATTATCAGTTCAGTTATGCACGTATTATAATTGCTCAGTACAGATTATTTTCAGCATGCCTCAGGACAGGATATGTTATCTCATGCATATTTTAATTCAGATTTTTACTCGTTACCTGCGATATATGCATGCTGAGTCTTTAGGCTCACTAGACTTGATTGTTGTAGGTACTGATGAGGGCAGGGCCGAGGGCGGGGACCAGTGAGCCAGCTTGGGTCGGCAGTAGTGGCACCCGAGGACCTCAGAGCAGCAGTTGTTATTTTATTCCGCAAACATTTTATCAGTCGTTGGATATTTTTAAATTGTGATTTTTGGCAAACTTTATTTTCTTCCGCTGCAATATTTGGAAATATTGAACTTGATTCACAAGTGATTTTATGAATGAGGCCATTTAAGTTCTTCTAAAAAGAAAATTTTTAATTTTCCGCAAATTTTCAAGCAAGAAGCTCTAGGGCCTTTTACAATCCGGCTGTTGTCTTTTTTTGTATGTGTGCATGACAACAGGTGGGACAAGATCGGGGTCAAGAAGATGATGAGAGAAGATTAGTTAGAGTGGTGATTCCGGACTTATTGTCGACTTGGTTTAATACTTGAAATTTAGTAGTTGAACCTTAGACTAGTTTGAATAATTGTTGTACATTATTGTACTTTTATACTGAGATGTATAATAGATTGATTCCATTACCTTCCGCATTTTAAAGAAAAAAATTTTACACCCTGTTTATCTTAATTGATAATTAAATCCCAAGATGATTAAGATGATGATTAGCATCCGGGTCCCCACACAGGCAATGCATGAATCAATGCAAATCGCTCAAAAAGAAATGAATGGGAAGCACCTGTATCTATCAATACATAAGCAGGATAATCACACAATAACCGTTACCTGCAACCACGTCATCTGGTGCTTTCTGAACCTGTTCTTTAGTCAAAACAGATACTCCGGCCTGCTGTCTCGGAGGCTGGCTAATAGTCTGGCTTCCTTCTGGCCCCATCTGTGACTGAGCAGTAGTCGATGGTGGCTGGAAAGAGTGAACAACTGGTGATCGTCTACCAATCTGTACCACTGATCCAGATGATTCTGCTCCCTGAGATCTTCGGGAACCTCTCTGTGGACATACTCTCGCAAAATGTCCCGGCTGTTTGCAGATACGGCAACTACCAATCACTCTGTAGCATTGCTTTGTGGGATGTCTCCCTCCACATGTGCTACAATAGACCCCGATATAACTCTGGCTCTGTCGTGAACCACTTGAGCTGGATGAACCACTACCATATTTCTTAAACTGTCTTCTTCACCAGATGTCTCAGTGCCCTTCAGAGTCGACTGTTCAAACAACTGAGAGCTCTTTGGTAGTGTTTCCCTCGGTGTTACGGTATCATCCATCGTATTATTCGAGGTACTTCCCTGTTCTGGGATTTTTCGAGGAGGCATATCTGATTACCAAATGGATTAGTAACCAAATACAACAAACCTGTTTCACTCCTCCTCTGATCATCTTACTGCTGATCAAGAATTGGTTCTGATTCATTCTCAATAACACATGTTTCCAATCAAATCAGATAATCAGGTAAACATGCATTAAAGAAGTAAATCATGCTAACAATCAAAAGCAAGGAATGAAAACTCATTCTACCCCGCTCACTATCTTCTATCTCAGGCTAAGGTAACCTACTGCTCTGATACCACTTGCTGTGGGGACCGGACGCTAATTCATTTTCTTAATCATTATTAAGATTCAATATAACAATTAAGTAGTTGGGACATAAATTTTTTTTTTCTAAAATGCAAGTGCGGAAACATAATGTATTTAATCTGATATGCATGTCAACATAAAAGTAACAGTCTTGTACAACATCTCTTTATCTCAAACTAGGGTTCAACAACTATACATCAGAGGTAGAATAGGATTCAACACTTGATGTATAGTTGTTGAACCCTAGTTTGAGATAAAGAGATGTTGTACAAGACTTGTACTTTTATGTTGACATGTATATCAGATTAAATACATTACGTTTCTGCACTTGCATTTTAAGAAAAAAAAAAAATTATGTCCCACACTACTTAATTGTTATATTGAATCTTAATAATGATTAAGAAAATGAATTAGCGTCCGGGTTCCCACAGCAGGTTGGGAAACTCAAGTTATCTCTGACTCGAGTCGTATCTCTGATACCACCTGTTGTGGGGACCCGGACGCTAATTCATTTTCTTAATCATTATTAAGATTCAATATAACAATTAAGTAGTTGGGACATAAATTTTTTTTTTTCTAAAATGCAAGTGCGGAAACGTAATGTATTTAATCTGATATGCATGTCAACATAAAAGTAACAGTCTTGTACAACATCTCTTTATCTCAAACTAGGGTTCAACAACTATACATCAGAGGTAGAATAGGATTCAGCACTTGATGTATAGTTGTTGAACCCTAGTTTGAGATAAAGAGATGTTGTACAAGACTTGTACTTTTATGTTGACATGTATATCAGATTAAATACATTACGTTTCTGCACTTGCATTTTAGAAAAAAAAAAATTATGTCCCACACTACTTAATTGTTATATTGAATCTTAATAATGATTAAGAAAATGAATTAGCGTCCGGGTTCCCACAGCAGGTTGGGAAACTCAAGTTATCTCTGACTCGAGTCGTATCTCTGATACCACCTGTTGTGGGGACCCGGACGCTAATTCATTTTATTAATCATTATTAAGATTCAATATAACAGTTAAGTAATGTGGGACATAAATTTTTTTTTCTAAAATGCAAGTGCGAAAACGTAATGTATTTAATCTGATATACATGTCAACATAAAAGTACAAGTCTTGTACAACATCTCTTTATCTCAAACTAGGGTTCAACAACTATACATCAAGTGCTGAATCCTATTCTACCTCTGAACCCGGATCTCAACGCTAACCGTAATCTCTCATCCTCTTCCTGATCCTGATCCTGTCCCACCTGTTGTCATGCACACATACAGACACAACAACGGCCGGATAACTCCGGTGAGAAATACATTCCCAGTATAACTCATGTATACGTGCAATCATATAACAGATATAAAGGCATGAACAAATATCAATAACATGTATCAAATCTGAAATACATGAATCGATATAAAACTGTAAATCAAACTCTGACTCATACTCTCTGACTCGAATCATTCCTAATCTAGGGATACCGATCTGAATAAGAACGTAACAATCTCCCACCTACTCTCCCGATCGCGGTGACGGTACGTTCTTATTTACGGACTATGGTCCTGTCCATATCGAATCTCGACAATAGAAGTTGCTTCACTCCTAGACAACATCGATATGACCAAACGTCCGGTGTCTTGGCATATCCGCCACAGACTTGGCATATCCTGCCAATTTGGCATCTCCGACAAATATCAGGCACATCAGCCCAAGGACTAGGCATATCCGCCCATGACTCCTCACATAACATATGCTTAAATATAAATCAATAGAATAAGCATATCAATCTCAAACAATGCAACATATCGAGGCAATGACAATTCAGTATGTGATTTTGTGAAACTCAAGTTAAATCAAACTCGAGTTGTGCAATCCTGGATCAACATTGATTTATACCTTTCTTTCAGTCGATCTGACGAAGTCGAAGTCTCGAATTCGAAGCTTGTCAATACTCAATCTGGCAATGACATCATCGAAGAGGTACAATATCAATATACTACTCAAATCAATACTGGATATTATCAGAACTCAATCTAATTCTGTTTCAACGGCATAACAGCATAATCTCAGTATACCCAGCGATACAATATCAACAGATATCAATTCCCACAACTCATAATCGATAACAATACAAATCTGATATCAAATCTCAATCAAATCAATTCTGATAATTCGTAACAATTCTGTACGATATCCGTTCTTCAATTCGGTTTCGATTATACGAAGTCTACTATGTCAAGAACACCATATCTTAATCATATCTGATTATGGCAATATCATAGTTTCAAATCATATAAGAACGTAATAAAACTTACGTCCAGTTGTATTTTTCGTCGATAGGAACACGGTATCAAAGTCGGATTGGAATTCTGACGGTTGGATTGTACAAAATCGCAATAATAGTCTTCGAAGAAACTTGCAATATTCCCCTGAGTCTCGTTCCTTTTTCTGGTTTCTTTTGGAGCAATTGAATACAATTATATATATGTCTTGCATGAGAAGGCTAGGTGGCTTATCCTATAATGGCCCGAAAATTCTTACTTGAAAATTTGCGGAAAATTTAAAATTTTCTTTTAAACTAAATAAAATATCTCATTCATAAAATAAACTGTTAAATAATGTTTAGTGTTTAAAAATAGTGGTGGAAAAAATTATTGTTTGCAAAAATAACTGTTAAAAATTTATCCAGCGATAGATAAAAATGTTTGAGCAATAACGATAATAAATGCTGAAAGTGAGGTCCTCGGGTCCCACTACTGCCGACTCGAGCTAGCTCACTGGTCCCCGCCCTTGATCCCGACATCATCAGTACCTACAACAATCAAGTCTAGTGAGTCTAAAGACTCAGCATGCATATATCGTAAATAACAAGTAAATAAATAGTAAAATCGCAGGCAAGTGCAAATATCTTGTAATGAGATGTAACGTAAAATATCATTTCAATGGTAATTATAATACGTGCATAACTGAACTGAAATTATCATAGTAAAAATGTTTGCTCCTTGGAGCCCTGTAATGAAATAACTTGTAATAATTTTCTTGTTGAGATTATGGTCTACGCAAGTGGTCCCTGAACTGAACTGAACTGATCGGTAACTGACGACTGGGTGAAGTAATGAGCGTCTAATCAGACTAATGCCACAGTATATTGGGTGGAACTGAACTGAACTGACCGATAACTGGCGACATGGTGAAGTAATGATAGTAAAGTGACCACAATCAATATCGCATAGATCTCAAAATGAATATTTTGCACGTACTATAATTAAATAACATCATTAAATATCCTGTGATAATTTTACTGATTGGGTTGGATCACTCCCAAGCTCGCTGCGACTTAAATCTAACATGAAAAATTATGCAAATGATTTATTTGACCAAACTATGCAATTAAATCCCCAAAAATGAGACAATTACACCCTAAAGACTTCGTATTTAATCATGACTCCGTACCAACCCGAACCAACACCGAACCATCATTTAGTCATGATTAAAATACGCTTGAAATGATGAAATAATGCTCCTAAATTTACAGTACTCGAAATTTAGTGAATGAAGGCCAAAAACGTTCAACGCTCTTTCGAGAGTCATTTTGGCACATTGCACCGTAAATTCTCGTACGACCTCTAAAATGATCCGAATCACGAACGTCCAAAAACATGACCTTCCTAACTTGATGAGGCACTGTCCAATCCAAGGCCATAGGCTAAAAGCCAACCAAGAACCCAGAACACGCCTCTGAACCGCAGCACCCTTGCTGTCAAAACTTACAGCAGCTATGCCTTCGATTTCTTGTGTCGTTTTCGAGACTACCGGCCATTGGGGCTTGAACCACCAACCATATGCTCTTACCAACACCCTAAGGAATGATTTGAACCATGGCTAAGGACCCTAGGCCAGACACAATTCGAACCACATCAGAAACAATCCCGAAACTCCCACCCGAGAAGCACCCTTGCGTGCGTGGGGTGTACTACTTCGTTTGATGTCCCTTGTCATTCCAGTGGCCATTTGATTGACCATGGCATGATCTAGACATCAAGAATTATTGTATGAACCGTGGTTAAGGGCTAGAAGCCAACCAAGATTCACACAACACTCTATAACTCGAAACTCAACTCACACAAACATCCAGAATTTTCAAAGACCGATGGGGCTGTTCTTGTTTTTTTAAAAAAACCGATTGGGACGTGAATCAAGCCATGAAAGGGGCATCTTGTTCACGTCCTAGACATGCCAAAGTGATGTTCTAACCATGGCTATAGCCCCTAGGGCAGACAAGATCAGAAACATCCTCTTTGACAGCAAGCAATGAAAACCGAGACTCGAATGGCAAGCCTGGGGGAGTTGCTGTCAAACGTGGTACAAGGGGGGGAAAGGGCTGCTACCAATGGACGTATCCCTTCCTAACACACCATTTATCCATCCTAGATACAGCCTAGAAATCCTGGACGTGAGCCAACCCCTGGAACCATCAAAACCAAGCAGAAACGTGAAGTGCACAAGGAAGGCAAGAAAATTCTGTACATGCTTAGAAAATTGCTGTCATGTATTTCGGTTTTTATGGTTAAAAATCATGCACATGAGATGTTAAAAATCAGTATATGACTTGATTAAGGAGTGAATAAAAACATATACATGCCTTAGATTTGTTTGATACGAAAACAAATCGATATGACGACGCGACGCGGAGGAGACGGTGTTCTTTTCTTTCTTTCTTGCAACTCGATTTTCTCTCTTAATTCCTCAAGGTTTTCTCACGATTTTTTCACTGAAGTTCCTCTGATTTTCTCTCAGATTTTCGGTGAAGAGGAGGGGGAGGGGATGGTTAGATGAATGATGGGAATTTGCAAGATAAAAGGAAGAATAAATCTTGCTATTTATGAGTTTGTTAAGAGATTGATATCAAAAGATTTTTGGGGTGGATGAGGGTGAATTTGGTCGATTTTATGGTCTAGGATCAATGGAGGAACATTGTTTAATTAATTAATTGATGGTGATTAAAGTAGGGAGAATATCTACCTAGAAAAATATTAAGAGAAAGATAATTAAGAAATGAATTGCCAACTAATAAAATCTTTCAAACTTAAAGGAGGGCCGATTTTTATCATACCAAAATGAGGTGGGATAATGCTTAATTAATAATTATTGGGGAATTAAAAAGGTGAGGGATTTATCTCCAAAAAAATAGATAAGGAAGGAGGTCAAGGAATTGAGTTGTTAACTAATTTAAATCTTTTAAATGAGGGGAGAGGGGTGATCGATTTTCATCAACTAAGATTTGGGTAGGAATATTGTGTAATTAATTTATTTGGTAGTGATTTAAAAGTTGGGGAGGATATCTATCTAGAAAAAGGTGAGGGAAGATAATTAGAAAACAAATTGCCGAACTAATAAAATCTTTTAAAATATGGGATGGCCGATTTTCTTAAATAAAAATATGGTAGGGAAATTGCTTAAATACTAATTATTGAAGATTAAGTGTGATAGAATTATCTCCCAAGAAAATGGATAAGGAAAGGTAATTAAATAATTGGATTGACAACAAATTCTTAAATTAAATGAAGAGGGGCCGAAAATTATAATGAAAATGGAGGGGAAATTTTCTTAAATGTTGTAATTTTTAAATCTCTAGTGTTTTATCTACCTATTAAATATTTTAGGGAATTAATGAAGTAATTATTGAACTATATTTACTACTTATCTCAAATTATTTAAATAATTTCTTAAACCTTCTTTTACAATAAATTAGCTTATTATTTAACTTAAATAAATTCTAGGAATATTTTCTAAATATTAAAATTTATCTCTTTACTCCAACTTCAGTCCGGCCTCAATTAATTAACTGAAAAGATAGCAATTAAACTACTGCATAAAATAAGTAAATAAATTTAAAGAAAAGAATTTAAATTCTCATGCAATAAAAATCATTTTAATTTAAATACTAGAATTATACATGGCTTATACGTAGTCAAATTTTCGGGTTCTACAATCCTTCCCCCTTAAAAGAAATTTCGTCCTCGAAATTAAAACTCACCGAATAGTTCCGGATACCGACTCCTCATTTCTGGCTCAGACTCCCACGTAGCTTCCTCCTCTGAATGGTTAAGCCACTTGACTTTAACTCGTTTAACCAGCTTGTTCCGAAGCTTCTTCTCCTGTCTGTCTAGGATCTGTACTGGTCTTTCCTCATAAGACAGGTTCGGAGTAAGCTGCAACGGCTCAAAGTTCAATACATGCGACGGATTTGCCATATACTTCCTCAGCATGGAGACGTGGAACACATTGTGTACTCCGGCCAGATTCGGCGGAAGAGCCACACGATAAGCTAGAGTCACAACTCTGTCGAGTATCTCAAATGGTCCAATGAACCTCGGACTGAGCTTTCCTTTCTTCCCAAATCGCATGACACCTTTCATAGGTGCCACTTTCACGAAGACATGGTCGCCAACGGCAAACTCTAGGTCTCTCCTCCTCTGATCCGCATAACTTTTTTGTCGGCTCTGAGCAGTCCTCATCCTATCACGGATCTTGACTACTACATCGGCAGCCTGCTGAATAATCTCCGGACCCAACTCTGATCTCTCCCCTACTTCGTCCCAATGAACAGGAGATCTGCACTTGCGGCCATATAGTGCTTCATACGGAGCCATACCAATAGACGACTGGAAGCTGTTGTTATAGGTGAACTCTACTAATGGCAAGTTCGACTCCCAACTCCCTGAGAAATCAATAACGCACGCACGGAGAAGATCCTCCAAAATCTAAATAACTCGCTCTGACTGCCCATCTGTCTGAGGATGGAAAGCTGTGCTAAACAACAACTTCGTCCCCATAGTCGAATGCAAACTCTTCCAAAATGAGGAAGTAAATCTGGGATCTCTGTCAGATACGATAGAAACTGGAATACCATGAAGTCGGACTATCTTCTGGATATACTACTCTGCATACTGAACCATGGTGAAAGTCGTCTTAATAGGCAAGAAGTGCGCTGATTTGGTAAGACGATCAACAATCACCCAGATAGCATTTGATCCTCTGACTGACTTCAGCAAACCGGTCACAAAGTCCATGGTAACATTCTCCCACTTCCACTCGGGAATAGGAAGAGGCTTGAGAAAACCTGCTGGTCTCTGATACTCTGCCTTCACTAACTGACACGTCAGATACTCGGATACAAAATGTTTGATGTCCTTCTTCATCCCAGGCCACCAATACAATGACTGCAGATCTCGGTACATCTTCGTACTCCCTAGATGAATAGAGTACAGCGACATGTGGGCCTCTGATAGAATATTTGCTCGAATAGAACCACTGCTGGAACCCACATCCTGTCTCGGTATCTCACAATACCGTCGCTGACTATATACAAGACACTGCCCTTGGCCTCATCTCTCTCCTTCAACTTTGCCAACTGCTCATCTGTTGACTGACCACTGTGAATACGGTCTAGAAGAGAGGACTGAATAGTCAAGGTAGATAGACGGGGAACTCTACCTCGAGGATAAGTCTCTAGACCAAACCTCTGCATCTCAGTCTGAAGAGGTCTCTGAATCGTCAAATGGGCCATCACTGTGACTTTTCTGCTCAATGCATCTGCGAATACATTAGCTTTACCCGGGTGGTAGCTAATGTCACAGTCATAATCCTTCACAAGCTCCAACCAACGCCTCTGATGCATGTTCAGCTCCTTCTGCGTAAAGAAATACTTGAGGCTCGTGTGGTCGGTAAAGATCTGGCACTTCTCTCCATACAAATAATGCCTCCAAATCTTCAAGGCAAAAACTACGGCGGCCAACTCTAGATCATGGGTAGGGTAATTCTTCTCATGAGTTTTCAACTGTCTAGAAGCATACGCTATCACCTTCCCATGCTGCATCAATACTGCGCCGAGACCGAGCTTCGAAGCATCGGTATACAGAACAAACTCACCGGATCATGACAGCATGACCAAAACTGGTGCTGAGATAAGAGCTTGCTTCAAAGTATCGAAGCTCTTCTGACAATCGTCGCTCCACACAAATTTCACATTCTTCTTGGTCAATGCTGTGAGTGGAACTGCGATAGAGGAGAATCCCTTAATGAACTTCCGATAATATCCTGCTAGTCCAAGAAAACTGCGGATCTCTGATGCATTCTGCGGCATAACCCAATCTCTGACTGCTGCGACTTTCGCTGGGTCTACCTCAATACCACTGCTAGAAACAATGTGGCCTACGAACGCCACCTTCTCTAACCAGAATTCGCAATTACTAAACTTTGCGAATAACTTGTGCTTCTGCAAGGTCTGCAACACTGTGGTCAGGTGTGTGCTGTGATCCTCCTGATTCTTGGAGTAGACGAGAATGTCGTCTATGAATACTATCACAAACTGATCAAGGTACGGCTGAAATACGCGATTCATGAGATCCATGAAGAGCGCTGGCGCATTCGTCAGACCGAACGGCATCACAAGGAACTCATAGTGACCATAACGAGTCCTGAAAGCAGTCTTGGAAACATCGGCGTCTTTCACCCTCAACTGGTGATAACCAGAACGCAGATCAATCTTGGAGAATACCGAAGCTCCCTGCAACTGATCAAATAGATCTTCAATCCTCGGAAGTGGGTACTTATTCTTCACTGTAACATTGTTCAACTCCCCGTAATCAATGCAAAGCCTCATAGAGCCATCCTTCTTCTTCACAAATAAGACTGGTGCGCCCCATGGAGAAAATCTCGGTTGAATGAACTCTTTGTCAAGTAGCTCCTGAATCTGCTTCTTAAGCTCTGCCATCTCTGTCGGTGCTAATCGGTATGGTGCTTTTGAGATCGGAGCCGTACCTGGCATAAGCTCAATAGAAAACTCCACCTCTCTCTCGGGTGGCATACCAGAGACGTCCTCAGGAAAAACGTCTAGAAAATCTCTGACAATCGGAACACCTGCGGATGACTGACTGGGTGCCTCGGGGACAGATATAAAAGTTGCTAAAAACGCCCGACACCCTCTATGCATGAGCTTCCTAGCATGGACATAAGGAATAATACGCGGTAACGGAAAGTACCTGTCTGGCTCAAATAAGAACTGTGTCATCCCAAGCGGTCGGACTAGAACAGATCTCCGCTGAAAGTCAATCAAAACTCTGTTCCGCAATAGCCAATTCATCCCTAGAATGATGTCAAACTCTGGCATCGGCAACACGATAAGATCCGCATACACCAGATTTCCATGCAGCTCAAGGTCTATATCTCGGATCACATTGGTAGATGCCATCTCCTCACTAGACGGCAATACTACTGAATAGGCTACATCTAGCCCCACGGTCTTGACCTTGAGAAAATTAGCGAAGGTTACCGAAATAAAGGAATGAGTAGCCCCTGAATCTATCAGTGCTTTCGTAGCTGACCCCGCTATAAAGATTCTCCCTGAAAGTTGGAATGTCAAGTTGAACCCAATAATTACTAGAACTATCTTATAGACATGCAGAGGCCAAGTTCTTCTAACTTAAATTCCCAAAGTAATACTGAGTAGAGCATGCAATCCTATAACAATTTCTAAGTTCAAAATCTTAATCCCGATTCCCAAGACATTGAAATTCAAATAATACTTAAAGCTTAAAGGTACATGTAAGGCTTGAGATTTATTAGTCTTCATTGACGTCATATTCGAAGACATGAGTATGCATGACATGTAATGAGAGGCATTAAGTGAGATGATATTATGAAATGTGGCAAGAAATGAAGACCGCACCCGCGCTAAGGAAGCTACCGCACCCGTGGTTGATGGACAGAGAGTTGGGACACTTTTATAGTAGCCACACCGCACCCGCGGTACCAGAAAGAACGCACTCGCGGTGCAGCTACAGTAGGGTCACCGCACCCGCGGTAAAAACAGGACCGCACCCGCGGTCGACATTTATGAATTTTTTGAAAGGCATGCCGAAGCTTGAGCGCACCTGCAGTTGAAAGAGACCGCACCCGCGGTGCTGCATGCGAGAAATCCACCTTTGTTTCTTATGATGACACATGGCATATATATATATATATAGAATTGTGCTGAGTCTTCATTTTGAGCATTCCAGCAGACCAGCAACGAGAGAGAAAGGGATTTCAAAGCTTTCCTTTCAACTTTATCACTTGGTTGTGTAAGATTTATCCATTCAAAGTTTAATCCAAGTTGAGATTCTTGTTCCTCTTGACAAAGGCTTCAAAAGGGTATACTTTTGATATCTTTTCAACATGAACTAGATTCCATGTGTTGAAAGAATTATAATATGATAGTTATATGGTGTTCTTAACATATTGAGCATAGTATATTCGCAATCGGATTGAAGAACAGATATGGTATGGAATTATTATGAATTTCGGAAGATATTGAGTAGGAATCGATATCAGATTTGTATTGTTACTGATTATGAATTGAGAGTTGATTATTATTATGTGTGCTGGATATATTGATCAGTATGTATTTGAAGTCAGATCGAAGAACTGACTGTTTATACAATTGTTATAATTTATCAGATTTGATAGGATTGAAATGATGCCGATTTAGTATCAGATTATGTTAATCGATTGATTATGAGTTATGGAGATCGATATACACTGATCTGTACTACCGGTACATGGAAATTGGACCATTGTGCCGTCAAAATTTGATAAGACTGAGAGATCTTAAATTGAATTGAATATTGATACAGTAGATTGGATATTAATCAGAACAGAGTTTGAATTAAGCTATACATTGATACAGTGTATTTGATATTGTTATTGCCAGATTGTTTTTGACAGGCAGTGAGTTTGAGACTTCGACAGAACCAGATCGACAGAACGAAAAGAAAGGTATAAGTCAATGTTAACCGGGAGATCGCCTTGAGTCAGATTAGACTTGAGTTTCCCTAAACCACATACGTGTATGTTATTGTTTTCAGTATTTTTGTATGCTTTGTCTAAGTATGTTGATTTTATTAATGTATATAGAAGCAGTGAATAACAGATAGTTATTGAGTGTGAGTCACTGACAGAGGGGCTAGATTTTGACAGAGCGATCACTGGCCCATTTCACCTTATCAGAATAGGATTGGCAGACATGCCAAGTCTTTGGCAGATCTGCCAAGACACTGGACGTTTGGTATATCGAGATGCTTCAGATACAGATAGCATCCTTATTACAGATTATTCGATATAGACTAGACCAAAGTCCAGAAATAAGAACGTTCTGCCACCGCGACCGGTAGTAGTAGGTGGGAGACTTGTTACGTTCTTATTCAGACCGGGATCCCTAGATGAGAGATGAGTCGAGTCTGAGAGATTGAGTCAGAGTCTTAGAATCACAGAGTGTGATTTAGAGTCTATATTGATTCATATTTCTTATGTGATACATGTTCAGAGTATGAATTACTGTTTGATATCAATTTATGATTTCAGATTATGATACATGTCTTGATATCTATTTCATGCTTTTATATATGATGTTATATGAAATGCATGTATACATGATTTATACTGGGATTAAATTCTCACCGGAGTTATCCGGCTGTTGTCTTGTTTGTATGTGTGCATGACAACAGGTGGGACAGGATCAGGGTCGAGAAGATGATGAGAGATCGAGATTAGAGTGGTGATTCCGGACTTTGATGTAGATAGGTTTCATTACTTGATTGTAATAGTTGAACCTTAATTTGAAACTAGAATGCATGTTGTACAAAACTTGTAGTTTTATACTGTTTGTATATTAGATTAATCCCATTACGTTCCGCAGTTTAAAGAAAAAAAATTTATGGCCCTAATTACTTGATTAGTAAATTGATCCTAATAATGATTAAGAAGATAATTAGCGTTCGGGTCCCCACAGTACCTGTCATAAGCATGGTCTCCGGTTTGTCTCCGTCGCATGAAGGGCAAAAACCCTGCCTTGGGTAGGCAGATTCCTCTGAGGGCACTGCGGAAGCACGTGGTCTGGGCTACCGCACTTGTAACACTTCCCTGAGCCATACATACATGCTCCAGGATGGCGGCGTGAGCATTTAGGACAGACTGGATGCTCAAAAGTCATAGGGACTGCGCGTCCCTGTGGCTGCTGTGGTCCTTCTCTATTTCTGGGCGGGCCGTGATAAGGCCTCTTGTTCTGGTGCTGCTGCTGCTGAGGAGGAGGAGGGCGGTGTGGTACCTGAACTGGTCGCTTCCCCAAGCGATCCTTCTCAATATCAATCAGATCTTGCTCTGCAGCCAGAGCTCTAGAAACAACAACTTCAAAGGTAGTAAGGCCAGCAACCCTAACATCGCGGCGTAAGATCGGCCGCAGTCCATCAAGAAAGTGCCTCAGCTTGGCACCCGCATCATTCGCAATCAAGGGCACAAAGTGACAGCCCCTCTCAAATTTACGGATGAACTCCGTAACTGTCAGATTGCCTTGTCTCAGGGTCATGATCTCCCTGGTCAATCAAGAACGCACCTCATCAGTAAAATATTTGGAGTAAAATACCTCCGTGAAACGTGCCCAAGTCAATGTAGCCAAGTTCAGGGCTACTGATGCTCCTTCCCACCATAAGCGGGCATCTCCTCCGAACAAGTAAGTAGCATAGCGTACTCTGTCTGCATCTCCAAGCTCCATAAACTCGAAGATAACCTCGAGGGACTTGATCCAGCCCTCGGCAATCATGGGGTCTGACGTCCCTGAAAACTCCTTCGGACGCATCTTCATGAATCTCTCATAGACAGCCTCGGGCCCTGTCGGCCTGGCTGCGGCAGCGGCATTGTTCCTTGCAAACTGCGCGAAGAACCGATTCATCCCAGCTAGCATCTGGGCATTCAAATCTGGAGGAGGGGGTGGGGGTCCGTTCTCCTCTCGCCTCTGATCCTCACCATCCTCATGACGGTGCTCACCACCATCTCTCGGGCGTCCAACCTGGCGTCTAGGAGGCATACTGTTCCATATATAACCCATACGTAACTAACATGCATAATTCCATAATTTATTTAAATTTAAATACTGGACAATAAAAATCTGGACGTAAAAATAATTCATGAAAACATGCTGTTAAATAATTCATGCTTTGAATAAAATGCGTAAATGTAAAATTTACAGACCGAAGACGTGACTTCGTGAGCTTCTCGTGGTCAGTAGTAGTACAACCCTATACAGAATCATTGCTCTGATACCAGCTATAATGGCCCGAAAATTCTTACTTGAAAATTTGCGGAAAATTTAAAAATTTTCTTTTAAACTAAATAAAATTTCTCATTCATAAAATAAACTATTAAATAATGTTTAGTGTTTAAAAATAGCGGTGGAAGAAATTATTGTTTGCAAAAATAACTGTTAAAAATTTATCCAACGATAGATAAAAATGTTTGAGCAATAACGATAATAAATGCTGAAAGTGAGGTCCTCGGGTCCCACTACTGCCGACTCGAGCTGGCTCACTGGTCCCCGCCCTCGATCCCGACATCATCAGTACCTACAACAATCAAGTCTAGTGAGTGTAAAGACTCAGCATGCATATATCGTAAATAACAAGTAAATAAATAGTAAAATCGCAGGCAAGTGCAAATATCTTGTAATGAGATGTAACGTAAAATATCATTTCAATGGTAATTATAATTCGTGCATAACTGAACTGAAATTATCATAGTGAAAATGTTTGCTCCTTGGAGCCCTGTAATGAAATAACTTGTAATAATTTTCTTGGTTAGATTATGGTCTACGCAAGTGGTCCCTGAACTGAACTGAACTGACCGGTAACTGACGACCGAGTGAAGTAATGAGCGTCTGATCAGACTAATGCCACAGTATACTGGGTGGAACTGAACTGAACTGACCGGTAACTGGCGACTGGGTGAAGTAATGATAGTAAAGTGACCACAAGCAATATCGCATAGATCTAAAAATGAATATTTATCACGTACTATTATTAAATAACATCATTAAATATCCTGTGATAATTTTACTAATTGGGTTGGATCGCTCCGAGGCTCGCTGCGACTTAAATCTAACATGAAAAATTATGCAAATGATTTATTTGACCAAACTATGCAATTAAATCCCCAAAAATGAGACAATTACGCCCTAAAGACTTCGTATTTAATCATGACTCCGTACCAACCCGAACCAACACCGAACCATCATTTAGTCATGATTAAAATACGCTTGAAATGATGAAATAATGCTCCTAAATTTACAGTACTCGAAATTTAGTGAATGAAGGCCAAAAATGTGCAACGCTCTTTCGAGAGTCATTTTGGCACATTGCACCGTAAATTCTCGTACGACCTCTAAAATGATCCGAATCACGAACGGCCAAAAACATGACTTTCATAACTTGATGAGGCACTGTCCAGTCCAAGGCCATAGGCTAAAAGCCAACCAAGAACCCGGAACACGCCTCTGAACCGCAACACGCTTGCTGTCAAAAATTACAGCAGCTGTGCCTTCGATTTCTTGTGTCGTTTTCGAGACTACCAGCCATTGGGGCTTGAACCACCAACCAGAGGCTCTTAACAACACCTTAAGGAATGATTTGAACCATGGCTAAGGGCCCTAGGCCAGCCACAATTCAAACCACATCAGAAACAACCCCGAAACTCCCACCTGAGAAGCACCCTTGCGTGCGTGGGGTGTACTACTTAGTTTGCTCTTCCTTGTCATTCCAGTGGCCATTTGATTGACCATGGCATGATCTAGACATCAAGAGGTATTGTATGAACCATGATTAAGGGCTAGAAGCCAACCAAGATTCACAAACACTCTAGAACTCGAAACTCAACTCACACAAACATCCAGAATTTTCAAAGACCGATGGGGCTGTTCTTGTTTATTTTTAAAAAACCAATTCGGACGTGAACCAAGCCATGAAAAGAGCATCTTGGTCACGTCCTAGACATGCTAAAGTGATGTTCTAACCATGTCTATAGCCCCTAGGGCAGCCAAGATCAGAAACATCCTCTTTGACAGCAAGCAATGAAAACCGAGACTCGAATGGCAAGCTTGGGAGAGTTGCTGTCAAACGTGGTACAAGGGGGAAAAGGGCTGCTACCAATGGACGTATCCCTTCCTAACACACCCTTTATCCATCCTAAATGCATCCTAGAAAGCCTGGACGTGAGCCAACCCATGGAACCATCAAAACCAAGCAGAAACGTGAAGTGCACAAGGAAGGCAAGAAAAATCTGTACATGCTTAGAAAATTGCTGTCATGTATTTCGGTTTTTATGGTTAAAAATCATGCACATGAAATGTTAAAAATCAGTATATGACTTGATTGAGGAGTGGATAAAAACATATACATGCCTTAGATTTGTTTGATACGAAAACAAATCGATATGACGACGCGACGCGGAGGAGACTGAGTTCTTTTCTTTCTTTCTTGCAACTCGATTTTCTCTCTTAATTCCTCACGGTTTTCTCACGATTTTTACACTAAAGTTCCTCTGATTTTCTCTCAGATTTTCGGTGAAGAGGAGGGGGAGGGAATGGTTAGATGAAAGATGGGAATTTGCAAGATAAAAGGAAGAATAAATCTTGCTATCTATAAGTTTGTTAAGAGATTGATATCAAATGAATTTTGGGGTGGATGAGGGTGCATTTGATCGATTTTATGGTCTTGGATCAATGGAGGAACATTGTTTAATTAATTAATTGATTGTGATTAAAGTAGGGAGAATATCTACCTAGAAAAATATTAAGGGAAAGATAATTAAGAAATGAATTGCCAACTAATAAAATCTTTCAAACTTAAAGGAGGGCCGATTTTTATCATACCAAAATGAGGTGGGATAATGCTTAATTAATAATTATTGGGGAATTAAAAAGGTGAGGGATTTATCTCCAAAAAAATAGATAAGGAAGGAGATCAAGGAATTGAGTTGTTAACTAATTTAAATCTTTTAAATGAGGGGAGAGGGGTGATCGATTTCCATCAACTAAGATTTGGGTAGGAATATTGTGTAATTAATTTATTTGGTAGTGATTTAAAAGTTGGGGAGGATATCTATCTAGAAAAGTTGAGGGAAGATAATTAGAAAACAAATTGCCGAACTAATAAAATCTTTTAAAATATGGGATGGCCGATTTTCATAAATAAAAATAGGGTAGGGAAATTTCTTAAATATTAATTATTGAAGATTAAGTGTGATAGAATTATCTCCCAAGAAAATGGATAAGGAAAGGTAATTAAATAATTGGATTGACAACAAATTCTTAAATTAAATGAAGAGGGGCCGAAAATTATAATGAAAATGGAGGGGAAATTTTCTTAAATGTTGTATTTTTAAATCTCTAGTGTTTTATCTACCTATTAAATATTTTAGGGAATTAAGGAATTAATTATTGAACTATATTTACTACTTATCTCAAATTATTTAAATAATTTCTAAAACCTTCTTTTACAATAAATTAGCTTATTATTTAACTAAAATAAACTCTAGGAATATTTTTTAAATATTAAAATTTATCTCTTTACTCCAACTCCAGTCCGGCCTCAATTAATTAACTGAAAAGATAGCAATTAAACCACTGCATAAAATAAGTAAATAAATTTAAAGAAAAGAATTTAAATTCTCATGCAATAAAAATCATTTTAATTTAAATACTAGAATTATGCATGGCTTATATGTAGTCAAATTTTCGGGTTCTACATATCCTTTGTTCAACACGTCTCGCGCATATGCGCGACCCTCCTCGGCGCATATGCGCGAGACTTACTGGTCTCGGCACTTTCCTTCTCTGTAACTCGCGCATATGCGCCCCCTCGGTCGACGCATATGCGCGAGGCTCTTCACAATTCTCTGCCATCCTCGCGCATATGCGCCGGTCCATTTCGCGCATATGCGCGAGGTTCTCTGCTAACCTCGCTCATATGCGCCCGGCTGGGTCGCGCATATGCGCGAGGTGCTCAGTCCTCGCACATAACATTTCTTCTTTCCGGCTTTCCCGGTCTGATCCGTTCCGTCTAAAATCACATCAATTATCAACAAATCATTTCAGATTACCATAATCAAAATCTCGGGCATTACAACATACCTCCACCAGATGTGGGAGATTGAATCTTGTTTGGTGGTTTGATTGTACCTATAGTGTCCCAATTTTGAGCATTTTCAGCTAATGAATCGAGATACTCAATTGCCTCGTTTGGATCTTTATCTTCAAATATTCCATTACACATAAATTCAACCATTTGCCTATCTTTAGGTGTTAAGCCTTCATAAAATTGAGAAACAACTCTCCAAATTTCAAAACCATGATGTGGACAAAGATTAAGCAATTCTTTGTATCGATCCCAACACTGATAAAAAGTTTCTCCTTGTTTTTGAGTGAAACTGATTATTTGCCTTTTGAAAGAATTTGTTCTATGAGATGGAAAAAACTTTTTCAAAATTTGTTGTTGCAATTCATCCCAAGTTCGAATGGATCCCGATCTATGATTTTGTAGCCAAGTTTTAGCTTTATCTTTTACGCCGCGTTTGGTACGGGTGATTAGGTGGGTTTATTTTTTTAAACCCACCTAATCACATGTTTGGTAGGGGTGAATATTTAACCAAGTCTATCCCTCATATGAATGATTAGGTTATATTAGGAGTGATAAAATAATCACTCCTCACCCCTTAGGATTATTTATCACACTCTTAATCCATCCTATTTTTCAAATTTTACCCTTCTCCTAAATCCAAACTCACCACTACTTCCCTAGCCCGACCGCCGACCGCCGCCCGACCTCTGCCGCCCGACCGCCGCCGACACCGACCACTGCCGCAGCCGCCGCCGCCGACGCCGCAGCCGCCGACCTTCGGCCGATTGCCGGACTGCCGCCTCCGGCCAGCCACCATCGACCGCCGCCGCTGCCGACCACCACCACAAAACTTGAAGGGCAATTTTGTCAATTCATCAAAAGATTATTATTTATCGCATTCTTAAAAATCATACCAAACATAATATTATTTTATCCTTATTTACTTCAATCATTCTTTTTATCATTTCTCTCTTAAGCATTTCATTATTTAATCACCCCAACCAAACGCAGCTTTAAAGAAAAAGGAAAAAGCTTAAGTCGAATGGTGTTCATGCTACAATTTAGATCATTATATGTATTGCACACTTCTTCACACTCTCGTAAATGCATGTATGGATTTTCAGAATCTAAGCCATGAAAGTTGGATAATATCAGGCTTAAAATTGAAATGAGATGCATCAGGGGAAAACACTAGACATGAAGGTGCACTAGTACGTGTATGATTCATGTGATCTCTAAGTGTTCTTCGTCTATCATGATCATGTTGAGATTGAATTTCATCTTCATTTTCTTGGATAGGTTCTTCCGCCATGTTTTGTAAAAATAAAGGGTTATTTCGAATGAATCGACAACTAAGTGTACGTGACCAAAAGCTCATGCAAATGCAAAAGAAAAAGAATAAAAACACACAAAAGCAATAAAAATTCAAATAAAGAAAAATAAACTATAAACAAAATTAAATAAACTTGAAATTAAATTATAAATCCCCGGCAACGACGCCAAAAACTTGATGCGGCTTTGATTGTTGCACTCCCAAGAGCAGGTTGTCCACAAGTAGTATAATTCGGTGAGTCTGAATATCGTATCCACAGGAAAGCTAAGATAATTACAAGTCTACTACAATGTCTTTTTGTTTTTGTTTTTCGTTTAATTGTTTGAATCTTTAATTGATAATTTTTTATTGTTCAAATTTTAATTTAAGTAGTTGAGATTAAAGGATCCACTCTTGGTATTTTAATAAAGTTAACATTAATGAACACTATTGAAATCCACTTAATAAAATGGTTCCAATATATTAAATAATCATATTTATATTATGTTATATATTATGATCTTATAAGTATATATACCAAAACTTATAAATGTTGTCAAGTATTTATTGTGCTATATATATATTTTTAAACATTGATTCAAGGTTTCCACTTTAAATGGTTGGTAAAACCAAACTAAAATTTAAATGGTACCAAGAAATTAATATTATGATATATTCATATATAATAAATCAAGGCATCCACTTTAAATGGTTGGTAATACCAAACTAACATTTAAATAGTTCCAAGAATTTAATGTAGCATATAGCAACAATAAATCAAAACTCCTACTTAAAAGTAGGGTATAATAATGCTTAAAGAAATAAATATAACATAAATAATAAATAATGATTAAATAATATAAAATATAGATTCTTACCTTTTAATAACCTTATTATCATGTCAAGAGTTTCACCTTTTCATCTCAATTTTGGAAATTTAGCTACTCATTATTCAAAATGTGAAACTTAGAATATGAAATTAACATGCTAATTATATTTAAATGAAGAAATAAAAGAAAACCAAAGAGAGAAATATTATGAACTTAAAGTTTGTTCATAAAATGAGGGATATCTCAATTCATTACAATGCACCCCTATTTATAGCCAAATTTGGGGAGACAACCACAAATAAAATATTATATTTTTACACATAAGTCTTCATTGGTGTTCCAAGAAATTATATTTTAATACACATCACTTTTGAAAATCTTCCAACCGAATTTTCTTTTCCACATAAAACAAAACATGTAGATAATTGAGTTGTTTGAATTGTGGTATTTTTTTTAATCATTTGACCAAGTAATTTGAGAGATATGGTCAAAATTCTATAGCATAGTAAAACTGCCACTTCTTTGCTAACTTTATTTGTTGCTTAATTTGATCCCACTTGTGAAAAAAATTTTATCTCATGCTTGACACCAATATTGTAGATATTAACATCAACTTTCTACAGTTCCAAGAATCATCTTAATCGCATTTGCAACGCCAAGGCTATTCTTGTTTTATCGAACCTGTAAAAATAGTAAAAATTTATAATTACACAACAAATTATATTTTATACAATTTATTATAAAACATATAATATTTAAACATTAAATAAAACAAAAACTATAAATTTATATTATAAAACATTTAATTAATATACAATTTTTTATCTTTATCAGTAAAATATTCTTACCTTAGAATATGGGGATGCCCTACTTATGTGAAGCAGATAGTGGGAGATAAATTGGATAGTCGATCCATTTTATGTTACTTTTTTGGATATCCAAGGAATTCAGTTGGATATTATTTCTATCATCCCCAAGAAACAAAGGTGTTTGTTTCTAGGAATGCAACCTTTTGGAAAAGAAATTTCTATTAGATAGAAAAGGGGAGATGATAGAACTCGAAGAGGTTCGAGAGACACCCACAATTGTAGAACCCACACCCGAAGAGCCAAGAGAGGAGATACAAGCTCCTAGAAGATCCGAGAGAGTCTTGAGACCACCTATGAGGTATGGTCTGCTTCTTGAAGAGGGCCATGATTAGCCTAATCATGGATGTGATCCAATGACCTTCAAGGAAGTGTTATCTGATGCTGATTCATCCAAATGGCTTGAAGCTATGGAATCTGAGATGAATTCCATGCATTCGAACCAAGTGTGGAATCTTGTAGATCCACCTGAGGAAACTCTTCCCATAGGGTGTAAATGGATTTACAAGAGAAAACTTTGGGCGGATGGGAAGGTATTGACCTTCAAGGCGCGATTAGTAGCAAAAGACTATACTCAAAGACAATGAGTTGACTTTAAGGAAACCTTTTCTCCAAATGCAATGTTCAAGTCTATAAGGATATTGCTAGCTATAGCTGCATGGTATGAGTAAGAGATATGGAAGATGTAAAGACAACCTTTCTTAATGGGAATATTAAGGAAGAGATTTACATGTCTCAACTTGAAGGGTTTACATCTATCGGAAGTGAGCATATGATATGCAAACTTCAGAGATCTATTTATGGTCTAAAGCAGGCATCTAGGAGTTGGAACATCATATTCGATAGTACAATCAAAGAGTTTGGTTTTACTAAGAATCCTGAGGAACCGTGTGTGTATAAGAAGGTCAGTGGGAGTGTTGTGACATTTCTGGTGCTTTATGCTGATGACATTCTACTCATTGGAAATAATGTAGGGATGTTGCAATCAACTAAAATATGGTTAGCGAGTAAGTTCTCGATGCAGTACTTGGATGAATCATCTTTTGTATCGGGAATACATATCTATAGAGATAGATCAAGAAGATTGATTGGTCTTACCTAATCCACATACATTGATACCATCGTTAAGCGATTCTTGATGGATGAGTCCAAAAGAGGACATCTACCAATGTGTCATGGTGTGTCCCTATCCAAGTCTATGTCTCCCAAGAATGATGCAGAGATAGCGGCGATGACACGCATTTCGTATGCATCCGCAATTGGTAGTATCATGTATGGAATGATATCTACACGTCCTGACGTTGCTTTTGCACTAAGTGTAGTGAGTAGATATCAATCGAACTCTGGTCTTCCACACTGGAAAAGCTGTGAAGGACATCCTCAAGTATTTGAGAAGGACCAATAAGTTGTTCTTGGTCTATGGGGGTGGAGAACTGAAATTTTAAGGCTATATCAACTTTAGCTTCCAAAGTGATATTGATAACTCAAAGTCAACCTCTTTATTTGTATTCATGCTCAATGGTGCTGCTGTCTGTTGTAAGAGTTCCAAGCAAGGCAGTACTGTGGATTCCACCACTGAGGCCGAATACATTGCTTCATCAGCTGCAGCAAAGTAGGCTGTTTGGTTAAGGAATTTCGTCCAAGAGTTGGGTATCATTCCTAATGGAGTTGCTCCAGTCCCGTTGTTTGTGAAAACACGGGAGCCATTGCTCAGGCAGAGGAGCCAAGGTCTCATCAGAAATCCAAACATGTATTGAGAAAGTACCACATCCTCCGAGAGATTGTGGAAAGATGAGAAGTGTCGATTGACAAAGTCGGCTCCGCAGATAATGTTGCTGATCCACTAACTAACCATTTACCTGGACCATTATTCGATAAGCATCGTGAATCGATGGGTTTGAAGCATATGGGTAGTTGCCTCTAGTGCAAGGGGGAGATTGTTATAGTAGGTGCTCGTCGAGCCAAGTGTTGGCCAAGGGTTCATGTTTAAACTCTATGTATAAACAATCTTTATTTTAATAATATTTGAAATTATTGTTTTGGCACATCTTTATCTGTATACTCATGTTTGTTGCATAGATAAAGTACTTGAATATATAAATAGTAGAAAGAATATGAGATGCTCATATGATGAGTATCATGAAACTCATATTTGGAATACTGTATATTCTAAACAGTTCCTAGTCGATTCAGCCGCCACTAAGAAGGATAAAAGCCGCTCGAGTTTGAGAATAGTATATGCGATGTAAATAACATGTTTAATTGGTAGGGGACATTGTGATGTCCGAGCATGCAGATAGGTGCTCCTTGTAGAGTGCACTGAACAACCCTCCATAAAGGACTTTCCAAGTGGTTCTCACTTATCGAGTGGAAACGTCCTAATTTATAGTTGTACATCATTAGTCCTTATGATCTGGGATAATATTGAGACTCTATATGCTAGCATTGCATTTTGACTTGTTTATCGACTATCATGGGGTCATCAGGTGGCAAGGTTGGGTGTTATATCGAAACATATAGGAGTCGATGCATTGTAGTCGGGGATTCACCGCTTACCTTCGGGTATGGATATCCTATGTGATCTCATGTGTATGTAGTTTGAAATCTTTGATCAGAGTGTTGATGGTAATTAAGAAAGATGTTTCTTATATTAAACCATCGATGCAACTACGACATGACACATAGTATCGATTCTTTGACAACTCTCGATATACCAATAGTTGTCGAATCGGTCGGGATATATGAGATGAAGGGACCGTACTGTACGCTAACCAATGAGATGGTTCTTGGAGGCACTATCATTTGATACCTAGGGAATCATGTAAGCGATGATGCTAGACATTTAACATGATTGGTTGGGTACTATCAGACTTGAGTTCTGACGTTCTTATTATCAAAGAGTTGATAATTAAGAATGTAGCAATTGAGGTATGCTCATATAAGGACATGTTTAGTCCTGAATCACATTGAGATGTGAACTCATTGCTAGTTGTATCAATAAACCATTGAGGGCCACACAGGTACTCGCTTTCTCGATCATGTTGAGAAGGAAATTAGTTAATGTGTTGAACGGATTATAAAAAAGTTTATAAGTGCAAAGAAAATTAGAAGTATGACTTCTATATGGGGAATGTATCTTTTAATTTTTGGAAGTGTTTTTAATTAAAAGATGGCTCAAATAAATAATGTATTTGAAAATTGTGATTTTCATAAACATTATTATGGACTAAATTAAATTAATTCAAGTATTGAATTAATTAAACACTATTGGACCTAGTATAGTCCAAATAAATAAATTAATTCAAATTTTGAATTAATTAAATAACATCGGGTCTTGTAGAGTTCAATTAAAAATAATTATTCAACTAGTGGACTTGAATAAATTCAAGTAAAATTTAATTGGTCTCAAATTTGTTTGAGACATTTAAATTAAAGTTCATGGGCTTTATAATTATTACAAGCCCAAATAAAATTACATGCTTGGAAGATGTAGGGTTGGAGGCAACTTTTTCAACAAACAAGGCTTGGCATGCTCATGCACTTTTTCAAGCATCAAGAAATTTTCTCCTCAATCTCTCCTTCAAGCAACTTGGCCGAAAATTCTCCTCCCCATTTTTTTAGATTTTTTTCTTCTTCACTTGATGAATTAAAGCAAACTTCTCAATGAAAATGTCTTACATTTTTCTAGTGCAAGTGTAATGTGGATTTAGCTTGCTGGTGGTGGGCTTAATTTTGAGCAAGGAGTGCTCAAGGGAGGCTTGTCGATTTGTCTACCATTCAACAGCTAAGTTGTTTAACAACTTAGTTGGAGCCTTCATCAATCTTTTTGATTGATAGGTAAATTTCTAAACACCCTATGTTTGTGTTTATTTTGGTATTTGCTACACACTAAAGGGGTGCTTGGTTTTCTTGTTTAAAAATATGATTTTTGAAATTCCGTTGCGCTTCCGGGTGTAATGGACTGTACAGTTGAAGAGGGATTAAAAGATTTGATTGGTACTACTCATATCACGAAAGTGCATCTTCTTTTCGGTAGCTCATCACATAAAAACTCCAAAATTAAGCGTGCTTGACTTGGGGCAATTTTGGAATGGGTGACCTCCTGGGAAGTTTCCTAGGGTGCGTATGAGTGAGGACATAAGCACGTTGGAAAGACTCGTCTTTGTACAGTGAGGACAGTCGTCGAATCTGGATCGTTACAGTTGGTATCAGAGCAAGGGTCCTGTATAGTGTTGTGCCACCTCCAGCTTCTGCCGCTCAGTCTTCAAGCCTCAAGTCTGTAAGCTTTTATGATTTAAATATTTTAAATGATTTACTCTTATCACCTGCATGTTAATATGATTTATGCTTTATGATGATCTACGGTATATGTTTAACTGCTTTTACGATTTAAGGATTTACTGTTTTAAAAACTAGATTAAATTGCATGCTAGTTACGTTTGGAATTGGACGTGTCTAAGAATTCAAATATTGGACTTTATGAGAGGTTGATAATGATTTGACTATATTGATATTTAGGTTAGTAGTACTGATGTTTTACTCTTTAGGGTAATAAGTTAATCTTGAAAATTATGAATGCTTTTGGGATTTGTGGAATTTCTAAGGAATTACTGATGGTTCCTGGTTGCTAGTTGAATTAATTTTTGAGGATTCCATGTAAGGATTAATGATTTGAAGACTACGACGATATTTGGAATAAAAACGTAGAATTTAATTAGGATGCATGCTCTACCTAGTGGGACCTAAGGATTGAATTGCATGGATTGAGGATTTTAAGGACCTAATTGTAATAACCAATAATTTGAGAAACTAAGTGCAAAAATAAAATTCTAATGGACTATTTTCGAATTTACCAAACTTTGGGATTAAATTTTGAGTTTCGAGAAATTTAAGGTTTAAGGAGGCTAAGTCGAAAATTTAGGTGGACAAAAATGCAAATTTCGAATAGTTGTAGGGCCAAAAATGTAATTTTTGAGAACTTTAAGGGCCACATTGCAAATTCTGGAATTTTTGAGGATTTAATTCGAACTTTAGAGGAACAATTGGGTTAAATTAGTAATTTTTCGATGTCATGGGAATTGATTTTGGGTCTAATAAGCTTAAAATTATTGAACTTTATGTTATGAGAAACCTATAAAATGTAATTAGGAATGCCAATAATTTATGGGTAATTGTTGGATTCTTGAGATTAAGGCCAAATCAGAAAATATTCGAGGAAGTAAGAACTAATTTTGCAATTTTAAAAAAATTTGGGAGATTTTTTTTAGCAGTAAGTGAGAAGCGAATGGTTTAAATGACCGAAATTTTGATGATTTAGATTTGAAGGGATATTTGGAACCTTGAGATATCTGGGTTATAATGTTATAAGAAATGGTAATCAAGGACACTGTAGGATGAATCAATTTTGGGCTTGAAAATTCAAGTGTTGGTGAAATAATGTTGTGGCAAATTAAGAATTTAAAGTGATGACAATTTAAGGTGAAGTTGATCAGTTAGTTAAGTTATAAGAGTAGACATAGAGCTAACAAAATTTTAGGAACTTAAGTTTGATATATCATAATTTTTAATTGTGATCTTAAGAATTAAAATTATACCTTTGTTGGAATTTAATTTTTCTAGAAAGTTGGATGTGATTGATAGTTAAGATATTTGATAGACGCATGTAAGAGGTGAGATAGACATCTTGTCTTGAGGAATTTTGAAAATCATTAAGAAACTTGGGACTAAGCGGATATGTATATTGAAATTATTTTATTCAAAGCTATTTGGCTTAGGTAAGTTTGAATTTCAAATTTATGGGATATTTGTTCATACGGAAATTTTGGGTGAAATAAAAACAAAAGGAAATTAGTTGTGTTCAACATAATTTATCAATGAATAAATATTAAGATTTTTATCGAGTAAGAAATCTAAAAGCTTGATATGGGAATTCTAGAACTCTATGGGTTATAAGGGAAATTGATTTATTATAGTTAATCTAATGCTACCATGGGATAACTTATTAAGTTTTATACGCTAATATTAATTAAGCATTAGGAATACGTAAGAATGCGACATTCGTTTCAAGGAGGAAAGTCTAAGAGTCTTAGGCCTCAACTATATTGTAATTGGGAAGGGAATAATTTAAGCATGAAATTGATGCGAGAAGGATTTTACTAATTAGGTAGAAGATCATTATTGTATAATTGGGTTTTATGGATTAATGTTATACGAGGTTTAAGATTTGCAACAATTTTACGTCCGAGATGTACTTGTAAATAATTAGTTACGTAAGTTTGGTGTCGTAAGATAAAGATTCGATTCAAGGATCTTAGGCTAATATTATTATGGGGTTGAGATAAAGTTTAACTTTTAAGTGTATTACCGAGGATAGAAGTCGATCAGTAATTTTTGATGCTAAGGTTTCTCAAGTTGAACTGCATAAATGCTGATATAATAGGTCAATGAACATTCTGGATATAGTATAAGAAAGTAAGACGCAATAAAATTCGGACTGTCATTTCTAATATTGGAAAGTTTAAGAAAAGTTGAAATTTGAGGTTATAGAAAAAAAATGAAACTAGGTTATCATGAGTCGTTATAAGTTGAGTTTTGCAAACAAAGATTTTGACAGGCAAAATAATTAGGATTGAGTAGACATAAGGACATTCTAAGATTTATTATTTTATCAGACTAGCGCTGCGGAAGCGTGGACTATTGGGATACTAGAACTAAGTCTAAACTTTGTGATTATAAAGGATAAGCGAATTTCGGGGACGAAATTGAATTTAAGGGGGGGAGATTGTAACGTCCCGAAAATCGGAAAGTCCACGTGAACCACATACATGCAAATTATTAAATTTCTTTGGTATTTATTAAATTCTTTTAAAGCATAAAATGTATGTTTATTTTATTAAATTGTGTTTAATTATTTTTATGCTTTATTATTGCATGATAGGATTTAATTCATGAAATTTTAAAAGTTCATGCACTGTAACGCCCCGAAAATTCTAGAGTCCACGCGAACCACATGCATACGAGTGATTAAATTCTTTGTGTATTTTTATTAAATGTTTTAGTTGCATTAATTAATTATGTTGTGCATGTTTGCATGTTTAAAATATACTTTTCTACATTGTTGCATAAAAAGGTATTTTTTAAGGTTATTCGAGTTGCGATCGAGGAACAGAGACCGAGGGCTGAAAAATAGAAAATGTTTTTATTGGTTAATTGTTTTTAATTATTTAAAATATGAGTGATGCTTTTTCCTATTTTTGAAAATAAGGGGTTTTGAAGTGATTTTATACGTCGTGACGTAATTTTTATTGGTGTTGGATTTTCAACAAAAATACGAACGTGTTGACAACCCAGCTAATAAATTCACAAACTTTTCTATTCAAAATGATTTTAAATATTTTAATTATTTATTAATGGGCTTAATGGATCTATTATAATATATTAATGGGCCTAAGCTTGTGTTATGAGTTTTAATTGAAATAAAAAGCTAACAATCCTACCCAAAACCCTCAAAATAACTCACGCCCACCCCCATAGCAACAAGGACTCTTTTTCCAACAGCACTTAACCACACGATTTTGAAGGGAAACTCACGTAAATTGAAGGAAAAATTCAGCCTAGGTGTCTACATCGCCGTTCTTCGCAATCGTCAACGATTTTTCGTGCGTTAAATACGCAAAGGTACGTCATATTCTTTCCTTCAAACATCTATCACACCATAGTAATTGTTTAAGCATATTTTGAATGAAAACAGACACACAAGTTGTTATTTTCGTAGCTATGTACATGCATGTGATTTACTTGTGATTTTTGCTTCCAAATTCATGTTTTTATTTTGTTTAAGGGGCTGCCATGGAGAGGGTATTATTAGGGAATGGTTTATAGCCAAAAACATGATAAACAATAAAGAAAACTAGGCTGTACCGTGGGAAGAAAACAGAAACAAAAGGGGCGTGAGTTTGTTTGGGTCCTTCAAGGTGCAAAGTTAGGTTGGTTGTGCATGGGGCAAGATGGCTCGACCAGGTCTGGTGGTTGGGTCCTAGGGGTCATGGTTAGGTCCTAGGGAGAGTCCTAGGAGGGCTAGGGGTCGAGCCATGGGCTGGGGAAGAGTCCACGTGATGTGGGACTCTCCCCCAAGTCACGCGCAGAAACTGGTGGGGGAAGTTAGGGGCTTGTGGCTGGCCTGGGGGCGATCCATGTGGGTTTGATAGGGTCTAAGGGAGGTGGTCAAGGGTTGGGGCAGGGGCTGGAGAGGCATGGGTCGCTGCTGGCTCCAGGAAAAGATGGAATCGAGAGGGAACAAGGAAGCAAGCGCGCAGGCTGTTTCTGGTTCAGGTGCTTCGGGCGCGCGGTCCAGGGCTTGGGTTGGTCTGGGTATGGTCTGGGCATGGTCCAGGGAAGGTTAGGGTCAGGTGTGCTCGGTGGTGGCTCGGCTGGGAGAGTCCTAGTTGGGTTAGGAGTCCTGGACATACAAGGAAGCAAACACACACACGTGCAGAATTTTAGGTCGACTTCCAGAAAGTTTTTGAGCGGGCCAGGAATGGTTTTATAGGCTGGGCTTGCTCAGGAAGGGTTCCTAGGTGGGTTGGTTAGGTTTTGGTTCAAGGTGGCTCGGGCGTGGCTCGAGTAAATTAAGAGATGGCTCGGTGTGTTCGATAAGGTGTCAAAAACGAAAATTAAAAGTCAAAAATTGAGCCATGGGTCCACGGGTGTGGCTCATGACTTGGAAGGGTACAATAAATCATAAAAAGGTAATGTTTAAATTTTGGGATTAAAATAACGAGTTTTGGATTTATTCGGGATTTAATCGCCGCACGAAACGCTAATTAACGAGTTAATTGAAACGCCTAGTTTTATGTTTTATAAAATTATGGAAGATTAGGTTTAAGCTTAAATAATTATTAAAAGCATATTTTTTTAATTTGGGAATTTTATATTGAGGTTTGGTTTAATTCGGGATTAAAATGCATTAATACGTTATATTTAAAGATTAATTTAAAATTCGTCGAATTAAGCTAAATAAAAATATGAGAAAATTCATGTAAGCTTAAATAATTATTTGAGACATGTTATAGTCAATGCAATTAAGAAAATGTCAAAAACGGGAAATTTCACGTCCAGGGGTAAAACGGTCATTTTACGCCTTGAAATTAGTAAACGTCATGGCAGTGCCCTATTTGCTGTTTTATATGCTAATATGTTTATGTAACATGGTTATGAATTTTTACATGTTGAAATATGATTTTTAAATGTCATGAATTATTAAGGGTTAAATTGGACATTTAAAAGATATATTGCATGCTTGATTTCAAAATAAAAATGATATTATGCATGTTTTTATTAAGTGATGACAACATATTGAAGGATGTGAAGGGATTGTGACTACTACATGTTGGAAATATCGTGAGGGTTATGGTCCCAGTGGGAGCCCGACGATCGTGTTTCCTTGGATACAGGATACGAATACGAATACGTGATACAAATACGAATATGTTAATACGTTGGCCAAGGCCCAATTGACCGGTGAGAGTGTTGCTGGTGTCCCCGCCGCCCAGTAGTGTGGTTTTCTCTAGATGGATCCATCGCCCAATACGATCAAGAATACGATTCACAATCACGATCTGAATTCAACAAACACGAATATGAACATGAATATGAATATGAATACGGACACGAATATGGATATGAATATTAATATGTTTAAGTTATATGTTTATGTCTTTTGAAAATATTTTTATGCATCATGAAAATGTTTACGAAAATGTCTAAGTCTAAGTTTATGCATCTTCATGAAAATGATATTTTAAGTACAAGTATTTTTCACTGTTATATGTTAATTGTATTACGTATTACTTGTTATCAAGGATATGATGTGTTGAGTCTTTAGACTCACTAGGTGTGATTGATGCAGGTTATTATGATAATAATGTGAATGGAGGTCTTGATGGTTGACTTTGCTGGACTGAAGGTGCACATAACCCGAGGACCGACGCTAGTTTTCCGCACTAGTTACGATTCATTATTTTAAGTGATGTTAAAGATATTTTTACGACAATTGATTTATGAGTGGTTTTTGAGAGGTTATAGTATGGGCTATACTTTTCAAATAATGTTTTAGGTTGGTAAACGTTTGACGATTTTATGCTTTAAAATATTTTCCTTTGGATTTTCAAATGTTAGTTGGGTGTTTTATTTTAAAATGTTGTCAAAAATAATTTATGATTCGGCCAAATGCTATGTGAGGTTTGGGAAAAAAAAATTTTAGCACGTTTTAAGAAAACAAATAGGCAGACGTTTCATGCACAATGATTTTTAAGTTTCATTTCGCACACGAACGAGGAGCGGAGACCGGATAATTTTCAAGAAAATTATTTTTATTACAAGATTAATTTTTATTAATTAATATAAAATGTTTTAAATGTATTTTTCAAGAATTGGGATTTATTGGGTATTTTTCCCCGCAATATTTTTATTTTTAACGGTACGCGAATTTTATCAAATCGGAGGGCTTTCTGGGGGTTCGGTTAATATTTTTAAAATTTTTCCAACATGAAATATTTTTCGGGAGTGTGTTTGAATTTAATGAGCCAACTTTTAAGCTCGTTGGACTTAAAACTCTTTTAAGCTTTTAATTAAACCATTAGGTAATTAATTAATAACTAATTAAACCTACCCTACACAATTACCCTCCCCACCAACCGACACCCCTTCCATTAGAGATTATCCTCCAGCTGCAATTGTCTATCAGTTTCATCATTCCTATTTGAAGGCCACGGTTTTGCTTGTTTTGCAATAAAGAAGTTCCTCCGGCGCTCCTCTCTTCATTCTTCTCACACTAATACATCTAAGGCACGCCATGTACTTTTATTGCTGCATCATACACGTTATATACATGCTGTATTATGTTTATTTGTTTGTGGAATTCACGATCCAAAGAATATCTTCGAGATCCATCAGTTTATGTCCAAATACTAGCATCTTTGTTTCATTACCCACGTTTTTCTGAATTTTTGGTGCAAGGGGCTGCTGTTCTTGAGTGTCTATAGGCTGCTGGTAATGTTGAGTTGCTGTCACGAGGGGTAGGAAAGTTTCTGGATGTGTACTGGTGTAGGGACGAGAGGAGCATCTTCTTTTCGGTAGCTCATCACATAAGAATTCCAAAGTTAAGCGTGCTTGACTTGGGGCAATTTTGGGATAGGTGACCTCCTGGGAAGTTTCATAGGGTGCGTATGAGTGAGGACATAAGCACGCTGGAAAGACTCGTCTTGGTACAGTGAGGACAGTCGTCGAATCTGGAGCGTTACACCGGGCACCTTAATCGATCCCCTTTCACTGATATCCATTTAGCATGTTTTTAAATGTTTATATATCACGAACATGATTTTTATGAAATTATAAAAATATGTTGTATGTTTTGTTTTAAGAAAAATTACGTATATGCATAATTTTTATAAGTTATGAAAATGATGATATTTTTGAAGGATGAGAATTGGTTGTGACTGACGATATATGTATACGATGAGCTGAATGGCCTAGGCTCGGTGGATGGATAATACTGTCGATGATGCCCCTGCCGAAGAGTACTACGGTTATATGTAGATGGATCCATCGAATAGAGATAATACGATAGAGCTGATATCATTAGAGCTGATACAAAAGTCATAACTAATGAACTGAATTCAATTAAAATATATGCATAAGTGTTTTTACGAGATGTTTACGTTTATGCTTTTAAGATCATGAAATGTATGTTGGTTACAGTATTTTTCATTGTTGCATGTTATGTATATGTATTCGTTATTACGTTACAGGTGTGTTGAGTCTTTAGAATCACTAGGTGTGAATGATGCAGGTGAGCAGGTTGTTGAGGAAGCTAGAGGAGCCAAATTCTTTGTAGGCAGGGCAAAATGTGCACACACGATCCGAGAACCATGTTCTCCGCACATCACGTTTTTATGAGTTTAGAGTGGACATGAACGTTTTTATACGCTTGTTTTGTCATGTTGATGATTATCTGGATTTTTACTTGTTTATTTTTACGTACATTTATGATGCCGAGTTGGCAATTTTTAACTGCATTATTTTATCTGTTATTTGATTATGATTATTTTAAAAGATGTATTTTTCAGCAGTTGTGCATGCATACAAAAGTTGTAAATTTCGAAAATAATTTTACCAAAAAAAAATTTTGTAGCATTTTCAAGGAGTAGATGTTTCATGCCCTGCTTATGTAAAACAGACAGTGGGAAACAAATTGGAAAGTAGAGCCAATTTGTGCTACTTTGTGGGATATCCAAAGAACTCTGTTGGATATTACTTCAATTATCCCAGTGAAACAAATGTGTTTGTTTAAAGGAATGCTACCTTCTTAGAGAAGGAGTGTCTATTGGATAGAAAAGCGGGATGATAGAACTCGATGAGATTTGAGAACCTCATACTACACAACTAGTAGAACCCACACCCCAACAGTCAATTAAAAAAACACAAGCTCTTAGGAGATCGGGAAAGATCTAAAGGCCGCCTAATAGGTTGAGCTTGCTTCTTAAAGAGGGCCAAGGTGAGACATTCCTAAATACGATCCAACTAATATCAAGGCAGCATTGTTTGATGTTGATTCATCTAAATGTATTGAAGCCATGCAGTCCAAGATGGACTCCATGTATTCGAACCAAGTATGGTCCTTAGTATATTCACATGAGGGAATTGTTCCCATAGGATGCAAATGGATTTACAAGAGGAAACTTGGAGCGGATGGGAAGGTGGTGACGTTCAAAGCTAGACTAGTAGCAAAAGGATATACTCAAAGACAAGGTATTGACTAATAGGAAACATTTTCTCCAGTTACAATGTTCAAGTCCATTAGGATATTTCTATACATAGCAGCATGGTATGACTATAAAATATGGCATATGGATGTGAAGACAGTATTCTTAATGGGGATATTAAGAAAGAGATTTATATGTCTCAACTTGAGAATTCACATCAGTAGGAAGTGAGCATAAATTATGCAAGCTTCAGAGATCCATTTATAGACTCAAACAGGCATCAAGGAGCTAGAACCTCATATTTGAGAAAACTATCAAAGAGTATGATTTTGCCAAAAAACCTGAGGAACCTTGTATATAAAAGAATGTTAGTGGGAATTAAACATACACTACTCGTGTTTCTTAAAAAGTACTATTTTTTCCCCTCGTACACTCGGCCGATATTTATATATATACACTTTAAAATACTTTGCACCATTTTAAAAATAAAAACAACCAAATTTTTTTGATAATCCAAAGGAAATAATTCAAACATAAAATCGTGAAACGTTATACACATCCTAAACATAGCAGTATTTCAAAATAAAGCTAAATCTAACAAACTCTCAAAAATCATTCAAAAAGCATCATAAAAGAATCTTAAAAATCTTTAACATAAACTTTAAATCATAAATGCAGAAAACTAGCACTAATCCTCGGGTTATGTGCACCTTCAGTCTAGTAAGATCAACCATCAAGTCCCTCAACATCAATATCATGCTCACCTGCATCGATCACACCTTGTGAGTCTATTGACTCAGCAAACCATAACCATAATAGCAAGTAATACGTATACAATCACATGCAGCAATGAAAATATTTTTACGTAAGATAACATTTCGTGAAGATGCATAAACATAAACATTTTTCTTTTATCATAAACATATTCCATTTCATCATATACGTATACGTTTTCCTTTTCGTTGAATTCAGATTGTTAATTGTGACTTTCGTATTAGCTGAAGGTAGATGATTCCATCTACGTGTAACCATAGTACTGGGCGGAGTGGACATCAACGACACTCTCACCCGTCAACTGATCCTTTGCCTTACCTATCATCGTATTATCGTATCATCGTATCATCGTATTAGTTACAATTACTTCACTTCTTTCATCATTTCATATTTTCATCACTTTATAAAATTCATGCATATAATAATCATTTTTCTTTTAAATCAAGACTGCAACATATCTTTTAGAGTTAAATTTTCATTATAAATTTCCATAAGCATTTAAAATAATCATATTAACATATTTTACAGCATTCAGGGCACTACCAGGACGATTACTTTTTTTCAGGTGTAAAATGACCATTTTACCCTAGTCATAAAATTTCTCGATTTTGGCTTTTTCTTACTTTCGTTGACATTAGACAATCCCAAATAATTATTTAAGTTTAAATTAAATTTTCTATAATTTTATTTAGCTTAAATTCATGGCTTTCGATTTAATTTACTAATTATTAATTAGTAGAGCGTTTTAATCCCGAATGAATTCAAACATTAATATTAAATTCCCAAATTTTAAACATAGACTTTTTATTACCCAAATTACTCTTTGTGAGCCATGAGCCACCCCCGTGGACCCACGGTTCAAGCCTTAAACATTTTAAACCAAATATTCAAACCCCTCAAGAACCCTCGAGCAAGGTGGATGAACCAGCACCACAGCTCCTGGGAAGCAGCGCCGCAGCTCTTGGAAGAAGTACCCAAGCGCCTAGGCGCTACAATGTAGCACCTAATCGCTAGTATGTGCGAAGATTTATCTCCTAGGTGCTACAGGCTGGAGCCTAGGAGCTACACCTGCGTAGCCTCAGCGCCGCCTAGGCGCTTCCGGATCAGTGCCGCAGAGTACTGCACTGCAGGAAAAATCCTAGTTACGTATTTTAATGTATTTTCCATATATTAACTTATTTTATACCTTGTAAAAAATTAACATGGAGTTTTAATATATTTTGGTGAGTTTTTCTCTAAATTTCAAAGCTTGGCTTTGTATATACATTTTTGTGTTTCTCAAATCAAACTTATCAAAGTTTAACACTTTGTGGAATTTTTCGATTGTTCTTCACACGGATTTTCAAAGACGAGTTCTTTGAAGATTCGCTTGAGATCGATTGTTATCCTCTTGAATATTTGTTGCTAGGATTTTCCTAGCTTAGAGGTGAATATCACAACAATTACTTGTTTCAAAAGATCGGGACAACACAACCTTTTCATTGTTTCATCGAATCGAGGCGTGAGTCCGTTTTCGACTACGCTCACTTTTGTGATTGATGAATCGCATCATTTGGTATCAGAGCTTTTGGTTCCTTTCTATTCAAGTAAGTTTATCATTGTTATTATCATATCTTCTTATTCTATCATTTTGTTTTTAGATCTGCCTTATTCTATTGTTTCTTGAATCTTGTGATTCCCGAAATTTTGTTAGTCGTCTTTGTTTTTTTTTTAGTTGCACGAATCCAGCGTTGTGCAAATTCAAAAAAAAAAGAGTACAAAAATTTCGAAAATCTGCGATAAATTGGTTTTGTTATTTTGTTCTATTCTCGTGACAATAAAAAAAATTCAAATTTCTTGTTTTATGCAGTCCGTGTAAGTCAATTTGCAAGTGTCGTGAAGTTTGAACTTGTGAGTTTGATGCACACGTGCTACAGAGCCTAAGGTGTACCTTACGAGAGAACTCTCAAAATCTAGTGAAATACTTGAGAACTGAGCGTTTATTTCTTGAAGTGACTTGCAAGGTATTTGTAGTGAGGAAAAAAAGAGAGTCGAGTGAATTTTCGTTGGAGTGACTAGTGAGCATTCGTGGTGAGGGAACTTTATTCTTTATTTTTTTTATAATAAGATTTTCTTGCAGGTATGATTTCTAACGATCATATTTCAAACAATGTAAGGAAGATTGGTCGAATATGGGAGAAAGAGTTTAACCCTCTATGTGAAAAGTATAGTAGGTGCGAAGAAGAGGAGACGTATGATAGGAAAGATGATGGGAATAGGCGAGGTAGTAGATTTGGAGGGAATAGAGTGTTTCACGTGGATCGTTATGATGATAGCCAATGTGATGAGTATAATGGGTATAGAAGCCGGGAAGGGTATAGACTGAGTGGCACGAAGATGACAGTTCTATCTTTCCGTGGAGAAGACGATCCAGAGACGTACCTTGAGTGGGAGGATAGGATGGTGCGTATATTTGAGAGCCGGGTTATACAGAAGCAATGAAAGTAATACAAGCTTGTAATGAGTTTACTGACTATGCTACTGTTTGGTGGGATAAGTTAGTATTGGGTAGGAGAAGATGTGAGCATGACCCTATAGTTATGTGGGATGAGATGAAAAGGGTGACGAGGAAGCGATTTGTTCCAAATCACGATGATAGGAGAGGTGGTAGGAGAAATGAGCGTGGCTTGTATGAGGCTCCTTTGACATCCACTTGGCGGACGAGCTTGGAAGAGAAAATAATTTCTAGGCCAATGGAAGAGTCGAGACGTGAAAATACCAAATATGAATATCAAGGTACATTTAAAAATTCAATTTCGCGTACTTGTGATATTTATATGTTGTTGGTGTTTCGAAGTTGGGCATAATATTAGCCAATGTCCATGTAAGGAGGTGGCAATAGTAGAGTCGTCTGTTGAACAAGAATCTGAAGTTGAGGTTGTTGTTGAACTTGAACCTGAAGTTAAGATTGTAGTGGAACATGAAGTTGAGGTTGTAAAAGTAGTTGATGATAGTATTCCACTAGTTGATGAGTCTATTGATGTTAGGTCTAGAAAATTCGAATTACGTAACCTGACTGCATGCAATCTAGGGTTTCACTAAAATATGTGTTTAATTATATTTAATGCATTTTTATTGCATGCTTTGTGGGTTATTTCATGTTTTATTTAAAGTTTCATACATTAGGGTTTTAAGTTGCATTTCGCGCTCGAACGAGGAATGGAAACCTGGGATAATCAGGAAAAATGTTTTTATAAAATAATTATTTTTCATTATTTAATATATGGTGTAAATAAGTGTGAGTTTTGAAAAATGAGCTTTGGTTGGATATTTTTACTTATCAGGTCAATTTTTTTACCGGTACGCAAATTTGAACGAGTCAGAGGAATTTTTGAGGGTTCGGGCAATATTTTCAAAAACACACATAAACATAATATTTTTCGAGAGTGTTTTTAGGCTTGACGGTTTTAATTTATCATTTAGTGGGCCTAAAAACATTTTATTCACTTTATTTTCTTAATTAAGGGCCCATTAGCACCTTTTATATTAACCTAAACTCTACCCTAAAAACCATAAACCTAGTGTAAGCTTCGGCCGCCCCTCCCCTTCAACAGCAGCAGTTTTTCAAAATTTCCAGCAGCTCCCACCTTAGAGTTCTTCCTTGGTTTTGCAACGAAATCCCTTCCCGTCTCTCTGGTGCTCGTCTTATGCGTAGATATCCAAGTTTTCGAGCGTTTAAACGCAAAGGCATGCCCAAAATCTCATTTTTCTCATCATTCACATGATTATATGCTGATTTGTGAGTTTATGCATGAGAAATTCTGTGATCTATTATGTGGTATCGTTTTTGCATTGTTTTGACATGAAATATGCCTACACTATTTATGTAAATCATGTTTTTATGGTGCTTTTGCAAGGGGATGCTAGGGCTAGGTTTTAAAGGGATGTACACGTTGAGGGCTAAGGCGTCAAGGGGCTGGAGTCGAGAATCGGTTGAACCATGGTGAGAGCCGATCGAGTCTAGGGTTTATTGTTCGTGCTTGGGCTAATTCGGGCCTTGGGAAGGGACCGACTGTAGGGGAGTCGAACCAAGCCATGGTTCAGTCCCTAAGGGGGCTGAGACGTGGTCTAGGAGGGTCAACCGTGGCTGGTCATGATCTAGTATTCGGTCGAAGCGCATGAATCGAGTAGGGTCAAGTTTGGACTTGTTTTCGGGCGGTTCATGTACGGCCGGATGCATGGGCAGTATGCGTGGGTAGGGCTGATCCAGGAGGAAGTCCAGGGCTTGATCTTTGTCCTAGGTAACATTGGTTCAAGGCTGGTACGAGTTGGTTTGGTCTAGGATTGAGAGTTGAATGTATGAATAGTACGTTCTGACTGTCCGTTTGTCTGAGGATGATATGTTATACTCAAATGCAAACGAGTACCAAGGGCCTCTTGTAAACTCTGCCAAAAATGAGAAGAAAATCTGGGATCACGATCTATACAATTGACTTAGGCACACCATGCAATCTTAAAACTTCTCTGATGTATAATCTGGCCATCTGATCATGCCTATATGTCATCTGATAAGGAATGAATTACGAAGACTTGGTTAATCTGTCAACGATAACCCAAATTACATCGCAACCCTTTGACGACCTCGGCATTTTCTTGACAGAGTCCATGGTGATATTGTCCCACTTTCATTCTGGAACCTTAAGGCTATGCAAAAGACCTCCCGGTCCCTTTCTTTCTGCTTTCACTTGTTGACAATTCAAACAAAGAGATACAAATTTTGCTATGTCAGATTTCATTCTTTTCCACCAAAATTGTTTCTTCAAATCATTGTACAATTTTTTACTTCCAGGTTGTACACTGAACTTACTGCAATGAGCATCACGCAAAATCTGTATCCTCAACTCTAAAATATTAGGAACTACAATACGATCATTCACAAAAAAAATACCCTCATTATTGACCTGAAATTCTGATCGATGTCCTGATTTGACGAGTTCAACTGATTTTTGAATGCTTTGATCTAACCTTTGGGCCTCTTTAATTTTTACAAACAACTCGGGCTCTGCCTGAATCATAAATACTCTTACAGATTGAGTATCTAACACAAAATCCAAACCAGAAAAACAAAATTCTTTTACTAAATCAGATACACTACTAGTGATCAAGGACATATTGCATACTTTTCTGCTCAAAGCATCGGCTGCTGCATTAGACTTGCCTGGATAATATTTTATTTCGCAATTATAGTCTTTCAACAAGTCTAACCAACGCCTCTGTCTCATGTTCAGCTCTGCTTGTGAAAATAGGTATTTTAAACTCTTATGATTAGTGAATATCTCAAATTCTCCCCATACAAGTAGTGACTCCAAATCTTTAAGGCAAAAACCACTGTTGCTAGTTCCAAGTCATGCACTGGGTATTTTGACTCATGTGGCTTCAATTGTCGTGAAGCATAGGCAACAACACGTCCATGCTGCATTAATACACAACCCAGTCCTTGATGTGAAGCATCAGTGTGCATTGTAAATCCTCCTACACCTGATGGGATAGTCAGAATGGAGCACTAGTGAATCTCTGCTTAAGTTCAACAAAACTAGCCTCACATGCCGGTGACTAAATAAATGGTACATTCTTTTGTGTCAGCTGGGTAATTGGCCTCGCAATCTATGAGAATCCTTTAATAAATCTGCGATAATAGCCTGCCAAACCCATAAAACTACGTACCTCAGGAACTGATGTCGATCTAGACCAATTGATGACTACCTCAACTTTACTCGGATCAACTGATATACCAGCATTTGAAATGACATGTCCAGGGAAAACCACTCTAACCAACCAAAACTCGCATTTGGATAATTTAGCATAAAACTTTTCAGTTCTCAAAATCTGCTATACACCTCTCAAGTGTTCGACACGCTCAATTTCAGATTTTGAATAAATAAGAATATCATCAATTAATATCACAACAAATTGATCTATATACCGTTGAAACACACGGTTCATCAAATCCATAAATACCGCAGGCTCATTGGTCAACCCAAAAGGCATAACCAAAAATTCAAAACGCCCGTACCTGGTACGAAAAGCAGTCTTAGGCACATCTGCCTCTCTAACTCTTAACTGATGATATCCGGATCTTAAATCAATCTTAGAATATACTGAAAAACCCTGCAACTGGCCAAAAAGATCATCAATCCTTGGAAAATGATACTTATTCTTTACTGTGGCTTTATTCAACTGTCTATAATCAACACAAAGCCTCATAGACCCGTCTTTCTTCTTCACGGATAAAACCGGAGCACTCCAAGGTGAAACACTTGGTCTTATATATCCTTTAGCCAATAGATCGTCAAGTTGTTCCTTTAGTTCCTTCAGTTCAATTGGCGCCATCCTATAAGGAGCTCTAGAAATAGGTTGTGTACCTGGCATCAACTCAATGTTGAACTCAATCTCTTGGACTGGAGGAAATCCTGGAATTTCATCTGGAAATACATCTGAAAATTCACTTACAATTGGAATATCTGCCAATTTAGGTACTGACCTTGAAATATCAATTGCATAAACCAAGAAACATTTTGCTCATTTCTGCAACAAGCGATTCATGGACAAAACAGATATCAAAGGAATCTTAACTCGAGAACCCATACCATAGAATGTCCAGTTATCTGTCATATCAGGCCTAAACTTAACAATCTTCTGAAAACAATCTACATTAGCCATGTATCTTGTTAACATGTCAATACCAACTATGCAGTCAAAATCAGACATCTCCAACACAATGCAATCAAGCTCAATAACATTATCCTCATAACGAAATTCACAACCACTTATCATTTCAGCTGACCTCATCACTTTGCCCAAGGGAGTGGAAATAGATAATGTAGATGATAATGACATAGAATGCAGTGAATGCAATGTGACAAAGTTCTCAGCTATGAAAGTATGTGATGCACCAGTATTCATCAAAACATAAGCAGGATAACTTGAGAGAAAACAATTACCTGCAGTAACATTTTCTGGAGCATTATGTGCCTCATCCTCAGTGAGTGCAAAAACTCGGGCCTGCTGTCTAGGTGGCTGTCCTACCCTGTGACTACCACTCTGTTTTTTCTGATCTGACCGGTTTGATTGCTGATAGGAATGAGCTGTAGGGGTCTGACGATTCTGGTGAGGTGTCTGTCTCGATGATCCCCCCATTCTGATATATATCCCTGCCACGGTTTGGACACACTCGAGCATAGTGTCCCACCTGGTTACACAAGTGGCAAGCTCACGAGACTCCTCTACACTGATCAGTATAATGTCTACCACCACACTGATCACAAGTCGGGCCTTAATAACCAGTGCTCTGAACTGAACCAGACTGTCTCGATCCACTATAACTCGAAAAATTACTACCATGCCTATTAAATTTCTTGCCTCTAGTCCGAAACTGCTCTCTTATGTTGTCACTGTTACCGCCACTATTACCCTGTCTGAATTGATGTCGTTACTGCGGTTGTTTGGGTCGTTGCGAATACTAAAGACCTCTCTGTCTAATGATCTCGGTTTCAGTTCCCTTTGCTCGATCAAGAGCCGCAGGAAAATTGTTAGGCCTTTCGGTATTAACCAAGGTAAAGATATCAGAGTTAAGACCATTAATGAAGTGATTGGCCTTAGCTTCTTCATCGTATGCTACATGAGGAGAAAATCTCAATAAATTTGAGAACTTAGCAACATAGTCCTCAACATTCAGATTTCCCTGCTTTAAATTTGCAAACTTGGCTCCCCTATCTTTCCTGTAAGAGGTATGAAAGAAACGCTGATAAAATTCAGATTTAAAAATATCCCAGGTAACAATCGTACCTCGAACCTCTAAAGCTTTCTTTGTCATGATCCACCAACTCTTAGCAACATCTAATAACTGATGAACAACTAATTTGATTCTACGAGCATCTGGTTACTCAAGAGATTCAAATAACTTATCCATATTCTCCAACCAGTTCTCACACTCTAATGCATTCTCTGTACCCTTCAACATCGGTGGGTGCAAATACTGAAATCTGGCTAACAGTATCTCCATCGGAGTCGGAGTTATATCCATCTGAGTATGAGTAGCACTGCCTTGATCTTGTGCCACTGGTATGTTCTGTCTAGGTCTACCACGACCTCTACCACGAGTATCCATGTTTGATATACAAGAAATCAAACACAGATAAAATCACAATATCATAATCATCTCAATCTTGTATCCGAAGACCTTGTTCCTGTCATAATGCACATGTTAGCTTCATCAAAAACCTCACAAGTATGTTTATTAAACTTGACATGCAAATTATGATCACACAATTGGCTTATGCTTATCAAATTCGAATTTAATCCTTCAACATGAAACACATTGTGAAGCTTTGGTAGTCCTTCAACATTCAATGTTCCCTTTCCCACAATCTTTCCTTTAGCTCCCCCTCCATATGTTACTCTACCATCTTTTTATCAACGTAGTCAATGAGATGTTCTCGTGATCATGTCATGTGGCGTGAGCTTCCACTATCAAAGTACCAATGACCTGCAGTATTAGTTTTCAATGAAGTATAGACAACATTATAATGAGTTGTTACCTTTGGTACCCAAACCTGTCTTGTTGTAGATCGATTGTTTGAGGTGTTGCAGAAAGTGTTGTGCAACATTCGGGGCAACATCCGCCTCAGCTTTTGATTCATGCGGTCATCCCTGAGTTTATGAAAATAGGGCCTGATATGACCAGGCTTAAAACAATAATGACATACATACCTACGTTTTCTTTTCTTAGGAATGGGTGCAGCAGGTTGTTTTCTTGGTGGATAACTTTTGATTGATGGCTTGGGTTGTGACTGTGTGGATGTATCATTTTTTCCTTTCACAAAGACTGTTGAATTTGAACATTCATCAATTTCAAGCACACTGTCTTTGAAACCTAAGCCTTTTTTATGATCTCTTCCAATCAAAAGTATGGAACCAAGCTTGGATGTGCTCGAATTGAACTTAGATAAAGTCTCAGTTGCCTTTTGAAGCTCATCCTTGGTCTTGCCTAGTTCCAGGTCCTTTTTGCTTAGGATTACTTCAAGTTTGGCAACCACAGACTTCAGTTCAGTTTCTCCTTTATGAGAGTTGAGTTGAGCTTTTTTCTTTTGGTCTGATCGGCATACAACTCCTCATAAAGCTTTTGTACACTCTCAAGAGTGATTTCTTCATCATCAGCTTTCAACTTATCATTTACACTCGAATTTCCAGAAGAGGTAGATTTTAAACAGACTGATTTTGCGCACATGTTGCGCCCAAGTGTGGCAACACCTAACAGGTTCACTTGCAGCCAACGTTTTTCTGTCACCAGTGCATTCAAGGAGGTGTGATTGTCTCCATCATTTGATTTCTCCTCCTCATCAGATTCTTCATCGCTTAGAGACACATTATAGCCCTTGTTCTTTCGTAATATGTTAGCACATCCATTGGCATAGTGCCCAAATCCATTGCACTCTCTACATTGCACTGAATCATACTTCTTGGAATTAAATTGACCCTTGTCTTCATTCCTTGGTCAGAATTTTTGTTGAGTAGGAAACTTTTGTGGCCTTTCAGGTGTTGGAAGACTCGGAAACCTTGATGGTTGTTCAGACTTTTTTTTGTCTCTGATTCTTTTCAAATAATCCCCAATTCTCTTTGTGATATAGGCGATGGAATCCTCACAAAGGTCCGACTCATTAACCTCTTGGGATATTTGAAGAAGATCATTATAGTAATCATTTGATACTTGGAAGGCAATCGTTTTACCTTTGTCCTTCTTCTGCATATCCACGTTCATCTCGAAAGTTCGAAGTGAACTGATAAGATCTTCCAAAGCCATCTAAGTCGTGTCCTTGGCCTCATCTATAGCACAAATTTTTATGTTGAATCTTTCAGGCAAAGAACGGAGAAACTTACTAAGTAATCGTTCATTGGAGATGGGGTCTCCAAGGCTGAACGCCTCATTAGCAATTTCCCATAGGCCACGATCATAATCCAGTATGTTTTCAGATTCTTCCATCCTCATCATCTCGAACTTGGATGTAAGCATCCTCGGTCTTGTTTGTCGCACACTCTCAGAACCTTCACAGTGTCGTTGGAGAGTATCCCATGCATTCTTAGCAGAAGTACAGTTTGTGATAAAACTGAACATGTTCATGTCGACTGTAGTAAATATTGCATTTAATGCCTTTGAGTTATAATTCGAGTTCTGCACTTCATCGGTAGTCCAGTCAGTTTCCGGTTTTGGCAAGCTGTCACCATCTTGATCTATCATTATCGGTGGAATCCACCCGTTGATGACACGCTACCATGCCCGTTCATCTATGGATTTTATGTAGTATATGATTTTGACATTCCATAGAATGTAGTTGGTTCCATCTAGGACTTGTGGTCGAAGTGCTGCGTTTGCAAGTGATGTGTCCATTAGATATTTCCTGTCAAAACAAAAGTAAAACCAGAATCAGCACTTAGTATATCAAGAGAAGGCTCTGATACCACTTGTTAGTCAAAACTCTTGACAGATGTAAGTTAATATGACAGCAGTAATATAGGATTATGAATTTGTCTTTTATCAGAATCAAGTGTTGTGTCAAATATTACAACATTTAAGACAACATGCAGCGGAATATTAAACTTTATAACACAAAATGACTTTAAATAAATAGATGGACAAGACTAAATATGCACAAGTATAAATACTTGTGCGGTGCCTCGGGGCAAAAGTTCATCACTAGAAAATCAAAACGTTTACAAAAACCTATCGCTAGTGATCTTCACAAAAATCAATTTTCTCAACACTTTGAGAAAACAAATTCTTTCTAAACACAAACACCCAGAATAAAAGTTATTCAAGAAAGAAAAGAATCGATGCAAAAGTTTGAAGCAACAAAACACAATCTTCAGCCAACACTCGCATGCATGTTGTCTGAAGTGTCCTCAGCAATCACGACAACACGCTTCACGGCAGCAACAACGTTGATAGTATTTTTCTCTAAAACTCCACAAAGTGCGAAAGTGAATGTATGATTTATCAAGCATCCGTCACCGTCAATGTCCTCCTCTTCTTATTTATAAACATCCTCTCTCTCCTAGAGTTTATCTCCACAAGGTAACCTATCAAAACAAGGAGAGTTAAATATTGGTACCTTATCAAGATAACATTTACATATTTATATCATCATCTCGAAAGGCAAAATCTCATTAAATATTATACACATCAAATCAAAAAGGAAAAGATAATATTAGGGAAATCTTTTAAGTTAAGAAATTAAATCAATTAAACTCGGAAATAAAATTTCCCTTCATCCAGCAATTACAATTTTTAAAACTTTCATTTGCTCGGATGTGAGCTCTTCTAAAAGTTTTCTTTTAGGTGTTCTTCTCGTGCATCGAGATGCGCTCAATGCTTGAGATGACATCCTACTCTTGATGATGCACTTCTCTACCCAGATTTATAAAATATGATTTTTTGTCTAGACCATACCGTTCTTGGTTTCCAACAACATCTTCCACTTTTGGCATAAAGATGAGATCTAAAACTCTTCATTTTATGTCTTTGTGGCTCACTTCCAATGATTATTGGAAGATCGTTTTTTTTACAACATAAAGGAGTACATTTGTTAATACCCCTTAATATTTTGTAATCATTTTTTAATGTTGTCATATTATACAATTCTGACAAATTTCTTTTGATAAAAGATGCTATTCATGCCAAAGTATCTGGATTGTCAGGGACATATTCTCTGATTAGCATTTCTATCCAGCGACTTGACATTTTGACGAAGAAAAGTTGCATGACTATATTTTCTTCGATCCATGAATTGCATCTATATTTGAGGGCGGTTCACCCCAGTTGCTTTTATCTTCAGTTGTATGACCCTGAGATTTGTAAAAGATTATGCATGATCTTGGAGATCATCGAAATCAATCCTTTCTAAAGTTGTCATCAGATTAATCTCATCTCTAGACATTTTTAATTAGATTGATCATTTTTCTTCGTCGGTAAAGATTTTGACATCACCTTGGTCGTCCTTCTTTGATGTAATAAGGGTTCAGTACCAAAGGATATTGATAAATTTTCTCCCGAATTCCTTTTACTAGAACTTCTTTGTTCTAAAGTTTGAATATCTTTTAGTTTTATAAGAATTTCTTCTTGTTTTTCAATGATTTTTTACACTTTTTGTGGTACATAATATAACATACTGTCATAATTTTATACCGTCTTTTGGATTTCTCTAAGATCTCCAGAGAGTATAAGATTTCGATACTATTTCTAATAACTTATTAGACTGAATCATAACTTTACTTTTGTATACTGATAAGTTTCACTTTGCTCTTGATATCTAAGACTGATTAGGTCTTTTTGTTTCAAATATTTTAAAGTATGGTAATAAATCCTGTAAATGGTAATAAATCCTGTAAATAATTAATTTCAAACTTGTGTTTGGATCCATATTATTTAAGAAAATTCTCATCTTCAAAAATTTAATTACTTAATAATAATAATTTTGTATGTTTAAAATAATTTTACTTATATTTTGATATCATTTCTGGCCTAGTAATAAAATCAAAGATATTTTTGATTATTTTATCAAAATTAAAGAGTTGAAATTAAGATTTTAGATCTTACAAAGTAATTCGACGTTGAAATTTGAATATGAGGTTTCCTAATTTACCCGATGATAATCTTACATCGCATTAACTAATATCCCATGACAGTCGGTAATTTGCACGTAAATTCAAGTTTGAACATGTTTCCTTGGTCGCCGGACCCCATCTGCCAAGATATTTACGTTACATTAATGGACATCGAGGGATTTGAAGCTCAAAAGTTGCTACCTGCCCACAGTTTCTTGGGATTCGATCGTTTTCGTTTCTCCTCCTAGCGCTAAATCCATAAAAAAAGACGTCTTAGAGATTGAGAAAAAAGTTGCTTTCACCTCCTTCCTTCTTCGTCTTCCATCGTTCTGCTGTCTCTTTCAACTTTTTCTCTGAGCTCAAGGTAGTTTTTCTTTAATCGTTTGGGACTATGAATTATTCGTATGAACAGTAGTTTGCGTCCTATTACCTTTTCGCCATTGACATACCTTTGAGGCTTGAATTAAGAATACTGTTAATGGGTTTTTGTTTTCATGTCATGTTTGATAACGTTAAAATCTTACTGCTTAGTTTTATGTCGAGATAAAATTTGAGGGTTTTTTTTTATCTTTGTTGTTTGACAAATGGCGGTCAGACAAACAACTCCAGAATTTGATTTTATATCGTTGTGGTTGCTCAAGTTTTGCAGGAAAAGGGTCAGAATTTTGTGTTTTTTTTCTCTGTTTATTTCATTTACTTGTTCAAATTGTGTGTTCTTCCTTATTATATTTCGTAACTTGATGTGAGAATGTAAATATGATGTGGTCTTTATATGATGAAATTTCTTTGGTATATGTTGGAGTCTGTTTATTTGATTGAAAAATATGTTAAATTGAATTATCGGGGCATACAACAGACTTTGGAAGATATACATAAAAGTAAAATGAAACGGCATTAGTGTTTGATACTGTTTAGTTTCAATGAAGGTTCGCTTAGTATATCAAAGAGGGCAATAGTAACCATTTTTGAAAAGTCATCCAAAAAACTTGAATTAGTTTTATGGTGTTTGTTTAAGATCTGTCTTCCATGTTACCCTTTTTCGGATACCGACATATATTGATGTCTGTCCTGTGTGATTAGTTCATTTGATGATCAATATATTTCTTTTTTAAGGTGCTTCCCACCAGTCTAATTTGGAGCTGAAAAGTCTTTAGCATTATGCATGTCTGACCCTGTGGCCTTTGTTAATGATGTTGAAAGGGCACTCAGTTTGTCTGATAGGACAAAATCTCTTGATTTGAGAGTTTCGGGTGATAAAAGCTGTGTCGTTGAATTAAATGGAGAGGTTTCACATTCTTCAGAAATCAATGGCTTCCAAAGTGGAGAGATCATATTGCCCAATAGGGACTCATATTCCGGATCCCTGCATGGAAATATACCCGAGGGTTCTGGGAACTATGCGTGGTCTGATGGTTGCAAATATGAGGGCGAGTGGAGATGTGGGGTGAGGCATGGATATGGAAAGCTTCAGTGGTCATCTGGAGCCATTTACGAGGGTGAGTTTTCAGGTGGTTATATGCATGGTACTGGTACGTATGTTAAATCTGACAATACGACCTATAAGGGTCGGTGGCGTTTGAATTTGAAACATGGTTTGGGGCATCAAAGTTTTCCCAATGGAGATATCTTTGAAGGATCATGGATACGAGGAACCCCCGAAGGAGAGGGTAAGTATGCATGGGCCAACGGCAATATGTATTTGGGAAATATGAAGGGTGGAAAAATGTCGGGGAAGGGGACTCTTACTTGGACCAACGGGGATTCATTTGAAGGAAGATGGCTAAATGGTATGATGCATGGATTTGGTGTATACAAGTGGAGCAATGGTAGTTGCTATGTTGGAACTTGGACTCAGGGGTTGAAGGATGGTAAAGGTACGTTCTACCCAAAAGTTAACAGGCTTCCAGCCAGTCAGCGATTGTACCTTAACACTCTGAGAAAGCAAGGGTTGCTACCTGATTTGAGAAAACAGAACCAGGTTTCAATTATTCATCATGAAACATCATTAGATATGGGAAATTTAATGTTCGGGGGGAACCAAAGTTCTGGTCAGAATTCATCCAACAAACTATCCAGTGAGAGCTTAATGAATCTGGAACAATCTAACTCAACAAATGTTACGCTGGAACGGCGTTGGAGTCTTGAAGTATCCATTGAGAGACTTTTGGGTCACCGTAGGTCATCCAGCATGTCTGATACTGATATTTTAGAAGCCGGAGATGAGGAGGATGTGAAAGCTCCAATCTTGGAAAGAGAGTACATGCAAGGGGTTCTGATCAGTGAGCTTGTATTGAGCAATCACTTTTCATTATCATCTAAACGAGAAAAAAGACGACAAAAGAGACTTGCAAGGGATATAAAGAGACCTGGAGAACAAATTATCAAAGGCCATAGGAGCTATGATTTGATGCTAAGCCTTCAGCTTGGAATCAGGTGTGTTTAACATTTTCGTTGCTTCTTTTCCGAGATACATATTCATGTTTATGCACGCACCCATTTACACATAAAAGCATTAGAGTTAGGATCATGAAAAATAATGGTTGAGAAGAAATATCTGCTTAAGTAAACAAAATCAAGTCGAAAAGGAACAGAGCTGAGAAAATTAGTTGGAAAAAGATACCTAGTAAAGCAGTTTTGTGAAGTATGCAAGATTTAAGGTGAACGTTTCATCGATAATTTAAGTTTAACATGAATGTGGCACCAACACACGTTTGAGCGTGTGTAAAGTGTCTCTAGCTCGGTGAGTGGCAACTTATTCAATTTCTGTGTGTAAAGATTTCTGAAATTTTGGTAGTTGGGTTGATTGACTTCTCCTTTTCTGCTTAGTCTAGTTGTTGTATATGTGTTCTAAATATGAATAATATTGGCTATTCCTATTTAATCTTGTTTTTGCCTTTTTCATAAACTAAAACTAAAAATTAGAATATGACCAGATACACTGTGGGGAAAATCACCCCCATACAAAGGCGAGAAGTTCGGGCAACTGACTTTGGTCCACGTGCCAGTTTTTGGATGACTTTTCCAAAAGAAGGTTCACAACTGACACCACCACATCAATCTGAGGATTTTAAGTGGAAAGATTATTGCCCAATGGTTTTCAGGTATGTTGTGAAAAAATCATTTTCTCTAGTAAAGGTCTAGTGCAGTTTTGTCTATCATTGTTTGCAAAAGGTTTTTTATCACAGAAATTTTAAATGTTTCAAATTTTTTTATTTTTTCGAGTATAAATTTTTCACGCACAAGCTGTTATCAAACAGTCATCGAGTATCTTATCATGCCTCCGTTTCTTTGAGAAAGCCTCTGTAGGTAGCGTTGAATCAGATAGATGCCTTGCTTGAGCTACATGTGAGAGAGGGAGATCGAAGCTTCACCCTTCCTTCATTATATGTGGTGTGACCTGCCACTTCAACCTGATTGGTAGTGGCCTTGAACAAATAATTTTAACCTATCATGGTTGTATTTTTTTATTTAAATGTGATAAGACATGCCAAGCAGGGGTGAGCAGTGATAATTGTGGAGTATAATTTCAAAGTTCATATATAACATTTCTGAGTACTAGTACACCAACGCACGCGTTGTGTGCTTGTATAATATTTTTTATAATTCATTTGATTTATATTTAAATGAGGATCAAAATATAATTATAAAAAAAAAGAGGGACTACACTGTAATTTTGATATATAAATTTAAAAATAAATTGAAAAATAAAAGAATAAAAATATGAGCTCAATAAAAATTGAACCTATAACCTAAACTCTAAGAAACAATGACTCTATCCGCTGAACTACATATAAGTTGCATTAAAATTTTAACATTTTATTAATATATATAATTATTAATACAAACCATGGCACTAAAGTTAGTTACTCTAAGTGTCTCAAACTTAATAAAATAGTATAGATATAATCCCAAAATAGTCTAGCTAATGTCCCTCAACCAAATTTTTAATTCGCCACAGTATGCACGATACCTCCGGGAAGCTAATGCTTCATGATTAGAATGAAGTTTAAGCACTTGAAAAATGCCCTGATACACTGTTGAGTTTTGGGTGTGTAAATTGATTGTGTTTCCTTCTTAACCTCAAACATTTGTTTTACTTAAAGGAACCTGCGAGAGATGTTTAAAATTGATGCTGCTGACTACATGGTGTCCATATGTGGAAATGATGCCTTGAGAGAACTTTCATCTCCTGGAAAGAGTGGCAGTGTCTTTCTACTGTCTCAAGATGATCGTTTCATGATCAAGACATTACGAAAATCTGAAGTGAAGGTTCATCATCTTTATGTGCACCTATATTGTCTTGCTTTGAATTTTTGATACTTCATGCTTTTAAGTGTTACACGAAGTGCCTTGAGTTAAAGTGAAAATCTGAAGTGAAGGTTCATAATCTTCATGTTTACCTTTTTTATTGTCTTGCAGTTGCTTTGAATTCTTCATACTTGATGCTTTTTACCGATACTTGAAGAAGTTTGCATTAAAGATTTTTTTTGTATTTGATGTACTTATGTTAAAGTGCGTCTCATGTTTAACCTGCAGGTTCTGCTGCAAATGCTACCGAACTATCATAGTCACGTGCGCAGATATGATAACACTCTTATCACTAAATTTTTTGGTCTTCACCGAATTATACCTTCTGGTGGTCAAAAGGTAACATAGATGGAAACTATCAATTCATGTACTTCCAAGAATGCATGAGAAAATCTGCATGTTAGTCGTTCATGGTTTTAAAAACCATTGCATAGTTATTGGTTGACTGGAATTTTATGGAAAAACTTGTGTTATCAGAAAACACAGCCTTGTCTTTAGGAAAATATGCCTTGGATTTTATTTTTGATATCTGAAACTGTATATGTACTAACCTTAGCGCCCTACTTTGCAGTTTCGATTTGTGGTGATGGGGAATATGTTCTGTACAGAGTTAAGAATCCATCGAAGATTTGATCTCAAAGGGTCTACATTGGGACGCTCTGCTGATAAGGTCGAAATTGATGAGAATACCATACTCAAAGATCTTGATTTAAATTACTGCTTTTACCTGGAACCTTCTTGGCGTGATGACCTCTTACAGTAAGCAGGGATTAAGTTGCAATGTTTTTAGATATTTTGGATGCTCTTTCCGTGTAATATTTTATTTTGTAGCCACACTTATGTAGTGTTTTGGTTCCTGCTTTTGCAGACAGATTGAAACAGATAGTAAATTCTTGGAATCAGAGCACATAATGGATTACAGCCTCTTGCTAGGCGTTCATTACCGAGCACCTCAACACCTACGTTCTCTTATGTCTCATAGTAAGCATGCTTCGATTGATGGATTGGGGATTGTTGCAGAAGATGGTAAGTTTTTCTGGTTACTAGTTTTCCTTAACTTGTCAAAAAAATTAAATTCATCATGCATCAGTAGAAGATGACCTATCGTTTTGGGAGATTCTTATATACAAAGATTTACGCAACTGAGTAACAACAGAAAAAACTTCACACACTTTAATCTCCATGTTGCAAAATATCCTCTGGTTCGTCGATGTTTTTGGACTTAACGTTAGTTGGCTGTAAACTATGTCTGTTTGAAATTAACGGGAAAGTTGATCTTTTTTTCTCTTTTTAATTTCTGATTGTAATATCACTATATGTCTGGTCGACTATTGCTGAAATTATGTTGATATTCTCTGGTTTCTCACTTTTAATTGCTGCTTTACCACTCAGAGTCTATGGACGATGACTTATCTCCTCAAGGCCTCGTCTTGGTCCCTCGTGGTTCTGATGACGATAGCATCGTTGTGGGACCTCATATTAGAGGCAACCGGTTGCGAGCATCCTCTTCAACCGGGGATGAGGAAGTTGACCTTCTGCTTCCTGGTACAGCAAGGTATTATCATTTTTTATGCTACTTTGTGGTGTGTAGTTTATCAGCAATCTCATCACCAGAATCCGTCTCCCTTGGAAATATTTGATTCTTATTTTAAAAGAACACTTGAACAATATTACAAAAGTCTTGAAATCTGCAGACTGAATAAATACCAAGATTACAGCAACAATAATTTAGTCAAAGATATTAAGCTTCTTCGTAAGATCAAGAGCTCAATTTCTGTATTTTGTCAACAATTGACCCTACTATCCTATGAATTTATGTGGCGGGAACTATTGAAATATGATTATTGGATTATTGTATTGTTTAAAAAATGCAAGCTGTATTATGACAACTATAAATTTTGGTGTAATATCCAGCACTTGGTTCTACATACTTAAAAGTACATACACATGAAATATCCATCAAGATGGTCAGTCAAGCAATTACCTACACCTTGTTAAGATCCAAAATTTTAATCAAGAAAATGGGTTGTCGTCGTCTGTCTGTCCTTGCTCGCCTTTACATGAGTATTTGACCCTTCATTTTGACAGTTGTATATTTTGGTTTTTGTTTACAGACTCCAAATCCAACTTGGAGTAAATATGCCTGCAAGAGCAGAGCTCATACCTGGGAATGGCAACACACAGTTGTTTCACGAGGTGTATGATGTCGTCTTGTATCTAGGCATTATCGATATCCTGCAAGCATACAACATGAGTAAGAAGATCGAACATACATACAAATCTATTCAGTTCGATTCAGATTTGATATCCGCAGTCGACCCTACATTCTACTCCGAGCGCTTTTTAGCCTTCATTAAGAAGGTTTTTCCACCAAATGCACTGGGAAGTTAGAGAGAGCCTTAATGATTTCTTGTGTTGCCATGTTCTTTTTTTGTCCACGTCAGCCAATTATAGCAACACCCAGTGCAATTATTTGTCTTCATTGATTTTTAAATGGTTATGAAGCATGTGCTACATTCCATGTATTGAGGTATAGATAGTGATGGATTTATCTGATTCTATGTTCTTGGAGATTTCCTTAGTAAATGAAGTTAAGGCAAATATATGCGAAAAAAAAGGAAAAGAAAAAAGTCAAGGGTGTATTTGGTTTTGTGTTTTAAAAAATATTCTCGTTCTATCAAAGCATATCACTCAAAGCATATAATGCTTTGATATCTCATTGTATCTGCAGTTCTAGCAACCACCGGTTAAAAATCTGTATGCTTGTGAGACGTACTCATACATTGCTTGTACTTAGACATGGTTCACACTATGATCATCGGTAGTCAGGTAGGACAGATTGTATATCGCTTAGACGTGGTTCGTTCTAGGGCCATCGATAGTCAGTCATTACAAGTTGTATAACGTCCAGGAGCAAGTATTTTCTACCAGCTGAATTTTACTAATTCAAAATAACCTCTCCATATATAAATATTGCTATTTTTATAGTCCTCGACCAAAACATCCAATGACCTCCATGTCAATAGCATTTTTAAACATAAGGCCATTTGTAATTGAACTTGTATTGTCCAAACATAATACGGATAACAAAAACATATCGCATCATTAAGATACATCGATATTCAACCAATGTTTGGAGGTGGAGGGGGTGGACGTCCTCCCTGGCCTTGCATTTGTTGTCATGGGAACCCTTGAGAAGGAGGCGGCATGGGAGGCCGTCTCATAGTAAAATCTGACATTGGACCGTTGCCAACTGAAGGAAGTGGTGGTGCAGGAAAGTTTCCGCCTGGAGGCATTGGCCAGGGTCCATTGGTCAGAGGAGGAGGAGGTAATGATCCAGGTACAACATATGGAGGCCTTGGGAGGTTTCCACTCAATGCCATTGGTGGGGGTCCTTTGTTAGAGTAGATGCCCTGCAAGCCAACGGTTGACTAGGAAATTTATTGACTCAAGTGAAATAAATAATCTTTATTTTAATATAATTTAACTTTTTATGGTCTTGTTATACTTTATCTGTATACCAATGCAAACAGCATGGATAAAGTCTTTGATTATACTTTAATACAAATGAATCGTAATTCGATGTTGAAACTCATTTGTAAACACTGCATTTTCTAAATTCGTTCCTAGTCGATTCAGCCGCCTAAAACAGGGATAAATGTCGCTTGAGCTCGAGACTAGCATCTGTGATGTTGTGTACTGCGTTTCTTGGTAAGGGCATCGAGATGTCTAAACATGCAGATGGGTAGTCATATGATGATTATACCGAACAACCCTCCATCGGACTTTCCAAGTGGTTATCATTCATCGAGAGGATAAGTCCGTGGTTATGATTGTACATCATTAGTCCTTATGACCCGGGACAACATTGAAGCTCTATATGCTAGGGCTGTGCTTTGACTCGTTTATCGGCTCCAGGAGAGTCATCAGGTGGCAGGTTGGGTACAGTTGCGACACATATAGGAACCAATGCATTGTAGTCGGGGATTCACCGCTCGCCTACGGGTGTGGATATCCTATGTGATATGATGAAATAATAGTGAGTGGAATCTCTGGCCAGAGTATGAGATGTACGTTAGAGAAGGAGTTCTCCAACCGTACACGCGATGCCACTATTTATAGTTATCACATAGTTATCGAATTATTATGCAACCCTCGATGAACCAATGGTTGCAGATTCGATCGGGATATATGAGATGAAGGGACCGTACTGTACGCTAATCATAATCGACTGGTTCTTGCAGGCACTATCAGTGATACCTAGGGGATCATGGGGCGATGCTACTAGACGCTCTTACAATGATCCGATGGGTGCAATCAGAAATGAGTTCTGACATTCTTGATCAAAGAGTTGATGAAAAGAATGGGGTTAACTAGGGTAAACCCGAATAAGAATAAATGTTATTCTGAATCACATGGAGATGTGAACCCACGGCTAGCTGTATCCCTGAACCATTGAGGGTCACACAAGTACTGGATTATTTTGTCCCCGTTGAGAGAATAAATTCAAGGAGTTGAATTTATATTATGATATAGTAAATTCAAGTAGTTGAATTTATGATAATTGAATTTTGAGAAAATAAATTCAAGTAGTTGAATTTATGATAATTGAATTTTGAGAAAATAAATTCAAGGAGTTGAATTTATGAGATAGTAAATTCAAGAAGTTGAATTTATGAAACTTGGAGAGAATGAATTCAAGGAGTTGAAAAAGTTGGGTTCATTAAATATTAAATTTTGGAGGTGATAAATTCAAGGAGTTGAATTTATAATTTAAATATTAAATTCAAGTGTTGAATTTATAAGGGATTAAAATTAAATGTAATGGGTATATGTATAATGGGCTTGTAGGAATACAAGACCAACATACATATTATTAAGATTTTTAATTGGGCTTTAAAATATTAATTAATCAATTAAACTAGTTGGACTAGAATAATTAATTGATTGAGCCCATTAAGTATTTAATTTAATTAATGAGCCCTAAGCTTATATATATGTGTATTAGGCTTAAGGTTAATGAGAATTGATTCATAATTTTGAAAAACCCTAGCCTCCATGACACCATGATTTTCGAAATTACTCTCCTTCTCCTCTCTCAAATTTCGGCCACATCAAAGAAGTTTTGATTTATGCCGCCTCTCGATTTTTAATCTCCAACGAAAAATCCTTCTATACTTTCTAGTGCAAGTTGGAAGAGAAACAAGTAATCTGGTCGTGGACCTGATTAGAAGAATATACAAAGGAGATTTGAAGATCGTTCGTAGAGATTCATCAAGAGCTAGATCCGCCTATACCGGATTAGTTGAAGCCAAGTGATTTAATTCACTAAAAGTATAATTCTAACACCCTATGAATGTTTAATCGTAAAACCATACCAGTGCCCAAACATAAACATATTTTGATTGTCAAAATAAAACAAAAATTTTTAAACTTCCGCTGCGTTTGGGGCACGAGAAAACCGAGATCCAACATCCTTATAGTGGGGGAGGAGGTGGAGCTTGGGGTGGAGGAGGCAAAGGCCTAGGTGGGGCACCAGGAGCGGCATTCCCATTAGCTACAGGAGCAGGTTGTAGTTTATTTGCCTCCGGTGGCTTTGTCTTGAAGTATAACTGCAACTGTATATTGAAGCACTGTCACAAAACAGAATCATATAGGATCTTGAAGGTATTCAGGTCTAGCTAAAGAGAGAATTGACAAAAAAGACATACCACTATGTGTAATTTGCTTCAGTGTTTCATAACCGGACCGATGATCGAACCGATTCATCTTGTAAAAATGGTTCAACCGGTCGGACCATTAAATCAGACAATCGGGCCGGAAACTTATTATATTATATAAAATAATAATATAATATAGTAAATAATATATTTTAAATTCTAAAAATCTTAAATATGTATATAAATAGTAAAAAATATTTATCAAAGTTTAGAATAAAAAAAATATATATCTAATCAAATATATTTATGTTTGGGTTTCCCTTCCTAGTCGAAAGAGTGAAACTCATTGTACAAATATTTTCTATATCTAAAGTAGCTGCGTGGGAGCGATCAAGGAAAATTTTGATCCCCGAGGACCAGCCCGCCTTATTGGTAGGGAGGAGAAGATGTAAGAGAAATTACCAACTTGACCCTTATCATCTCCTTGGTCCTATCGCTCAATGCTCACCTGACTTTTAATTACCCTGGGGGCCAAAACTTGAGCTATCTATCCATGACCAGGATTAAGCTTGGGTGAAATTGAGTGGAGATACGAACCGACTGATGTTGAAGAATCAGAGACATAGCTAGCTGGTTCTTCCCGAAATGCGTTGAGGTGCAGTAGTTCTCTAATACTACTAAAATAATATTTTTAACAAAGTTCAAAATTCAAATAATCATATATGTAACTAAAATTAAAATTTAAATATGAGAAATAAATTTTTTAACAAAAGAAATATAAGAAAATAATTAAATTCTAAAACAAATTAATTTTTTTTAAAAAAATTTAAAAATGTTGTGAACCAGTCGAACTGGTTTTGAACTGATTCACGACCAGTCCAATAGGTTCTTAACCGAACCGACCACTAAAAACGGTTTACAGAGTAGGCCCTGCCCGGACCGGACCAATGGGAACCGGCCGGTCTGGTTTGATAGTAGAAACAGTAGTTTTGATTATGTGTGGAAGTGCAGAGTGAAGACCTATCGGTTAGATCAAATGATTCCTAAGTTGATGCGTAAAAATATAATATTACCATTTCCATCAAATACCAGTTAAACGGCACCTAATTCCATGTTTGATATTCAGACATGATTTAGTGACATGAATAAACCTTTGTTTCCCAGCTATCAAAGTTGATGAATAATAAAAAGTAGAAGTCACTGTATATACTACTAAAGTCAAAATGAACATAGAAATACTTGAAACTGATATTTATGGTATACACCATCTAACCAAACCAATACCAAGCCGGAATCATGATACAGGATCACAGTCACGGTTAATATTCAATAATTTATCCCACACAATGAAAAGAAGCAGGGCACGGAAACCTACCGTAAACATCTTTGAATCTGGAACCCAGTGCGAGAAGAACTTGGGAGTTGATTTATCAATCTCTGTACTTGGAACTTTAAAGGGAAATGTGGAAGCAGAATTCAATAACCGAATAGAGAAATTGAGATCTGCAAGAGGTTATTGGAACATTTCATGTTCGCAATCTTGATTTTAATTTTACAAAACTTGTTATTTTGTTTCTAATATTTTACCGTAGTGCGTAGGAAGTTGGAACTGATCAGGCTTCGAACTGATCAGTTAAACAAGCCAAAACTGAAGCTATCGAGATGCAAACTGAAAACATCAACTGATCAACCAAAGTGAATCAGCTCAACTGATATCTCAAAGAACGGTTCAACTGATTGCCCAGCAGATAGGTGGTTCAACATAAGACCTTCAGAAACCCAACCAGCTGATGAAGAGTTCAAGTGATAGAGAACCCGGCTGACCAGTTCAACTGAAAGAGTGAAATCAGTTCAACTGACGAGTCAACTGATTTCACCAGCCCAACTGAAGATCAGTTCAGATGACCAGTTAGGAACATCAATTAGGAATCAATCAGTTGCAGATCAAGACAAGCTTATCTAAGTGGATTCCAGCTACGTACTAAGATACAAAAGCATCTGTACGATTAAGAGTACAATAATGGACCTTGCAGCAAAGATTAAAGCCGAGAGATTCCTGAAGGCATGTCAGAAAAGTCAAGACACATATACCAAAGAATGCATTCAAGCTGCAACGATCACTTATGATGAGTCTTGGAGTACGGTCTCAATGCCTCTATTTATACAAAGCTCAAGACCATCATCAAAAAAACGAGAACATATAAGAGTGTGTGAAGATTCAGAAAAAGGGCACGCTTATAGCATATCAGCTTACAAGAAGCAATCAGCCCAGAGGGAACACTTCATCGTGTTATCAGCTTAGATTAGAAGCATATTTCCCTCAGTGTATGAGAACACTTTCGGATAGTTTTCAGTGATCAGTTCTCACACACACGCACACACACCACCACTCAAATACAGTCTTGCACAAAGACAATAAACTTGTGTATGTAGTCATTGACACACAGACGTTAAACAAGTGTTGATCGGAAAGTGCTGCCTTCAGTCTAGTCTAGAAGTTCAGTTAGGTAGTGGGTAAGTCCTAAGCTGGGTGGGTTATTACACTTGTTGTAATTAATCAAAGTCTTCTAGTGGATCTTACCCGAGGTGGTAAAAGGGGTGACGTAGGAGCAATTGAAGTCTCCGAACATCCATAAACATATCTTGTGTTATTTCTGTTTAACTGCTTGTTTTTGTTCTTAAATGATTTGATCAGTTCAGCTTATATCAGTTCAGTTCTGTCCGAACTGAACTGATATAAGCCAGAACTGATCTATAGTAATTTTCAGTCATTCAGTTACACAAGATATAAATATATCAGTGTTTCTTAACGAATGATTATTTCGAGTGTTTTTCGCTTGGTTTAATATCAAACTCGATCTAATTCATCAGTGTATATTTTCTTAGAACACGAGCTATTGCAGCTCTTGGAAAATATTTTGTTTGAAGCACCTCAAGGTGCCCAGCAAACGATCCTTCAGAGGTTCAAATAATACCTTAAAAGAGATAATTTCATACGGGTCGGCAGCAAACCAAAGATACTGGTACTGCTTATCAAATGGTTAAATCTTCTGCAGTCAAAATTGAAGTTAACTATCAGTCAACACTGTATAATTATACAGTAAAAAAAACAAACAGGCCATCCAAAAAAAAAATATTCCACGTGCAAAAATCCATCTATAATGACCAGAGAACCTGCTCAAAGGATGACATAAAGCAATGGCGTGGCTTTGTGTTCTCTTCAATCTCAGGATATTCTATCTGAAAATTTACCGAAACACAAAAACATAAACAATGAGACAATAAAAGTTCTTCAGCAAGTAATTCAGATATAAATTTGCCGGAGAATTCCTACATATGGACTAAGGTGTAAGAGATTGCTATGAATGATGCAAGGAAATTGGAATATTTATACCAACATTTAAGATATACAAACAGAGCAAGAACATATTTTATTCATACTGAACTTTGCACTATAAAATTAAATAATAATTCTTTATTTGTGTTTCATCAAAAGTATGTTAAAATAAGGATTCGCACAACTCGCACCTATATTTCACACGGACAATAAAATCAAAATAATGATACGCGTCAGCTTCATGCAAAGCAACAACTAAAAGACTGAAGGCCTGCTTCACGCAAAGCAAAAGTCACATGTCATCTAACACAAATTCTTCCTCCAACTAGTTGATTCTTGCTATTTTATGGGTTCTTTCTCTTGCTCTCTAAATTTAACTGGCATTATGGTTTTCGAGATTTAAAAAAACATCCAAAAATAAAGAGTATCAAATAAAAAGAATGCAATCAACTTGGGAACAAATTGTTTCAACAAGACAAGTCATAATCAAACTTTAGAATGTTTCAGCATGCATTAAATATAGAGTCACAAGAAAAACTGAACACATGCCTAGAAAAAGTAATGATCTTTGCTTGGTCTTGTTTGTCCCACGTGCGGAATTTGAGATAATAAAACCCGAAAATAAAGAATAAACTGGACACCGAAATTTACGTTAAAAACCCTAAAAATTATTAGGGTAAAAACCACGGGTAAGATGAAAAGAATTCCACTATAATATTTTGTGATGTACAAACTACTCACTGTGTTTCCAAAGAGAACACACACTCTCTTAATACAGGAGAACAAAACACCTCACAAATATTATAGAACTAAGCACTCAAATGCTTATAAGATGAGAGAAAACTCGAAGAAGGGATGATTTCAGAATGAAGAATGGAGCTCTATTGATAGAGCCCCTTGACCGTGTGAAAACGCGTATAAAAACGCGTTTTCTCCTCTGAAATTTTCGCAAGTTTCCGCCGACCCATGTTTTTTATCAATGCATTTAATCATTACAGGAAATGCAATAAATGCATTTCCTATTTGCATTATTTGCCGATATTTCTCCCACTTGGAGATTTGATTGAGAATCAAACAAATCTCCACACATCCTTTCAATCTTGCCATTCCCTGCTGCTTACGTTTCTGCTAGACCACTTGAGGATCTACACCACTCAAACTTATCAGTGTTTACTGGCTTGGTCAGAAAATCAGCTATGTTATCCTTCGTATGGATCTTCTGCAAATCCACGCTTTCTTCTTCTACTACTTCCCGCACAAAGTGAAATTGTACTCCAATGTGTTTTTAGTCCTGGAATGAAAGGCTGGATTCCTTGCGATGTGGAAGGCACTATGACTGTAACAAAACAAAGGAACATTCTCTTGTTTGTGTCTGATCTCCTCCAATAACCTTTTAATCCATATTGTCTCCTTGCAAGCTTGAGTAGCTTCCATGTATTCTGCCTCTGTTGTAGATAACGCCACAACTGTCTGCAGTTTTGAAACCCAGCTTACTGCTCCCCCTGCAAGTGTAAACACATAACCAATAGTAGATTTTCTCTTATCAGGATCACCTGCATAATCTGAATCGACATAGCCCTTGAGTGTAAAATCTGATCCTCCATAACATAATGCAGCATTCGAGGTACCCTTAATGTATCTAAGGATCCTCTTAATAGTGTTCCAATGCTCTCGTCCAAGATTCGCCATATACCGACTAACTGCTCCTACAGCTTGAGCAATGTCCGGTCTTGTACAGATCATGGCGAACATCAAACTTCCCACTGCTGATGCATATGGTACTTGAGACATTTCCATCCTCTTTGCTTCTCTGCTAGGACACATCTTGGAGGATAACTTGAAGTTAACAGGAAGATGGGTCGATATTGGCTTACTATCTTGCATGTTGAAGCGTTGCAAGACTATCTTCGAATAATTTTTCTGCGAAAGCCAAATCTTTCTGTTACTTCTATCTCGATGAACTTGCATCCCTAGAATCTTGTTTGCTGGTCCCAAGTCCTTCATATCAAATTCCCTAGCCAACTGTGTCTTCAATTCTTGGACCTGATCTTTGTTGGGGCCTGCTACCAACATGTCGTCTACATACAACAGCAAAATGATATAATCATCACCTGACCTCTTGAAATATGTATAAGGGTCTGCACTCAGTCTGTTGTATCCAAGGCTCATGATATAGGAATCATATCTCTTGTACCAACACCTTGGCGCCTGTTTGAGACCGTACAGAGATTTGTTCAACCTGCAAACCAAGTTCTCTTTGCCTTTTTCCGCAAAACCTTCTGGCTGGAGCATATAAATTTCTTCTTCAAGATCTCCATGAAGAAATGCCGTTTTCACATCTAGCTGTTCTAGATATAGGTCAAACACCGCACACAATGTCAGCACCACTCTGATTGTTGTAAGCCGAACCACAGGAGAAAATATCTCATTGAAGTCAACGCTTTCTTTCTGAGCATACCCTTTTACCACCAATCTAGAGCGATACCGCTCCACTTGGTTATTGTCATCACGTTTGATCTTATAGACCCATCTGTTACCGATGGCTTTCCTCTCTCGTGGTAGTGTAACAAGATCTCAAGTTTTATTTCTGTCTATTGCCTCCAACTCTTCTTGCATTGCTATCATCCACAAGGATACATCCGAGCTTTGAGTAGCCTCTTGGAAACTCGATGGCTCACCATCCTCTGATAATAGACAATATGCAATATTGCTTTCAGTGACATAATCTGAAAGCCAACCTGGTGGTCTTCTGTCTCGAGTTGACTGCCTTACATTGGAAACTTCAGACTCAATATGTTCTTGCTCTTCGTGCTCTGGTACTGCTTCACAAGAAACTTGACATTCGTCCGTCTTATTTTCCACCTGAAATATAGTAGTTTCTGAATTCAGTGCGCCTTTGTCTCCCTTTACTTTATCTTCCTCGAAGATAACATACTTGCTGATGACAAGCTTGTGAACAGTAGGATCCCACAAGCGAAATCCCTTTACTCCATCATCATAACCCAAGAAGATACATTTTCTGGATTTCGAATCCAACTTTGATCTTTCTTGCTCATTGTACAGAACGTACACCAGACTTCCAAATGTATGCAAATGAGAATAATCTGTCGGCTTCCCAGTCCACATCTCCATCGAAGTCTTCAAATCAATCGTCACTGAAGGAGAACGATTGATAATATAACAAGCGGTTCTTACTGCTTCCGCCCAAAATGACTTGTTCAGACCCGCAGTCCTCAACATAGCTTTTTTTCTGTCCAACAAGGTCCTGTTCATCCGCTCCGCCACTCCATTCTGTTGAGGTGTGTAAGCCCTCCTGAATTGTCTCTTGATGCCCTCATGTTGACAATATGCATCAAATTTGTCACTGGTATATTCTCCTATATTGTCAGTCCTCAAACACTTGATTTTCTTTTCTGAATCAAGTTCAACCCGCGCTTTAAAATCTTTGAAGACTTGGAAAGCATCTGATTTTCTTCTTGATTGGATACATCCAACATCTCCTAGAGAAATTGTAAGGGCTGTGTACCGTCTTATCGTAAATCCTATGTTGATTATCGATAATTTATGAAATTGTCATGTGATTATGTATATGATGTATATCATGACGATGAAAATGAGAAAATAAGTGTTGATAACGAAATATCGTACTAGATATTGATTAACTAACAAAATTGAAGTTGTAAGAGCTCGAGTGGAGAAGCCGGACGCCAATACAATACAAAACCAATATTTTGGACAGAACATCTGGCGCCTGAGCAGTAGAAAATGACCGCCCGAGTGCCAGTGTACCAAAAATTGGGTAATTATACAGAATGTATGGCGCCCGAGCGGTAGAAAATGACCGCCCGAGCGCCAGTGTGGAAAAAAATTGATGCTCAGACAGAACATTCCGCGCCCGAGCGGTAGTTTTTGACCGCCCGAGCGTGGTGTAAGTCACACTCGGGGACAGAATGTCTCGCGCTCGGGCGCGAGAATTCTATCGCCCGAGCGCGAATGCGGTGGAGATAAGAATAAGTTTTTCTTCTTTCTTTCTTCACTTTTCTTCCATTAACTTCGAGGGAATACGAGAGATTTCAATTTCTTTCGTCCGAATCGACTTCGAAACGTTATCTAAACGCGAAATCAATTATATATTCGTTATCTTCGCGTCGAGAGCTTCCTTTTGAGGTAAATTTCTTCTAGTTTCAGCAGCTCTAAATATTAAAGTGCTGGAATAACATGTATTTGAAGTCGAGATTCCTATATGTGGTAGAATAACCGACAAGAAACTCGTATTCGAAGTCGGAATTGAATTATGTTATGATTTTGATTTGATATGAATTTTCAAAGTTCAAAAGATATTTGGAACTTATATTATTGAATTTGGATCATATTGTTGATTGGAATGAATATATTATTGATGTAGATAGATTATTATATTGATATCTTTAAGCTACATCAACTGGAACGAAGAATTGAGGTATGTTGCAACCGGGTAACATATGACAAGTATCTGTATTATATGATATATGTTGGATTGGTTTGATTGATTGGAATGAGAATACATGTCCATATGCCTTATTTGTTGAGTTTATGTGGCATACATGACATTGTGATTTGAATATCGATGTATAAAATAAATGTTTTGTTAACACACATCGTTTGATGCATACATCGATACATGACATGCACGTTGAGCTATGATCCTTGGATACCCTGATATGATTTGATTGGATTCTGGGGTTTGTGAACACAATGCTATGTTTGGTATTACATGACCCTTAAAACATAGACATTTGTGGCCCCGACGATTGATTGAGATTTGAGATTTGTTGGCGCTTTGTTGACGCTATCATACGAGTATCCATGATTGAGGCCGGTGTGCAGCTCGAGCATTGATTTGATAGCGATTCGTTTGATTCTGACATGTGCTCAGTGGATGGGAATTTGACCTGATACCTCCACGACATACATGCATTGCATACTATATATCATTGTTTAGATACTTGTGGTATATATGATGGTTGTTCCATACGGAGTTTTGCTCACCCCCAAGGGGGGGCTGTTGTTGTCTTTGTGTGTCAACAATAGCAGGTACTCCAGGATATCAGGAGGCCGGAGAGGGTACTTCTGGAGGGAGTCACAGTTTGGGCTGAGGTTTTATGTTTTGTTCCCAGTATATATATATATGTATCTATATACCGGGGCATGTCCCGAGGATATGAGTTGTTTGTATATGATTGGTTTTGATTATGTGTGGGCGAGTTTTATGATATGAGATAAAATACTATTTTTAGTATTCAAATTATAGAAGAAATATTTTGGGCTCATTGTAAAGAAAATTTAAACTCGTTTTCCGATGTAATTAATTAACTATAATCAGATTGTGTTGTAATAACGATTAGAAGCTAAGGGCCCCACGTTGTATGGTATTAGAGCATAGCTGGGAATGCTCGATTGAGTCTTGTGTACACTTGAATAGGCCCAAATTAATTGTGCGTATGTGTTTGATTTATTTGTATTACTTGCTCCTACTTGATTTAATTTGAGTAAATTATTGATGAGATTGATGATATGAGATGATGATGTGAAATCGATATTGATTTGTGATATTCATCCCTTGATTTGTAGATGGATCACACAAATGAAACTGCGAGTAGCAGTACTGAGAGGATAGTTGGACAATTTGACGGATTGTCCATGGATATAGTGATGGCTCGATTCCAGGATTTAAAACCACCGAGGTTCTTTGGCATTGAGAGTGCAGAAAGAGCAGAGGCTTGGTTAAAGGATATCGAGCATTTGTTTAATATTGTTGAATATTCCAAGGCCCGGAGACTGAAACTTGCTCTCTATCAGTTGAAAGACCGAGCAAAATCTTGGTGGGAAGCCGCTGAGATTGGATTGAAAGAAGCCGGGATTGAAGTCACATGTGATGTTTTCAAGACCCAGTTTTTGGAGCAGTATTCTTCTCCTTCCTATTATACTGCCCAAGAGAATGAATTCAATAGTCTGCAGCAGGGAACGATGACTGTTGCAGAGTATGCTTTGAAGTTTTCTACTCTGTTGAAGTATGCACCTCACGTAGCTGGGAATGCAAAAGCAAAATATAACAGGTTTGTAAATGGATTGCATCCTGCTTTATATAATTTTGTTGTTTCTGGATTGCCTACCAGCTACGCAGAGGCAGTTGAACGAGCTAAGGCAGCCGAGGCTGGACTCAGGAAAGGAGGTCCACAGTATACTCCTCCACCACCAGTGTCAGCTCAGCAGCCTACCAAGAGGTAAAAAGTTCAAGAAGACTGGTTCTGTTTCTTCGTCTTCTTCCAGTTTGAGTGGATCCCAGAGAGGGAGTCCTGTTATTGCTCCTTATTGTAGTCATTGTGGAGGCAAACATACTATCGAACAGTGTCGAGGTATGTTTGGTACTTGTTATCAGTGTGGGCAGGAAGGCCATTTCTCTCGAGTATGTCCGAATAGGGGTACGACTTCTTCTCAACCCCAGCCAGGATTTAGAGGTGGCCCCAACATGATGAGACCTGCTGTTCTTGTTCCATCTTTTCAGCAGTCGAGTGTCCCACAATATCGAGGACCAGGTGGTCAGACTGCTCAAGTTCCTCCTCAAGTAAGAGTGTATGCTATGACGGAGGATCAGGCGAAATAAGCTCCTGGTGGTGTGATTGCAGGTATTTGCATGCTTTGCGATTATCCTGAACGTATTTTATTTGATACAGAGCATCTCATTCATTTATATCTCATGCATTTGTTGCATCTCACGGTATTGAGTGTACCCCATTGTATAATACATTATCGATATCCACGCCAGCAGGAAATATTATTTTGTGCATAATTGTGTATTGATATATGAGGATAATGTGATATTCTTGAATTTGATTGTCCTCCCAATGCACGAATTTGATTGTATTGTTGGGATGGATATCTTGACGACAAATCGAGCTACTGTTGATTGTTTTCATGGAGTGGTTCGATTTCGACCTGTTGATGGACCCAAGTGGAATTTTTATGTCAAGGGTTCCCAAGCCAAAATTTCATTGGTATCCTCTTTGGAAATGTCCCGACTTTTGTTTAGCGGGGATGAGGGTTATCTTATCTACGCTATTGATGTCTCTAAGAAGGAGCCTTCTTTATCTGAGATTCCTGTTGCGAAAGAATTCCCGGATGTATTTCCCGATGAGATTCCTGATTTTTCTCCTCATCGAGAAGTTGAGTTAAGTATTGATCTTGTACCAGGAACTCTGCCTATTTCGAAAGCTCCTTATCGCATGGCACCATTGGAATTGAAAAAATTGAAAGAACAATTACAGGATCTTCTCGATAAGGGATATATTCGACCGAGTTTATCACCTTGGGGAGCTCCAGTTTTATTTGTTCGAAAGAAAAATGGTACTATGCGAATGTGTATCGATCATAGGCAACTGAATCGGGCTACTGTGAAAAACAAGTACCCACTTCCTCGTATTGATGACTTATTTGATCAGCTTCAGGGTACTTCTGTATACTCTAAGATTGATCTTCGTTCTGGTTATCATCAAGTACGAGTTTGAGATGAAGATGTGCCCAAAACTGCTTTTCGTACGAGGTATGGCCACTATGAGTTTTTGGTTATGCCTTTTGGTCTCACGAATGCTCCTGCTGTCTTTATGGATATAATGAATCGTGTCTTTAGAGATTATCTTGATCGATTCGTTATTGTATTTATCAATGATATTCTTGTATATTCGAAATCGAAAAAGGAGCATATTGAACATCTGAGACTGGTACTTCAAACTCTTCGCAATAGCCATTTATATGCTAAATTGTCCAAATGCGAATTCTGGATGGACAAAGTGATATTTTTGGGTCACGTCATTTCGAGACATGGCATATCTGTTGATCCTGCGAAGGTCGAAGCTGTATTGAATTGGCCAAGACCTACGAATGTTCCTGAGATCCGTCGCTTCATGGGTTTAGCTGGATATTATCGTCGTTTTATTGAAGGATTTTCGAAAATAGCTAAATCTATTACTCAACTGACACAGAAGAATCAGCGATTCATTTGGTCAGATGAATGTGAAGCTAGTTTTCTTGAATTGAAGACGAGATTGACCACAGCACCTGTGCTTACTATTCCCCCAGGTACCGGAGGATTTGTTGTGTGCACAGATGCATCTGGTAATGGTTTGGGCTGTGTTTTGATGCAACATGGCAAAGTGGTTGCTTATGCGTCTCGTCAATTGAAATCTCATGAAACACGTTATCCTGTTCATGATCTTGAATTGGCCGCCATTGTATTTGCTTTGAAGATCTGGCGCCATTATTTGTACGGAGAAAAGTTTGTTATCTATTCAGATCATAAGAGTCTGAAATATCTCTTTTCTCAATCTGATTTGAATATGAGGCAACGCAGGTGGATGGATCTCCTGAAGGATTTTTATTGTGAGATTCAATATCACCCTGGATCGGTGAATATTACTGCGGATGCCCTTAGTCGGAAAGTTCATGATTCTGTTTTAGCATCTGTTTGTGTCGCCAAAGTACACGAGGATATATGTACTTCTGGTTGGATTTTTCACTCGAATTGGAATTCTGTCACTGTCTCAGCATTGCAAATTGAGCCGAACTTGATATCGAAAATACGAAAGGCCCAACGAAGCGATGCTCAGATCCAAAATTCGAAATAACTTGTATCTGCAGGACATCAGTCTGGATTTCAGATTTCTTCTGATGGTTCTTTACGACTTAATGGTCGGCTGGTAGTTCCCGATAATTCTGATTTGAAATCTGCACTTCTTCGAGAAGCACATTGTAGTAAATACAGTATTCACCCTGGAGGTCGAAAGATGTATTTGACATTGAGACCTCAATTCTGGTGGAAACATATGAAGAAGGACATTGCTGAGTTTATTTCGAAATGTCTTCTCTGCCAGCAAGTGAAAGCCGAGGGAATGAAACCTGGAGGATTGCTCCATAGTCTCGAAATCCTGAAATGGAATTGGGAACATATTGCTATGGATTTTGTGACTCATTTACCTCGTTCGCCCAAAGGCTGTAATGCTATTTGGGTTATTATTGATAGGCTTTCGAAATCTGTACATTTTATTCCGTATGAGCGGACTTATCCTTATAAGAGAATGGCCCGTTTATACATCGAGAATATTGTGAGACTGCATGGTGTGCCAGTCTCGATTGTATCAGATCGTGATCCCAGGTTTGCTTCTAAATTCTGGGGTAGTTTCCAGGAAGCGATGGGTACGCGTTTGGCTATGAGTACTGCTTATCATCCTCAAACCGATGGCCAGACTGAGCGTAAAATTCTAACGTTGGAAGATATGTTACGTGCGATTTTGATGGATTTCAGAATGGGATGGCAAGATGCCTTACCATTAATTGAATTTTCTTATAATAATAGTTATCAAACGAGTATTGGTATGGCACCGTTTGAAGCTCTATATGGGAGACGATGTAGATCACCATTATTCTGGGATGAAATTGGTGAGAGACAATTGACTGGACCTGAAATGGTACAAGAAATGAATGATAAGGTTCAGTTGATTCGACAAAGAATGAAAGCTGCTCAGGATCGTCAAATGAGTTATGCGAACAAACGAAGATGACCCTTGGAATTCCAGAAAGGTGACAAAGTGTTTTTGAAAATATCTCCCTTTAGAGGCACTGTTCGATTTGGCATGCGAGGGAAATTATCTCCTCGATATGTTGGTCCATATGAGATCCTTGATCGTGTTGGCGATTTTGCTTATCGATTGGCATTGCCACCAGCTCTATCTGCCATTCACGATGTATTTCATGGTTCTATGTTAAGAAAATATGAACCAGATCCATCACATGTACTTGCACCTGATGAGGTTGAACTTGATCCTTCTCTTTCCTATGTTGAACAACCTGTTCGCATTATGGATCGAAAGGAAAAGATATTGCGTAATAAATCGATTCCTTTAGTTCGAGTACAATGGACACGACATGGTGTGGAAGAGTCGACGTGGGAATTGGAGAGCAAGATGCGAGATTCATATCCGCATTTGTTTGATTCTCTTCCATCTGTTCCATTGTATTCAATGTATACAGATCCGTTTACTGATTTTAGTTTTGATATGTACTGTAACTGGTGACATATATATGTTTACCAATGTTATGTATATAGAGACATTTGAGATTTCGAAGACGAAATCTTTTAAGTGAGGGAGAAATATAAGGGCCGTGTACCGTCTTATCGTAAATTCTATGTTGATTATCGATAATTTATGAAATTGTCATGTGATTATGTATATGATGTATATCATGACAATGAAAATGAGAAAATAAGTGTTGATAACGAAATATCGTACTAGATATTGATTAACTAACAAAATTGAAGTTGTAAGAGCTCGAGTGGAGAAGCCGGACGCCAATACAATACAAAACCAATATTTTGGACAGAACATCTGGCGTCCGAGCAGTAGAAAATGACCGTCCGAGCGCCAGTGTACCAAAAGTTGGGTAATTGTACAGAATGTATGGCGCTCGAGCGGTAGAAAATGACCGCCCGAGCGCCAGTGTGGAACAAAATTGATGCTCGGACAGAACATTCCGCGCCCGAGCAGTAGTTTTTGACCGCCCGAGCGCAATGTAAGTCACACTCGGGGACAGAATGTCTCGCGCTCGGGCGCGAGAATTCTACCGCCCGAGCGCGAATGCGGTGGAGATAAGAATAAGTTTTTCTTCTTTCTTTCTTCACTTTTCTTTCACAAACTTCGAGGGAATACGAGAGATTTCAATTTCTTTCGTCCGAATCGACTTCGAAACGTTATCTAAACGCGAAATCAATTATATATTCGGAATCTTCGCGTCGAGAGCTTCCTTTTGAGGTAAATTTCTTCTAGTTTTAGCAGCTCTAAATATTAAAGTGCTGGAATAGCATGTAGTTGAAGTCGAGATTCCTATATGTGGTAGAATAACCGACAAGAAACTCGTATTCGAAGTCGGAATTGAATTATGTTATGATTTTGATTTGATATGAATTTTCAAAGTTTCAAAAGATATTTGGAACTTATATTATTGATTTTGGATGATGTTGTTGATTGGAATGAATATGTTATTGATGTAGATAGATTATTATACTGATATCTTCAAACTACATCAACTGGAACAAAGAATTGAGGTATGTTCCGACCGGGTAATATACGACATGTATCTGTATTATATGATATATGTTGGATTGGTTTGATTGATTGGAATGAGAATACATGTCAATGTGCCTTATTTGTTGAGTTTATGTGGCATACATGACATTGTGATTTGAATATCGATGTATAAAATAAATGTTTTGTTAACACACATCGTTTGATGCATAAATCGATACATGACATGCACGTTGAGCTATGATCCTTGGATACCCTGATATGATTTGATTGGATTCTGGGGTTTGTGAACACAATGCTATGTTTGGTATTGTAATAGCCAAGCCTGTGAACGGTACGGTTTAAGATTTCGTATGATTATTGACTATTTGGTTAAGTTTAAGTATAGTTTTGATGTTAAGAGTTGCGATTTATGGTTGATAGTATTGTTGATATTAGATGATGTGTAGTTGTATTGTAGCGTTGTTGTGACTTAGTTCTTGGTAAATTGTATGTTGAGCCAATTGGGGTGGTTAGATAAATTATAGAGGTTCAAATTTCTTGTTGAGAGTGTTGTCGAATTATGAGGAGAAGCGGCGTTGCGATTCGATTTTTAGGTGCAAAGTTTGTTGTGGGCTACAGAGGTGACCGCACCCGCGGTCAGATAGCCACCGCCCCCGCGGTGTTTGGGCAGAGACGACACCGCACCCGCGGTCCAAGAGGCATCGCACCCGCGGTCGTTCCTTACGGATTTTCGGTGGTTGTCCAGTACTCTCAGTGCACCCGCGGTGCAAGGCCCCACGGTGCAAGGCCTAGCGCACCCGCGGTAGATGAACAGTGAAAGCGTGTTTTCGAGATTTAAGTGTTATAAATACAAGAGTTGTCCTCATTACTCTCATTTCTTCTCCTCTATTCTCGGTTCTTAGCTCCAAGGAGACCTAGGGTTCTTATTTTCTTCATTTTGTGCCTTTGATTCAAGCTTCTTATTTGGGTATTTGAAAGAGAACAAGGTTATTTTGAGTTCAAGGAGCTAAGGTAAGCTTGTGGTATAGTTTATTCTTGGTTTTTGGTGTTGGAAGAATTATGGGTTTGTTGATGGTGTTGGTTTTATGGATTTTATGGTATTGTTGTTGGATTATTAAGTTATTGATGGTGCAATACATGGTTTATTGTTGTAGGAAGTGTACCAAGAGAATAGAATCAAGTGATCCAAGTGTAGTAAGTGGAATTTATTTCCTTGTGCTCACATGATAATATATGTATTGTGTTTCAATGGTTTTAACATGTTATTCCCTTCCATTTGATTCATGCTATGTATTAATACACTTTTTTGTATATTAGAGGCATTTTATGTCTCATTTATGTCAAAGGGAATACAAGAGAAAAGAGTCTTCAAAGTGTTTGATGTAATGCCAAAGAGAGAGTTCAAATTGATTTATTGGATTGATAAAGAGATAGTAAGAGATTGCATGCAATTAGTTGATCAACGACCATAGGCTTATATCCCAACATAGTAATCGATTTATATCGATGGGATATAGCTACAGAGATAGAGATACTATTTAGATATCAATCCAACAGAGAAAAGAGAAATACCATCGTTATTGTTATTTATGCTATGATATTTATGTTTCAGAGTTGATGGTATTTAATGTTTTCAAAGTTATGTTTTACAGAGTATGTTATGTATCCATTGTTATGTAAGAGTTCCACTTGCTGAGTTTTATACTCATTTCAGTTATTTCATGTGATGCAGATAAGAGCGACGAGCCGGGACGTTGATTGGGGCCGGAGTCATATGCATAATAGAAGGAAGGAAGAAGGCTATTTTGCTAGCATTTTGGACATGATCACAAAAATGATATTTTGTATTTTGTTGCATCATTTTATTGATCATGTATATACTTTTGATTATATATGGAAATGTATTTTAAATCCTTCTTTCTTTTAAGAAAATTTTAAATTCCGCTGCTATTTTATTAAAACTGGTCAAAGGTGTTACATTTAGTGGTATCAGAGCACCGTTCTTCGGACCAATGCATATGACTTCGTCTACTTTCAACAGTCCGGGTATGTCTTCTTCATCTATTTATTGTTATGGTTGATATGTATTATGTGAGAACATTGTAGGAGTTAATGCCTCCTAAGAGAAAAGCTTCAGAGGGTGAGGATAGCTCCTCATCGAGAGTTGTCGGCGAGTACGGCAAGTTATTGAAAGAGCAAGCCAAGGTCCACAGTGAACATATTCAGCAGTTGCTCCGTTTGCAAGGTACAGGTCAAGGTAGAGGCTAAGGGAGAGGCCAAGTGGCTCAAGCAGTTGGAACCGATGGGATATTTACTGCTTTTAAGAGGAAGGATCCGCCTGAGTTTGCAGGAAGCACTGATCCATTGGTGGCCATAGAGTGGATCAAAGCACTAGAGGCGATATTTGATCATCTCAACTATGGAGACAAGAACAGAATTGGTTGTGCAGTGTTCATGTTAGTCAAAGCTGCACGCATTTGGTGGAATGCTACCAAGGTAGGTGTTGATGTACCGGCATTGAAGTGGTAAGATTTCACTGATCTTTTCTATGACAAGTACTTCCCAGATGCACTTAGAGCTCGGAAGGTGACTGAGTTTTTAGAGCTTCGTCAAGGAGGTATGAATGTCGATGAATACATTCTGAAGTTCGAGGAGGGCTGTCTGTTTGCCCCATACATTGCCTCCAATGACAAAGATAAGGGTGTTCATTTCATTAGAGGTCTTCGAGCAGAGATCAGAAGGGACATCAATATGTCTAAGGCGGTGACATTTAAAGAGATTGTTGCTAAAGCATTGTTGGCCGAACAAGATGAGAAAGATATTGCTAGAGAGAGACAGGCGAGGCAACAGGCTATTGCCCAAAGGGGTCAAGGTTCGAACCAAAGAGGTAAAGGTAGCTTTAAGGGAAAAGGCAAGTTGGAACCGAGTTCTAAAGCACCGACAGTTCCATTTGATCCAGAGAAGCTGTTGTGTCCCAAGTGCAGTAGGCATCATAGGGGAGAGTGCAGAATTGGTACTCACACTTGCTACCTATGTGGCACTGCAGACCATATTGCCAAGGATTGTCCAAGAGGATCGGGTAAAGAGAAGGTGCAGGGTCGCATCTTCACCATGACGAAGGAAGATGATGGCAATAAGGAAGGTATGCTCGCCAGTGCAGGTACTTCGCTGGTCCTTCCTTTTATTTCGTGTTTTGAGGCTAAGAAGTTGTTGTTTAGAGGTTGTGATGGGTTTTTGGCTTCGATTGTTGATATGGATAGAATTGTGAAGTTGAATATTGATGATATTGATGTTGTGAGAGAGTTTCCTGATGTATTTGAGGATGATGTGCCGGGTTTACCGCCGGACAGAGATATAGAGTTTGTGATTGATCTAGTTCCGGGACGGTTCCTATTTCCAAAGCTCCGTACAGAATGGCCCCTACAGAGATGAAAGAATTGAAGACGCAGTTGCAGGATCTTTTGGATAAAGGTTTTATTCGGCCGAGTTCTTCGCCTTGGGGAGCTCTGGTTCTCTTTGTCAAAAAGAAAGATGGATCTTTGCGGCTTTGCATTGATTACAGAGAAATCAACAAAGTGACTATCAAGAATAAATATCCGTTCCCGCAAATAGACGATCTTTTTGACCAACTGCAGGGGGCTACGGTGTTTTCGAAGATTGATCTTCGATCTGGCTATTATCAGTTGAGAGTTAGGGAGTCTGATATCCCTAAAACGGCGTTTCGGACCAGGTACGGTCATTACGAATTTCTTGTTATGTCATTCGGTCTGAGTAATGCTCCTTCAGCTTTCATGGATCTTATGAACCGAGTGTTCAAGCCGTATTTGGATAGCTTTGTCATTGTTTTCATCGATGACATTTTGATTTATTCCAAGACCAGAGAGCTTCATGCAGAGCACCTCAGAGTAGTTCTACAGTTGTTGAGAGAGAAGAGGTTGTATGCAAAGTTGAAGAAATGTGATTTCTGGTTGGAGCAGATTTCTTTTTTAGGCCATGTTGTCTCTAAGGATGGTATAGCTGTTGATCCAGTGAAAATCGAGGCGATTCAGAAGTGGCCTATTCCTACCACTGTATCAGAGGTACGCAGTTTTCTTGGTTTGACGGGTTATTATCGTCGTTTTATTGCAGACTTTTCCAAGATTGCCCTGCCGTTAACCAATTTGACGAGAAAGACTGTGAAGTTTGAGTGGTCCAATGAATGCCAAACTGGATTTCAAGAGTTGAAAGATAGGTTGACGACAGCTCCGGTACTTGCACTGCCTATTGGTACAGAGGATTTGTTGTTTATACCGATGCGTCGAAGAAGGGTCTCGGTGCAGTGTTGATGCAACGTGGAAAGGTTATAGCCTATGCTTCTCGCTAGTTGAAGGACTACGAGAAGAATAATCCTACGCATAATCTGGAACTGGCAGCTGTGGTTTTCGCCTTGAAAATTTGGAGACATTATTTATATGGCGAAAAGTGTGAAATTTTCACGGACCACAAGAGTTTAAAGTACTTATTTTCTCAGAAAGAACTCAATATGCGGCAGAGACGGTGGTTAGAGCTTATCAAAGATTATGATGTGATGATTAGTTACCACCTTGGGAAGGCGAATGTTGTAGCGGATGCATTGAGCCGTAAGTCGAGTTCTTCTTTGAGTTCTATGATCCAGAAACCGTTGTTAGATTTGCAACGAGAAGAGATAGCTTTAGTAGTACCAGGAACTATTGCTCGCTTTTCAGCGTTGGTCATTCGGGCTACATTTACGGACAGGATCCGTAGAGAGCATGCCAATGATTTACAGTTGATAGAGATGAGAGCCAGAGCAGAGGAGAGAGGTAATTCAGAGTTTGGGATGAAGAAAGATGGTTTGATGACATTCAGAGGCCGTATATACATTCCTACTGGTGATGATATTCGGCGAGACGTCTTGACAGAGGCACATACCGCGCCATACTCGATACATCCAGGTAGCACCAAGATGTATCAGGATCTTCGTAGACTCTATTGGTGGCCAGGTATGAAGAAGGATATTGCCATGTTTATTTCTTAGTGCCTAACTTGTCAGCAGGTGAAAATCGAACATCAGAGACCTGCTGGGACATTGCAGTCATTTCCGAATCCTCAATGGAAGTGAGAGCATATTACGATGGACTTCGTGACTGGTCTTCCCAGAATGCAGAAAGGTTTTAACTCTATTTGGGTTATTGTTGATCGGTTGACCAAGTCAGCACAGCTGAGATTGTTAGACTTCATGGTGTTCCTGTGTCGATCGTGTCTGATCGTGACCCTAGATTTACTTCAGAGTTTTGGAAGAGTTTGCACAGAGCTATAGGTACACGGTTAGCATTCAGTACAACATATCACCCCCAGAGCGACGGTCAATCTGAGAGGGTTATTCAGGTTTTAGAGGATATGCTCAGAGCTTGTACTATCGACTATCCTGGTAGTTGGGATTCCAAATTGCCTCTTGTTGAATTCACGTACAATAACTGTTACCAAGCGACGATTGGCATGGCACCGTATGAAGAACTTTATGGCAAAAAGTGTAGATCTCCCTTGTATTGAGACGAGATTGGCGAGAGGAAGATGTTGGGTCCAGAGTTGGTCCAACAGACAGCCGATGTTGTTGCTGTTATTCGAGAGAGGATGAAGAGAGCACAGTCGAGACAGAAGAGTAATGCTGATGTGAGGCGAAGTGAAACGTCCTGCCCTTTTTATTGCTTTAAAAGTACTAGAAATTTTTTTTTTCTAATTTTCGGCCCTCACATATAAATATTTTAATAAAATATTTTGCATATAAAAACATCACCCACTAGCATTTTTAAAATCAAGTGCACTAGTCATAAAATGAAATCGTCTACTGTTTTACCAAACCTAAAGAGCAATAATTTGAAAAGAATAGCCCATACTAAACCTCTCAAAAATCTCTCAAATGCATAAATAAATAATCTTAAAAATCTTTAATCATAAAGCATGAGTCAAAAGTCATAATGCGGAAAAAGTAGAAGCGCTGGTCCTCAAGTTGTGTGCGCCTTCAGTCCAGTCAAATCACCCGTCAAGTCCTCCCTCAAACTCACCTGCATCCATCACACCTAGTGAGTCTAAAGACTCAACACACCATCATCTTTATAGCAAGTAATACGTAATACAGTCAACATATAACAGTGAAAAATATTTGTACTTAAAATATCATTTTCATGAAGATGCATAAACTTCAAACATGAACATTTTCGTGAACCTTTTATGATGCATGAGCTTTAAATAGGAACATTTTCATAATGATGCGTCAACCTTAAGTATAAACATTTTCGTGACATGCATAACATAAACCTTAACCTTTTCCTTTTTCCTCAACAAGACATGACATAAAACCTTTTTAACATGATCATAAACATTTTTCCTTTTCCTTTGTTAAATTCAGATCGTTAATTGTGACTTTCCTCAAACCTCAAAAGTCGATGGATCCATCTACATGTAACCACAGTACTGGGCGGCGGGGGACACCAGCAACACTCTCACCGGTCAACTGGGCCCTGGCCTATCATGATCGAATAGAAATACGATCGTCGGGGCTCCCTCTGGGGCCTTCTCCCATAAATGGCCTCCCTCTGGGGCCTTCTCCCCTCACGATATTCCCGTTCTTACCTCAAACCTCATATCCTCATAACCTCATATTCGCAATGATGGAAACACGATCGTCGGGCTCCCAGTCTTCCTTCAACATTTACATTCTCACCACTTTATAAAAATCATGCATAACATAACATTTTGTTTTTGAAACCAAGCATGCAACATGTCTTTTAAATGTCTTTCTTAAATCATAAAATCCCTTAAAAATTTAAAAATCCTAATTTAATCATGAACATTTCATAAACATTTAAAAATAATCATAATATCATAAAAATAGCATTTAGGGCACTGCCATGACCTATACTAATTTCCAGGTGTGAAAAGACCGTTTTACCCATGGGCTCGAAATTTTACATTTTCGACTTTTTTCTTGATTTAATGATCCTAATATGTTCCAAATAATTATTTAAGCCTACAAGAATTTTTCCATAATTTTATTTGGCTTAAAACTTAGACTTTTTCATTTATCTTTAAATAATTGTTATAACGGTGTTTTTAATCCCGAAAAATCCCAAACTTTAATATAAAATTCCTAAATTCTAAATTTAGTCTTTTTATATTATTTTAGCCCTTATGGACCATGACTCGACCCCCGTGAGCCGTTTTCCAATTTTTCTTCTTTTAAATACCCTATTTGACACCTAAACTTCGACCCCGAGCCAACTTTTGATTTTCACGAGTTACCCCCAAACCAAGTCGAGCCAAAACGTGCCCAACATGCCAAGTACCCTTTTGGACCCTAACCTTATCAAGACAACCCGTCTACAGTCAAAACGAAGGCTCCCTCTGCTGTCTACAAGCTGGCCGAGAGTTTCAAAGTGTGTGGACTCTTTGTTTGTTGTGTTAGGAACATAGCCGACGACCCTAGCCATGAACCAGCTTGTTGTGCACCACCTTAGAACCCTGGTGACCCACCCTTACCCAGCCCGTGCCCCGCAACGAGCCCCTCAGGCCCTGAACACTTGCGCAACCCTGCATTAAGCTGTGCAGGGTTCTCGGGTGGAGTCCTAGCGATGCTAGGACTCTTTCCCCCGCTTCTGGCTCGAGTCCCAGCCTAGCTAGGACTCTCCCCTTGTGGGGCCCCAAATCTCGCCACGTAATCATGCAACATGTGACGTCATATGCATAAAATTTTTTCTTTTCGACGACGTAATAATATAATGCATATACGACAAAATAGTGCAATCACCACACTATCTACGTCAGTGTAGCAGAAACAGTATAATAAATACACACATACAACTCAAATAAGACAATAAGATATACTATCTCTATCTACTATCAAATACAAGACTGTTTGACTAGACACACCTAGTCCTTCACCACTATCCTGTATCACGCATAGTCCTGTAACCTGCCCAACAGAAACATCCCTCAAAGGATGAGCATATACAACAATCATCATCGTAATACATAACAGTTATATTAACAACATAAAATATAACTGAAATTATAATAGAAATACCCCCTTTGCCGTTTCTGGACAATCAGCCAACAACAACCTCAACAACATCAAAATGCAACAACATCGACGATACGTCGCACCACAACACTAGCGACAGCAATATCGTCGAACGAACAACAACATCGACGATACGTCGCACCCCAACACCGGCGACAGCAATATCGTCGAACGAATAACAACATCAACGATACGTCGCACCCCAACACCGACGACAACAATATCGTTGAACGAACAACATCAACGTGACAACATCAACGAGACGTCTCCCAACAACGATAGTCAACAATATCAACAATAATAAACAACAACAAATATAATACCAAATCACCCAATTCCGGTGATTTATCATCGTTCAACACAATAGTATTCATCAATACTAAACAATAACAACATATGCTCGTACGTCAACACGTACCTGATAATCGAGTATATATACAATCTGGCTATTTCTTTGATCCTGAGGCTTGTGATGTATCTAAATAATTCAACAATAATTATCAGATCATTGTCACCGTATCAACAAAGTTATAACAGCCTCAATATATAACATCAAATAGCCCAACAACAATTAATTCAACAAAATATAAAACTCGATTATAAATTCGTATTGTTCAAGAATTTAATAATATGGTGTATTTAATTCACAATACTACCATCAAATACACCCTAATTAATTAACTTCAAATAATAGGCTATTTTACAACATCCGTCAAATTACGAAAACTTTATATCAACGTGTAGCCTATACTTCGTAGACTCCGAATATATAATCAGAATTAATAACAACTGACAAACAACTCTCCAATCTCAACCCAACGATTAAAAATCCCTAATTATACTAAATTAGGAATAATTCAAAACAATAACACAATAATCTTCTCTACTTCGTTAAGATCATACACCACTCAACAATATTCAATTTCAGTGTGATTTAAAAATTTATCGGATTTATTCCAGAAATCGACGAATTTCAAACATGACCAAAACTACAAAATTTATACCTCAAATCGAAGAACTCGTGCCAACGATCCCAAAACTGAAGTTGGTTCGTCGATTGGATAAATCGATAATTCACAAAATCGAAAAGAAAATCAAAACTCTATTATACTCTCTTGTTTCTCTTCTGTAACTTTCTTTCCGTTGAATTGAATTCAACGTAAGATTCATATTTATCTATTTTTTTAAAAAAATTATATTATATTATATTAATAAAATAATATAATATAATATAATATATAATATTTAACATTTTAACACCGGTATATCCATTTGGATCAGTCAAACGATTAAATTTTTCAAAACTCAAAACATGAAACTTCTATATCTTTGAGTTTTCTACGTTATATCCAAATCTCAAATCAATTGGACTTCATATGACCAACATATGTCATATTTCCCTCTTTAAAATTAATTAATTATTTAGTAATCTCACATTACTAAATCAACAACTTGTAGTATTTACTTGAGGCATTACATTTCTACCCCTCTTAAATGAATTTCCACCCCGAAGTTAATTAACATCAATATTAACATGCATAAATAAAGATACGTCATACCATCAAAATAAGTAGGGGTAGAGCTCTCTCATATGCCGCTCTGTCTCCCAAGTGGCCTCTTCGACACCTCTATGTTCCCACTGAACCTTCACCCTCGGTATAAGCTTACTACGAAGCTTCCGTTCAGATCGATCCAAAATACAAACTGGTCTCTCAACATAAGACACATCAGGATCTAACTGAACCTCAGAAATATCTAACACATGTGAAGGATCCGGCTCATACTTCCGCAACATTGACACATGAAACACATCATGAATACCAGATAAAGATGGAGGTAGAGCCAATTGATAAGCCAAAGTGCCTATCCGCTGCAATATCTCATACGGGCCAACATACCTCGGTGCCAACTTTCCTTTCATGCCAAATCGCACTGTGCCACGAAAAGGAGAAACTTTCAAAAATACTCGATCGCCCTGCTGAAACTCTAAAGGTCTTCGTCTTTTATTGGCATAGGCGGCCTGTCTATCTTGAGCTGCTTTCAATCGTTGCTGTATCAACTTTACTTTCTGTTCTATCTCATGAATCATATCAGGATAGGTAACTGCAGCTCGATCAACATCATCCCAGTATAATGGAGATCTACAACGTCTCCTGTACAATGCCTCAAATGGAGCCATCTGAATACTACTCTGATAACTATTGTTATACGCAAACTCTACCAATGGAATAGATGACTGTCAAACAGATTTAAAATCCATAACATAAGCACGCAACATATCCTCCAGCGTCTGAATAGTACGCTCAGTCTGACCATCTGTCTGGAGATGATAAGCCGTACTCAATCTCAACTCTGTCCCCATCGCAGTCTGCAATCCTTTCCAAAAATGAGAAGTAAATCGAGGATCTCTATCAGAAATAATAGACACTGGAATCCCATGCAACCATACAATCTCTCGTATATACAACTGTGCCATCGTCAAGTACGTACTACTCATGCTATAGGGTATAAAATGTGCAACTTTCGACAATCGATCAACAATCACCCAAATAGCATCAATAGTTCCAGTGCTTCTTGGCAATGAGTCACCAAAACCATCGATATGTGCTCCCATTTCCAAGTCGGCACTTCTAAACTCCTCAATTCACCTCCCGACCTTCTCCTCTCAGCTTTGATCTGTTGACAATTAAGACATCGACGTACAAAATCAATCACATCACGTTTCATTCCCTTCTACCAAAACTGAGAGCGTAGATTCTTATACATCTTCTTGCCACCAGGGTGGATAGAATATCGACTACAATGTGCACGCCGCAACAGGCCCTGGCGCAACTCAGATATATCAGGAACTACCCATCTATCATTCATCCTCAAACTGCCATCATCAGCCACTCTAAAACGAGTATCTTGTTTCTGAGAAACTAACTCCCTCCATCGCTGAACTCTCTCGTCTGTCATCTGTGCATCACGAATACAACCATATATATCAGGTTCAGCTAATAAGGTAGATACCTGGATAGGAGTCGTCGAGATATAAAAATCATATTCCAAGGAACAACAAGACATCATCATAGCTGATAAACGACTCACATCCTCTGCAGTACAACTCACTTTACGGCTCAATGCATCAGCTGTAAGATTGGCTCGACCAGGATGATATTCAATCTCACAATCATAATCCTTCAGCAAATCTAATCATCGTCTCTGTCTCATATTCAACTCTGTCTGGGTAAACAAAAATCTCAAGCTCTTATGATCAGTATAAATCGTAAACGAGGTACCATATAAATAGTGTCGCCATATCTTCAAGGCAAAGATAATGGCTGCCAACTCCAAGTCATGCACAGGGTACCTTGTTTCGTGTGGTTTCAGCTGTCTCGAGGCATATGCCACAACATGTCGATCCTGCATCAAAACACATCCCAAACCATGTAATGATGCATCAGTATAAACAACAAACCTCTCATTTTCTGTAGGAATTGATAAAAACGGTGCAGTCGTCAGTCGGTGCTTCAACTCCTGAAAACTCCTCTCACATGCTTCAGACCACTGAAATCGCACACCTTTCTGAGTCAACTGTGTCAAAGGCCTCAATCTTTGAAAATCCCTCGATAAATCGACGATAATAACCTGCTAAACCCAAGAAACTACGAATCTCAGGTACAGATATAGGTGCAGACCACTGTAACACGGCTTCGACCTTCGTTGGGTCAACAGAAATCACATCTCTCGATATAACATGACCCAAGAAGACCACTCGATCCAACCAAAACTCACATTTACTGAGTTTGGCATACAACTGTCTATCTCGCAACACCTGTAACACTGAACGCAAGTTCCCTGCATGCTCAGCCTCACTCCTGGAATATATCAATATATCATCAATAAACACAATAACAAATCGATCGAGATAAGGCTGAAATACCCTATTCATCAAACTCATGAACACAGCTGGAGCATTCGTCAACCCAAACGGCATAACTAAAAACTCGTAATGCCCATATCTGGTCCTGAATGCTGTCTTCTGAATATCCTCCTCTCTAACTCGTATCTGATGATATCCTGACCTCAAATCAATCTTCGAATATACTGAGGTTCTCTGTAACTGATCAAACAAATCATCAATACGAGGGAGGGGATATTTATTCTTAATCGTTACCTTATCAGCTGTCGATAGTCGATACAAAGCCGCATAGTTCCATCTTTCTTTCTCACAAATAAGACTGGTGCACCCCAAGGCGATACACTAGGGCGAATGTATCCCTTGTCCAGCAAGTCCTGCAACTGGGCTTTCAACTCTCTCAACTCTGCTGGTGCCATTCTGTAAGGAGTACGAGAAATAGGGGAAGTATCTGGCATCAACTCGATTTCAAACTCCACCTCACGGGCTGGTGGAAAGCCTGGAATCTCATCAGGAAATACATCGGCAAACTCAGCAACTATAGGTATCTCCTCTATTCCCACCTACTTCTTCTTTTCTGTCACATCTACAGCATAAATAAGATAACCCTCATGCCCATGCTCCAATAACCGAGACATCCAGATGGCAGATACCAACGGAACACGGGGACGAGAACCCTTCCCATAAAATGTCCAACGCTCTTTCTCATCTGTATTAAAATATACCACCCGCTGATAACAATCAACTGTCGCACAATATCTCCTCAGCACATTAATTCCCACAATACAATCAAAATCAGTCATCTCTAGAATAATCATATCAGATCTCAGCTCATAGCCCTCATAAGAAATAATACCATTTGATATCATAGATACAACTGATATATCAACTCCAGAAGGTGTCGAAACAGAAAGAGGCATAGACAATGGAGACGAGCGCATATGATGCTCAACCACAAACCTCTTCGATATAAAAGTATGCGAGGCACCAGTATCAACAAGAATATAAGCAGGATAAGAACATAAATAACACTTACCCGCTATCATCTCCTCTCGTGCCTCCTCTGCCTGCTCTCGTGTCAAAGCATACACCTGTGCCTGAGGCGGACCAGCTCCCTGCATACGTGGCTGTCCTCCAGAAGGTCGTGGTGTAAACTGCTGAGGCTGTCGTCCTCCTCTCTCTGAGGATCTACCTCTAGCACTCCTAGGCTCTCGCTGTCCCTCACGACTAGGACACTGTCTCGCCAGATGACCAACACCGCCACACTCAAAACAGGTGATCTCGGTCTGTGTACACTCTCTGATCAGATGAGGTCCCCCACAACGATAACATCTCACTGCTCTGGACTCTCCTCTCTGCCCCTGAACAAACTGAGAACTGCCCCCACGACTCTCAACACGTCATGAATCAAATCGACGCTTCCCAGATGATGCTGAAGAAGAAGATGAACCCTTCTGATATTTAAAAGACTGTCCCTGAGGTCGCAATGACTCCCTAGTCGGCTCTGATAATCGTCCCTGAGCCCCATACTCCTGCATAACTAACTCAGCCATCTCAGCCCTCGTCATTGCATCCTCAAATGATACCGGGTTGTTTGATTGCACACGATCAAATAACTCTAACTTCAACCCTTTCAAAAAATGCCTCATCTTAGCATGAACATTCGTAGCAATATGTGGCACATATTTCAACAATGCAGAATATCGAGTCTCATACTCAGCAACAGACATACTACCCTGTCTCAAATCCTCAAATTCTTTCTCTTTCTTTTGTCTGGCTGCTATAGAAAAATATTTATCAAGAAAACGAGACCGAAACACATCCCAATCAACAGTACGGCCCTGAGCTCTCAATCCGGCCTCAGTCGTCTGCCACCACAATAGTACATTCCGCGAAAGCTGAAATGTAGCCAGTCGTAACCAAGCAGACCTAGCACACGGTGCAGTCACAAATATCTGCTCTATCCTCTCAATCCACTCCTCTGCTCGCTCACCGGTCTCAGAACTATCAAATCTCGGCGGAAGATAACTGCTGAACTGTGCCAAAGTCAACTCACCAGGCAATAAAGGCTGATCTGCTGGTGCCTGTCCCATAGGAGGAGGTGGCAATGGATTTATCTGTCCAAATCCACTGTCAACCTCGTCTGTTTCCTCATGTGGATGTACCTGTTCTCTAGCTGCCATCACTGGAAATCAAATTGTTAATCATAACATTTAACAATTACAATCCAGTAATCATCATCACACCTTTCGCACGAAATTACACGCAACTAAAGAACAATCAATCATATCGAGAAATCATCAATAACAAGTCAAATGCACAGACACACGCAGATAATATCGTCATCCAACTCCCTCATCACAAACCCAACTCTTAACCATCCCAAACATCTAACATATGCTCTGATACCACCAAATGTGGCGCCCAAAACCTCGCCACGTAATCATGCAACATGTGACGTCATATGCATAAAATTTTTTCTTTTCGACGACGTAATACTATAATGCATATACGACAAAATAGTGCAATCACCACACTATCTACGTCAGTGTAGCAGAAACAGTATAATAAATACACACATACTACTCAAATAAGACAATAAGCTATACTGTCTCTATCTACTATCAACTACAAGACTGTTTGACTAGACACACCTAGTCCTTCACCACTATCCTGTCTCACGCTTAGTCCTGTAACCTGCCCAACAGAAACAGCCCTCAAAGGGTGAGCATATACAACAATCATCATCGTAATACATAACAGTTATATTAACAACATAAAATATAACTGAAATCATAATAGAAATACCTCCTTTGTCGTTTCTAGACAATCAGCCAACAACAACCTCAACAACATCACAATTCAACAAGATCGACGATACGTCGCACCCCAACATCGGCGACAGCAATATCGTCGAACGAACAACAACATCGACGATACGTCGCACCCCAACACCGGCGACAGCAATATCGTCGAACGAATAACAACATCAACGATACGTCGCACCCCAACACCGGTGACAGCAATATCGTTGAACGAACAACATCAACGTGACAACATCAACGAGACGTCTCCCAACAACGATAGTCAACAATATCAACAATAATAAACAACAACAAATATAATATCAAATCACCAAATTCCGGTGATTTATCATCGTTCAATACAATAGTATTCATCAATACTAAACAATAACAACATATGCTCGTATGTCAACACGTACCTGATAATCGAGTATATATACAATCTGGCTATTTCTTTGATCCTGAGGCTTGTGATGTATCTAAATAATTCAACAATAATTATCAGATCATTGTCACCGTATCAACAAAGTTATAACAGCCTCAATATATAACATCAAATAGCCCAACAACAATTAATTCAACAAAGTATAAAACTCGATTATAAATTCGTATTGTTCAAGAATTTAATAATATGGTGTATTTAATTCACAATACTACCATCAAATACACCCTAATTAATTAACTTCAAATAATAGGCTATTTTACAACATCCGTCAAATTACGAAAACTTTATATCAACGTGTAGCCTATACTTCGTAGACTCCGAATATATAATCAGAATTAATAACAACTGACAAACAACTCTCCAATCTCAACCCAACGATTAAAAATCCCTAATTATACTAAATTAGGAATAATTCAAAACAATAACACAATAATCTTCTCTACTTCGTTAAGATCATACACTACTCAACAATATTCAATTTCAGTATGATTTAAAAATTTATCGGATTTATTCCAGAAATCGACGAATTTCAAACATGACCAAAACTACAAAATTTATACCTCAAATCAAAGACCTCGTGTCAACGATCCCAGAACTGAAGTCGGTTTGTCGATTGGATAAATCGATAAGTCACAAAATCGAAAAAAAAAATCAAAACTCTATTATACTCTCTCGTTTCTCTTCTGTAACTTTCTTTCTGTTGAATTGAATTCAACGTAAGATTCATATTTATCTATTTTTTTAAAAAAATTATATTATATTATATTAATAAAATAATATAATATAATATAATATATAATATTTAACATTTTAACACCGGTATATCCATTTGGATCAGTCAAACGATTAAATTTTTCAAAACTCAAAACATGAAACTTCTATATCTTTGAGTTTTCTACGTTATATCCAAATCTCAAATCAATTGGACTTCATATGACCAACATATGTCATATTTCCCTCTTTAAAATTAATTAATTATTTAGTAATCTCACATTACTAAATCAACAACTTGTAGTATTTACTTGAGGCATTACACCCCTAGACCTCCCTGCGACCTTAGCTAGCCCCTGCACCCCGCCAACCAAGCCCCAGACCCTGCAACGAAGACCGAACACAAAGACCCATGACAACACAAAAAAGAAAACGATTTCCAGCGTGCTTGTGGTGCAGCTAGTATGTGAGTGATTCTAAGGCCTTAAAACTTGTGTAAACTCATCCCTTAACGACCCCTGGTCATGGCAGCCCCCTTAACACTACAATATACAAGTTTTGGATTCACAAATATCATGTTTGATCAATAATACATGCCACAACCGAAATTTCTGAAAAATAGATCAGGTTTTCATGCATACAACAATTCAAGCAATAATATGACATGATGGATGAGAAAAGGGAGATTAAGGTGTGCCTTTGCGTGTAATACGCTCGAATAATCGTTGACGACGAAGAACGGGACACGACATAGCTTCTACCTTGCTAAATATCTTCGAAAACCCTCAAAAATATGCTTCAAAGTGCCGTGTGTGTGTGTGGAGAGTGCTTGGGAGAGTTTTTCAGAATTTTAAAAAAGGTGGCCGATGGATTTGTGTGCAAGGTTTAGGGTTTTGTAATTTTTTAACACTTTAAATATAAGTTAATCACCTGCAAGGCTAATTAGGCGTATTAAGCCATCTAAGTAGGCCCATTAGTTTAATTAGGATTTAAATAAAATAATACCAAAGTTTTTCTTTAATAAAATAAGTAAATTTATTAGTCAGGTGGCCAAAAAGCTCGTATTTTAGTTGAAAAATCAACACCGATAAAATTTACGTCCCGGCGTATAAAATCACCTCCAAACCCTTATTTTCAATAATACTAAAAAGCATCGTCCATATTTTAAATAATTAAAAATAATCATTTAATAAAAACATTTAACATTATTCAGCCATCGGTCCGCGTTCCTCGATCGTCACTTGAATATTCCTAAAAATATAATTTTATGCATGATGACAATAAAATTTCATTTAGCATGAAAACAAGTATATAACATAATTAATTAGCAATTAAAATCAATTATTGTTTATTTTTCATAAATTCCTAGATTCGCATGCCGTTGGATTACGTCGTCTTAATTTTGGACCTTACAATTCCTCACCCCTTAAATAGAATTTCGTCCTCGAAATTTAGAACTTACCGAATAACTCTGGATAGCGACTCTTCAAGTTTCTCTCGGTTTCCCAAGTAGCTTCCTCTTCCGTGTGATTCAGCCACTTGACCTTGACCATTGGAATGACTTTGTTACGCAATCTTCTTTCTTGCCTTGCTAATATCTGGACTGGTCTTTCTTCATATGTCATATTTGGAGTTAGTTGAAGAGGTTCATAATTAAGCACATGTGACGGATTAGACATGTACTTTCGCAGCATCGAAATGTGGAACACATTGTGAACTCCAGAAAGTGCGGGTGGCAATGCCACTCTATAAGCTAGTGTCCCGACTCTCTCCAAAATCTAAAACGGACCTATAAATCTTGGACTAAGCTTGCTTTTCTTGCCAAAGCGCATAACACCCTTCATGGGTGCTATTTTCACAAATACATGATCGCCCACTGCAAACTCTAAGTCCTTTCGTCTTTTGTCCGCATAACTCTTTTGTCGGCTTTGTGCAGTCTTCATTCTGTCACGAATTTTGACTACAAGCTCAGCTGTCTCCTCAATCACATCTGGACCAATATCTCTTCTTTCTCCAACCTCATCCCAATGAATAGGAGATCTACACTTCCTTCCATAGAGTGCCTCAAAAGGAGCCATTCCTATTGATGATTGATAGCTGTTATTGTAAGTGAACTCCACTAGAGGTAATTTTGGTTCCCAACTGCCTTGGAAATCAATAACACATGCTTGCAGTAGATCTTCCAAAATCTGTATAACTCTTTCTGACTGACCATCGGTTTGAGGGTGGAACGCTGTACTGAACAATAACTTGGTCCCCATCGCTGCATGCAGACTTTTCCAAAAAGACGACGTGAACCTCGGATCCCTGTCAGAAACGATGGATACAGGAATCCCATGCAGCCAAACTATCTCCCGAATATACAAGTCATCATACTGAATCATGGTGAATGTCGTCTTAATAGGTAGAAAATGCGCTGATTTCGTAAGACGATCCACTATCACCCAAATCGCATTGAATCCTTTAACAGTCTTTGGGAATGTAAGGCTTGAGATTTATTAGTCTTCATTGATGTGATATTCGGAAGATATGAGTATGCATGACATGTAATGAGAGGCACTAATGAGATTATGAAGGGTTGCATAAAGTCTAGACCGCACCCGCGCTACGAACAAGACCGCACCCGCGGTGCATGGACAGAAAGATGGCCGTTTTTATAGTAGAGTCACCGCACCCGCGGTCCAAGAAGCAGTGCACCCGCGGTTGATGGACAGAGAGTTGGAGATTATTTACAGAAGTGACACCGCACTCGCGGTGCTAGAGAGACCGCACCCGCGGTTCTACTAAAGTAGAGGCAGCGCACCCGCGGTGCAAGACAGAGCGCACCCGCGGTCGCTGTTTCTGAAATTTCGGATGATGATCAGTACGCCTAGCGCACCCGCGGTGTGAGAAATACCGCACCAGCGGTGAAACGTGCAGTAAGCACATTCAGCCATGTGCCTTACATGCAATGTGATCTATATATATATATATATACCAAATCCTCATTCTTCCTGAAGCAAGAAACGAGAATTCCCTCAAAAATCTTCCAAGTTTGATGTGGTGCTAGATTTGAGATTTTATACCAACCAGTTATCAGAATTTAAATCCGAGCACAGTTCTACGATCCTCTCGCTACGAGCTATACAAGGACGTAAGTTTTATTAAGTTTTGAGATGATTTGGAAACATGATATTGTTCGATTTGAATATGAATCAGATATGAAGTTTCTGCTACAATGGACATTGTATAACTTAAGCCAGATTAAAGAATAGACTGTTTATGAAATTGTTATGAATTTCAGAGTTGATTTAGTTGAGATTCTATATTAGAGTTGTGTTATTATTCAGATTATGAGTTGTACTGAATTCTGGTATTATATCTGTGATGTTGAGATAGACGGGGTGATCGTGACTGTATTGCTAGGCCGTCGAAACATCAGTAGATTGATATTGATTAGATTCAGTAATGATTTCGATTGTATCGTGATATCATTGATATGAATTAGATTGTACCTTGTTCAGATATGGATCAGATTATATACCGATTTGAGTATTGATCAGAACAGGTCTTGAATTGAGTTATATACTGATATGATATTTATATGATTGTCATTATCAGATTTGGATATGGACAGATTGGAATACAAGACTTCGTCTTCATCACACCGAGAAGAGAAAGGTATAATTCATGTGAATTCGGGAGATATGACTCGAATCAGACTTGGTTGGAGTTTCCCTAAATCACATACTAGATTTATTATTTATATCTTATTATGATTATATCTTTTCTATAGATTTATATTCAAGCATTGAAATGGGAGAGTCATTGGCAGACTTGCTAAACTAGACGTTCGGTGGTATCGACGCTTCGGATCAGATTCAATCCGATTGTAGACATTCGATACAGACAGGACCGAAGTCTAGGAATAAGACGTACAGTTACCCCGATTGGAGGGTAGGTGACAGATAGTGACGTCTTATTCACACCGGGATCCCTAGAGTTAGAGTTGAGTCGAGTCAAGATATGAATTGAATTGAGTAGCATGCTTATTTATTGTGATTTCAGAGATTATGGAATCCATTTTACGGCATGCTTATTTTGATTTAGTTTCATAGACTATGAAACATATTGTTATGAATTTTATGCATGATAATATGCTTTATGATTTATATTGTGTATATGCATGTATACATGTTTTATACTGGGATTTATTCTCACCGGAGTATCTGGCTGTTGTCTTGTTTTGTATGTGTGCATGACAACAGGTGGGACAGGATCGGGGTCAAGAAGATGATGAGAGAAGATGAGCTAGAGTGGTGATTCCGGACTTGGATGTAGACTTGGTTTGATACTTGAAATTTAGTAGTTAAACCTTAGACTAGTTTGAACTAGAAGCATGTTGTACAAGATTTGTATTATTATACTGGTTTTTATAATAGATTGATTCCATTACCTTCCGCATTTTAAAGAAAAATTTTTAGACCCTGTTTATCTTAATTGATAATTAAATCCCAAAGATGATTAGGTTGATGATTAGCGTTCGGGTCCCCACAATAGGTAGTATCAGAGCCATAGATCCTTTAGACTGAGATAGAAGAGAATGAGCGGGGTAGATTGAGTTTTCTTTCCTTGCATGTGATTGCTAGCATGAGATTTATTTTAATGTTGACTTACATTTTGTGTGCTAGCATGACATTATGCTTTACTGCTTTGAAATACATGTTTACCTGATTATCTGATTTGAGTTGGTATTATGTATCGCTGAGTATGAATCAGATCTGATTTATGATCAGCAGTAAGATGATCAGAGAAATATTGGAACAGATTTGTAGTATTTGAGTACTAATGGTTTGATAATCAGATATACCTCCACGGAGAATTCCAGAAAGGGGTAGTACTTCGACTGAAGAGATAGATGTATCAGAAACTCAGATGGAAATACAGTTAGAAGAATTTCAGTTATTTCAGCCGCAGATTCTGAGTGGTGTCGAGACGTCTAAAGATTGTGAGAACTGGTTTGATGACATAGAAATACTGTTTGAGTTACTTGATTATTCAGATGAGCAAAGAATTAAACTGATATTCCACCAGTTACGAGAGACTGCCAGGAGTTGGTGGATTACAAGTAAAAGAATGCTAGAACATAGAGGTACAATGATTTCGTGGGAAATATTCAGAACTGAATTTTATCGAAGATTTTTCTCAACTTCGTACCGAGAGGACAAGAAAGCAGAGTTTGAGAATTTGAGACAAGGTCAACTGAATATTGAAGGATATGTTGCTAAATTCTCTACTCTACTGCATTTGTTCCTCATGTAATTGGGAATGATGAAGCTGTAGCGGATCAGTTAATCAGAGGATTGAACTCGGAGATAATTTCATTGATGAATATGCAGCGACCTTACCATTTTGTTGATGCCTTGAGTAGAGCGAAGAGAGCGGAGGCGAGTCTGATTAGGAAACTAAAAAGGGTGTGTGCGATGCAACCCCAGGTACAGCAATCCCCTCTCTGATTTGATAAAGGCAGTACGAGTGGAAAGCAAGATTTGCTGAAAGCTCGAAAGAAACCATTTAAGAAGTTAGGAAGCGGACTGAGCGGTTCAACTAGCTCCAGTGGTTCCAGCCCAAGTTATACTGGAGTGTATTGCAGGATTTGCGGAGGGAGACATTCCACAGAGCAATGCCAGGGAGTGACTGGTAGTTGCCATATTTGTAGACAGCCGGGACACTTTGCTAGAGTTTGTCCCCAGAGAAGTTCCCGAAGATTTTAGGGAACAGAAGACCGAAGAACAGACACTGGACATACCTGATGATAGAGTGGCAGGTATTGTTCTTTTATGATTATATTGCATATGTATTGATATATACTAATGCATTCCCTACGATTAATTTTGACTGAGTTGCATTGAGATATGCTGTATCTGTTGAGTCTGATTGTACGGTAGTATTGATTCCCTTACTTGTTGGAAAAGAAAGATTGATATCAGAGATTTCTGTGAAATATTGTGTACTACAGTAAGATGAGAATGAGGTCGAGTTAGATTATGATGTACTTCTATTTCTGATTTGATTGCATTATTGACATTAATATGCTGAACAAGTACATAACTATTATAGATTCCTGTCAGGAGAGTATAGAATTCAAACCAGATATGGCTGATGAGTAAAGATTTCACGGTAAGGATTCTAGATTTAGAATTTCTTTGATATCTGTATTGTCTATGACTCGATTATTACAGAAAGGAGCAGATGGCATCCTTATGTATTCAGTAGACATACTGTAATCGAGCCTAGCATTGGCAGATTGCCAGTGATGTACGAGTTGGCTGATAATTGCCGGATAAGATTTCAGATTTGCTTTATATCAGAAAGATAGATTTCAGAATTGAATTGATACCAGGTACTGGTTGTGTTTTAGAATTCCGTACAGGATGATATGGAATGTACAGAATGACACTGAAAGAATTGAAAGATCAGTAGAAGAGTACCGACCAGGAGTTACATCTGATTTAATGCTTCTCTTTGGCTTGTTTCAGTATGTTTAGAGATATTATGATGATTTCATGCTTGTTGTATCTATGATATTTTGATATGATTGCAGCATCTGATTGATTGAATCGAATATCTGAAGATTGTATTGAATACTCTGAGAACTGTGATTATTGTATACAGAAATTATTCAGATATGAATCCTGCTTGAAACAGATTGTATTCAGAATATGCGATATCTGAAGTTAGTATACCTATTGATTTTGACACAGTTACGATCATGATCAATAGATAAGAATAATATCGATATCAGACAGAGCAGAGATGTCAGAAATTTATTTTGGTCTGAATTGACAGATTTTCGTATACGATTGTTGTTTTGTGTCTGCCTGAGTATTGTTATTGTTCTAACACAATATTTGAGACAGCTTATATTGTTTGAGGACGTATTATATTTGCAGATGATATATAGCAGTTGATCAAAACGACATGAAGACGTGATTGATTAGTCAGAATTGACAATATTGCCAGGAATTGCCGTTTTATGAGTTTACTAAACTCACTAGATCAGTATAGATTATTGATATTATGAATCTGATTTGATAGTATTGTTATTCTGAGTCAGTGTTTGATATAGATTATTCAATCCGAATCAAAGTTGAATTCGAGAATTTCAGTAGATCAGAAATATAATCAGAATGTTCAGAGCTTAATTTCAATAATCAGAACAGAGCATCGATCAGAATGACAGATAAGTGATTTTACGGTATGAGAATGATTATCTTGTGATGTCAAATGTTTCAGAATTGTACAACAGAATTTGATATCGACAATCAGAACCGGATACCAGTTAGGTATTTTTCTTTAATTTATATTATTAACTGATTGTTTATACCAAATAGTTCGAATTGGAAATGACAGATAGGGTCAGAAGCGCACAGAAATGGATTCAGTAGTCATTCAGGTAACAGAAAGTATATGATAATTCGAACAGATAGTTTTGATATAGACCGATTAAATCAGTTATGGCAGAATTTATGCTGAAATGTTGGCAGAATTGTACTGAAATGTCTGAACCGCCAATAAATGAAGATAGAAAGATAGAGATCAGAAGAATTATTACAGAGTTTGTATATTCTTGACTAGACATGGGGAGTATATTTCGATGAAATTCGTAATGAAATTACTGCAATACTTTCCAGATTGTGATATGATATGATTGTGATTGACAGATTGTTCAATCTATATCTATTAGTTTGTACAAGATGACGTACAAACATGACCAAATGACACAGATCGATGTCAAAGAAATGGTCAGGTTGATCAGAATGTAGAACTAGACTATATCAGATTGTGATTCTGATTGAGTTTGTAATTGTGGCAGAACGTACCATGAACTCATTCATATATTATCCACCGACTGACAGATAGGCAGAGCGTATTATCCGGATATTGAGAGATATCCAGAGAGTTGCAGTGCTGGATGCTAACACCAGTTGACATGACATATTGTCACTATATGAATTCTTGTATAATGATAGCTATCAAACGAGCATTGAAATAGCCGCAAATGAGACATTGTACAGTAAGTACTGCAGATTTCTTTGCTATAAGAATAATATCTCGGAGATACCTGAGATAGAAGTTGATACAGTCAGAGATATGACAAAAGAAATGTAGCTAATTCAGAAGAAAATGTAGATAGCTCAGACCAGACAGACTGGATACGCCAACGTCGGATAGTGACGATTGGTATTTGGGGCAGAAGATTTAATATATCCTTGACTGGGATAAACAGATTTGATAACAGCTGATGATATTGATTTGGTATGAGCTGTTGAATTGGTATATACAGATGTTGTATAGCCAGTATTGTGAAATTGATTCTGTCAGAGTATTTCAAAGGGTACTATGATATTATGCTCTTGAATTGTTATTCCAATTTAGAATCATAGATCCGTACAAGAAAGATATTTCAGAATGAAGACTATTCTATTATTGAAAATACAGTAAGTTGACAGGGCCTCAAAGAGACTATCTGAAAGACAGAATTTGTCAGAAGATTAAGATTTCAGAATGGATTCATTGAGATGAGTTTTTGATTTAAACTCTGTATACATTCCTTTTGATATTTCTGAATTGATTACTTGCGATTTCGAGGACGAAATCATTTCTTAGAGGGGTAGAAATGTAAGGCTTGAGATTTATTAGTCTTCACTGATGTGATATTCGGAAGATATGAGTATGCATGACATGTAATGAGAGGCACTAATGAGATTATGAAGGGTTGCATAAAGTCTAGACCGCACCCGCGCTACGAACAAGACCGCACCCGCGGTGCATGGACAGAAAGATGGCCATTTTTACAGTAGAGTCACCGCACCCGCGGTCCAATAAGCAGTGCACCCGCGGTTGATGGACAGAGAGTTGGAGATTATTTACAGAAGTGACACCGCACTCGCGGTGCTAGAGAGACCGCACCCGCGGTTCTACTACAGTAGAGGCAGCGCACCCGCGGTGCAAGACAGAGCGCACCCGCGGTCGCTGTTTCTGAAATTTCGGATGATGATCAGTACGCCTAGCGCACCCGCGGTGTGAGAAATACCGCACCCGCGGTGAAACGTGCAGTAAGCACATTCAGCCATGTGCCTTACATGCAATGTGATCTATATATATATATATATACCAAATCCTCATTCTTCCTGAAGCAAGAAACGAGAATTCCCTCAAAAATCTTCCAAGTTTGATGTGGTGCTAGATTTGAGATTTTATACCAACCAGTTATCAGAATTTAAATCCGAGCACAGTTCTACGATCCTCTCGCTACGAGCTATACAAGGACGTAAGTTTTATTAAGTTTTGAGATGATTTGGAAACATGATATTGTTCGATTTGAATATGAATCAGATATGAAGTTTCTGCTACAATGGACATTGTATAACTTAAGCCAGATTAAAGAATAGACTGTTTATGAAATTGTTATGAATTTCAGAGTTGATTTAGTTGAGATTCTATATCAGAGTTGTGTTATTATTCAGATTATGAGTTGTACTGAATTCTGGTATTATATCTGTGATGTTGAGATAGACGGGGTGATCGTGACTGTATTGCTAGGCCGTCGAAACATCAGTAGATTGATATTGATTAGATTCAGTAATGATTTCGATTGTATCGTGATATCATTGATATGAATTAGATTGTACCTTGTTCAGATATGGATCAGATTATATACCGATTTGAGTATTGATCAGAACAGGTCTTGAATTGAGTTATATACTGATATGATATTTATATGATTGTCATTATCAGATTTGGATATGGACAGATTGGAATACAAGACTTCGTCTTCATCACACCGAGAAGAGAAAGGTATAATTCATGTGAATTCGGGAGATATGACTCGAATCAGACTTGGTTGGAGTTTCCCTAAATCACATACTAGATTTATTATTTATATCTAATTATGATTATATCTTGTCTATAGATTTATATTCAAGCATTGAAATAGGAGAGTCATTGGCAGACTATCTAAACTAGACGTTCGGTGGTATCGACGCTTCGGATCAGATTCAATCCGATTGTAGACATTCAATACAGACAGGACCAAAGTCTAGGAATAAGACGTACAGTTACCCCAATTGGGAGGGTAGGTGACAGACAGTGACGTCTTATTCACACCGGGATCCCTAGAGTTAGAGTTGAGTCGAGTCAAGATATGAATTGAATTGAGTAGCATGCTTATTTATTGTGATTTCAGAGATTATGGAATCAATTGTTACGCCATGCTTATTTTGATTTAGTTTCATAGTCTATGAAACATATTGTTATGAATTTTATGCATGATAATATGCTTTATGATTTATATTGTGTATATGCATGTATACATGTTTTATACTGGGATTTATTCTCACCGGATTATCCGGCTGTTGTCATGTTTTGTATGTGTGCATGACAACAGGTGGGACATGATCGGGGTCAAGAAGATAATGAGAGAAGATGAGTTAAAGTGGTGATTCCGGACTTGGATGTAGACTTGGTTTGATACTTGAAATTTAGTAGTTAAACCTTAGACTAGTTTGAACTAGAAGCATGTTGTACAAGATTTGTATTATTATACTGGTTTGTATAATCGATTGATTCCATCATTACCTTCCGCATTTTAAAGAAAAATTTTTAGACCCTGTTTATCTTAATTGATAATTAAATGCCAAAGATGATTAAGTTGATGATTAGCGTCCGGGTCCCCACAGGCAATCCCACAACAAAGTCCATAGTGATGTTCTCCCATTTCCACTTGGGAATAGGGAGTGGTTTTAATTTTCCTGCTGGTTTTTGATGCTCTGCTTTGACTTGCTGACAAGTCAAACACTCGGATACATATCTCAGAATGTCCCTCTTCATGCCTGGCCACCAATATAACAACTACAGATCTCTATACATTTTTGTGCTGCCCGGATGAATGGAATATGGTGTGTCATGGGCTTCCTTCATAATAAGGTTTCTCAAGGAATCATCACGAGGAACCCATAGACGGTCTCTATAACGGACCAAGCTATCCACTACTGAATATAAATTACGGCCCTTGGCTTCATCTCGAGCTATCCACTTTTGCAACTGCTCATCAGTTGACTGCCCATCACGAATTCTGTCTCTCAAAGTCGACTGTACTGATAATGTGGCAAGATTAGGGGCCTCGCCCCTATCATACACTGTTAGCTCAAATCGCTGTATCTCGGACTGCAACGGTCTTTGGAGTGATAAATGAGTGATAATTGCTGCTTTTCTACTCAATGCGTCTGCCACTACATTAGCTTTCCCCAGATGGTAGCTAATGTCACAATCATAGTCCTTTACCAATTCAAGCCATCTGCGCTGTCTCATATTCAACTCCTTTTGGGTGAAAAAGTATTTCAAACTTTTATGATCGGTGAATATCTTGTACTTATCCCCATAAAGGTAGTGTCTCCAAATTTTTAGTGCAAAGACTACTGCTGCAAGCTCAAGATCATGAGTAGGGTAGTTCTTTTCATGAATTTTCAACTGTCTTGACGCATAGGCGATAACTCGGTCATTTAGCTTCAGAACTGTGCCCAAACCAAGTTTAGAAGCGTCGGTATATAGAACATACTCTCCTTGCCCCGATGGCATATATAACACTTGTGCGGATATCAAGGCTTGCTTCAACTTGTCAAAACTGTCTTGACACTTGGATCCCCAAATAAACTCAGCATTTTTCTTCGTCAAAGATGTCAAAGGCACTGCAATAGATGAGAACCCTTTGATGAATTTGCGATAATAGCCAGCTAGTCCCAAGAAACTGCGAATCTCAGTGATACTCTTCGGTACTGGCCACTCTTTTACTGCCTCAACTTTACTCGGATCAACTTCCACGCCATCACTAGAAATGATGTGGCCTAAGAACGCCACTCTGTCAAGCCAAAACTCGCACTTGCCGAACTTTGCATATAGCTTTCTGTCTTGTAATACCTGCAGTGCGATCCTCAAATGACGGCTATGCTCCTCTCTGTTCTTGGAATAGATCAATATGTCATCAATGAAGACAATAATAAACTGATCCAGATACGGCTGAAATACGCGATTCATGAGATCCATGAAGATCGCTGGCGCATTGGTCAACCCGAATGGCATGACCATAAACTCATAGTGCCCATATCTCGTGCGAAACGCTGTCTTGTGAACGTCAGACTCTTTGACTTTCAACTGGTGGTATCCAGATCGCAGATCAATCTTAGAAAATATCGATGCTCCTTGCAACTGATCAAATAAATCTTCAATTCTTGGCAGTGGATACTTATTTTTGACAGTGACCCGATTAAGCTCCCGATAATCGATACAAAGATGCATGCTACCATATTTCTTTTTCACAAACAATACCGGAGTGCCCCATGGAGAGTAACTAGGGCGAATGAAACCCTTGTCTAGCAATTCTTGGATTTGATCTTTTAGTTCTTTCATTTCAGCAGGTGCTAGACGATAAGGTGCTTTATATATAGGAACAGTGCCCGGCATAAGATCAATAGAGAATTCCACTTCACGATCGGGCGGAATGCCAGAAACGTCGTCGAGAAAGACACTAGGAAAATCTCTCACAATATCAACATCTTCTATCTTCTGACTGATGGATTCATGTGTAGTAGTGACACATGCTAGATAAGCTTGACATCCAAGCTTAATAAGCTTCCTCGCACATAGACAAGAGATAATGTGCGGCATTTGCTTGTTTCTTGCCGCCTCAAAGACAAAAGATTTACCACTAGGTGGCCTAATAGATACTGATCGCTGACGAAAATCAATGGATGCTCCATTCGCTGATAGCCAATCCATCCCAAGTATAATATTGAATTCGGGCATAGGAAGCACAATAAGATCTGCCCGAACAACATCTTTGAATAACCGAAGCTCCAGATTCTTAACAATCTTAGACGTGAGCATCTGATCGCCGGATGGAATAGAAACTTTGAAACCCAAACCCATATCTTGAGGAGTAATTTTCAATCTTTTTATGAAGGTTTCAGATATGAAAGAGTGTGTAGCTCCTGAATCTAGCAATGCATAGGTAGCTATACCTAGAATAATGATCCTCCCTGCGATGAAAATTGTCTTATATATCTTTTCGCGTTGAATCTTAAGGATTTACTATCATTAATTCCCAAAGTTATAAGAAGATTGCGCGTTGAACTTAAACATTTTTTTGAAAAAAAATTGCACCTTAGTCCCTCAGATTTTGAAATTTGCAAAATTGACCCCAAAATTTTCGAATTATTGCATTATAGTCCCTTTAGTTTTCGGAATTGCATGTTAACCCCTCCAAAAATTCGAAATCCCCCTTAATTATGATTTTCTTTAATTTTGGCCCTAAAAATTTTTATTTGGAATCAATTCATCCTTCACATAAAATAAGGCACAAAATTCAAATCATTTTCTAGGGTTTCTAAAATCATCACTCAAGTCCAACTAAGTAGTACATGCAACCTAATTTATTCTAGGTTGAAACTTGATCTCAAATCAATTCTAATAACCAATTTAACATTTCATGCAATAATAAGCAATATAAAAGTGTTAAATGACTAGGTTACCCGTGATGAGTGTAGTGTCTGCTTCTTCCTCAGCTTCCTCAGCATTCATAACATAAGCTGCTTTCCTCTTTGGACAGTCATTGGCTTTGTGTCCATCCTCTTTGCAGTAGAAACATTTAAATGATCCCCATTCACACTTGCCAAGATGTGGGCGGCTGCACTGTTTGCATAGTTGTCTCTCAGCAGGCTTTGGTGCTCCAGGATTTTGTGGCTTTGGTGGCGCTGGCTTCTTGATTTGACCTTGGGGCTTTTGAGGCCCTTGAGGTTTATGACGACCAGTATTTGGCTTCTTGTTGGGTTGATTGTTATTCTGATAGTGCTGCCTCTTGCGCTGAATCTCAAAGTCAATGTCCTTTAAGGACTGCTCAGCCTGATATGCATAAGTAACTGCCATAGCATAATTCTCCGGACGCATCATCATAACTTTATCCCGAATGGTAGGTCGTAGGCCATCCTTGAAATGCCAAAGTTTTTCTTCCGCGTCCCCGGCAATAAGGGGTACAAAGTGGCAACCCCTATCAAACTTCTTCACAAAATCAACAACAGGTATGTCTCCCTAACGGAGAGTCATAAATTCCCTCTTTATCCGGCTTCTGACATCAGCAGTAAAGTATTTCTCATAGAATTTCGTCTTGAACTGTGCCCAAGTGAGTGTAGCAAGGTCAACATCATGCTCGGCTCCTTCCCACCATAAAGAAGCGTCGTCCCTAAGCAGATAAGTAGTGCACCTCACACGGTCGGCGTCTCCCATGTCCAGATAGCGAAAATGTACCTCGAGTGATCGGATACAACTCTCAGCAGCAAATGGATCGGTGGTGCCAGAAAATTCCTTCGGCCCTAGCCTCCGGAACTGCTCATAAATATCCTGCTGTGGCCTAGGTGGCTGCTGTAGCTGCTGCTGCTGCATCTGCTTTAACTGCAGCAGTAACTGCTGCTGTTGTAACTGCTGCTGCTGTAATTGTTGCTCGAAGAGACGAGCCATACCCTCTAAAGCACGAGTAGCAGGATCCCCTGGAGGAGGAGGTGGTGGTGGTGGTGCATTTCTTTGACTATTTCCTCGGCGATTAACACTGTTCTCTTCCTGATTCTCGATGACGGGTACACGTCTAGGAGGCATTTTATCTGAATGTTTTCCAAATTCTAACGTAACCAACATGCAATTAAATCTAAGTTTTCTAATCATGTGACATGTCCTAATTCATTTTATCAATTTAAGCATGCAAAGCATAAATACTCGAAAAGCTAATAAACATGCATCATAAACATAATATTCATATTATCATGCAGGTAACACCATACTAAATCATATAAAGCATGTAAACTTACAAATTGAGGCTTGACGACTGATCTTCCCGGTGCTGATGGTGGCAAAACCCTTTACAGGACCTTTTCTTTGATACCAACTGAAACGTCCTGCCCTTTTTATTGCATTAAAAGTACTAGAAATTTTTTTTTTCTAATTTTCGGCCCTCCATTATGAATATTTTTATAAAATATTTTGCATACAAAACATCACCCACTAGCATTTTTAAAATCAAGTGCACTAGTCATAAAATGAAATCGTCTACTGTTTTACCAAACCTAAAAAGCAATAATTTGAAAAGAATAGCCCATACTAAACCTCTCAAAAATCTCTCAAATGCATAAATAAATAATCTTAAAAATCTTTAATCATAAAGCATGAGTCAAAAGTCATAATGCGGAAAAAGTAGAAGCGCTGGTCCTCGGGTTGTGTGCGCCTTCCGTCCAGTCAAATCACTCGTCAAGTCCTCCCTCAAACTCACCTGCATCCATCACACCTAGTGAGTCTAAAGACTCAACACACCATCATCTTTATAGCAAGTAATACGTAATACAATCAACATATAACAGTGAAAAATATTTGTACTTAAAATATCGTTTTCATGAAGATGCATAAACTTCAAACATGAACATTTTCGTGAACCTTTTCTGATGCATGAGCTTTAAATAGGAACATTTTCATAATGATGCGTCAACCTTAAGTATAAACATTTTTGTGACATGCATAACATAAACCTTAACCTTTTCCTTTTTCCTCAACATGACATGACATAAAACCTTTTTAACATGATCATAAACATTTTTCCTTTTCCTTTGTTGAATTCAGATCGTTAATTGTGACTTTCCTCAAACCTCAAAAGTCGATGTATCCATCTACATGTAACCACAGTACTGGGCGACGGGGGACACCAGCAACACTCTCACCGGTCAACTGGGCCCTGGCCTATCATGATCGAATAGAAATACTGTGGGGACCCGGACGCTAATCATCTTCTTAATCGTCATTGGGACTAATGTAATCAATTATAATTAACAGAGTCTAAATTTTTTTATTTTTTTTAACATGCGGAACATAGTGAAATAAAACATATATATACATCTCAGTATTAAAAGTACAAGTCTTGCATTATATACAATAAGTCTCAACTAAGGTTTAACAACTATATAGCAAGTGTTTAAACCCTATCTCTAGTCCAAGTCCGTAGTCTCCACTCTAAACTCGATCTTTCTTCACCTCTGTGACCCTGAACCTATCCCACATGTTGCCATGCACACATACAAACACGACAACAGCCGGACAACTCCGGTGAGAATAAAATCCCAGTATAAACAATGTATCAATGCAATCATATAACACATATATAAAAGCATAAACAAACATTAACACATGTATCTAATCTGACTACATGAATCAATACCAATCTATATTTAAATCAATGACTCGTTATATTATCTCAACTTATTTCTTATCTAGGGATCCCAATCTAATTTAGACTTTGGCATGCTGTATCGAATGTCTAAAATAGAAGTCGATCTACATCTAAGCTCATCGATACACCGTAAGTCTAGAGTCTTAGCTGTTCTGTCAAAGACTCGGCGGTCCTGTCCTAACTAGGCTGGTCTGCCCTAGACTCGGACTCTTGCTCTGCTATAAATTCAATAGACTAAACATATCAATCAAATAATTTGCAAATATCAATGCAATAAAATAAAGTATGTGATTTTGGGAAACTCAAGTCAAACCTAACTCGAGTTGTGCAATCCCGAATCAACATTTATTTATACCTTTTATTCTGTCGCTCTAATACAATCGAAGTCTCGACTCAAAGCCTGTCAATGTTCAATCTGGCAATGATAATATCAATATACTGTATCAATATTCTATTCAAATCAAAACATCCCCGTCTTATCAAATTCTGACGGTACAACAGTACAATCTTGCGATACCGGTGATACCATACCAGTATATGCTAATTCCAATAACTTATAATCAACCACCGTACGAATCTGACATCACATCTCAGTCAATTTAACTCTGAAATTCATAACAATTCCATAAGATATCTGTTTCTTAATCTGACTTTGATTCTATGATGTCTACTATGTCAAGAACACTATATATGAATCGTATCTGATTCTGGACATAGCATAATTTCAAATCTTAACAAAACGTAACAAAACTTACGTCCAGTTGTAGCCTGCGTCGATATGAACACAGTACCGAAGTCGGATTCAATTTTGGACGGACGGATTGATCGAAAATTATATTTTAATATCAAGAAACCTTTCCCCCGGAAGCTGCTTTGTTCCTCTTTCTTCTTTCTTCTGAAGAATGAACGAATGTATATGTATATATATTCATGCATGGAAGGGGCAAGTGGCTTAATCTTTGTAGCACACGTCTCGCGCATATGCGCGACCCCAATCGGCGCATATGCGCGAGACACTCGGTCTCCGCGCGTATCCTGCACATCGCCTCGCGCATATGCGCGACTCATCTCCGCGCATATGCGCGAGACTCTCTGGAGTTCCTCGCATAGGCTTCGCGCATATGCGCGACATCTTCCGCGCATATGCGCGAGGTCTTCTGCCTGTTTGGCGCATGTGCGCGCATTCGGTCGCGCATGTGCGCCGATGCTACTGTCCTCGCACATCAATTTTCACACGCGATCTCATTTCGTGTCTCGATTAGCCCTTTCATAATTATCTCGATTAAAAATCAATAATCGTAATTTGACACGGTATAAAATCTCGGGCATTACATTTCTCCCCCCCTAAGATACGATTTCGTCCTCGAAATCATGGGCATTCAATTATATCAATAGGGAGTATATACAGAAACGGTCTAAAAAGTTTACATTATCGAAACAACCTAGGGAATTCTTGTCTTATATCTGATTCAGTTTCCCTGGTTGCTTCTTCAGTGCCATGACGAGTCCATTGAACTTTCACAAGTGGAATGGTCTTCGTTCTGAGCTGCTTTTCTTTACGATCAATAATCTGAATCGGTTTTTCAATATAGCTCAACGTCTCATCCATTTCGGCCTCGTCTGGCTGAATAGCATGTGAAGCATCAGGAAGGTATTTCCTTAATAACGATACATGAAAGACATCATGTATCCCGGATAATGAAGGCAGTAACGCGAATCGATATGCACGATCTCCTATCTTTCGAGAATCTCATAAGGCCCAATATATCGTGGAGACAGTTTCCCTTTCTTGCCAAATCTAACAACTCCTCTGAAAGGTGAAATCTTTAAAAATACTCGGTCTCCTGTCTCAAATACTAACGGTCTACGTCGAACATTGGCATATTTGGCCCGTCTATCTTGTGCTGCCTTCATTTTCTTTCGAATTAGCTTCACTTTTTCTGTCATATCTCTGATCATATCAGGTCCAATCTCAGGCACTTCAGAGATATCATCCCAATAGAGAGGGGATCGACACTTCTTTCCGTACAACGCTTCAAATGGTGCCATCTCAATACTCGTCTGATAGCTGTTGTTGTACGAAAACTCACAAAGTGGCAATGCATCTTGCCAATTAGTGCTAAAATCAAGCACTACTGCTCTCAACATATCCTCCAGTGTCAGGATAGTTCGCTCTGACTGTCCGTCAGTCTGTGGATGATATGCGGTACTCAGATGTAACTTCGTACCGAGAGCCTGGTTCAAGCTCTGCCAGAAGTGCGAAGTAAATCAAGGATCACGGTCAGATACAATTGACTTCGTCACTCCATGCAATCCGACCACTTCTCTGACATAGATCTCTGCCATCTGGTCAAATCTGTACGTCATCTTGTACGGAATAAAACATGCGGATTTGGTCAATCTGTCAATCACGACCCAAATCGCATCACAACCTCGGGAGGAACGCGGTAGCTGCGTCACAAAATCCATGGAAATGTGATCCCATTTCCATTCAGGAATGGACAAACTCTGTAATAAATCTCCTGGTTTCTTTCTTTCTGCTTTCACCTGCTGGCAATTCAGACATTTGGAAACAAATTCGGCAATGTCAGTCTTCATTTGTTTCCACCAGAACTGTCTTTTCAAATCATTATACATCTTTCTGCCACCAGGATTAATACTGAATCGACTGTTGTGCGCTTCTGACAATATCTGTCGTCTCAAATTTGAAACATTCGGCACAACCAAACGATTATTTACATACAAGACGTTATCACGTACCTGATATTCCGATCGATGTCCTGTTTTGATCATCGATACTGATTTCTGTACATTCTGATCAACTTTCTGAGCTGCCTTAATTCTTAAGATCAGCTCGGGTTCCACTTGCACCGTATAAAGTTTCAACGGTCTATAATCTGTTTCAAATGCTAATCCAGACAAACAGCAGTCTTCTATCAAATTTGAAACACCGATCGTCGACAAGGATAAAGAACATACCTTTCGACTTGGTGCATCAGCTGCTGCATTAGACTTTTCTGGATAGTATTTGATTTCACAATCAAAGTCTTTAAGCAAATCAAGTCATCTTCGTTGCCTCATATTCAATTCAGATTGTGAAAACAGATATTTCAAACTCTTATGATCAGAATACATCTCAAACTTCTCACCATAAAGGTAGTGTCGCCATATCTTTAATGCAAAGACAATGGCTGCCAATTCAAGATCATGAATTGGATAACGGGTCTCATGTGGTTTAAGCTGTCTTGAGGCATAAGCAATAACATGCCCTCGCTGCATCAGAACACATCCCAACCCTCTGTGAGAGGCGTCGCAATAAACCACAAAATCACCAGTACCGGATGGGATAGTCAACACCGGAGCACTGGTCAATCTCTTTTTCAACTCCAGAAAATTGGTCCCGCATTCTTCAGACCAAAAAAATGGAGCATTCTTCTGAGTCAGCTGAGTAATTGGTTTAGCTATACTCGAGAAATCTTTAATGAAACGACGGTAATATCCCGCTAAACCCATGCAACTGCGAATTTCGGGCACTGACGTCGGTCTTGGCCAAGAAATCACGGCCTCAACTTTGCTGGGATCCACTGATGTCCCATCTTCGGATATAATATGCCCCAGAAATACTACCTGTCTCAACCAAAACTCGCATTTTGACAGTTTAGCATATAATTTCTCAGCCCTTAAAATTCGCAACACAGTTCTTAAATGCTCACATGCTCATTCATATTCTTTGAATAAATCAAAATATCATCAATGAATATAATCACAAATTCATCGAGATATTTCTGGAATATACGGTTCATCAGTCCCATAAACACAGCTGGAGCATTCGTCAAACCAAATGGCATGACAATAAACTCATAATGTCCATACCTGGTTCTGAATGCTGTTTTCGAGATACCAGAATCTCTAACTCTCAGCTGATGATATCCCGATCTTAAATCAATTTTGGAATATACTGAAGAACCCTGCAACTGGTCAAACAAATCATCAATACGAGGCAAAGGATATTTATTCTTTATCGTTGCCTTGTTCAGTTGCCGATAGTCGATGCAGAGTCTCATGGAACCGTCTTTCTTTCTTACAAACAATACTGGAGCACCCCAAGGATAAACACTCGGTCTGATGTACCCCTTGGACAGTAAATCTTCCAGCTGATCTTTTAATTCTTTAAATTCAATTGGTGCCATTCTGTACGGGGCTCTAGAAATTGGCACTGTACCTGGCATCAATTCAATGCTGAAGTCTATCTTTCTAACTGGAGGTAATCCCGGGATCTCATCTGGAAAGACGTCAGCAAACTCACATACCACTGGCAAATCAGCCAATGATGGACTCGACTTCAGTAAATCTACTGAATATACAAGGAATCCCTCTGCTCCTTTCTGTAACAATCGAGTCATAGATAATACAGATACTAAAGGAATTATCGATCTAGAAACCTTACCGTAGAATTTCCACTCTTCCGTCATATCTGGTCTGAATCTCACTATCTTGTGGAAACAATCAACTGTAGCTCTGTACTTGGTCAGCATATCAATACCGATAATACAATCAAAATATGACAACCCAAGTACGATGCAATCTAATTCAATCTCATGCCCGTCATACTGTAGTACACAATGTTTTACAGAATTTACGGATATCAAACCTGTCCCTAAAGGAGAAGAGACAGACACTACAGTAGCTGAAGACTCTACAGGCAATGCATGACTTAATGCAAATCGTTCAGAAATAAAAGTATGTGAAGCATTGGTATCAATCAATACATAAGTAGGGTAACCACATAAAGAACAGTTACCTGCCACAACGTCATCTGGTACTTCCTAGGCCTGCTCCTCGGTCAAAGAGAATACTTTGGTCTGCTGTCTAAGAAGCTGGCTAACAGTTTGGCTACCTCCTGGCCTCTGCTGTGACTGAGCTGGCACTGGCTGGAATGTATGAACAGCAGCTGATCGTCTCTCAGTTTGTGCTGCTGATCCCGATGACTCGACTCCCTGAGATCTTTGGGACCCTCTTTGTGGACACACTTTAGCAAAGTGTCCCGTCTGTTTACAGATATTGCAACTACCAGTCACTCCCTGGCATTGCTCAGTGGCATGTCTGCCTCCGCAAGTCCTATAAACTCCAGTGTAACTCTGGCTCTGTCGGGAACCACCGGAGCTAGAAGAACTACTGCCAGATTTCTTAAATTGCTTTCCTCTGGCTTTCAAAAATTCCTTCTTCCCTCCACTGCTGCTGCCACCCTCAAATCTGGGAGGTGGTTTCTGTGGTTTCGGTGCCGGAGGCACAAATGAAGCCCCTTTCTGTCTCATCTGACCGGCTTCTGCTCCTTTAGCTCTGTTCAGGGCGTCAGTAAAGTTATTCGGTCACCCTGTGTTCACCAATGTAAAAATCTCTGGGTTCAAGCCATTGATGAACTGATCACCAGTAGCTTCCTCGCTATCAGCAACATGTGGAGCAAATTTCAACAAGGTGGAGAACTTGGACACGTACTCTTCTATGTTCATCGGTCCCTGCCTTAGATTAGCAAACTCCGCCCCCTTGTCTTTTCTGTACGACACTGGAAAGAATCGTTGATAAAATTCAGTTCTAAATACATTCCAGGTGATAGTCGTACCTCTATGCTCCAAAGCCCTCTTTATCGTAATCCACCAGTTCTTTGAAACATCGTGTAACTAGTGCCCAATCAATCGAATTCGCCGCTCATCTGTATACTCCAATGAATCAAACAGCATTTCAATATCGTCAAGCCAACTCTCGCACTCCACAGCGTTCTCTGTTCCTTTCAAAGTTGGCGGGTGAAATGACTGAAATCTTTTCAGTAACGTTTCTATTGGAGTCGGTGTTACATCCATTGGAGGATTTGATGTACTACCCTGTTCTGGGATTCGTCTAGGAGGAATATCTGGTTATCAACAGAATTAGTAACTCAAATACAACAACTAACTTCAGTCCTCCTCTGATCATCTTATTGTTGATCTAGAATCGGTGCTGATCCATTCTCAATAAAACATATTACTATATCAAATCAGATAAGCAAGTAACATGTATTAAAGCAGTAAGACATGCTAGCATTCAAAAGCAGGAAAGAAATCCTCAATCTACCCTGCTCACTAGCCTCTTCTATCTCAATCTAAAGGATCTATCGCTCTGATACCACCTGTTGTGGGGACCCGGACGCTAATCATCTTCTTAATCGTCATTGGGACTAATGTAATCAATTATAATAAACAGGGTCTAAATTTTTTTTTAACATGCGGAACGTAGTGAAATAAAACATATATATACATCTCAGTATTAAAAGTACAAGTCTTGCATTATATACAATCAGTCTCAACTAAGGTTTAACAACTATATATCAAGTGTTTAAACCCTATCTCTAGTCCAAGTCCGTAGTCTCCACTCTAAACTCGATCTTTCTTCACCTCTGTGACCCTGAACCTGTCCCACCTGTTGCCATGCACACATACAAACACGACAACAGCCGGACAACTCCGGTGAGAATAAAATCCCAGTATAAACAATGTATCAATGCAATCATATAACACATATATAAATGCATAAACAAACATTAACACATGTATCTAATCTGACTACATGAATCAATACCAATCTGTATTTAAATCAATGACTCGTTATCTCATCTCAACTTATTTCTAATCTAGGGATCCCAATCTAATTTAGACTTTGGCATGCTGTATCGAATGTCTACAATAGAAGTCGATCTACATCTAAGCTCATCGATACACCGTAAGTCTAGAGTCTTAGCTGTTCTGTCAAAGACTCGGCGGTTCTGCCCTAACTAGGCTGATCTGCCCTAGACTCAGACTCTTGCTCTGCTATAAATTCAATAGACTAAACATATCAATCTGATAATTTGCAAATATCAATGCAATAAAATAAAGTATGTGATTTTGGGAAACTCAAGTCAAACCTAACTCGAGTTGTGCAATCCCAAATCAACATTATTTATACCATTTATTTTGTCGCTCTGATACAATCGAAGTCTCGACTAAAAGCCTGTCAATGTTCAATCTGGCAATGACAATAACAATATACTGTATCAATATTCTATTCAAATCAAAACATCACCGTCTTATCAAATTCTGACGGTACAACAGTACAATCTTGCGATACCGGTGATACCATACCAGTATATGCTAATTCCAATAACTTATAATCAACCACCGTACGAATCTGACATCACATCTAGGTCAATTTAACTCTGAAATTCATAACAATTCCATAAGATATCTGTTTCTTAATCTGACTTTGATTCTATGATGTCTACTATGTCAAGAACACTATATATGAATCGTATCTGATTCTGGACATAGCATAATTTCAAATCTTAACAAAACGTAACAAACTTACGTCCAGTTGTATCCTGCATCGATATGAACACAGTACCGAAGTCGGATTCAATTTTGGACGGACGGATTGATCGCAAATCAAATTTTAATATCAAGAAACCTTTCCCCCGGAAGCTGCTTCGTTCCTCTTTCTTCTTTCTTCTGAAGAATGAACGAATGTATATGTATATATATTCATGCATGGAAGGGGCAAGTGGCTTAATCTTTGTAGCACACGTCTCGCGCATATGCGCGACCCCAATCGGCGCATATGCGCGAGACACTCGGTCTCCGCGCGTATCCTGCACATCGCCTCGCGCATATGCGCGACTCATCTCCGCGCATATGCGCGAGATTCTCTGGAGTTCCTCGCATAGGCTTCGCGCATATGCGCGACATCTTCCGCGCATATGCGCGAGGTCTTCTTCCTGTTTGGCGCATGTGCGCGCATCTGGTCGCGCATGTGCGACGATGCTACTGTCCTCGCACATCAATTTTCACACGCGATCTCATTTCGTGTCTCGGTTAGCCCTTTCATAATTATCTCGATTAAAAATCAATAATCGTAATTTAACACGGTATAAAATCTCGGGCATTACAAATAGGATCGTCGGGGCTCCCTTTGGGGCCTTCTCCCATAAATGGGCTCCCTCTGGGGCCTTTCCCCCTCACGATATTCCCATTCTTACCTCAAACCTCATATCTTCATAACCTCATTTTCGCAATAATGGAAACACGATCGTCGGGTTCCCACTGGGACCATCACCCTCACGACATCGCCATCATTAACGAATTAGTCACAATCACTTCACTTCCTTCAACATTTACATTCTCACCACTTTATAAAAATCATGCATAACATTACATTTTGTTTTTGAAACCAAGCATGCAACATGTCTTTTAAATGTCTTCCTTAAATCATAAAATCCCTTAAACATTTCAAAATCATAATTTAATCATGAACATTTTATAAACATTTAAAAATAATCATAATATCATAAAAATAGCATTTAGGGCACTGCCATGACCTATACTAATTTCCAGGTGTAAAAAGATCGTTTTACCCCTGGGCTCGAAATTTTACGTTTTCGACTTTTTTCTTGATTTCATGACCCTAATATGTCCTAAATAATTATTTAAGCCTATAAGAATTTTTCCATAATTTTATTTGACATAAAACTTAGACTTTTTCATTTATCTTTAAATAATTGTTATAACGGTGTTTTTAATCACGAAAAATCCCAAACTTTAATATAAAATTTCTAAATTCTAAATTTAGTCTTTTTATATTATTTTAGCCCCTATGGAATACGACTCGACCCCCGTGAGCCGTTTTCCAATTTTTCTTCTTTTAAATACCCTATTTGACACCTAAACTTCGACCCCGAGCCAACTTTTGATTTTCACGAGTTACCCCCGATCCAAGTTGAGCCAAAACGTGCCCAACATGCCAAAGTACCCTATTGGACCCTAACCTTATCAAGACAACCTGCCTACAGTCAAAATGTAGGCTCCCTCTGCTGTCTACAAGCTGGCCGAGAGTTTCAAAGTGTGTGGACTCTTTGTTTGTTGTGTTAGGAACCTAGCCGACGACCCTAGCCATGAACCAGATTGTTGTGCACCAACTTAGAATCCTGGTGACCCACCCTTACCCAGCCCGTGCCCCGCAACGAGCCCCTCAAGCCCTGAACACTTGCGCAACCCTGCACCAAGCTGTGCAGGGTTCTCGGGTGGAGTCCTAGGGAAGCTAGGACTCTTTCCCCCGCTTCTGGCTCGAGTCCCAGCCTAGCAAGGACTCTCCCCTAGACCTCCCCGCGACCTTAGCTAGCCCCTGCACCCCGCCAACCAAGCCCCAGACCCTGCAACGAAGACCGAACACAAAGACCCATGACAACACAAAAAAGAAAATGATTTCCTGCGTGCTTTTGGTGCAGCTTGTATGTGAGTGATTCTAAGGCCTTAAAATTTGTGTAAACTCATCTCTTAACGACCCTTGTGAAAGGGGATCGGTTACGGTGACCAGAAGCGCAACGGAAGTTAAACATTTTGATTTTTCATGAAGAAATTTTCGGCCACCTCATGATATTGTGTAGCAAATACAATAAAACACCAAAAATCATACATAGGATGTTTTAGAATTTACCTATCAATCTCAAGAGATTGATGAATGGCACCAACCAAGTTGTAAACAACTTGGCTCTTCAAGGATGACAAGTCTACAAGCTCTCCTTCCTTCAAAAATTAGGCCCACCACTTGCTAGGTAAATCCCCTCTTAATTTGCACCAGAAAATTAAGAGGATTTTTCAAAGAGAAGTGAGTGTTTTCAACAATTGAAGAACACAAAAAATGAGAGAAAAAGTTGCAAAATTTTGGCCAACACACATGTGGAATGAGGGAGGATGAGTTGTCTTGGTAGTGCAAAAATTTGATCCAAAAAAGTTGCATGCCTTGCAATATTTTAATCAAAAGTATTCTCCAACCTTTCATCTCCCAAGCATGCATATCAAGTGGGCTTGTAACAATTACAAGGCCCATGGACTTTTATTTAAATGTCCCAAACATATTTGAGCCCATTTATAGTTTACTTGATTTTACTCAAGCCCACTAGTTAAATAATTATTTCCAATCGGGCTTTACAAGGCCCAATGTTATTTAATTAATTCAACACTTGAATTAATTTAATTATTTGACTCTACTAGGCCCACTAGTGTTTAATTAATTCAACACTTGAATTAATTTAATTTAGTCCATAATAATGTTTATGAAAATCACAATTTTCAAATACATTATTCACTTGGCTTACTTTTAATTTAGGATCACATTCATAAATTAAAAGTTACATTTCTCTCATAGAAGTCATACTTCTATTTTTTTTTACGCTTATTGTAAAGGCCCTAAAACTCCTTTCTTGAAAATTTGCGGAAAATTAAAAATTTTCTTTTTAAAAGAACCTAAATGGCCTCATTCATAAAATCACTGGTGAATCAAGTTCAATGTTTAAAATAACAGCAGCGGAAGAAAATAAAGTTTTGCCAACAATAAAAATTTAAAAATTATCCGACGACTGATAAAAATTGTTTGCGGAATAAAATAACAACTGCTGCACTGAGGTCCTCGGGTGCCACTACTGCCGACCCAAGCTGGCTCACTGGTCCCCGCCCTCGGCCCTGGCCTCATCAGTACCTACAACAATCAAGTCTAGTGATCCTACAGACTCAGCATTCATATATCGCAAGTAACGAGTAAAAATCTGAATTAAAATATGCATGGGATAAAATATCATGTCATGAGGCATGCTGAAAATAATCTGTACTGAGCAATTATAATACGTGCATAACTGAACTGAAAATCACTGTAAAAATATTTGCTCCTTGGAGCCTGTACTGAAATATCTGGTAAAATTTTCTGTTGAGATTATGTTTTACGCCTGTGGCCACTGCACTAAGCTGAACTGATCGGTAACTGGCTACCGGGGAGGCTGAAACTGAACTGAGCTGGCCGGTCACTGGCGACCGGGTGGTACCATACTGAACTAATCGGTCACTGGCGACCGTATAAAATAACACTCCCACATAGTGAATGAACCACAAGCCATATCGCATAAATCTCAAAACTAATCATTTTCTATTTAATGCACGTAAAATAATTAACTGGCATAATGAAAATTCCCGTAATTTTACCAACTGGATTGGATTGGATCGTCCCCAGGCTCGCTGCAACCTAACTGTGCCATGAAAAATATGCAATAGCTTAAACATGACCAACTACGCAATTTACGTTCAAAAGCTGCGACTATGATGCCTAATGACTTCGCATTTAATCATGACTCCGAGCCAACCTGAACCGACACCGAACCGACGTATAGTCATGATTAAAATACGCTGAAAAATCATAAAATAATTCTCCTAAAATGATAAGGTCGAAATCTAGGTGAAATGGAGGCCAAAACATGAAACGCTCTTTCGAGAGTCAATTTGGCACATCGCACCGTAAATTCTCGTACGACCTCAAAAATGATCCAAATGACAAACGGTCGAAAACATGACCTTCCTAACTCAATGAGGCACTGTCCAGTCCAAGGCCATGGGCTAAAAGCCAACCAAGAACTCGAACGAGCCACCGAACCGACACAGCAACTTGCTGTAATTTTCCAGCAACTGTACAATCGTGTAACTTGTGTTGTTTTCGAGACTACCGGCCATTGGGGCGTGAACCACCGACCAGAGACTCTTACCAACATCCCAAGGAATGATTTGAACCATGGATAAGGGCCCTAGGCCAGCCACAATCAGCATCTACCAAAACTCAACCGAAGGGTCTAACCGAGAGCCAACGTGCATGCGTGTGTAGTGTTTTTCTTTGATCGATGTCTTGCGTCGTTCCAGTGGCCATTTGATTGACCATGGCACGATCTAGACATCTAGGAGCATGATATGAACCATGGCTAAGGGCCATAGGCCAACCAAGATCCATACAAAGCAACCAAAAGAAACGAACTGAAAGCTGTCCAACCGAAGTAGCCGAAGGGGTATAGGGGCTGTTGTGATGTTTTTATTTAAAAACCGATGAACCATGGACCAAGCCACCAAAAGGACAACTTAGTCACGTCTTAGACATGCTAGGGAAGTGATCCAACCATGTCTAAGAGCCCTTAGGGCAGCCAAGATCAGATCCAAACCCCTTGACATAAAAACTGAAATTTTCGAACTCAAAAAGGGACACAAATGGTGTTGCTGTCATTTCTTGCTTTCCAGCGAGCATGGGCTGAAACCGATGGACAAATGTGGTCCTAATGCATCCTTTTACATGTATATAAGTAGCCTTGGGAGCCTGGAGTCGATCCAATACCTGAAACTTACAAACCAAAAGAAACCGTGAAGCTTGCCAAGGAATTTCGAAAATTCTGCATGTGTTTTTTCAAAATGTTTTGACATGGATCTCGATTTTTTTCTTGAATAAACATGATCATGTACTGAAAAATAAATGATAATATGACTTGATTGAGGTTTAGAAAGAATCTAGACATGCCTGGTTTCGTTTCGAAAGAAAACGAACGAAACGACGACGACGCGGCACGGAGGAGATGGAGCGCTTCTCTTGTTTTCTTTACTCTCGATTTTTCTTGCCTTTCTCCCTAGCTATGGCTCACGATTTTTCTACTGAAAAGGGGTCTGATTTTGGTGGGGAGGGAGTGTGATGGAGTGGTTATGAGGGGTGAGGAGGATGGTGCAAGATATAAGGATCATATCAAGACCAAGTCTTCATGCATTTGAATTTTGAATTTGAATTGCTATCAAATGATCTCTTGGGTGATTCTAGAGTATAGTGGCCGATTTTATCTTGCCAAACAAGGGTTAGGATAGTGGTCTAGTATTAATTAATTAAGGTGGAAAAATATCTAAAAGAATTAGCATGCTAATCAACCAAGAATGGGTCAAAGGTGAGTTGGCAAGTCCTAGTTTGTTCTTCTAGGGGTGTGGCCGAAAATGCATGATAAATGGTAGGGAAAATTGATTATCTAGTAATTTAATAACCCTTAAAAGCCTTACTAATCCTTTAAATAATTTAGTGAGCTAACCCCTTAATTAAAGAACTTAAATGAGTTCATTTCTTAATCACCTCAAATAATTAAATTAAATCCTCAAACCTCCCTTACTAACTTAAATGAACTTACTTGCCAGCTAATTTAACTTCTGGAAATATTTTCTGGATCTTAAATTCTATCTCAAAACTCCAACTCCGGTCCGGCCCCACTGAAATAACTGAAACGCTAAAATCAAACTACTGAACTGAAATAATAAATAATTAACTTCAAACAAATGCATTTAAAATAATTATGCAATGAAGTCAATTAAATTAAAAAAATCTAGATTTATGCATGGCTTATACGTCAACTGATTTACGGGTTCTACAATCTTTCCCTCCTTAAAATAAATTTCGTCCTCGAAATTAGAACTCACCGAATAACTCGGGGTATCGACTTCTCATCTCCGGCTCAGACTCCCACGTAGCTTCCTCCTCTGAATGGTTGAGCCATTTGACTTTGACTCGCTTAACCAGCTTATTCCGCAGCTTCTTTTCCTGTCTGTCTAGGATCTGCACGGGTCTCTCCTCATAAGATAAGTCCGGAGTAAGCTGCAACGGCTCGAAATTCAGCACATGCGAAGGGTTCGCCATGTACTTTCTCAGCATGGAGACATGAAAGACATTGTGTACTCCGGCCAGATTCGGCGGAAGAGCCACACGATACGCTAGCGTCCCAACTCTGTCGAGGATCTCAAACGGTCCAATGAATCTCGGACTGAGCTTCCCTTTCTTCCCAAATCTCATGACACCCTTCATAGGTGCCACTTTCACGAAGACATGATCGCCCACTGCAAACTCTAAGTCTCTCCCTCGCTGATCGGCATAACTCTTCTGTCGGCTCTGAGCAGTCCTCATCCTATCACGGATCTTGACTACTACATCTGCTGCCTGCTGAACAATCTCTGGACCCAACTCTGCTCTCTCTCCTACTTCATCCCAATGAACAGGAGATCTACACTTGCGGCCATACAGTGCTTCATACGGAGCCATAACTATAGACGACTGGAAACTGTTGTTATAGGTGAACTCTACCAATGGTAAGTTCGACTCCCAACTCCCAGAGAAATCATTGACGCAAGCGCGAAGAAGATCCTCCAAAATCTGAATAACTCGCTCCGACTGCCCATCTGTCTGCGGATGGAAAGCTGTGCTAAACAGCAACTTCGTACCCATAGTCGAATGCAAACTCTTCCAAAATGAGGAAGTGAATCTGGGATCTCTGTCGGATACGATCGAAACTGGAATACCATGGAGTCGGACTATCTCTCGGATATACAGCTCTGCATACTGAACCATGGTGAAAGTCGTCTTAATAGACAAGAAGTGCGCTGATTTGGTAAGACGATCTACAATCACCCAGATGGCATTCGATCCTCTGGCTGACTTCGGCAAACCGGTCACAAAATCCATGGTAATGTTCTCCCACTTCCACTCGGGAATAGGAAGAGGCTTGAGCAAACCTGCTGGTCTCTGATGCTCGGCCTTCACTAACTGACAGGTCAGACACTCGGACACAAACCGTCTGATGTCCTTCTTCATCCCTGGCCACCAATACAATAGCTGCAGATCTTTGTACATCTTCGTACTCCCAGGGTGAATGGAGTACGGGGACGTATGGGCCTCTGATAAGATGTCTGCTCGGATAGAATCACTGCTAGGAACCCATATCCTATCTCGCTATCTCACAATACCGTCGCTGACTGTATACAAGACACTGCTCTTGGCTTCATCTCTCTTCTTCCACTGTGCTAACTGCTCATCTGCTGCCTGACCACTAGCGAATACGGTCAATAAGAGAAGACTGGATAGTCAAGGTAGATAAACGAAGAACTCTACCTCGAGGATAAGTCTCAAGATCAAACCTCTGCATCTCAATCTGAAGAGGTTTCTGCATCGTCAAATGAGCCATCACTGCGACTTTTCTGCTCAAAGCATCCGCAACTACATTAGTTTTACCCGGGTGGTAGCTAATGTCACAATCGTAGTCTTTCACAAGCTCCAACCAACGCCTCTGACGCAGTTCAGCTCCTTCTGCGTAAAGAAATACTTAAGGCTCTTATGGTCGGTAAAGATCTGATACTTCTCTCCATACAGATAGTGCCTCAAAATCTTCAAAGCAAAAACTACGGCCGCTAACTCCAGATCATGGGTAGGGTAATTCTTCTCATGGATTTTCAGCTGTCGAGAAGCATACGCTATCACTCTCCCATGCTGCATCAAAACTGCACCTAAACCAAGCTTCGAAGCATCGGTATAAAGGACAAACTCACCAAATCCTGACGGTACAGCCAAAACGGGTGCTGAGATAAGAGCTTGCTTCAAAGTATCGAAGCTCTTCTGACACTCTTCGCTCCACACAAATTTCAAACTTTTCTTGGTCAGTGCTGTGAGTGGAACGGCAATGGATGAGAATCCCTGAATGAACTTCCTGTAATATCCTGCCAACCCAAGAAAATTGCGGATCTCTGATGCATTCTGAGGCACAACCCAATCTCTGATTGCTGCAACTTTTGCTGGGTCTACCTCAATACCACTGCTAGAAACAATGTGGCCTAAGAACGCCACCTTCTCTAACCAGAATTCGCATTTACTGAACTTTGCGAATAATTTGTGCTTCTGCAATGTCTGCAACACTGTAGTCAGATGTCTGCTGTGCTCCTCCCGACTCTTGGAGTAGACGAGAATGTCATCTATGAACACTATCACAAACTGGTCTAGATACGGCTGGAATACGTGATTCATGAGATCCATGAAGATCCTGGCGCATTCGTCAGTCCGAACGGCATCACAAGGAACTCATAGTGGCCATAACGAGTCCTAAAAGCAGTCTTGGAAACATCAGCATCTCTCACCCTCAACTGGTGATAACCATAGCGCAGATCAATCTTGGAGAAAATCGAAGCTCCCTGCAACTGGTCAAAGAGATCCTTAATCCACGGAAGTGGGTATTTATTCTTCACTGTAACCCTGTTCAACTCCCGATAGTCAATGCAAAGCCTCATCGAGCCATCCTTCTTCTTCAAAAATAAGACCGGCGCGCCCCATGGAGAAAAGCTCGGGCGAATGACCTCCTTGTCGAGAAGTTCCTGAATCTGCTTCTTAAGCTCTGCCATCTCTGTCGGTGCTAGTCGTTACGGCGCTTTGGATATCGGAGCCGTACCTGGCATAAGCTCAATGGAGAACTCTACCTCTCTCTCAGGTGGCATACCAGAGACGTCTTCGGGAAAAACGTCTAAGAAATCTTTGACAATCGGAACATCTGAGGCTGACTGGTTGGGTTCCTCGGGGACAGATAAAAAGGTCGCTAGAAATGCCCGACACCCTCAATGCATGAGCTTCCTAGCCTGAACATAAGGAATAATGCGCGGTAAAGGAAAGTACCTGTCCGGCTCAAATAAGAACTGCTCCATTCCAGGCGGTCGGACAAGTACTGATCTCCGCTGGAAGTCTATCAACACTCTGTTCTTCAATAGCCAGTCCATTCCCTAGGATGATGTCAAATTCTGGCATCGGTAGCACGATCAGATCCGCATAAACAAGATTACCGTGCAGCTCAAGGTCTATATCTCGGATAACATTGGTGGCTGCCATCTCCTCGCCTGACGGCAACACTACTGAAAAGGCTGTGTCTAGCCCAATGGTCTGGATCTTGAGAAAGTTTGCAAAGACCTCCGAAATAAACGAGTGAGTGGCCCCTGAATCTATCAAGACCTTGGTAGCGGAACCAGATATAAAAATTCTCCCTGAAAGATCGGAACTCTAAGTTGAATCCCACTACAAGATCTAAACTTATAGACATGCAAAGGTCAAGGTTCTTCTAGCTTAATTTCCCCCAAAATAAATCTGAGTAGAGCATGCAATCCTATAACAGTTCTAAGTTCAAAACCTAAATCCCGATTCCCAACATGCTGAAATTCGAATAATAACTCAATGCTTAAAGGTACCTGTCAACAACATAGTCTCCGGGTTGGTTTCTGCGGCATGGAGAGCAAAAACTCTGCCTTGAGTAGGCAGATTTCTCTGAGGGCACTGCAGCAACATGTGGTCTGGGCTGCCACACTTAAAACACTTTCCTGAGCCAGACTTACATGTTCCAGGATGGCGACGTGAGCACCTGGGACAGACTGGGTGCTCCTGAGTCCTCGGGGCTGGGCGTCCCCGCTGCTGCTGCTGCTGGCCTCGGTTCCTGGGCGGCCCATGAAAAGGCCTCTTATTCTGCTGCTGAGGCTGATGAGGAGGAGGGCGGTGCGGTGCCTGGACTGGGCGCTTGCCCTGGCGATCCCTCTCGATATCCCGCAGATCCTGCTGTGCGGCTAAGACCTTGGAGACGGCAATCTCATAAGTAGCAGGGTCAGATACCCTAACATCCCGGCGCAAGATCGGCCGTAAACCCACCAGGAAGTGCATCAACTTAGCTCTGGCATCATTCGCTATCAGGGGCACAAAGTGACAGCCCCTCTCGAACTTACGGATAAACTCCGTAACCGTCATATCCCCCTGTCTCAGACTCATGAACTCGGTGGTCAGCCTGGTGCGAACCTCCTCAGTAAAATACTTGGAGTAGAAAACCTCCGTAAAGCGGGTCCATGAAAGTGTAGCTAAGTTCAGGACTACTGCTGCTCCTTCCCACCATAAGCGGGCATCTCCAGTGAACAGATAGGTGGCACATCGGACTCGGTCTGCGTCTCCCAGCTCCATAAACTCGAAGATAACCTCGAGGGATTTGATCCATCCCTCGGCAATCATGGGGTCAGACGTCCCAGAAAACTTCTTTGGATGCATCTTCATGAATCGCTCGTAAACGGCCTCTGGCCCTGTCGGCCTAGTCACCACCGCATTGTTCCCCGCAAACTGTGCGAAGAACTGTGTCATCCCAGCTAGCATCTGGGCACTCATGTTCGGTGGGGGCGGTGGAGGAGGTGGTAGGTCTCCCTCCTGTCTATGCTCCTCTCTGTCCTCTCGGCGAGGCTCCTCCTCTCTATTGCGCTCTAGAATACGTCTAGGGGGCATACTGTTCCAACATAACCCATACGTAACTAACACACATAATTCCATAATTTATTTTGAATGAACACTGAAATACTGAAAATCTGGTTGAAATTATTTAATGGAAGCATGCTGTCAAAATAATTCATGCTATAAATAAAATGCTGAACTGTAAAACTTACAGACCGAAGGTGTGGCTTCTTGAGCTTCTCGTAGTCAGTAGTAGTGTAACCCTATACAGAACCACCGCTCTGATACCAATTGCAAAAGGCCCTAAAACTCCTTTCTTGAAAATTTGCGGAAAATTAAAAATTTTCTTTTTAAAAGAACCTAAATGGCCTCATTCATAAAATCACTGGTGAATCAAGTTCAATGTTTAAAATAACAGCAGCGGAAGAAAATAAAGTTTTACCAACAATAACAATTTAAAAATTATCCAACGACTGATAAAAATTGTTTGCGGAATAAAATAACAACTACTGCATTGAGGTCCTCGGGTGCCACTACTGCCGACCCAAGCTGGCTCACTGGTCCCCGTCCTCGGCCCTGGCCTCATCAGTACCTACAACAATCAAGTCTAGTGAGCCTAAAGACTCAGCATGCATATATCGCAAGTAACGAGTAAAAATCTGAAGGCATGCTGAAAATAATCTGTACTGAGCAATTATAATACGTGCATAACTGAACTGAAAATCACTGTAAAAATATTTGCTCCTTGGAGCCTGTACTGAAATATCTGGTAAAATTTTCTGTTGAGATTATGTTTTACGCCTGTGGCCACTGCACTAAGCTGAACTGATCGGTAACTGGCTACCGGGGAGGCTGAAACTGAACTGAGCTGGCCGGTCACTGGCGACCGGGTGGTACCATACTGAACTGATCGGTCACTGGCGACCGTATAAAATAAAACTCCCACATAGTGAATGAACCACAAGCCATATCGCATAAATCTCAAAAATAATCATTTTCTATTTAATGCACGTAAAATAATTAACTGACATAATGAAAATTCCCGTAATTTTACCAACTGGATTGGATTGGATCGTCCCCAGGCTCGCTGCAACCTAACTGTGCCATGAAAAATATTCAATAGCTTAAACATGACCAACTACGCAATTTACGTTCAAAAGCTGCGACTATGATGCCTAATGACTTCGCATTTAATCATGACTCCAAGCCAACCTGAACCGACACCGAACCTACGAATAGTCATGATTAAAATACGCTGAAAAATCATAAAATAATGCTCCTAAAATGATAGGGTCGAAATCTAGGTGAAATGGAGGCCAAAACATGAAACGCTCTTTCGAGAGTCAATTTGGCACATCGCACCGTAAATTCTCGTACGACCTCAAAAATGATCCAAATGACAAATGGTCGAAAACATGACCTTCCTAACTCAATGAGGCACTGTTCAGTCCAAGGCCATGGGCTAAAAGCCAACCAAGAACTCGAACGAGCCACCGAACCGACACAGCAACTTGCTGTAATTTTCCAGCAACTGTACAATCGTGTAACTTGTGTTGTTTTCGAGACTACCGGCCATTGGGGCGTGAACCACCAACCAGAGACTCTTACCAACATCCCAAGGAATGATTTGAACCATGGATAAGGGCCCTAGGCCAGCCACAATCCGCATCATACCAAAACTCAACCGAAGGGTCTAACCGAGAGCCAACGTGCATGTGTGTGTAGTGTTTTGCTTAGATCGTTGTCTTGCGTCGTTCCAGTGGCCATTTGATTGACCATGGCACGATCTAGACATCTAGGAGCATGATATGAACCGTGGCTAAGGGCCATAGGCCAACCAAGATCCATACCAAGCAACCAAAAGAAACGAACCGAAAGCTGTCCAACCGAAGTAGCCGAAGGGGTATAGGGGCTGTTGTGATGTTTTTATTTAAAAGCCGATGAACCATGGACCAAGCCACCAAAAAGGGCGACTTAGTCACGTCTTAGACATGCTAGGGAAGTGATCCAACCATGGCTAAGAGCCCTTAGGGCATCCAAGATCAGATCCAAACCCCTTGACATAAAAACTGAAATTTTCGAACTCAAAAAGGGACACAAATGGTGTTGCTGTCATTTCATGCTTTCCAGCGAGCATGGGCTGAAACCGATGGACAAATGTGGTCCTAATGCATCCTATTACATGTATATAAGTCGCCTTGGGAGCCTGGAGTCGATCCAATACCTGAAAATTACAAACCAAAAGAAACCGTGAAGCTTGCCAAGTAATTTCGAAAATTCTGCATGTGTTGTTTCAAAATGTTTTGACATGGATCTCGATTTTTTTCTTGAATAAACATGATCATGTACTGAAAAATAAATGATAATATGACTTGATTGAGGTTTAGAAAGAATCTAGACATGCCTGGTTTCGTTTCGAAAGAAAACGAACGAAACGACGACGACGCGGCACAGAGGAGATGGAGCGCTTCTCTTGTTTTCTTTACTCTCGATTTTTCTTGCCTTTCTCCCTAGCTATGGCTCACGATTTTTCTACTGAAAAGGGGTCTGATTTCGGTGGGGAGGGAGTGTGATGGAGTGGTTATGAGGGGTGAGGAGGATGGTGCAAGATATAAGGATCATATCAAGACCAAGTCTTCATGCATTTGAATTTTGAATTTTGAATTGCTATCAAATGATCTCTTGGGTGATTCTAGAGTATAGTGGCCAATTTTATCATGCCAAACAAGGGTTAGGATAGTGGTCTAGTATTAATTAATTAAGGTGGAAAAATAGCTAAAAGAATTAGCATGCTAATCAACCAAGAATGGGTCAAAGGTGAGTTGGCAAGTCCTAGTTTGTTCTTCTAGGGGTGTGGCCGAAAATGCATGATAAATGGTAGGGGGAAATTGATTATCTAGTAATTTAATAACCCTTAAAAGCCTTACTAATCCTTTAAATAATTTAGTGAGCTAACCCCTTAATTAAAGAACTTAAACGAGTTCATTTCTTAATCACCTCAAATAATTAAATTAAATCCTCAAACCTCCCTTACTAACTTAAATGAACTTACTTGCTAGCTAATTTAACTTCTGGAAATATTTTCTAGATCTTAAATTCTATCTCAAAAATCCAACTCCAGTCCGGCCTCACTGAAATAACTGAAACGCTAAAATCAAACTACTGAACTGAAATAATAAATAATTAACTTCAAACAAATGCATTTAAAATAATTATGCAATGAAGTCAATTAAATTAAAAAAATCTAGAATTATGCATGGCTTATACGTCTACTGATTTACAGGTTCTACACTTATAAACTCATTTATAAGCCGTTCAACACTTTGAACTATTTTACTTCTCAACGGGATCTAGAAAGCTAGTACTTGTGTGGCCCTCAATGGTTCATTGAGACAACTAGCCGTGGGTTCACATCACCATGTGATTCGGACTAAACATGTCCTTTTATGAGCATACCCCAATTGTTCCATTCTTATTTATCAACTCCTTGATAATAAGAACGTCAGAACTCAAGTCTGATAGTACCCAACCAATCATGTTAAACGCCTAGCAGCATCGCTCACATGATTCCCTAGGTATCAAATGATAGTGCCTGCAAGAACCATTCAATTATGGTTAGCGTACAGTACGGTCCCTTCAACTCATATATCCCGACCGATTCGACAACCATTGGTTTATCGAGAGTTGTCAATGAATCGATACTATGTGTCATGTCGTAGTTGCATCGATGGTGTAAACTAAGAAACCCCTTTCTTAATTACCACCATACTCTGATCAGAGATTTCAAACTACATATACATGAGAACACATAGGATATCCATACCCGAAGGTAAGCGGTGAATCCCAGACTACAATGCATCGACTCCTATATGTTTCGACAGATCACCCAACCTTGCCACCTGATGACCCCATGAGAGTCGGTAAACAAGTCAAAGTATAATTCTAGCACATAGAGTCTCAATGTTGTCCCGAGTCCTAAGGACTAATGGTGTACAACCATAAACTAGGACTTTTCCACTCGATAAGTGAGAACCACTTGGAAAGTCCTTTTATGGAGGGTTGTTCAGTGCACTCTACAAGGAGCACCTATCTGCATGCTCGGACATCACAATGTCCCCTACCAATGAAACATGGTACTCACATCGCAGATACTAGTCTCGAACTCGAGCGGCCTATATCCTTCTTAGTGGCAGCTGAATCGACTAGGAACTGTTTAGAATATACAGTATTCCAAATATGAGTTTCATGATACTCATCATATGAGCATTTCATATTCTTTCTACTATTTGTATATTCAAGGGCTTTATCTATGCAACTAGCATGGGTATACAGATAAAGATTTGCCAAAACAATAATTTCAAATATTATTAAAATAAAGATTGCTTATACATAGAGTTTCATTCTGAACACTCGGCCAACACTTGGCTCGACGGGCACTTACTCTAACAATCTCCCACTTGCACTAGAGCAACCTACCCATATGCTTAAAACCCATTGATTCGCGATGCATCTTGAATAATGGTCCAGGTAAAGGCTTAGCTAGTGGATCAGCAACATTATCTGCGGAGCCGACTATGTTAATCGACACTTCTCCTCTTTCCACAATCTTTCGGAGGATGTGGTACTTTCTCAATACGTGTTTGGACTTCTGATGAGACCTTGGCTCCTTTGCTTGAGCTAAAGCTCCCGTGTTGTCACACAACACCGGGAGAGGAGCAACTCCATTAGGAATGACGTCCAACTCTTAGACGAAATTCCTTATCCAAACAGCCTCCCTTGCTGCATCTGATGCAGCAATGTATTCGGCCTCTGTGCTGGAATCCGCAGTATTGTCTTGCTTGGAACTCTTACAAGAGAGAGCAGCACCATTGAGCATGAATACAAACCCATAGGTTGACTTCGAGTCATCGATATCGCTTTGGAAGCTAAAGTCGGTATAGCCTTCCAATTTCAGTTCTCCACCCCATAGACCAAGAACAATTTAATGGTCCTTCTCAACTACTTGAGGATGTCTTTCACAGCTTTCCAGTGTGGAAGACCAGGGTTCGATTGATATCTACTCACTACACTTAGTGCGAAAGCCACGTCAGGACGTGTAGATATCATCCGATACATGATGCTACCAATCGCAGATGCATAAGGAATGCTTGTCATTGTCGCTATCTCTGCATCAGTCTTGGGAGACATAGACTTGGATAGGGACACGCCATGACACATTGGTAGATGTCCTCTATTGGACTCATCCATCGAGAACTGCTTCACGATGGTATCAATGTATGTGGATTGGGTGAGACCAAGCAATCTTTTTGATCTATCTCTATAGATCTGTATTCCCAATACAAAAGATGCTTCACCCAAGTCCTGTATCGAGAACTTACTTGCTAATCATATCTTAGTTGATTGCAACATTCCTACATCATTCCCAATGATTAGAATGTCATCAACATAAAACACCAGGAATGTCACAACACTCCCACTGACCTTCTTATACACATAGGGTTCCTCAAGATTCTTAGCAAAACCAAACTCTTTGATTGTACTGTCGAATCAGAGGTTCCAACTCCTAGATGCCTGGTTTAGACCATAAATAGATCTTTGAAGTTTGCATACCATATGCTCACTTCCGATAGATGTAAACCCTTCGGGTTGAGACATGTAAATCTCTTCCTTAATATACCCATTAAGAAAGGCTGTCTTAACATCCATCTGCCATATCTCATAGTCATACCATGCAGCTATGGCTAGATAAATCCTTATGGACTTGAACATTGAAACTGGAGAAAAGGTTTCCTCAAAGTCAACTCCTTGTCTTTGAGTAAATCCTTTTGCCACCAATCGCGCCTTGAAGGTCAATACCTTCCCATCCGCCCCAAGTTTCCTCTTGTAAATCCATTTACACCCTATGGGAACAATTCCCTTAGGTGGATCCACGAGATTCCACACTTGGTTCGAATGCATGGAATTCATCTCAGATTCCATCGCTTCAAGCCACTTGGAGTAATCGGCATCAGATAATGCTTCCTTGAAGGTCCTTGGATCACATCCATGGTTAGGCTCATCATTGCCCTCTTCAAGAAGCAGACCATACCTCATAGGTGGTCTCGAGACTCTCTCGGATCTTCAAGGAGCTTGTATCTCCTCTCTTGGCTCTTCGGGTGTGGGTTCTATAACTGTGGGTGTCTCTCGAACCTCTTCGAGTTCTATCATCTCCCTTTTTCTATCCAATAGAAATTCCTTTTCAAAAAATGATGCATACCTAGAAACAAACACCTTTGTTTCTTTGGGATGATAGAAGTAGTATCCAACCGAATTCTTTGGATATCCCACAAAGTAACATAAAATGGATCGACTATCCAATTTATCTCCCACTACCTGCTTCACATAAGCAGGGCACCCCCATATTCTAAGACAAGAATATTTGGGTGGCTTACCCATCCATATCTTATATGGTGCCTGCCTTTGAATGGACATTTAATGGAATATCTTTCAATTTTAAGTTATAGAGATCGTTTTCAAGTTCACCAGTACCAATCAAACATTCATTCATGTAAATGTTGCAAACACCTTTGCAAAATAAACAAGAATATCCATTTTTATCAGCATTGAAATGAAACAATGTTTTTCAGAAAATTAGGTACAAACAAAAATCTCATAAAATTAACTTAAAACTATTGTTCAACAATAAGTAAACATCTTCAACAGCCTTGGCAGCAACTCTTGCTCCCCTGCCCATCCTTAAGAAGGTCACACCTTCCCTAAGCTTTCTACTTCTTCCTATCGCCTGCAAATCATTACAGAGATGTGAGCCACATCCGGTATCCAATACCCAAGAAGTAGAGTTAATTGAAATGTTTACTTCGATATAGAACATACCGTTTCCAGAACTCTTCTGGGCCAGATATTCCTTGCAATTTCGCCTCCAATGTCCAGGCTTCTTGCAGTGATGACAAACATCACTAGTCTTGTCAGCCTTAATTGGTGTGGCTGCCACAACGGGATTCGGAGATTGCCTCAACAAGGGCACGTTCTTCTTGGGACGTTGGAAAGAACGCTTCTTTCCCTTACCATGTGGATCAATCTTCGTACCAGATGAAGAGCCAACAAAAAGAACCAACTTCTCTTTCTTGATGGTTGATTCAAACGTAACAAGCATATTCAACAACTCCTCAAGGGTCGGCTCCATCTTGTTCATGTTGAAGTTCACCACAAAAGGATCAAATGAGCTAGGCAATGATAACAGCAACATGTCGGTGGTCAACTCCGAAGGCAAGATCAGATCCATGCCAACGAGCTTGTCCACGAGCCCAATCAACTTCAGGCCATGCTCATGGACCGAGGCCCCATCTCGCATGCGCAAAGTGATCAGCTCCTTGACGGTAGCATGCCTAAGAGGCCGTGTTTGCTCACCAAAGAGCTCCTTGAGATGCAAATGAAGGTCAGCAGCACTCTTTGCATCCTCAAAACGCCTCTGCAGCTCATCATTCATAAAAGTCAGCATATAACACCTGGCTATCAAGTCATGGTCACACCATTCCTTGTAAGTCTGCAATTCCTCAGGAGTGCAATAAGTCGGAGCCTCAACAGGGGGCGACTCAGTCAGTGTATATGCTACCCTTTCCGAATTCAAGACGATTTTCAGGTTTCAGGTCCAGTTAATATGTGTTTGTCGAGTATTACGGATATCGGATTGCGAATCGAAGACATTGTCAATTTGTACTGAAAAGTAAAAACAGATAAATGTTGATGATTATTTTAAAATATTTAGTAAGATATGAAGTTTGGACTTTTACTTCATAAATATTTGCTCCCACTGTTTTGACATCTTTCACTACCCTCTAGTAAAAACGGGAAACTCCTTTCCTCAGTAGGTACGTAAGGTCCAATTAGCGAATTATGATCCCGAATAATATCAGCCAATCACAATTCCTAAATGGTAGTTTCCAATTGCATCACAATGCAACCCTCTACGTAAAATTTTGTCTCACGTTTGATTAGGACCCAATATATGACGTCGTTCATCTTCACGTGTCAAGCCTTACCCATCGATGTTGAACCTTGATGGACGGTCGCCATGAGTTCCCCAATAATATGAGCCGAAATCATGGGAGTTCCACGTAGTTCACATCACCATGTCAATGGATGTCACAGCTTTCCGGCACCCAGGGCCCCCCCAATAACATGAGCCGAGCCCCGAGTATGGGTAGCGTTCATCATGCACCCATTGTCGATGGAAGACATGGAAATTATAAACAAATTTATAATTCCCCTTTTCGGGCTTGATATTAATTTTGAATCTTATTCAAAATGAGGGTTTTTAATTTTGAAATGTCTCATCATTAATTTTATTTAAAAACTCGCCATGTTTGATCGTATGTTTGCCGGATTCATGCAACTTTGTTATTATCATAATAATAACGCACATACTCATTATTTATAACATATCATGCATATATTATAAACAGTAAACAATCAAGGATGATCAATCGCCCCAATACTAATGGCCCGTGTGAGCTAAACACGGGCCTAAGTCCAATCCTAGGGAAATGCAAGGGATGCAAATGCAACTATTACATTAGCTTCCAATATTTACATGTCTTCGATCTTCATAATCATCATGGCCACCATCTTCCATTCTTGATCTTCCACTATACTAATATTTACAAATAAATATCCATGGCAAATAGGGATACATCTCATGGGGGTGGGAACGGGCCATAAACCAAGCCCACTTTATAAATTGATAATTATTACAATCATTCAACACAAAATATCCTAGCATACACCTAGCAAATTAGGCTTGGGCTTTTGATCATCCTTCATGCATAATATCACATATCATACACCATCAATTAATTATCACAATAATTAATTGATCCAATATTATATATCTTGATCCAATCACTAACCGCCACGGCTATAAACTAAATTAACAAAGTATACAAACATCTTTGTCTACTTTCAAATTAATTTATTTATAACCGAATTTCTTGTAAATCACCATTTACTATAAATATTTAAAGTCCAACTTAAAATATTTATTTCATGAGAAAATATTTGCAACTTTTGTAATTTTAAACTTAAGGGCCCAAAAACTTATTTTTTCACCAAAAACATTTTGGCCTATTTAAAATTCACAAATATGTTAGCCATCCAATGGCCCAACAACTCAAGGCCCATGACACTTTGATATTCCAAAACACTTTTGGAACCCTAGTAATCATCGCCGTCGCCGGAGCTCCGTCGCCGGATTCCGGCAACAAAAATTTTTTTTTTTAATTTTTAATCGGGCTGTTCGGGCAGCCCGAGGGGCTGCCCTAGCTGCCCGAAATGGGCAGCCCCTCGGGCAGCAACATGCTGCTAGAAGTTCCCCACAATAAGCCTCAGTTTTTGGTTGCAAAAAATACACTCATGCGGTTAGAAATCGATCTCAACATAATATCTTGTAATTGCTACACAAAATCGTAACCATAGCTCGGATACCACTTGAAAGGGGATCGGTTATGGTGACCGGAAGAGCAACGGAAGTTAAAAATTTTGATTTTTCATGAAGAAATTTTCGGCCACCTCATGATATTGTGTGGCAAATACAATAAAACACCAAAAATCATATATAGGGTGTTTTAGAATTTACCTATTAATTTCAAGAGATTGATGAATGGCACCAACCAAGTTGTAAACAACTTGGCTCTTCAAGGATGACAAGTCTACAAGCTCTCCTTCCTTCAAAAATTAGGCCCACCACTTGCTAGGTAAATCCCCTCTTAATTTGCACTAGAAAATTAAGAGGATTTTTCAAAGAGAAGTGAGTGTTTTCAACAATTGAAGAACACTAAAAATGAGAGAAAAAGTTGCAAAATTTCGCCCAACACACATGTGGAATGAGGGAGGATGAGTTGTCTTGGTAGTGCAAAAAGTTGATCCAAAAAGTTGCATGCCATGCAATATTTTATTCAAAAGTGTTCTCCAACCATTCATCTCCCAAGCATGCATATCAAGTGGACTTGTAACAATTACAAGGCCCATGGACTTTTATTTAAATGTCTTAAACATATTTGAGCCCATTTATAGTTTACTTGATTTTACTCAAGCCCACTAGTTAAATAATTATTTCCAATTGGGCTTTACAAGGCCCAATGTTATTTAATTAATTCAACACTTGAATTAATTTAATTATTTTGACTCTACTAGGCCGACTAGTGTTTAATTAATTCAACACTTCAATTAATTCAACACTTCAATTAATTTAATTTAGTCCATAATAATGTTTATGAAAATCACAATTTTCAAATACATTATTCACATGGCCTACTTTTAATTTAGGAACACATTCATAAATTAAAAGTTACATTTCTCTCATAGAACTCATACTTCTATTTTTCCTTACGCTTATAAACTCATTTATAAGCCGTTCAACACTTTGAACTATTTTACTTCTCAACGGGATCTAGAAATCTAGTACTTGTGTGGCCCTCAATGGTTCATTGATACAACTAGCCGGGGGTTAACATCTCCATGTGATTCGGACTAAACATGTCCTTATATGAGCATACCCCAATTGCTCCATTCTTATTTATCAACTCCTTGATAATAAGAACGTCAGAACCCAAGTCTGATAGTACCCAACCAATCATGTTAAACGCCTAGCAGCATCGCTTACATGATTCCCTAGGTATCAAATGATAGTGCCTGCAAGAACCATTCAATTATGGTTAGCGTACAGTACAGTCCCTTCAACTCATATATCCCGACCGATTCGACAACCATTGGTTTAACGAGAGTTGTCAATGAATCGATACTATGTGTCATGTCGTAGTTGCATCGATGGTGTAATCTAAGAAACCCCTTTCTTAATTACTACCATACTCTGATCAGAGATTTCAAACTACATATACATGAGAACACATAGGATATCCATACCCGAAGGTAAGCGATGAATCCCCGACTACAATGCATCGACTCCTATATGTTTCGACAGAACACCCAACCTTGCCACCTGATGACCCCATGAGAGTCGGTAAACAAGTCAAAGTGTAATTCTAGCACATAGAGTCTCAATGTTATCCCGGGTCATAAGGACTAATGGAGTACAACCATAAACTAGGACTTTTCCACTCGATAAGTGAGAACCACTTGGAAAGTCCTTTTATGGATGGTTGTTCAGTGCACTCTACAAGGAGCACCTATCTGCATGCTCGGACATCACAATGTCCCCTACCAATGAAACATGGTACTCACATCGCAGATACTAGTCTCGAACTCGAGCGGCCTATATCCTTCTTAGTGGCGGCTGAATCGACTAGGAACTGTTTAGAATATACAGTATTCCAAATATGAGTTTCATGATACTCATCATATGAGCATCTCATATTCTTTCTACTATTTGTAAATTCAAGGGCTTTATCTATGCAACTAGCATGGGTATACAGATAAAGATTTGCCAAAACAATAATTTCAAATATTATTAAAATAAAGATTGCTTATACATAGAGTTTCATTGTGAACACTCGGCCAACACTTGGCTCGACGGGCACCTACTCTAACACCTTGGTCATGGCAGCCCCCTTAACACTGCAATATACAAGTTTTGGATTCACAAAAATCATGTTTCATCAATAATACATGCCACAACCAAAATTTCTGAAAAATAGATCAGGTTTTCATGCATACAACAATTCAAGCAATAATATGACATGATGGATGAGAAAAGGGAGATTAAGGTGTGCCTTTGCGTGTAATACACTCGAATAATCGTTGACGATGAAGAACGGGACGCGACGATAGCTTCTACCTTGCTAACTTTCTTCGAAAACCCTCCAAAATATGCTTCAAAGTGCCGTGTGTGTGTGTGGAGAGTGCTTGGGAGAGTTTTTCAGAATTTTAAAGTAGGTGGCCGATGGATTTGTGTGCGAGGTTTAGGGTTTTTTTAATTTTTTAACACTTTAAATATAAGTTAATCACCTACAAGGCTAATTAGGCCTATTAAGCCATCTAAGTAGGCCCATTAGTCTAATTAGGATTTAAATAAAATAATACCAAAGTTTTTCTTTAATTAAATAAGTGAATTTATTAGCCGGGTGCCAAAAAGCTCGTATTTTATTTGAAAAACCAACACCGATAAAATTTACGTCCCGGCGTATAAAATCACCTCCAAACCCTTATTTTCAATAATACTAAAAAGCATCGACCACATTTTAAATAATTAAAAATAATCATTTAATAAAAGCATTTAACATTATTCAGCCATCGGTCCCCGTTCCTCGATCATCACTTCAATATTCCTAAAAATATAATTTTATGCATGATGACAATAAAATTTCATTTAGCATGAAAACAAGTATGTCACATAATTAATTAGCAATTAAAATCAATTATTGTTTATTTTTCATAAATTCCTAGATTCGCATGCCGTTGGATTACGTCGTCTTAATTTTGGACCTTACACGAAGGCCGTTGCAATTTGAGGTTGGAGACCATGTGTTCTTGAAGATAGCACCTCTTAAGGGTGTGATGCGGTTTGGCAAAAAGGGAAAGTTGAGTCTGAGATTTATTGGCCCATTTGAGATTTTGGACAGAGTTGGTGATCGAGCTTACAGGTTAGCCCTACCGCCAGATCTTGACAGAGTTCATAATGTTTTTCATGTCTCCATGCTCAGGAAGTATATTGCAAATCCTTCCCATGTTCTTCGTCACGAGCCATTGGATTTGATGCCAAATTTAATGTACCAAGAGATTCCAGTCCAGATTCTGGATCGCAAAGTTAAAGTGTCGAGAAACAAAGAGATCGGCATTGTTAAAGTCCTTTGGAGGAATCATTTGATTGAAGAAGCCACGTGGGAACCAGAGAATGAGATGAAAGGTAAGTATCTTGAGTTGTTTGCGCAGTGACATCAATTTCGAGGACGAAATTCCTTTAAGGAAGGGAGATTGTAATAGCCAAGCCTGGTGAACAGTACGGTTTAAGATTTCATATGATTATTGACTATTTAGTTAAGTTTAAGTATAGTTTTGATGTTAAGAGTTGCGATTTATGGTTGATAGTATTGTTGATATTAGATGATGTGTAGTTGTATTGTAGCGTTGTTGTGACTTAATTCTTGGTAAATTGTATGTTGAGCCAATTGGTATGAGGCCAATTGGGGTGGTTAGATAAGTTATAGAGGTTCAACTTTCTTGTTGAGAGTGTTGCCGAATTATGAGGAGAAGCGGCGTTGCGATTCGATTTTTTGGTGCAAAGTTTGTTGTGGGCTACAGAGGTGACCGCACCCGCGGTCAGATAGCCACCTCCCCCGCGGTGTTTGGGCAGAGACGACACCGCACCCGCGGTCCAAGAGGCAGCGCACCCGCGGTCGTTCCTTACGGATTTTCGGTGGTTGTCCAGTACGCTCAGCGCACCCGCGGTGCAAGGCCTAGCACACCCACGGTAGATGAACAGTGAAAGCGTGTTTTCGAGATTTAAGTGTTATAAATACAAGAGTAGTCCTCATTTCTCTCATTTTTTCTCCTCTATTCTCGGTTCTTAGCTCCAAGGAGACCTAGGGTTCTTATTTTCTTCATTTTGTGCCTTTGATTCAAGCTTCTTATTTGGGTATTTGAAAGAGAACAAGGTTATTTTTAGTTCAAGGAGCTAAGGTATGCTTGTGGTATAGTTTATTCTTGGTTTTTGGTGTTGGGAGAATTATGGGTTTGTTGATGGTGTTGGTTTTGTGGCTTTTATGGTATTGTTGTTGGATTATTAAGTTATTGATGGTGCAATACATGGTTTATTGTTGTAGGAAGTGTACCAAGAGAATAGAATCAAGTGATCCAAGTGTAGTAAGTGGAATTCATTTCCTTGTGCTCACATGATAATATATGTATTGTGTTTCAATGGTTTTAACATGTTATTCCCTTCCATTTGATTCATGCTATATATTAATACACTTTGTTGTATATTAGAGGCATTTAATGTCTCATTTATGTCAAAGGGAATACAAGAGAAAAGAGTCTTCAAAGTGTTTGATGTAATGCTAAAGAGAGAGTTCAAATTGATTTATTGGATTGATAAAGAGATTGCATGCAATTAGTTGATCAACGACCATAGGCTTATATCCCAACAGAGTAATCGATTTATATCGATGGGATATAGGTACAGAGACAGAGATACTATTTAGATATCAATCCAACAGAGAAAAGAGAATTACCATCGTTATTGTTATTTATGATATGATATTTATGTCTCAGAGTTGATGGTATTTAATGTTTTCAAAGCTATGTTTTACAGAGTATGTTATGTATCCATTGTTATGTAAGAGTTCCACTTGCTGAGTTTTATGCTCATTTCAGTTATTTCATGTGATGCAGATAAGAGCGACGAGCCGGGACGTTGATTGGGGCCGGAGTCATATGCATAATAGAAGGAAGGAAGAAGGCTATTTTGCTAGCATTTTGGACATGATCAAAAAAAGGATATTTGTATTTTGTTGCATCATTTTATTGATCATGTATATACTTTTGATTATATATGGAAATGTATTTTAAATCCTTCTTTCTTTTAAGAAAATTTTAAATTCCACAGCTATTTTATTAAAATTGGTCAGAGGTGTTACAGGTATTACATGACTCTTAAAACATAGACATTTGTGGCCCCGACGATTGATTGAGATTTGGGATTTGATGGCGCTTTGTCGACGCCATCATACGAGTATCCCTGATTGAGGCCGGTGTGCCAGCTCGAGCATTGATTTGATAGCGATTCGTTTGATTCTGACATGTGCTCAGTGGATGGGCATTTGACCTGATACCTCCACGACATACATGCATTGCATACCATATATCATTGTTTAGATACTTGTGGTATATATGATGGTTGTTCCATACGGAGCTTTGCTCACCCCCAAGGGTGGGCTGTTATTATCTTTGTGTGTCGGCAATGGCAGGTACTCCAGGATATCAGGAGGCCGGATAGGGTACTTCTGGAGGGAGTCACTGTTTGGGCTGAGGTTTTATGTTTTGTTCCCAGTATATATATATATATATATGTATCTATATACCGGGGCATGTCCCGAGGATATGAGTTGTTTGTATATGTTGGTTTTGATTATGTGTGGGCGAGTTTTATGATATGAGATAAAATACTATTTTTAGTATTCAAATTATAGAAGAATTATTTTGGGCTCATTGTAAAGAAAATTTAAACTCGTTTTCCGCTGTAATTAATTAACCCTAATCAGATTATATTGTAATAATGATTAGGAGCTAAGGGCCTCACAGAAATCATCAATGAACGAGACAAAGTATCTCGCTCCTCCTAGGGATACAACCGGTGCTTGCCAAACATTCGAATGAATCAGCTCCAATATGCTTTTGCTCCTGGCAGTAGAAGTGCCGAACTTTAATCTGTGTTGTTTACTGGTAACACAGTGCTCACAAAAGGGTAGTGACACTTTTGTATGTCCCGGCAGCAGCTTCCGTTCTGAGAGAATTTTCAATCCCCGTTCTGATATATGTCCGAGCTTTCTATGCCATAACACTGTTAATTCTTCTGCTGAACCAATTGATGCAAGCACGCCTTTCACAATTTTTATGATCCCATTCTCGATACGAGTTTTGCACCCGATGTCATCCAATTTCCCCAAGGAGAAAAGATTTTTCGTCAGTCCCTTCACATGTCGTACCTCTTGTATGGTGCGAATGGTGCCATCAAACATTCTAATTTTGATAATACCGACCCCAGCGATTTCCAAGGCATGATCATTTCCTATGAATACAGATCCTCCTGAGACTGGTTCATAATGATCAAACCATTCTCTCCGAGACGTCATATGCCTCGTCGCTCCTGAATCCATAATCCACGTGTCACAAAATTTGTGCTTGCCTTCTGCAATAGTTGCTGCTTCGCTGAATAATATTTCACCACTGCATGAAGTACTGGCCACATTTCCTTGAGAACTTTTATCGATACTCGTACACTCTTTCTTGAAGTGCCCTTTACCGTCACATTTAAAGCAGTAAATATTTTTCTTCTTACTTCTTGACTTTGATCTACCTCGTCTTTGGCTCTCACTGGAGTCACGGTCCATAAATCTTCCTCTTATCATCGGCAAAGCCTTTGCCTGCTTCGAAGTTACCAACCTATCTTCCTTATTCGAAGTTACCAACCTATCTTCTTTATTCTCCGAGAACCGCTGTTAAGACATCGTCGAACCTTAGAAAGCCCATGAGAATATTGTTGGTAATGTTGATGATAAGTTGATCATATGAATCTGGTAGACTTTGAAGTAGAAGCTCCGCACGTTCATTTTTCCCTATTTTATTCCCCATGAAAGTGAGTTGGGCAAATAGAGTATTTAGTGTGTTGATATGGTCGGTCATCGATGAAGATTCCGCCATCCGAAGAGTATAAAGCCTTCTCTTTAGGAAAATCATGTTGTGTAGCGACTTGACCTCGTACAATTTTGTCAGAGTATCCCAGATAACTTTGGCTGTTTTTATCTCAGATATACTTGACAAAACTTCGTCTGCTTAAATTGGCAACAACATTGTCATTCATCTCATTCCACTTTCCATCATCCGTAATTTCCACCGGTCTATCTCCAATACCCGCCAAGCAATTCTCCTTTCTTAAAACTGCTTGTATCTTTATTTTCCACAGCATAAAATTGTTTTCGTTGAACTTTGCTATCTCGTACCTTCCCGCAATTGGTCTACAACAATTTTAGTAGACTAGACAAAATAATCTTGCCTTAATAAAAAAATCTCAAAAAATATTTTTAGATGTGGAAGATCAGTCTAGGCTGCAACCACAGAGCATACTCAGAATTTTAAGAAATTTTAAACCAAGGCTCTGATACCACTTGTTGGTCCCACATGCGGAATTTGAGATAATAAAATCTGAAAATAAAGAATAAACTGGATATCGAGATTTACGTGAAAAACCCCTAAAAATGATTAGGGTAAAAACCACGGGCAAGATGAAAAGAATTCCACTATAATATTTTGTGGTGTACAACTCACTCACTGTGTTTTCAAAGAGAACACACAATCTCTTAATACAGGAGAACAAAACACCTCACAAATATTATAGAACTAAGCACTCAAATGCTTATAAGATGAGAAAAAACTCGAAGAAGGGATGATTTCAGAATGAAGGAGGGAGCTCTATTTATAAAGCCCCTTGACCGTGTGAAACGCGTATAAAAATGCGTTTTCTCCGCTAAAATTTTCGCAAGTTTCCGCCGACCCATGTTTTTTATCAATGCATTTAATCATTACAGGAAATGCTTATTGCATTTCCTATTTGCATTATTTGCCGACACCATCAAATTTCTTAGTCACCCTGTATACAGGTCTACCAATTTTAACAGGCACAACAAGAAAAGAGTTTCAAGTGACATTAGAAGGAAAAACTAAAAAATCTTCAAAGCCAGCTACAATAAAATTTTATATATCTATCAACCCAACAAACTCTCTGTCCGCTTTTTCTTGGTTCCTCATTTCCATAGCTTTTTTTTCCGCTGCTGGTTGTGTGAGGATGGTTTTACTATCCACTACCATTTCAAAACACGTAACAAAAGAATTTCATCCTTGAGAGGAATAACAAAAGGATAAAAAATAAAACTGCAGTTATATAGTCAATCTACAGCGTCATAGATGAATTGAAATATTAGAAAACAAAAATACAGCTTGAGGAATTGGGACAAGTTTTCTAGATACAAAACAAAAAAAGGTCCTCTTTAAAGCTACAGCAAGCACCAAAAATGCAAATCATCCAAAGCACACAAAATGCAAATCATCTATTTCAACTTTCCTATCCAGTAATGGCCCGTGAGGAAGAGAGAGGAAACAAATATTCAACAACCCCGGAGAAAAGAAAAATTCAACAATATCCGCAATGCTGACCGTTTTCAACTGAGGGGAAAAAGAAAAAACTGTATTATTAACTTACGAGATTTCGTGAGATTAATTTTCCGCTTATGTGGCTGTGGCTGAGCTGGTGCCTATTTCGCTTCCCGGGCGGCTCTCTTGGCCAAGTTCGTCTAATGGCGCTTCCCTTGAGTGTGCACCAAGAAATTCCCCTCATTGTTGTGCAATGTCAGGCAAAGCTTGCACTCATAGCTGCGACGCAGTTCTTATTAGCTCAAATCATGGAGATGAGGCAACCAATTAAGTTTCTCAATACTAGGGTTTTACCTTCCGAGGTGATTGTGTTAGAGTAGATGCCCAACAAACAAAAGGTTGGCTAGAAAATTTTTTGACTCAAGTGTAATAAACAATCTTTATTTTAATATAATTTACTTTTTAATGGTTTTGTTATTTCTTTATCTGTATACCCATGTTATCAAACATAGATAAAGACCTTGATCATACTTTAATACAAATGAATCGTAATTCGATGTTGAAACTCGTTTCTAAACACTGTATGATCTAAATTCGTTCCTAGTAGATTCAGCCGCCTAAAACATGGATAAAGGTCGCTTGAGCTCGAGACTAGCATCTGTGATGTTGTGTACTGCGTTTCATGGTAAGCGCACAGAGATGTCCAAACATGTAGATGGGTAGTCATATGATGATTATACCGAACAACCCTCCCTCGGACTTTTCAAGTGGTTATCATTCGTCGACAAGATAAGTCCGTGGTTATGATTGTACACCATTAGTCCTTACGACCCGGGACAACACTGAGACTCTATATGCTATGTGTAATGCCCGAGATTTTATCACTGTAATAAGACATTGATTAATTAACAAAATTGAGATTTCAAGAGCTAAGGAAGATGTGAAGGGTGAAGCCGGGCGCCGGTGCACTACACTCAAAATCTTGTACAGAACGTTTGGCGCCCGAGCGCCAATGGTACCACAAGATCACGAGTTGGAAAGAACATCTAGCGCCCGAGGGGTAGAAGATGACTGCCCGAGCACCAGTGTATAACAACTTGAAGGCTCGGACAGAAAATTCCGCGCCCGAGCGGTAAAGATCGACCGCCCGGGCGCCGACTGAAATTCATGGAAAATGAGCCACTTTTCTTTAATATGCAACTTGATATATATATAGCCATTTCCTTCAATTCATTGAGAAAGGAACAGAAAGAGAAAGCAAGAAAGCTGTGGAAATCCTTACGCCTTTCATTTCTTAGAAATTTGATTATTCATGATCCGGCTATCAGAATTTCAATCCGAACACAGTTTTGTACTCCTCTTGTCAAGAGCTACACAAGAACATTGATATCGAAGGTTTCGAAGACAAATCAGAACCGAACCCCAACGAAATAAAGGTATAAATCAATGTTAACCGGGAGATCGACTCGAGTCAGATTGGACTTGAGTTTCCCAAAAACCACATACTTTATTATTGCATTGATATTTGCAATTTATGAGATTGATATGCTTAGTCTATTGAGTTATAGCAAAGCGTGTATTGAGTCATGGGCGGAGATGCCTAGTAGTGGCGGATATGCCAAGTCTTGGGCGGATATGCCAAGACACTGGATGTTTGACTTATATCCAGGAACCGAGATCCCTAGATTAGAAATGAGTCGAGTCTGAGATGACGAGTCCAGAGTTTATTTACATCTTTATATCGATTCATGTCTTTCAGATCTGATACATGCTATTGATATCTGTTTCATGCTTTTATATGATTGCAAGTATACATTGTTTATACTGGGAATGTATTTCTCACCGGAGTTATATGGCTGTTGTTGTGTTTGTATGTGTGCATGACAACAGGTGGTACAGGATCAGGGTCAAGAAAAGGATGAGAGATTACAGTTAGCGTGGAAATCCGGCCCAGAAGTAGATTAGGATTCAGCACTTGATATATAGTAGTTGAACCCTAGTTTGACAAGAATGTATTTAGTACAAGATATGTACTTTTACTTTTGATATGTATATCAGATTGATTCCATTATGTTCCGTACTTGTATTTTAAAAAGAAATTTAGACCCTGTTTATATTAATTGAGTTAATTATTCCCAAAGATGATTAAGAAATGAATTAGCGTCCGGGTCCCCACAGTAGGTGGTATCAGAGCAGTAGGTTCCTTAGACTGAGATAGGAGCTAGTGAGCGGGGTAGAATGACTTTTCTTTCCTTGCTTTTGATTGCTAGCATGTTTTACTGCTTTGAAATGCATGTTCACTTGATTATCTGATTTGATTGGAAACATGTGTTATTGAAATTGAATTAGAACCGATTCTTGATCAGCAGTAAGATGATCAGAGGAGGACTGAAACATGTTTTTTGTATTTGGTTACTAAACCTTTTGGTAATCAGATATGCCTCCTCGAAGAGTACCAGAACAGGGTAGTACTTCTGCTAATCCGATGGATGTGACAGCAACACCGATGGAAACGTTACTGAAGAGGTTTCAGTCGTTTAAACCGCCAAACCTGAAGGAACAGAGACTTCTGTTGACTGTGAGTGTTGGTTAGATGATATTGAGATACTGTTTGATTCCTTGGATTACACAAATGAGCGACGAGTCTGATTGATTGGACACCAGTTGCATGACGTTGCAAAGAACTGGTGGATCACGACAAAGAGAGCATTGGAGCACCGAGGTACGAATATCACTTGGAATATCTTTAAAACTGAGTTCTATCAAAGATTTTTCTCAGTGTCATACAGGAAAGACAAGGGTGCAGAGTTTGCAAATTTGAGACAGGGTCAGGTGAACATTGAAGAATATGTGGCCAAGTTCTCTACCTTGTTACGTTTTGCTCCACATATTGCCGAGAGTGACGAAGCTGTTGCTGATCAGTTCATTAATGGGCTGAATCTTGAGATTTTTACATTGGTGAACACAAGGCGACCGAATAACTTTGTTGATGCCCTGAACAGAGCAAAAGGAGCAGAAGCGGGTCTGATGAGACAGAAAGGAGCTTCATATGTTCCTCTAGCACCGAGACCCCCGCAACCCCCTCCTTGATTTGAGAGTGGCAGCAGCAGCGGGAAGAAAGATTATCTGAAAGCCAGAGGAAGACAGTTTAAGAAGTCTAGCAGCAGTTCTTCTAGCTCCAGTGGTTCCCGACAGAGCCAGAGTTATACCGTGGCTTATTGCAGAACTTGCGGAGGGAGATATCCGACCAAGCAATGCCAGGGAGTGATTGGTAGTTTCCGTATTTGCAGACAGCAGGGACATTTTGCTAGAGTATGTCCACAGAGAGGTTCCCAGGGATCCCAGGGAGCATAATCAGCTTGATCAGTGGCTCAGATTGATAGACGATCATGAGCTGTTCATTCTTTCCAGCCACCACCGACTACTACTCCGTCACAGCAGAGGCCAGAAGGAAGCCAGACAGTTAGCCAGCCTCCTAGACAACAGGCCAGAATATTTTCTTTGACAGAGGAACAGGCCCAAGAAGCACCAGATGACGTGATTGCAGGTAACTTTTCTTTATGTGGTTATCCTGTTTATGTATTGATAGATACAGGTGCTTCTCATACATTTATATCTGAACGATTTGCATTGAGTCATGCATTGCCTGTTGAGTCTTTATCTGTTGTAGTGTCTGTCTCTTCTCCTTTGGGGACATGTTTGATATTAGTGAAATCTGTGAAACATTGTATACAATAGTATGACGGGCATGAAATTGAGTTAGATTGCATTGTAATTGGATTGTTTGATTTTTACTGTATTATCGGTATTGATATGCTGACCAAGTACAGAGCTACCGTTGATTGTTTCCATAAGATTGTGAGATTCAGACCTGAGATGGCTGATGAATGGAAATTTTACAGTAAGGGTTCTAGATCGAGAGTTCCTTTGATATCTGCTATGTCTATGACTCGATTATTACAGAAAGGAGCGGAGGGATTCTTTGTGTATTCAGTTGATTTACTGAAATCGAGCCCATCATTGGCTGATTTGCCAGTGGTCTGTGAGTTTGCTGATGTCTTACCAGATGAGATTCCGGTTTTGTCTCTGATTCGAGAGATAGACTTCAGCATTGAATTGGTACCAGGTACAGTTCCGATTTCTAGAGCTCCGTACAGAATGGCACCGATTGAATTGAAAGAGTTGAAAGATTAGTTGGAAGATTTACTGGCCAAGGATTACATTAGACCGAGTGTTTCGCCTTGGGGTGCTCCAGTATTGTTTGTGAGAAAGAAAGACGGTTCTATGAGACTCTGTATTGATTACCGGCAACTGAACAAGGCTACGGTAAAGAACAAATACCTTTTGCCTCGTATAGATGATTTATTTGATCAGTTGCAGGATTCTTCTGTTTATTCCAAGATCGATCTGAGATCTGGATATCATCAGCTGAGAGTCAGAGATTCTGATATCTCGAAGACAGCTTTCAGAACCAGGTATGGCCATTATGAGTTTATAGTCATGCCGTTCGGTTTAACAAATGCTCCAGCTGTATTTATGGGATTGATGAACCGTGTATTCCAGAAATATCTCGATGATTTTGTGATTATATTCATTGATGATATTTTGATTTATTCGAATAATATGATTGATCATGCTGAGCATCTGAGAACTGTGTTGAAAATTCTGAGAACTGAGAAATTGTATGCCAAACTGTCGAAATGTGAATTCTGGTTGAGACAGGTGATATTTTTGGGTCATATTATATTCGGAGACGGTATATCTGTTGATCCTAGCAAAGTTGAGGCTGTGATCAGTTGGCCGAGACCGACATCTGTGCCAGAGATACGCAGTTTTATGGGTTTAGCAGGCTATTACCGTCGATTCATTAAAGATTTTTTGAGTATTGCTAAGCCTATTACGCAGCTAACTCAGAAAAATGCTCCATTTGTTTGGTCAGAAGACTGTGAGTCCAGTTTTCTTGAATTGAAGAAGAGATTGACCAGTGCTCCGATCTTGACTATTTTATCAGGTACTGATGATTTTGTTGTTTATTGCGATGCTTCTCACAGAGGGTTGGGTTGTGTTCTGATGCAGCGGGGACATGTGATTGCGTATGCCTTGAGACAGTTAAAACCACATGAGACTCGCTACCCAATTCATGATCTTGAATTGGCAGCCATCGTAATTGCACTGAATATATGGCGACATTACCTATACGGTGAGAAGTTTGAGATTTATTCTGATCATAAAAGCTTGAAATATCTGTTTTCACAGTCCGAATTGAATATGAGGCAACGAAGATGGCTTGATTTATTGGAAGATTTTGATTGTGAAATCAAATACTATCCAAGGATATCGAATGCAGCGGCTGATGCACTAAGTTGAAAGGTATGTTCTTTGTCTTTATCGACGATTGGTGTTTCAAATTTGATTGAAGATTGTTGTTTGTTTGGATTGGTATTTGAAACAGATTGTAAACCATTGAGATTATATGCTGTTCAAGTTGAACCAGAGCTGATTTTGAGAATTAAAGCGGCTCAGAAAGTTGATCAAAATGTTCAGAACTCGATAGCGATGGTCAGAGCAGGGCATCGATCCGAGTATCAGGTCCGTTACAGTGTATTATATGTGAATAATCGTCTTGTTGTGCCAAATGTTTCAAATTTGAAACGACAGATATTTTCAGAAGCGCATAGCAGTCGATTCAGTATTCATCCTGGTGGCAGAAAAATGTACAATGATTTGAAAAGACAGTTTTGGTGAAAACAGATGAAAGTTGATATTGCTGAATTTGTATCCAAGTGTCTGAATTTCCAACAGGAGAAAGCCGAAAGAAAGAAACCAGGAGGACTGTTACAGAGCTTATCTATTCCTTAATGGAAATGGGATCACATTTCCATGGATTTTGTAACGAAGCTACCGAGATCCTCCCGAGGTTGTGATGCGATTTGTGTCGTGATTGACAGATTGACCAAATCCGCATGTTTTATTCCGTACAAGATGACGTACAGAAATGACCAGATGGCAGAGATCTATGTCAGAGAAGTGGTCAGATTGCACGGAGTGCCGAAGTCGATTGTATCAGACCGTGATCCTCGGTTTACTTCGCACTTTTGGCGGAGTTTACAGCAGGCTCTAGGTACGAAGTTACATCTGAGTACTGCATATCATCCACAGACCAACGGACAGTCAGAGCGGACTATCCAGACACTGAAGGATATGCTTAGAGCTGTAGTGCTTGATTTTAGCACTAGTTGGCAAGAAACTTTGTCACTTTGTGAGTTTTCGTACCACAACAGCTATCAGACGAGTATTGAGATGACTCCATTTGAAGTATTGTACGGAAAGAAATGCAGATCCCCTCTTTATTGGGATGATATCTCTAAGGTTCCTGAGATTGGACCTGATATGATCAGAGATATGACTGAGAAAGTGAAGCTGATTCAGAAGAGAATGAAGACAGCTCAAGACAGACAGGCCAAATATGCCAACGTTCGACGTAGACCATTGGTATTTGAGACAGGAGATCGAGTGTTTTTGAAGATTTCACCTTTCAGAGGAGTTGTCAGATTTGGCAAGAAAGGGAAGCTGTCTTCACGTTATATTGGGCCATATGAGATTCTCGAGAAGATAGGAGATCGTGCCTATCGACTCGTCTTACCACCTTCTCTATCAGTGGAGTCGTCATGGCATCGAAGAAGCTACATGGGAGACTAAGTCAGATATGAGACAAAGATTTCCCGAGTTATTTCACTGATGTGAGTTTTCTATTCAGCTTCTGTTACACATTTCTTTTTAATATGATTTGATGGCCGGTGATTTCGGGGACGAAATCGTATCTTAGGAGGGGAGAAATGTAATGCCTGAGATTTTATACTGTAATCAGACATTGATTATTAACAAAATTGAGATTTCAAAAACTAAGGAAGATGTGAAGGGTGAAGCCGGGCGCTAGTGCACTACACTCAAAATCTTGTACAGAACGTTTGGCGCCCGAGCGGTAGAAGATGACCACCGCCCGGGCGCCAATGGTACCACAAGATCACGAGTTGGACAGAACGTCTGGCACCCGAGCGGTAGAAAATGACCGCCCGAGCGCCAGTCTATAACAACTTGAAGGCTCGGATAGAACATTCCGCGCCCGAGCGGTAAAGATCGACCGCTCGAGCGCCGATTGAAATTCATGGAAAATGAGCCACGTTTCTTTAACATGCAACTTGATATATATATAGCCATTTCCTTCAATTCATTGAGAAAGGAACAGAAAGAGAAAGCAAGAAAGCTACGGAAATTTGATTATTCAAGATCCGGCTATCAGAATTTCAATCCGAACACAGTTTTGTACTCCTCTTGTCAAGAGCTACACAAGAACATTGACATCGAAGGTTTCGAAGACAAATCAGAACCGAACCCCAACGAAATAAAGGTATAAATCAATGTTAACCGGGAGATCGACTCGAGTCAGATTGGACTTGAGTTTCCCAAAAACCACATACTTTATTATTGCATTGATATTTGCAATTTATGAGACTGATATGCTTAGTCTATTGAGTTATAGCAAAGCGTGTATTGAGTCATGGGCGGAGATGCCTAGTAGTGGCGGATATGCCAAGTCTTGGGCGGATATGCCAAGACACTGGATGTTTGATTTATATCCAGGAACCGGGATCCCTAGATTAGAAATGAGTCGAGTCTGAGATGACGAGTCCAGAGTTTATTTACAGCTTTATATCGATTCATGTCTTTCAGATCTGATACAGGCTATTGATATCTTTTTCATGCTTTTATATGATTGCATGTATACATTGTTTATACTGGGAATGTATTTCTCACCAGAGTTATCTGGCTGTTGTTGTGTTTGTATGTGTGTATGACAACAGGTGGGACATGATCAGGGTCAAGAAGAGGATGAGAGATTACAGTTAGCGTGGAGATCCGGCCCAGAAGTAGATTAGAATTCAGCACTTGATATATAGTAGTGGAACCATAGTTTGACAGGAATGTATTTAGTACAAGATATGTACATTCACTTTTAATATGTATATCAAATTGATTCCATTATGTTCCGCACTTGTATTTAAAAAAAAAAATTAGACCCTGTTAATCTTAATTGAGTTAATTATTCCCAAAGATGATTAAGAAATGAATTAGCGTCCGGGTCCCCACACTATGGCTGTGCTTTGACTCGTTTACGGGCTCCAGGAGAGTCATCAGGTGGTGAGGTTGGGTACAGTTGCGACACATATAGGAGCCAGTGCATTGTAGTCGGGGATTCACCACTCACCTGCGGGTGTGGATATCCTATGTGATCTGATGAAATTATAGTGCATGGAATCTCTAGCTATATTATGAGATGTACGTTGGAGAAGGAGTTATCCAATAGTACACGCGATGCCACTATTATAGTTATCATATAGTTATCGAATTATTATGCAACCCTCGATGAACTAATGGTTGCAGATTCGATCGGGATATATAAGATGAATGGACCGTACTGTACGTTAATCATAATCGACTGGTTCTTGCAGGTACTATCAGTGATACCTAGGGGATCATGGGGCGATGCTACTAGACGTTGTTACCATGATCCGATGGGTGCAATCAGAAATGAGTTCTTACATTCTTAATCAAGGTGTTGATGAAAAGAATGGAGCTAACTAGGGTAAGCCCGAATAAGAATAAATATTATTCCGAATCACAAAGAGTTGTGAAACCACGGCTAGCTGTATCCCTGAACCATTGAGGGTCACACAAGTACTGGATCATTTGTTCCCGTTGAGAAAATAAATTCAAGTAGTTGAATTTATATATTATTATAAAATTCAAGGAGTTGAATTTATGATAATTAATTTTGAGAAAATAAATTCAAGGAATTGAATTTATGAGATAGTAAATTCAAGAAGTTAATTTTATGAGATAGGGAGAGAATAAATTCAAATGGTTGAATTTATAAAATTTGAGAATTTAATTTATTAAACTCAAAAGTTGGGTTTATTAAATATTAAATTTTGGAAGTGATAAAATTCAAGGAGTTGAATTTGTAATTTTAATAATAAATTCAAATGTTGAATTTATAAAATATTTAATTTATTAAGCTCAAAAGTTGACTTTATTAAATAATAAATTAAATATAATGGGAAGCGTGTTTAATAGACTTGTAGGAGTACAAGTCCAACATACTAAATAATTAAAGTTTTAATGGACTTTGATTAATTAAACTAGTTGGACTAGTCCAATTAATTAATCAAGCACATTAATGTTATTTAACAGGCCCATGTATTATTTTATGGTAATTATGTCATGGAGGCTTTATTTAAGTAGAAGACTTTAACCCTAGCCTCCATAACACAGCATAATTTTCGAAAAAACCTCCTCCTTCTCTCCACAATATTTCGGCCACCATCTTTGCAAAAGGAGATTGAGCCGCCTCTCAAATTTTCAATCTCAACAAAAAATCTCTTCTAACTTTTCTAGTGAAAATTAGAAGAGGAACAAATCTTCTAGTCGTGGACCTAATTAGAAAGATTGAAGGAAAAAGTTTTTGAAGATCGTTCGTAGGGATTCATCAAGAGCTAGATCCGCCTATACCGGATTAGTTGGAGTCAAGTGATTTAATTCATTAAAGGTATAATTCTAACACCCTATGAATGTTTGATTATAAAACCATACGAGTGTCCAAATACATCTTGAATGTCAAGATCAAAAAAAATTTTAAACTTCCGCTGCATTTGGGCACGAGAAAACCGGGATCCAACAGTAGTATTAGAGCTAGGCTTTCTAAATCGTATGGTTTTAAATCATATTGAATAATTTATTTCTAACAACACAAGAAAATTTTTCAGAAAATTGATGCACCATTAAAAAGTCTGCGGAATGTCCGCACGCCGCGCTGCGCGCGCGCCGAGAGCCTGTGCGCGCCCTGCGCGCACAGGGCCCTTGCGGCTGCCCGAAATGTTCGGGCAGCGGGCGGGCATCGCGAGTGGCTACCCAGGAGTGTCTCGGGAACCGTTCTGGATAATGGGCTTGAATTTTTTGGGCCTAGGGTGTGATTTTCAAATTTTTCAAATTTTTGGGCAAAATTGATATTTTTGAAAATTGGTTCAATTTTTCTTTTGGAAAATTAATTTTAGAAAATTAATACTTTTCTTGTAAAATAAATAATTAGAATATATTTTTAATTATTTATGGTAAAATGAGTTTTACAAGAAATCAATTATTATTTATTTAATTGGAAATTAAATAAAGGAGTTTATTTAATTTATTAAATTCTTTAATAATTGTGGTGGTTAGTGATAAAATTATTAGATATATGATTTATCAATTAATTAAATTGTTTAATTTTTAGGATATTTTACTGATTTATTCGTTTTTTAATATTTGATATTATTAAAGTGGGCCTGGTTTATGGCCCGTTCCCACCCCATGAGATGTATCCCTTATGTGCCATGGCTATTGTTAGAGTAGGTGCACGTCGAGCCAAGTGTTGGCCGAGTTTTCACAATGAAACTCTATGTATAAACAGTCTTTATTTTAATAATATTTGAATTTATCATTTTGGCACTTCTTTATCTGTATACCAATGCTAGTTGCATAGATAAAGCCCTTGAATATACAAATAGTAGAAAGAATATGAGATGCTCATATGATGAGTATCATGAAACTCATATTTGGAATACTGTATATTCTAAACAGTTCCTAGTCGATTCAGCCGCCGCTAAGAAGGACATAGGCCGCTAGAGTTCGAGACTAGTATCTGCGATGTGAGTACCATGTTTCATTGGTAGAGGACATTGTGATGTCCGAACATGCAGATAGGTGCTTCCTGTAGAGTGCACTGAACAACCCTCCATAAAGGACTTTCCAGGTGGTTCTCACTTATCGAGTGGAAAAGTCCTAGTTTATGGTTGTACACCATTAGTCCTTATGACCCGAGACAACATTGAGACTCTATGTGCTATAATTACACTTTGACTTGTTTACCGACTCTCATGGAGTCATCAGGTGGCAGGGTTGGGTGTTCTGTCGAAACATATAGGAGTCGATGCATTGTAGTCGGGGATTCACCGCTTACCTTCGGGTATGGATATCCTATGTGTTCTCATGTATGTGTAGTATGAAATCTCTGATCAGAGTATGGTGGTAATTATGAAAGGGGTTTCATAGATTACACCATCGATGCAACTACGACATGACACATAGTATCGATTCATTGACAACTCTCGATAAACCAATGATCGTCAAATCGGTCGGGATATATGAGTTGAAGGGACCGTACTGTACGCTAACCATAATTGAATGGTTCTTGCAGGCACTATCATTTGATAACTAGGGAATCAAGTAAGCGATGCTGCTAGGCGTTTAACATGATTGGTTGGGTACTATCAGACTTGAGTTCTGACGTTCTTGTTATCTTGGAGTTGATAAGTAAGAATGGAGCAATTTGGGTATGCTCATATAAGGAAATGTTTAGTCCGAGTCACATGGAGATGTGAACCCACGGCTAGTTGTATCAATGAACCATTGAGGGCCACACAAGTACTAGCTTTCTAGATCCCGTTGAGAAGTAAAATAGTTCAAAGTGTTGAACGGCTTATAAATGAGTTTATAAGCGTAAGGAAAAATAGAAGTATGATTTCTACGAGAGAAATGTAATTTTTAATTTATGAATGTGTTCCTAAATTAAAACTAGGCCAAGTGAATAATGTATTTTAAAATTGTGATTTTTATAAACATTGTTATGGATTAAATTAAATTAATTCAAGTGTTGAATTAATTAAACACTAGTGGGCCTAGTAGAGTCCAAATAATTAAATTAATTCAAGTGCTGAATTAATTAAATAACATTGAGCCTTGTAGAGCCCAATTGGAAATAATTATTTAACTAGTGGGCTTGAGTAAAAATCAAGCATATTTTAATTAGGCTCAAATATGTTTGAGTATGTTTGAGACAATTTAAATTAAAAGTCCATAGGCCCTTTGTAAATGTTACAAGCCCACTAGGTTTTGCATGCTTGGGAGGTGAAGGGTTGTGGATTACTTTTGATTAAAATATTGGCATGGCATGCACATGCTTCCATGAGCTTTTCCCACAACCAAGACAAGTCATTCACTCCACTTCACTCTCTCACTTAGGCCGAAATTTTTGACATATTTCTCTACATTTTTCTCTTCATTTTGGTTGAGGAATTCATACACTTCTCAATGAAAAATACCCTAATTTTTCTAGTGCAAAATTAGGGTGGTTCTAGCTTGCAAGTGGTGGGCTTAATTTTGAAGGAAATGAGGAAGCTTGTAGATCAACTCATCCCATTAAGAGCTAAGGTGTTTACACCTTAGTTGAAGCCATCATCAACCTCAAGAGGTTGATAGGTATAATTTCTTAACACCCTATGTATGACAAAGGTGTTTTGTATTTGCTACACACTAGTACAAGGTGGCCGAAATTTTTCCTCTTGAAAATCAATATTTTGAACTTCCGTTGCGCTTTCGGTCACCTAGAATCGATCTCTTTCAAGTGGTATCATGAGCTAAGGGTACTAGTTTTTGTGTTGCATATACATAATATTATATTGAGGTCGATTTCTAACCGCATGAGATGAAAATTTGCAACAAAAATCAAGGCGTTTCGGGGCAAATTTCGGACAGCAACTTGCTGCCCATTTCAGGCAGCTCGGGCTGCCCGATGGCTGCCCATTTCGGGCAGCTAGGGCAGCCCGAGGGGCTGCCCGAACAGCCCCAACTTTTAAATAAAAAAAAAACTTTTTTGCATGTTGGTCGGAATCCGGCGACCGAGCTCCGGCGACGGCGATGACGGCTAGGGTTTTCAAAAGATGTTTTGAAATATTAAAGTGTCATGGGCCTTGAGTTGTTGGGCCATTAGATGGATAACATATTTGTGAATTTAAATGGGCCAAAATGTTTTTGGTGAAAATGAATTTTTTGGGCCCTTAAGTTTAAATTTACAAAAGTTGCAAATATTTTCTCATAAAATAAATAATTGAAGTTGGAATTTAATTATTTATAGTAAATTGTGATTTACAAAAAATTTGGTTATAAATAAATTAATTGGAAAGTAGACAAAGGTGTTTGTATACTTTGTTAATTTAGTTTATGATCGTGGCGGTTAGTGATTGGATCAAGATATATAATATTGGATCAATTAATTATTGTGATAATTAATTGATGGTGTATGATATGTGATATTATGCATGAAGGATGATCAAAAGCCCAAGCCCAATTTGCTAGGTGTATTCTAGGATTTTTTGTGTTGAATGATTGTAATAATTATCAATTTATAAAGTGGGCTTGGTTTATGGCCTGTTCCCACCCCCATGAGATGTATCCCTATTTTCCATGGATATTTATTTGTAAATATTAGTATAGTGGATGATCAAGATTGGAAGATGGTGGCCATGATGATTATGAAGATCGAAGACATGTAAATATTGGAAGCTAATGTAATAGTTGCATTTGCATCCCATGCATTTCCCTAGGATTGGACCTAGGCCCATGTTTAGCTCACACGGGCCATTAGTATTGGGGCGATTGATCATCCTTGTTCTGTTTACTGTTTATAATATATGCATGATATGTTATAAATAATTTGTATGTGCGTTATTATTATGATAATAACAAAGTTGCATGAATCCGGCAAACATTCGATCAAACATGGCAAGCTTTTAAATAAAATTAATGATGAGACCTTTCAAGATTAAAAACCTTTATTTTGAATAAGATTCAAAATTAATATCAAGTCCGGAAAGGAGAATTATAAATTTGTTTATAATTTCCATGTATTCCATCGACAATGGGTGCATGATGAACGGTACCCATGCTCGGGGCTCGGCTCATATTATTGGGGGGACCCTGGGTGCCGAAAAGCTGTGACATCCATTGACATGGTGATGTGAACTACGTGGAACTCCCATGATTTCGGCTCATATTATTGGGGGAACTCATGGCGACCGTCCATTAAGGTTCAAAATCGATGGGTAAGGCTTGACACGTAAAGATGAACGACGTCATATTATTTGGTCCTAATCAAACGTGAGACAAAAGTTTACGTAGAGGGTTGCATGGAGATGCAATTGGAAACTAACTTTTAGGAATTGTGATTGGCTGATATTATTCGGGATCATAATTCGCTAATTGGACCTTGCGTACCTACTGAGGAAATGAGTTTCCCGTTTTCACTAGAGGGTAGTGAAAATGTCAAAACAGTGGGAGCAAAAATTTATAAAGTAAAAGTCCATACTTTATATCTTATTAAATATTTTAAAATAGTCATTAACATTTATCTGTTTTAGTTTTCAATACTTTTTGACAATGTCTTCGATTCGCAATCCGCTATCAGTAATACTCGACAAGCACGTATTAACCGGACCTAATTACCACAATTGGCTAAGAAATCTGAAAATCGTCTTGAATTCGAAAAGGATAGCGTATACACTTACTGAGTCGTCCCCTGTTGAGGCTCCGACTGACTGCACTCTTGATAATTGTAGACTTACAAGGAATGGTGTGACCATGACTTGAAAAGCCAAGTGTTATATGCAGGCTTCTATGAAAGATGAGAAGTCGGTTCTTTATGTGGGTTCTTCATCTGGTACGAAGACCGATCCACGTGGGAAGGGAAAGAAACGTTCTTTCCAACGACCCAAGAAGAACGTGCCCTTGAAGAGGCAAGCTCTGAATCCCGTTGTGGCAGCCACACCAGTAAAGGCTGACAAGACTGTTGATGTTTGTCATCACTGCAAGAAACCTGGACATTGGAGGCGTAATTGCAGGGAATATCTTGCCCAGAAGAGTTCTGGAAATAGTATGTTCTATATTGAAGTAAACATTTCAATTAACTCTACTTCTTGGGTATTGGATACCGGTTGTGACTCACATCCCTGTAATGAGTTACAAGTGATGGAAAGAAGTAGAAGGCTTAGGGAAGGTGAGACCTTCTTCAGGGTGGGCGATGGAGCAAGAGTTGCTGCCAAGGCCATACGAGATCTTTACTTGCTTTTGGACAATGATTTTAAGTTAATTTTAAGAGATGTTTTGTTTGTACCTGATTTGATGAAAAACATTGTTTCCATTTGTATGCTAGATAAAGATGGATGTTCTTGTTTATTTAGCAAAGGTGTTTGCAACATTTACAAGAATGAATGTTTAATTGGTACTGGAGAACTTGAAAACGATCTCTATAACTTAAAATTGAAAGATATTCCACTAAACAATGTCCAAGCTATAACAACAACAAACAAGCGAAAACAAGATACTCTAAATTCGGCACAATTGTGGCATGCTCGATTAGGACATATTTCCCTAAGAAGGATGAACAAGCTAGTGGGAGTAGGCATGTTTGATATTTCTGATATTAATGCTCTCACGACTTGTGAATCCTGTCTAAAAGGAAAGATGACCAAAATTCCCTTTAAGGGCCATGTGGAGTGAGCCAAAGGGTTATTGGATTTGATCCATACCGATGTGTACGGTCCTCTTAGCATCACCACTAAGCATGGACATGGATACTTCATCACCTTTACCGATGACTTTTCGAGGTATGGGTATGTGTATTTGATGAAATACAAGTCTGAAACCTTTGAAAGGTTCAAAGAATTCAGAAGTGAAGTAGAGAAGCAGTTGGGACGAAGCATCAAGACACTTCGATAGGATCGAGGTGGTGAGTACTTGAGTGCCGAGTTCCAAGAGTATCTTAGGGAGAATGGGATTCTCTCGCAGTGGACTCCGCCCGCTACACCACAGTTGAATGATGTTTCGGAGCGTCGTAACCGGACTTTGATGGACATGGTTTTGTCTATGATGGGGTTCACGGAGTTGCCGCCATCCTTTTGGGGATATGCGCTTGAGACAGCGGCACAATTGTTGAACAATGTCCATTCAAAGGAGGTTGATAAAACACCATATGAGATATGGATGGGTAAGCCTCCCAAGTATTCTTATCTTAGAATATGGGGGTACCCTGCTTATGTGAAGCAGGTAGTGAGAGATAAATTGGATAGTCGATCCATTTTATGTTACTTTGTGGGATATCCAAAGAATTATGTTGGATACTATTTCTATCATCCCCAAGAAACAAAGCTGTTTGTTTCTAGGAATGCAACCTTTTTGGAAAGGGAATTTCTATTGGATAGAAAAGGAGAGATGATAGAACTCGAAGAGGTTCGAGAGACACCCACAATTGTAGAACCCACACCCGAAGAGCCAAGAGAGGAGATACAAGCTCCTAGAAGATCCGAGAGAGTTTCAAGACCACCTATGAGGTATGGTCTGCTTCTTGAAGAGGGCCATGATGAGCCTAACCATGGATGTGATCCAATGACCTTCAAGGAAGCGTTATCTCATGTCGATTCATCCAAGTGGCTTGAAGCGATGGAATCTGAGATGAATTCCTTGCATTCGAACCAAGTGTGGAATCTCGTGGATCCACCTGAGGGAATTGTTCCCATAGGGTGTAAATGGATTTACAAGAGGAAACTTGGGGCGGATGGGAAGGTATTGACCTTCGAGGCGCAATTGGTGGCAAAAGGATATACTCAAAGATAAGGAGTTGACTTTGAGGAAACTTTTTCTCCAGTTGCAATGTTCAAGTCCATAAGGATATTGCTAGCCATAGCTGCATGGTATGACTATGAGATATGGCAGATGGATGTCAAGACAGTCTTTCTTAATGGGGATATTAAGGAAGAGATTTACATGTCTCAACCTGAAGGGTTTACATCTGTCGGAAGTGAGCATATGGTATGCAAACTTCATAGATCTATTTATGGTCTAAAGCAGGCATCTAGGAGTTGGAACCTTAGATTCGATAGTACAATCAAAGAGTTTGGTTTTACTAAGAATACTGAGGAACCCTATGTGTATAAGAAGGTCAGTGGGAGTGCTGTGACACTCTCCTGGTGCTTTATGTTGATGACATTCTACTCATTGGGAATGATGTAGGAATGTTGCAATCAACTAAGATGTGGTTAGCGAGTAAGTTCTCGATGCAGGACTTGGATGAAGCATCTTTTGTATTGGGAATACAGATCAATAGAGATAGATCGAAAAGATTGCTTGGTCTTACCCAGTCCACAAACATTGATACCATTGCAATGCGGTTCTCGATGGATGAGTCCAAGAGAGGACATCTACCAATGTGTCATGGCGTGTCCCTATCCAAGTCTATGTCTCCCAAGACTGATGCAGAGATAGCGGCGATGACAAGCATTCCTTATGCATCTGCGATTGGTAGCATCACGTATGGGATGATATCTACATGTCCTGACGTGGCTTTTGCACTAAGTGTAGTGAGTAGACATCAATCCAACCCTGGTCTTCAACACTGGAAAGCTGTGAAAGACATCCTCAAGTATTTGAGAAGGACCAATAAGTTGTTCTTGGTCTATGGGGGTGGAGAACTGAAATTGGAAGGCTATGCCGACTCTAGCTTTCAAAGCGATATCGATGACTCGAAGTCAACCTCTGGATTCATATTCATGCTCAATGGTGCTGCTGTCTCTTGGAAGAGTTCCAAGAAAGACAGTACAGCGGATTCCACCACTTAGGCAGAATATATTGCTGCATCAGCTGCAGCAAAGGAGGCTGTTTGGATAAGGAATTTCGTCCAAGAGTTGGGCGTCATTCCTAATGGAGTTGCTCCTGTCCTGGTGTTTTGTGATAACACGGGAGCCATTGCTCAAGCAAAGGAGCCGAGGTCTCATCAGAAGTCCAAACACGTATTGAGAAAGTACCACATCCTCAGAGTGATCGTGGAAAGAGGAGATGTCACGACTGACAAAGTCGGCTCCGCAGATAATGTTGCTGATCCACTAACTAAGCCTTTACCTGGACCATTATTCGAGAAGCATCAATGGGTTTGAAGCATATGGGTAGTTGGCTCTAGTGCAAGTGGGAGATTGTTAGAGTAGGTGCCCGTCGAGCCAAGTGTTGGCCGAGTGTTCACAAAGAAACTCTATGTATGAACAGTCTTTATTTTAATAATATTTGAAATTATTATTTAGGCACATCTTTATCTGTATACTCATGCTAGTTGCATAGATAAAGCCCTTGAATATACAAATAGTAGAAAGAATATGAGATGCTCATATGATGAGTATCATGAAACTCATATTTGGAATACTGTATATTCTTAACAGTTCCTATTCGATTCAGCCGCCGCTAAGAAGGATATAGGCCGCTAGAGTTCGAGACTAGTATCTGCGATGTGAGTACCATGTTTCATTGGTAGGGAACATTGTGATGTCCGAACATGCAGATAGGTGCTCCTTGTAGAGTGCACTGAACAACCCTCCATAAAGGACTTTCCAAGTGGTTATCACTTATCGAGTGGAAAAGTCCTAGTTTATGGTTGTACACCATTAGTCCTTATGATCCGGGACAACATTGAGACTCTATGTGCTAGAATTACACTTTGACTTGTTTACCGACTCTCATGGGGTCATCAGGTGGCAAGGTTGGGTGTTCTGTCGAAACATATAGGAGTCGATGCATTGTAGTCAGGGATTCACCGCTTACCTTCGGGTATGGATATCCTATGTGTTCTCATGTATGTGTAGCATGAAATCTCTGATCAGAATATGGTGGTAATTATGAAATGGGTTTCATAGATTACACCATCGATGCAACTACGACATGACACATAGTATCGATTCATTGACAACTCTCGATAAACCAATGGTTGTCGAATCGGTCGGGATATATGAGTTGAAGGGACCGTACTGTACGCTAACCATAATTGAATGGTTTTTGCAGGACACTATCATTTGATACCTAGGGAATCATGTAAGCGATGCTGCTAGGCGTTTAACATGATTGGTTGGGTACTATCAGACTTGAGTTCTGACGTTCTTGTTTTCAAGGAGTTGATAAGTAAGAATAGAGCAATTGGGGTATGCTCATATAAGGACATGTTTAGTCCGAATCACATGGAGATGTGAACCCATGGCTAGTTGTATCAATGAACCATTGAGGGCCACACAAGTACTAGCTTTCTAGATCCCATTGAGAAGTAAAAAAGTTCAAAGTGTTGAACGGCTTATAAATGAGTTTATAAGTGTATGGAAAAATAGAAGTATGACTTCTATGAGAGAAATGTAATTTTTAATTTATGAATGTGTTCCTAAATTAAAACTTAGCCAAGTGAATAATGTATTTGAAAATTGTGATTTTCATAAACATTGTTATAGACTAAATTAAATTAATTCAAGTGTTGAATTAATTAAACACTAGTAGGCCTAGTAGAGTCCAAATAATTAAATTAATTCAAGTGTTGAATTAATTAAATAACATTGAGCCTTGTAGAGCCCAATTGGAAATAATTATTTAACTAGTGGGCTTGAGTAAAAATCAAGTATTGTTTAATTGGGCTCAAATATGTTTGAGCCAATTTAAATTAAAAGTCCATGGGCCCTTTGTAAATGTTACAAGCCCACTAAGTTTTTCATGCTTGGGAGGTGAAGGGTTGTTGATTATTTTTGATTAAAATATTGGCATGGCTTGCACATGCTTCCACGAGCTTTTCCCACAACCAAGACAAGTCATTCACTCCACTTCACTCTCTCACTTTGGCCGAAATTTTTTACATATTTCTCTTCATTTTTCTCTTCATTTTGATTGAGGAATTCATACACTTCTCAATGAAAAATACCCTAATTTTTTTAGTGCAAAATTAGGGTGGTTCTAGCTTGCAAGTGGTGGGCTTGATTTTGAAGGAAATGAGGAAGCTTGTAGATTAACTCATCCCATCAAGAGCTAAGGTGTTTACACCTTAGTTGGAGCCATCATCAACCTCAAGAGGTTGATAGGTATAATTTCTTAACACCCTATGTATGACAAAGTTGCTTTGTATTTGCTACACACTAGTACAAGGTGGCCGAAATTTTTCCTCTTGAAAATCAATATTTTGAACTTCCGTTGCGCTTTCGGTCGCCTAGAATCGATCCCTTTCAGCTATTTAAATGTAATTATTAGAAATAGCGAGAGATCAAAACTGGAAGATGGTGGTCCTGATGAACGAGATGAAGACATGTAAAATATTTGGAGCTCTTGTAATAATTGCATTTGCATCCCTGCATTCACCTTGGTTTTGAACCTGGATCCATGTATGGCTCACACGGATCTAATAGTGTTGGCGATCGATCATCCTTATTTATTGTTGAATGTCATATTATGATATATATGCAATATATAGTAGTATTCATGTATGTTTATAATTAGATAATATAGTTGCATGGATCCGACAAACATACAAACTCGTGGCACGCTATTTTAAAAATTAAAATGATGTGACAATTATAAAATTAAAATCCCTCATTTTAAATATGATTCAAAATTCATATCAAACCATAAAAGTAAAAATTAAAAGAGTTTAATTTTTCCTTGCCTTCCATCAACCGTGGTTGCATGTTGATCGCTACCCGCGGACAGTATCTGGCTCATATTATTGGGGAGGCCTGGACGCCGGAAAGCCGTGACTTCCACCAGACATATGATGTGAATTGAGTGGAACTCACATGACTTCGGCTCATATTATGGGGGGAACTCATGGCGATCGTCCATTATAGTTCAATATTGATGGGTTGGTTTGACACGGGAAAATTAACGGCGTCATATTATTGGGTCCTTATTAAACGTGAGGCAAAACACGCGGAGGTTGCATAGGAATGCAATTGGATTCTACCTTTTGGAAATTATAATTGGCTGATATTATTGGGGATTATAATTGGCTAATTGGACTCTACGTGCCCACTAAGAAAATACGAGTTTCCATTTTTCATCAGAGGGTGGTGGAAATGTCAAAATAATGGGAGGGAGATTTATAAAATAAAATCCATATTTTATATCTTAAAATTATTTGAAAATTATCAGCAACCATTTTTCTGTTTCCGTATCAGTATATTTTCGATTTCGTCACGTAATCCATTTTTATTATTAACAAGCTAATCGAATATAATTTTCAAGACTGGTTGGGAAAATTGTTCTGAAATCGGAGAAAATAGCATACACACTATTGCCAGTCCTGCTGAACTGACAAAGCATGCAAGATGGTAGGACCATAGTATGCAAGTTAAAGTGTAACATGCTCGCTTCTATGTGAAATGAACTGTAGGGACAGTTTGAGGAAATGTTGAATGTTGCTGACATTCGGATGCATGGTGCATAAAACTATGCACACCACTTTCAAGGAGCTCATGACTACACGCATGCAAGACAGGGCTTTGGCCCATGAGCATGATGTACATGTAATTGGGCTTATTGAGAATGTGGTAGGCTTGGAATATGTGATTCCTAACGAGTTAATTCATGACATCAATTTGTTGTTTTTTTCTCTTCCTCATTTGACGGGGTTTTGGTGAATTGAATAAGACAGATGATAGCCTTGAAGAGCTAGTAAATACGCTTATAACTTATGAGATCACCATAAAACAAGAAATTATTATTTTTCTTATGGGCCTCTCGTCAGATGAAAATGGCCTACAAGGTAAGGGAAAGAAATGTTATGCCCCTCACAAGAAAAACAATCCCAATAAGAGGCAAACTCTGAAAGACACTTAAAAGGCCTACAAAGCCCGATAAGTTAGAACATATTTATTTCACTGCAAGAAGTCCGGACATAAAAAATTATATGTGCCAGAAATGTTCTGGAAATGATAAGTGAATGTCCAAGTAAACATAATTTCAAGAACAAACAAAAGAAAGTTAGATGATCCAAATCCCACACAAATATGACACGCTAGACTATGTCACATTTTCCAAAGAAGGATGCATACACTAGTGAGAGAAGGCAGGTTTGACTTGTCAGACATAAATTCTCTACATACTTGTAAATCCTGTCTAAAAGGAAAAATGACAAAGATTCCATTCAATGGAAACGTGGAACGTGCGCATGGTCTACTGGATATGATCCACACAGACGTTTGTGACCTGCTAAGTGTTAGCACAAAATATGGGCAATTCTACTTCATTACCTTTATTGATGACCATTCGAGATATGGGTACGTTTATTTGATGAAACACAAATCTGAAGCATTTGAAAAGTTCAAAGAGTTCAGATCTGAAGTAGAAAACCAGCTAGAAAGAAGTATTAAGGCACTTCGATCTGATCGAGATGGAGAATACTTAAGTTCCGAATTTTTGGGTTATCTAAAAGAGAATGAGATTCTCTCACAGTGGAGTCCACCAGCAACACCACAATTGAATGGTGCATCTGAACGTCGAAATAGAACCTTGATGGATATGGTTCGATCTATGATGGGATTCACTGAATTGCCTACAAAGCTTGGGGCTTTGCGCTTGAAACTGCGGCAATGTTGTTGAATAATGTCCATAATAAAGCAGTGGATAAAACACCATATGAGATATTGATGGGAAAAACTCCCAAATGTTCTTACATGAGAATATGTGGATGTGCTGCTTGCGTGAAGCAGACAGTGGGAGACAAATGTGATATTAGATCCACTTTGTGCTACTTTGTAGGATATCCAAATAATTCTGTTGGATATTATTTCTATCATCCCAATGAAGCAAAAGTGTTTGTTTCAAGAAATGCCACTTTTTGGAAAATGAATTTCTATTAGATAGAAAAGGCAAGATGATAGAACATGAAGAAATTCAAGATACTTCCTCAACTATAGTAGTTGAACCTAATCCCCAACAACCAGTAATTGAAGTACAAACTCCTAGGAGGTCTGATAAGTTTAATAGACCACATACTAGATATACGCTTCTTCATGAACAATACCATGATGAGTCTTGTGTTGGATGTGATCCAATGAACTTTAAGGAAGCAATATCTTATATTGATTCAACCAAATGGCTTGAAGCCATGCAGTCAGAGATGGACTCTATGTATTCAAACCAAGTAAGGACATTAGTAGATCCACCTGAGGGAATCATTCTCATAGGGTGCAAATGGATCTACAAAAGAAAGCTAGGGGCGAATGAGAAGGTAGTGACCTTCAAAGCAAGTTTGGTTGCAAAAGGTTATACTCAAAGGCAAGGAGTTGACTATGAGGAAAATTTTTCACCAGTTGCTATGTTTAAGTCCATTAGAATACTATTAGCCATAGCAGCATGGTATGACTATGAGATATGGCAAATGGATTTAAAGAATGCATTCCTCAATGGAGATATCAAAGAAGAAATTTATATGTCTCAATTTGAGGGATACACATCAGTGGGAAGTGAGCATAAGGTATGCAAACTTCAGAGATCAATATATGGTCTCAAGCAGACATCAAGGAGTTGGAACCTCAGATTTGATAGCACTATCAAAGAGTTTGGTTTTGCTAAAAATCCTGAGGAACCATGCGTGTACAAGAAAGTTAGTGGGAGTGCAGTGACATTCCTAGTACTTTATGTTGATGATATCCTGCTCATTGGGAATGATGTAGGATTATTGCGATCAACTAAAGTATGGTTAGCAAGTAAATTCTCCATGAAAGACATGGGTGAAGCATCCTCTGTATTGGGAATACAAATCTATAGAGATAGATTAAAGGGGATGCTGAAGCTCACCCAAGCGACTTATATCGGTACCATCCTGAAAAGATTCTCTATGGAAGAGTCCAAGAGAGGATACTTACCAATGTGTCATGGTGTTACTCTATCTAAGGCAATGTGTCCCAAAATTGATGAAGAGATATAGATGATGACACGTATTCCATATGCGTTAGCCATTGGTAGTATGATGTATGGTATGATATCGACACGTCCCGATGTTGATTACCCTCTGAGTGTTACAATCAGATATCAGGCGAACCCTGGTCCACTACATTGGAAGGCCGTGAAAGATATTCTTAAGTACTTGAAAAGGACTAAGAACTTGTTCATGGTCTATGGGGGTGGAGAATTGAAATTGAAAGGCTACACTGATTCTAGCTTCCAATGTGACGTAGATGATTCGAAATCGACCTCTGGCTTTGTATTCATGCTTAATGGTGCTGATGTCTTTGGGAAAGGTTCCAAGAAAGACACCGCTGCGGATTCCACCATTGAAGCTGAATACATTGTTGCATATGCTGCAGCAAAAGAGGCATTTTGGATGAGGAATCTTGTCCAAGAGTTGGGCGTTATTCCCAATGGAGTTGATCCAGTCCCGTTGTACTGGGACAACACTGGTGCCGTTACGCAATCAAAGGAACCAAGGTCTCATCAGCGATCCAAACATGTATTGAGGAAGTTCCACATCATACGGGAGATAGTGGGAAGAGGAGACATATCAGTCGAAAAAGTCACCTCTGCAGATAATGTTTCTGATCCACTTACACAGTCCTTGCCAGGACCATTTTTTGAGAAGCATCGCGAAGCAATGGGAATAAAGTTATGGGTAGTTGGCTCTAGGGCAAGTGGGAGATTGTTAGAATAGATGCCCTGCAAGCCAAGGGTTGGCTAGGGAATTTTTTGACTCAAGTAAAATAAACAATCTTTATTTTAATATAATTTAATTTTTAATGGTTTTGTTATTTCTTTATCTGTAATCCCATGTTATCAAACATAGATAAAGATCTTGATCATAATTTAATACAAATGAATCGTAATTCGATGTTGAAACTCGTTTGTAAACACTGTATGATCTAAATTCGTTCCTAGTCGATTCAGCCGCCTAAAAAAGATCGCTTGAGCTCGAGACTAGCATCTATGATGTTGTGTACTGCGTTTCTTGGTAAGGGATAGAGATGCCCAAACATGTTGATGGGTAGTCATATGATGATTATACCAAACAACCCTCCCTCGGACTTTTCAAGTGGTTATCATTCATCGAGAGGATAAGTCCGTGGTTATGATTGTACACCATTAGTCCTTATGACCCGGGACAACACTGAGGCTCTATATGCTATGACTGTGCTTTGACTAGTTTACCGGCTCCAGGAGAATCATCAGGTGGCGAGGTTGGGTACAGTTGCGACACATATAAGAGCCAGTGCATTGTAGTCGGGGATTCGCCGCTCACCTATGGGTGTGGATAACCTATGTGATCTGATGAAATTATAGTGCGTGGAATCTCTGGCCAGAGTATGAGATGTACGTTGGAGAAGGAGTTCTCCAATAGTACACGCGATGCCACTATTATAGTTATCACATAGTTATCGAATTATTATGCAACCCTCGATGAACCAATGGTTGCAGATTCGATCGGGATATATGAGATGAAGGGACCATACTGTACGGTAATCATTATCGATTGGTTCTTACAAGCACTATCAGTGATACCTAGGGGATCATGGGGTGATGCTACTAGAAGCTCTTACTATGATTCGATGAGTGCAATCAGAAATGAGTTCTGACATCATTAATCAAGGTGTTGATGAAAAGAATGGGGCTAACTAGGGTAAGCCCGAATAAGAATAAATATTATTCTGGATCACAAAGAGTTTTGAACCCACGGCTAGCTATATCCCTGAACCATTGAGGGTCACACAAGTACTGGATCATTTGTTCCCGTTGAGAAAATAAATTCAAGTAGTTGAATTTATATATTATTATAGTAAATTTACTGAGTTGAATTTATGATAATTAAATTTTGAGAAAATAAATTCAAAGAGTTGAATTTATGAGATAGTAAATTCAAGAAGTTGAATTTATGAAATAGGGAGAGAATAAATTCAAAGGGTTGAATTTATAAAATTTAAGAATTTAATTTATTAAACTCAAAAGTTGAGTTTATTAAATATTAAATTTTGGAGGTGATAAAATTCAAGGAGTTGAATTTGTAATTTTAATAATAAATTCAAATGTTGAATTTATAAAAGATTTAATTTATTAAGCTCAAAAGTTGAGTTTATTAAATAATAAATTAAATATAATGGGATTTGTGTTTAATGGGTTTGTAGGAGTACAAGTCCAACATATTAAATAATTAAAGTTTTAATGGACTTTGATTGATTAAACAATTAATTAATCAAGCACATTAATGTTATTTAACAGGCCCATGTATTATTTTGGTAATTAGGTCATGGATGCTTTATTTAAGTAGGAGATTTAAACCCTAGCCTCCATAACACACCATAATTTTCGAAAAAACCTCCTCCTTCTCTCCACAATATTTCGGCCACCCTCTTTGCAAAAGGAGATTGAGCCGCCTCTCGAATTTTCGATCTCAACGAAAAATCTCTTCTAACTTTTCTAGTGCAAATTAGAAGAGGAACAAATCTTCTAGTCATGGACCTAATTAGAAGGATTGAAGGAAAGAGTTTTTGAAGATCGTTCGTAGGGATTCATCAAGAGCTAGATCCGCCTATACTGGATTAGTTGGAGCCAAGTGATTTAATTCGCTAAAGGTATAATTCTAATACCCTATGAATGTTTGATTATAAAACCATACGAGTGTCCAAATACATCTTGAATGTCAAGATCTAAAAAAAATTTAAAAATTTCTGCTGCGTTTGGACACGAGAAAACCGGGATCCAACAGATTGCGCATGAAATATGGATCTTTGGCCAAATCAATTGTTTCGAGAGCAAGCCTGCGGAGGCGCTCACGGCGGTTGATGGCTTCGTTCTGGCCGGAAGCGGCGCCTCCGCTTCCAGGCTTCGAACCCCATTCTCTGTCCATCTCCTGCTGCAGGTTCACTCTCGAAATGGCTGCTCGGAAAGCACAAAATCGTTGAGCTAAACCGGATATTCTATAAATGGGCCAGACTCTATACTTGGGACTCAGATGAAAATTATGAGGCCCAATTACATTAAAAGGCCCAAAAAAAAACGTTAAAAAATGGAGCTTTAGATACACAAAGTACACAGATTAAAAAAATTAATTAACAAAGCCAAAATAATCCAAACATGAAAAGTTAAAAAAATTCAGAATTTTTTCTTTTTGAAACATTAAAATGTTCGGTTTGATTTTATAAATAAATGCTTTCAATTTAGGATTAAGTCGAAATCAAAAGGATAATAAATAAAATTGTCACTCTAGTTTTGAACCCCAGATATTTTATACCCTTCTACTCATCTATATTTTAGGTAGGTGTAGACTTCCAGTGAAACACTCATTCATAGTAATATTTTTCATTGAAGCACTATATATTAAGCAATATTTATTCTTAACATAATTAACAAAAAAACAATATTTTTGCAGTATCAAAAAATATCATTTTTGTTATAAAAAGAAATTTTTTTCATAGATCGGGTCAGAGATATGTTTAACAAAATGTACTCGTAGACGATCTCATGGGAGTTTTTATGTTTGGGTAATACCAAACATTATTCTCTAAATTTTAATTTTATTTTGGACAACATGCATAATTTATTATTTTTTCTTAAATTATTTAATTACATTTCATCTGGAAAATGAAGATTTGTATTTTTATAGTTGTAAATCATTTCGTTAGCTAGTTGTCTCCAAATAAGCTTTTTTGATCTATTGTTGCACTTGAGCCCGCAGATACTATGTGATTGGGATGCTTTTGGACACATGAATTTGAAAGTAGGAATGGAACCTCAAATTCATTAATTCAAATTCATGTTTAATTATGGTTGATGACAAGATTTGAATTCAAAATTATTTAGCCGTTTGAGTCTTAGATGTTTTTCTTTTAGTTTATTACAATATATCTTTTATTAGTCATTTGAAATCTATTCTTTTATTACTTAAGAAATCAGATCATCTGACATGATCGATTAGGGGGATCATCGTTGAGCTACAATAGCTCGATTCTTGAAATATTGAACACCGATGAATTAAATCAGGTTTAGTTTTTAGACCAAGTGAAAAATTCTCGAAATAATCCTTCGTCAAGAAATCGATTAAATATTTTATAAAGCATTTAAAATATATGCAAATTGAATGAGAAAAAAATTTTAGTTGAAGAATTGTATCAAACACTTTGCATGCAATATTTTGATATTTGAAGAAAAACATAAAATGCTTTAAGAATGCATATTTAAAATAGTGGAAATGATTGTAAATGCAATAAACAAATAAACACGAATTTGTTTATGGATGTTCGGAGACTTCAAATGCTTCTATGTCACCACTTCTTTCTCTTGGAAAGGATCCACTAGAAGATTTTGATTTATACAACACCTTGTACAAACCCACTCCAGAAGAGCAGCACCCAACTAGAACTCTTAGCACTCATGATTGTAGGCAGCACCTCACAATCAGCATATTGTTTAATGTTTCATATGCAAATACTACAAACACATTGTTTTATGTCTTTGTGTGAAGACTCACTCAACTAATATTTGAAGTTCAACTCTCTTGTATATGTGTGAGTTATTGTGTGTGAGGAATTTATCTTTTACAGTGTACATCTCAAATTTATCTTCACACAAAGGCTTATGCTCTCAACTAGCTGATTTCTTCATGCTAACTACCCATGTTTTGAATCCTCTTCAAAAGCTCTTGTTTGATCTCCAAGATGTTGTATTTATAGGCCCAAGAATGATATATACATTAGATACAAGAATATAACTATTTTGAAAGTTTCTGTACTCTTTCTAAAATTGCAACGGTCAAATTCGCCTTGCTGGACATTTTCATGAGCTTAAACTGGTCAGCTAGTCAACTCTGGTCAACTAGTCAACTGGTTCAGTTTCAGCTGGTCCGGTTCGGTTCGATTCGGTTCGGTTCAGTTCAGTTCTGGTCTGGTCTGGTTCAGTTCAACTAGTCTGGTTCAGTTCATCTGGTTTGCTTCAGTTCAGTTTCAGCTAGTATGGTTCAGTTCAACTGGTTTGGTTCAGTTTAGTTTCAGTTGGTGTGCTGAAATCAGCCTAGCTGATTTCAATTTGAGCAGAACCAGTAGCTTCATCGTCATTTATCAGCATCTTAAGCTTCGATTCAGACTTTGAATTCTGAATATGATTTGTAGATCATCGACTTATCTTTCCAATGCATACTGAATCGCTTCATTCCAATAACCGATCTAAAATATATGATAAAAATACTGCAACTGCTCATACCCAACTGATTGCTGTTTTCGTTCAATCAATTTGGTAATTCTGCGATCAGTTAGACGTTGATAACATCCGATTTTACCCAACAGATGGAAAATACAACATGTTCCAAATTGATTTTTCTGATCATTCAAGTTGGTAGATTGCATGTGAATCATCCAGCTGAGATATATCATCAAAACACCGTAGCTTGCCAGAAATTCAGTTTCAGCTTGCTTCTTTTGTTTGCAACTTCACACATGATTAAATATGTTAGAAATACAATAACAAGTTTTGTTAACATCAAAATCAAAATTGCGAATATGAAATGTTCCAACATCATCCCATTTGGAAAGAATTAATTTAAAATTTATTCGTTCCAATCTACTTTGGTAGATAGTTAAAGTTTTGACCGGCTGTTTGGAACATGATGTGGCTACTGAGTCACGATTTCAGTTACGCATAAAATGAGGGAGTTAACCGATTGATTCTATGCTTCAGGTGAATATCTGTTAGAGTAGGTGCCCAGCAAGCCAAGTTGAGGCTCGGGCTTTATTGACTCCAATGTAAAAAAATCTTTATTTTAATAATATTTTACGATTTTATTTGATTATGACATTATACTTTATTTTTATACCCATGCAAGAGGCATATATAAAGTCATGGAATATACAATAGGTACCATGAGATCTGCATCGCAACATAAGATCATGAAACTCATTAAAAAATTTATCGTATATTCTAAACAGGTTCCTAGTCGAATCAGCCGCCTAAAACAAGGATAAAAGTCGCTCGAGCTCGAGACTAATATCTGTGATGTAAACCCGATGTTTCATTGGCAAGGGTATGGAGATGTCCATTCACACGGATGGGTGATCATATGATGATGCACTGAACAACCCTGCCTCGCACTGTCCAAGTGGTTCTCACTTATCGAATGGAATAGTCTGCAGTTATGATTGTACACCATTAGTCCTTTGACCCGGGACAATGTAGGGGCTATACGTACTATCATGCACTTTGATCCGTTTACAGACTCCATCGAGAGTCAACAGGAAGTGAGGTTGGGTGTAGTTTCGAAATACGTAGGAGCAAATGCATTGTAGTCGGTTATTCACCGCTTTCCTACGAGTGAAGATATTCGATGTGATCTGATGAGTTAATATTATAAGGAGTCTATGGCAAGAGCAAGAAATGTGTTTTAGGGAAAGTTGTTTTCCTAGTTGCACATATCATGCCACTATTATTATTCAAAGATAAATCGCATCGTTATCGAATTCATATGCAACTCTCAATATACCAATGGTTGCAGATTCGATCGGGATATATGTGTTGAAGGGACCGTACTATGCACTAACCATAACTAAAGGTTCTTGGAGACACTATCAGTGATACTTAGGAGATCATGGGGCGATGCTACTAAACGCTCTTACCATGATCTAATGGGTGCTATAACGGTCCGAAAATTCATGTTTGAAAATTTGCGGAAAAATTAAAATTTTCTTTTTAAAATAATCAAAATAGCCTCGTTCACAAAATCAACTGATAAATCAAGTTTAAATGTTCAAAATAACAGCAGAAGAAATTATTTAAAGTAATCCAACACGGATAAAATGTTTGAGCATAAAAAAAATGGCAAGTGCTGTAAATGAGGTCCTCGGGTTCCACTACTGCCGACCCCAAGCTGGCTCACTGGTCCCCGCCCTCGGTCCCGACCTCATCAGTACCTACAACAATCAATTCTAGTGAGCCTAAAGACACAACATGCATATATTGTAAATAACGAGTGAAAATATAATAAAGTTGCATTGGAGTAAAAATATCATGTCGTGAGCAATTATAATACGTGCATAACTGAACTGAAAATCACAGTGAAAATGTTTGCTCCTTGGAGCCCTGAACAAAATAGCATGTCATAAATTTTCTGTTGAGATTATGGTCTACGCAAGTGGTCCCTGCACTGAACTGAACTGAACTGACCGGTAACTGGCGACCGGGTTAAATAATGAACGTCTGATCAGACTAATGCCACAGTATACTGGGTGGTACAAAACTAAACTGACCGGTAAATGGCGACCGGATAATACAATGCTCCCATGATAGTGAAATGGCCAAAAGCAATATCGCATAAATCTGAAAAATGAATATTTTATATTTTTATGCACGTAATATAATTAACTGGCATAATGAAATATCCTGTATTATTTTACCACATGGATTGGATCCTTCCAGGCTCGCTGCTACCTAAATTTATCATGAAAAATATGCAAATGATTTTCTTGACCAAACTTTGTAATTGAATCAAAAAACGAGACAATTACGCCCAACGACTTCGTATTTAATCATGACTCCGAGCCAACCCGAACCAACACCGAACCATCATTTATTCATGATTAAAATACACTTTAAATGATGAAACAATGCTCCTAGAATGATAAGGGCCGAAAGTTTGGTGAATGGAGGCCAAAATATGAAACGCTCTTTCGAAAGTCAATTTGGCACATCGCACCGTAATTTCTCGTACGACCTCAAAAATGATCCGAATCACGAACGGTCAAAAACATGACCTTCCCAACTCAATGAGGCACTGTTCACTCTATTCCCATAGGCTAAAAGCCAACCAAGAACTCGAATGAGCCACTGAACCACAGCAGAAAGTTGCTGTCCACAAAAATACAGCAGCTGCACTTTGGTTTCCTTGTGTTGTTTGCAAGGCTAATGGCCATTGAGGCTTGAACCACTGACCAGAACCTCTTACCAACATCCTAAGGAATGATTTGAACCATGGCTACAGGCCATAGGCCAGCCACAATTTGCATCACACCATAACTCAACCGAAAGTCACACCCGAGAGCACTCTTGCATGCGTGTTGTGTTTTGCTGCGTTTGCTGTCTCGTGTCGTTCCAATGGCCATTTGATTGACCATGGCACGATCTACACATCAAGAGGTATGGTATGAACCATGGCTAAGGGCCATAGGCCAACCAAGATCCACACCATTCCACAAAACCGAATGTTACACTTGCTGAATTCGAAAGGGGCGAAGGGGCTGTTCTTGTTGTTTGATTTAAAAACTGGTTCCACCATGTACCAAGCCTCGAAAGGGTGACTTGATCACGTCTTAGAAATCACAAGGAGAGGTTCTAATCATGGCTATATCCCTTAGGGCAGCCAGGACCAGATCCATCAACCTTTGACAACAACAAAGAAAATCGAATGCAAAAAGGGACACGCTTGGGGAGTTGCTGTCATTTTCGGTTTCTATCATGCATGGGGCTTGTTTGAATGGACCAACATGGTCTTGACACACCCTAGTACGTGTCTATATGCAGCCTTGGAAGCCTGGAATCGAACCAACCTGTAACTCAACAAAAACAGCAAAACCGTGAGGCATAGAGTGAAGCCAACAAAAATCTGCACTACCTTTTTGAAAATGATTCATCAATATTTCGGTTTTTACCTTAATAAAATCGTGAGTATGATGTTTCAAAATATTAATATGGCTTGATTGAAGAGCAAATAAGAACATATACATGCCTGGTTTTGTTTTCAAAAGAAACGAACGAACGCAACGACGCAGCGCGGAGGAGATGAAGCGTTTTCTTTTCTTGCTTGCTACTCGATTTCCTCTCCCACTTCTTGCTATGAGGCTCACGAATTTTCTACTCTAAAATGCTCTGAATTTCTGTCATGGGGGGGAGGGGAAGTGATGGTTAGGAGAGTGAGGGAGATCCAATAATAAAGGGATACAAATGGTATGACCAAGTCTCCCTCTTTTGAATTTTGAATTGGTTGGTATCAAATGATTTCTTGGAGGGATCTAGAATGAGTGTGGCCGATTTCTACATGCTAACAAGGCTAGGATAAGGTTGATTATTAATTAAATGGTGCTAGAAAAAAAATGAAGGGATTATCTGTGAGGGGCCTAAAACTCCTTTCTTGAAATTTGCGGAAAATTAAAAATTTTCTTTTTAAAAGAACTTAAATGGCCTCATTCATAAAATCACTGGGGAATCAAGTTCGATGTTTAAAATAATAGCAGCGGAAGAAAATAAAGTTTTGCCAACAATAACAACTTAAAAATTATCCAACGACTGATAAAAATTGTTTGCGGAATAAAATAACAACTGCTGCACTGAGGTCCTCGGGTGCCACTACTGCCGACCTAAGCTGGCTCACTGGTCCCCGCCCTCGACCCTGGCCTCATCAGTACCTACAACAATCAAGTCTAGTGAGCCTAAAGACTCAGCATGCATCTATCGCAGGTAACGAGTAAAAATCTGAATTAAAATATGCATGAGTTAACATATCCTGTCCTGAGGCATACTGAAAATAATCTGTACTGAGCAATTATAATACGTGCATAACTGAACTGGAAATCACTGTAAAAATATTTGCTCCTTGGAGCCTGTACTGAAATATCTGGTAAAATTTTCTGTTGAGATTATGTTTTACGCCTGTGGCCACTGCACTAAGCTGAACTGATCGGTAACTGGCTACCGGGGAGGCTGAAACTGAACTGAGCTGGCCGGTCACTGGCGATCGGGTGGTACCATACTGAACTGATCGGTCACTGGCGACCGTATAAAATAACACTCCCACATAGTGAATGAACCACAAGCCATATCGCATAAATCTCAAAAATAATCATTTTCTATTTAATGCACGTAAAATAATTAACTGGCATAATGAAAATGTCCCGTAATTTTACCAACTGGATTGGATTGGATCGTTCCCAGGCTCGCTGCAACCTAACTGTGCCATGAAAAATATTCAATAGCTTAAACATGACCAACTATGCAATTTACGTTCAAAAGATGCGACTATGACGCCTAATGACTTCGCATTTAATCATGACTCCGAGCCAACCTGAACCGACACTGAACCGACGTATAGTCATGATTAAAATACGCTGAAAAATCATAAAATAATGTTCCTAAAAGGATAGGGTCGAAATCTAGGTGGAATGGAGGCCAAAACACGAAACGCTCTTTCGAGAGTCAATTTGGCACATTGCACCGTAAATTCTCGTACGACCTCAAAAATGATCCAAATGACAAACGGTCGAAAACATGACCTTCCTAACTCAATGAGGCACTGTCCAGTCCAAGGCCATGGGCTAAAAGCGAACCAAGAACTCGAACGAGCCTCTGAACCGACACAGCAACTTGCTGTAATTTCCAGCAGCTGCGCAACTACAAGACTTGCGGTAGTTTCGAGACTATCGGCCATTAGGGGAGTGAACCACCGACCAGAGACTCTTACCAACATCCCAAGGAATGATTTGAACCATGGCTAAGGGCCCTAGGCCAGCCACAATCCGCATCACACCAAAACTCAACCGAAGGGTCCAACCGAGAGCAACGTGCATGCGTGTGTAGTGTTTATGCTGTGATCGATGTCTCGTGTCATTCCAATGGCCATTTGATTGACCATGGCACGATCTAGACATCTAGGAGCATGATATGAACCGTGGCTAAGGGCCATAGGCCAACCAAGATCCATACCAAGCAACAAAAGAACGAACCAAAAGCTGAACAAATGAAGAAGCCGAAGGGGTATAGGGGCTGTTCTTGTTGATTATTTAAAAAAACCGATGAGCCATGGACCAAGCCACAAAAAGGGCAACTTAGTCACGTCTTAGACTTGCTACGGAAGTGATCCAACCATGGCTATAGGCCCTTGGGGCAGCCAAGATCAGATCCCTCCTCCATGACAAGAAACTGAATTTTCGAACAACATTTTCTGCACCTATGGGGACTTGCTGTCATTCTGAATTTCCAGCAAGCATGGGGCTGGTTTGAATGGACCAACATGGTCCTAATGCATCCTACTACATGTATATAAGCCGCCTTGGGAGCCTGGAGTCGATCCAATACCTGAAACTCACAAACCAAAAGAAACCGTGAAGCTTGCCAAGGAAATCGAAAATTCTGCATGTGTGGTTTCAAAATGTTTTGACATGGATCTCGATTTTTACTTGAATAAACATGATCATGTACTGAAAAATAAATTATAATATGACTTGATTGAGGTTTGAAAGAAATCTAGACATGCCTGGTTTCGTTTCGAAAGAGAACGAACGAAACGACGACGACATGGCACGGAAGAGATGGAGCGCTTCTTGTCTACCTTTCTTGCTCTCGATTTTTTTCTTGCCTTCCCTCTAGCTAAGACTCACGATTTTTCTACTGAAAATGAGTGTGAATTCACTCTGAATTTTCGAAAAGGAGAGGGGGGAAAAATGGTTAGGAGGGTGAGGGAAGTGGGTGCAAGATATAAGGAAAGAATCAAGACCAAGTCTTCTCATTTTTGAATTTTGAATTATGGTTTGATATCAAATGAGTTGGTGGATGCTTCTAGGAGGTAGTGGCCGATTTTTGCTTATTTTATAGTCTAGGATATGTCAATTTATTTAATTAAATTGTGCTCCCAAAAATCCTAGAATTATCCTACTAATTACATGCAAAGAATTGGTCAAAGTTGATGAGTTGGAAAATGAATCTTCTAGCACTAAGGGTGGCCGAAAAATGCATAATAAAATAAAGGGGAATGTTGATTATCTAGTCAACTAATAATCCTTGAAAGCCTTACTAATCCTTTAAATAATTTTAGTGAGCTAACCCCTTAATTAAATAACTTAAATGAGTTCATTTCTTAATCACCTCAAATAATTAAATTAAATCCTCAAACCTCCCTTTCTAACTTAAATGAACTTGGTTGCTAGCTAAATTAACTTCTGTAAATATTTCTCGAATCTTAAATTCTATCTCAAAACTCCAACTCCAGTCCGGCCTCACTGAAATAACTGAAATGCTAAAAATCAAACTACTGAACTGAAATAATAAAATAATTAACTTCAAACAAATGCATTTAAAATAATCATGCAATGAATCAATTAAATTTAAAAATCTAGAATTATGCATGGCTTATACGTCTACTGATATACGGATTCTACAATCCTTCCCCCCTTAAATAAATTTCGTCCTCGAAATTTGAACTCACCGAATAACTCAGGGTATCGACTTCTCATCTCCGGCTCAGACTCCCACGTAGCTTCCTCCTCTGAATGGTTGAGCCATTTGACTTTGACTCGCTTAACCAACTTGTTCCGAAGTTTCTTCTCCTGTCTGTCTAGGATCTGCACGGGTCTCTCCTCATAAGATAAGTTCGGAGTAAGCTGCAACGGCTCGAAATTCAGCACATGCGAAGGATTTGCCATATACTTCCTCAGCATGGAGACGTGAAAGACATTGTGTACTCCGGCCAGATTCGGAGGAAGGGCCACACGATAAGCAAGCGTCCCAACTCTGTCAAGGATCTCAAACGGTCCAATGAATCTCGGACTGAGCTTCCCTTTCTTGCCGAATCTCATGACACCCTTCATAGGTGCCACTTTCACGAAGACATGATCGCCCACTGCAAACTCTAAGTCTCTCCTCCGCTGATCGGCATAACTCTTCTGTCGGCTCTGAGCAGTCCTCATCCTATCACGGATCTTGACTACTACATCTGCTGCCTGCTGAACAATCTCTGGACCCAACTCTGCTCTCTCTCCTACTTCATCCCAATGAACAGGAGATCTACACTTGCGGCCATACAGTGCTTTATACGGAGCCATACCTATAGACGACTGGAAACTGTTGTTATAGGTGAACTCTACCAATGGTAAGTTCGACTCCCAACTCCCAGAGAAATCAATGATGCAAGCACGGAGAAGATCCTCTAAGATCTGAATAACTCGCTCCGACTGTCCATCTGTCTGCGGATGGAAAGCTGTGCTAAACAGCAACTTCGTACCCATAGTCGAATGCAAACTCTTCCAAAACGAGGAAGTGAATCTGGGATCTCTGTCAGATACGATAGAAACTGGAATACCATGGATTCGGACTATCTCTCGGATATACAGCTCTGCATACTGAACCATGGTGAAAGTCGTCTTAATAGGCAAGAAGTGCGCTGATTTGGTAAGACGATCTACAATCACCCAGATAGCATTCGATCCTCTGGCTGACCTCGGCAATCCGATCACAAAGTCCATGGTAATGTTCTCCCACTTCCACTCGGGAATAGGAAGAGGCTTGAGCAAACCTGCTGGTCTCTGATGCTCGGCCTTCACTAACTGGCAAGTCAGGCACTCGGATACAAAACGCCTGATGTCCTTCTTCATCCCTGGCCACCAATACAATAGCTGCAGATCTTTGTACATCTTCGTACTCCCAGGGTGAATGGAGTACGGGGACGTATGGGCCTCTGATAAGATGTCTGCTCGGATAGAATCACTGCTAGGAACCCATATCCTATCTCGGTATCTCACAATACCGTCGCTGACTGCATACAAAACACTGCCCTTGGCTTCATCTCTCTTCTTCCACTGTGCCAACTGCTCATCTGCTGCCTGACCGCTGCGAATACGGTCAATAAGAGAGGGCTGGATAGTCAAGGTAGATAAACGAGGAACTCTACCTCGAGGATAAGTCTCAAGATCAAACTTCTACATCTCAATCTGAAGAGGTTTCTGCATCGTCAAATGAGCCATCACTGCGACTTTCCTGCTCAAAGCATCCGCAACTACATTAGCTTTACCCGGGTGGTAGCTAATGTCACAATCGTAGTCTTTCACAAGCTCCAACCAATGCCTCTGACGCAAGTTCAGCTCCTTCTGCGTAAAGAAATACTTGAGGCTTTTGTGGTCGGTAAAGATCTGACACTTCTCTCCATACAGATAGTGCCTCCAAATCTTCAAAGCAAAAACTACGGCCGCTAACTCCAGATCATGGGTAGGGTAATTCTTCTCGTGGATTTTCAGCTGTCGAGAAGCATACGCTATCACTCTCCCATGCTGCATCAGAACTGCACCTAAACCAAGCTTCGAAGCATCGGTATAAAGGACAAACTCACCAGATCCTGACGGTACAGCCAAAACGGGTGCTGAGATAAGAGCTTGCTTCAAAGTATCGAAGCTCTTCTGACACTCCTCGCTCCACACAAACTTCACATTTTTCTTGGTCAGTGCTGTGAGTGGAACGGCAATGGATGAGAATCCCTGAATGAACTTCCTGTAATATCCTGCTAGCCCAAGAAAACTGCGGATCTCTGATGCATTCTGAGGCACAACCCAATCTCTGACTGCTGCAACTTTCGTCGGGTCTACCTCAATGCCACTGCTAGAAACAATGTGGCCCAAGAACGCCACCTTCTCTAACCAGAATTCGCACTTACTGAACTTTGCGAATAGTTTATGTTTCTGCAATGTCTGCAACATTGTGGTCAGATGCCTGCTGTGCTCCTCCCGACTCTTGGAGTAGACGAGAATGTCATCTATGAACACTATCACAAACTGGTCGAGGTACGGCTGAAATACGCGATTCATGAGATCCATGAAGATCGCTGGCGCATTCGTCAGATCGAACGGCATCACAAGGAACTCGTAGTGACCATAACGAGTCCTGAAAGCTGTCTTCGAAACATCAGCATCTCTCACCCTCAACTGGTGATAACCGGAACGCAGATCTATCTTGGAGAAAATCGAAGCTCCCTGCAACTGGCCAAACAGATCCTCAATCCTCGGCAGTGGGTATATATTCTTCACTGTAACCCTGTTCAACTCCCGGTAGTCAATGCAAAGCCTCATCGAGCCATCCTTCTTTTTCACGAATAAGACCAGCGCGCCCCATGGAGAAAAGCTCGGGCGAATGAACTCCTTGTCGAGAAGTTCCTGAATCTGCTTCTTAAGCTCTGCCATCTCTGTCGGTGCTAGTCGGTATGGCGCTTTGGATATCGGAGCCGTACCTGGCATAAGCTCAATGGAAAACTCCACCTCTCTCTCTGGTGGCATACCAGAGACGTCTTCGGGAAAAACGTCTAAGAAATCTCTGACAATCGGAACATCTAAGGCTGACTGGCTGGGTTCCTCGGGGACAGATAAAAAGGTCGCTAGAAATGCCCGACACCCTCTATGCATGAGTTTCCTAGCCTGAACATAAGGAATAATGCGCGGTAAAGGAAAGTACCTGTCCGGCTCAAATACGAACTGCTCCATTCCAGGCGGTCGGACAAGAACGGATCTCCGCTGGAAGTCTATCAACACTCTGTTCCTCAATAGCCAGTCCATCCCTAGGATGATGTCAAATTCCGGCATCAGTAGCACGATCAGATCCGCATAAACAAGATTACCGTGCAGCTCAAGGTCTATATCTCGGATAACATTGGTAGCTGCCATCTCCTCGCCTGACGGCAACACTACTGAAATGGCTGTATCTAGCCCAATGGTCTGGATCTTGAGAAAGTTTGCAAAGATCTCCGAAATAAACGAGTGAGTGGCCCCTGAATCTATCAAGGCCTTGGTAGCGGAACCAGATATAAAAATTCTCCCTGTCAACAACATAGTCTCCGGGTTGGTTTCCGCGGCATGGAGAGCAAAAACTCTGCCTTGGGTAGGCAGATTCCTCTGAGGGCACTGCAGCAACATGTGGTCTGGACTGCCACCCTTAAAACACTTTCCTGAGCCAGCCATACATGCTCCAGGATGGCGACGTGAGCACCTGGGACAAACTGGGTGCTCCTGAGTCCTCGGGGCTGGGCGTCCCCGCTGCTGCTGCTGCTGCTGCTGGCCTCGGTTCCTGGGCGGTCCATGAAAAGGCCTCTTATTCTGCTGCTGATGCTGATGAGGAGGAGGGTGGTGCGGTGCCTGGACTGGGGGCTTGCCCTGGCGATCCCTCTCGATATCCCGCAGATCCTGCTCTGCGGCTAAGGCCTTGGAGACGGCAATCTCATAAGTAGCAGGGTCAGATACCCTAACATCCCGGCGCAAGATCGGCCGTAAACCCACCAGGAAGTGCATCAGCTTGGCTCTGGCATCATTCGCGATCAGGGGCACAAAGTGACAGCCCCTCTCGAACTTCCGGATAAACTCCGTAACCGTCATATCCCCCTGTCTCAGGCTCATGAACTCGGTGGTCAGCCTGGTGCGAACCTCCTCAGCAAAATACTTGGAGTAGAAAACCTCCGTAAAGCGGGTCCAAGAAAGTGTAGCCAAGGTCAGGGCTACCGAAGCTCCTTCCCACCATAAGCGGGCGTCTCCAGTGAACAGGTAGGTGGCACATCGGACTCGGTCTGCATCTCCCAGCTCCATGAACTCGAAGATAACCTCGAGGGATTTGATACATCCCTCAGCAACCATGGGGTCAGATGTCCCAGAGAATTCCTTCGGGCGCATCTTCATGAATCGCTCATAAACAGCCTCGGGCCCTGTCGGCCTGGCTGCGGCTGCGGCTACGGCTGCGGCATTGCCCCCCGCAAACTGTGCGAAGAACTGTGCCATCCCAGCTAACATCTGGGCACTCATGTCCGGTGGGGGCGGTGGAGGAGATGGTAGGTCTCCCTCCGGTCTACGCTCCTCCCTGTCTTCTCGGCGAGGCTCCTCCTCTCTGTTGCGCTCTAAAATGCGTCTAGGGGGGATACTGTTCCAACATAACCCATACGTAACTAACATGCATAATTCCATACTTTATTTTAAATGAACACTGAAGTACTGAAAATCTGGAAGCATGCTGACAAAATAATTCATGCTTTAACTAAAATGCTGAACAAAATGCTGAACTGAAAAACTTACAGACCAAAGGCGTGGCTTCGTGAGCTTCTCGCGGTCAGTAGTAGTGAAACCCTATACAGAATCACCGCTCTGATACCAACTGTGAGGGGGCCTAAAACTCCTTTCTTGAAATTTGCGGAAAATTAAAAATTTTCTTTTTAAAAGAACTTAAATGGCCTCATTCATAAAATCACTGGGGAATCAAGTTCGATGTTTAAAATAATAGCAGCGGAAGAAAATAAAGTTTTGCCAACAATAACAACTTAAAAATTATCCAACGACTGATAAAAATTGTTTGCGGAATAAAATAACAACTGCTGCACTGAGGTCCTCGGGTGGCACTACTGCCGACCTAAGCTGGCTCACTGGTCCCCGCCCTCGGCCCTGGCCTCATCAGTACCTACAACAATCAAGTCTAGTGAGCCTAAAGACTCAGCATGCATCTATCGCAGGTAACGAGTAAAAATCTGAATTAAAATATGCATGAGTTAACATATCCTGTCCTGAGGCATACTGAAAATAATCTGTACTGAGCAATTATAATACGTGCATAACTGAACTGGAAATCACTGTAAAAATATTTGCTCCTTGGAGCCTGTACTGAAATATCTGGTAAAATTTTCTATTGAGATTATGTTTTACGCCTGTGGCCACTGCACTAAGCTGAACTGATCGGTAACTGGCTACCGGGGAGGCTGAAACTGAACTGAGCTGGCCGGTCACTGGCGATCGGGTGGTACCATACTGAACTGATCGGTCACTGGCGACCGTATAAAATAACACTCCCACATAGTGAATGAACCACAAGCCATATCGCATAAATCTCAAAAATAATCATTTTCTATTTAATGCACGTAAAATAATTAACTGGCATAATGAAAATGTCCCGTAATTTTACCAACTGGATTGGATTGGATCGTTCCCAGGCTCGCTGCAACCTAACTGTGCCATGAAAAATATTCAATAGCTTAAACATGACCAACTATGCAATTTACGTTCAAAAGATGCGACTATGACGCCTAATGACTTCGCATTTAATCATGACTCCGAGCCAACCTGAACCGACACTGAACCGACGTATAGTCATGATTAAAATACGCTGAAAAATCATAAAATAATGTTCCTAAAAGGATAGGGTCGAAATCTAGGTGGAATGGAGGCCAAAACACGAAACGCTCTTTCGAGAGTCAATTTGGCACATTGCACCGTAAATTCTCGTACGACCTCAAAAATGATCCAAATGACAAACGGTCGAAAACATGACCTTCCTAACTCAATGAGGCACTGTCCAGTCCAAGGCCATGGGCTAAAAGCGAACCAAGAACTCGAACGAGCCTCTGAACCGACACAGCAACTTGCTGTAATTTCCAGCAGCTGCGCAACTACAAGACTTGCGGTAGTTTCGAGACTATCGGCCATTAGGGGAGTGAACCACCAACCAGAGACTCTTACCAACATCCCAAGGAATGATTTGAACCATGGCTAAGGGCCCTAGGCCAGCCACAATCCGCATCACACCAAAACTCAACCGAAGGGTCCAACCGAGAGCAACGTGCATGCGTGTGTAGTGTTTATGCTGTGATCGATGTCTCGTGTCATTCCAATGGCCATTTGATTGACCATGGCACGATCTAGACATCTAGGAGCATGATATGAACCGTGGCTAAGGGCCATAGGCCAACCAAGATCCATACCAAGCAACAAAAGAACGAACCAAAAGCTGAACAAATGAAGAAGCCGAAGGGGTATAGGGGCTGTTCTTGTTGATTATTTAAAAAAACCGATGAGCCATGGACCAAGCCACAAAAAGGGCAACTTAGTCACGTCTTAGACTTGCTACGGAAGTGATCCAACCATGGCTATAGGCCCTTGGGGCAGCCAAGATCAGATCCCTCCTCCATGACAAGAAACTGAATTTTCGAACAACATTTTCTGCACCTATGGGGACTTGCTGTCATTCTGAATTTCCAGCAAGCATGGGGCTGGTTTGAATGGACCAACATGGTCCTAATGCATCCTACTACATGTATATAAGCCGCCTTGGGAGCCTGGAGTCGATCCAATACCTGAAACTCACAAACCAAAAGAAACCGTGAAGCTTGCCAAGGAAATCGAAAATTCTGCATGTGTGGTTTCAAAATGTTTTGACATGGATCTCGATTTTTACTTGAATAAACATGATCATGTACTGAAAAATAAATGATAATATGACTTGATTGAGGTTTGAAAGAAATCTAGACATGCCTGGTTTCGTTTCGAAAGAGAACGAACGAAACGACGACGACATGGCACGGAAGAGATGGAGCGCTTCTTGTCTACCTTTCTTGCTCTCGATTTTTTTCTTGCCTTCCCTCTAGCTAAGACTCACGATTTTTCTACTGAAAATGAGTGTGAATTCACTCTGAATTTTCGAAAAGGAGAGGGGGGAAAAATGGTTAGGAGGGTGAGGGAAGTGGGTGCAAGATATAAGGAAAGAATCAAGACCAAGTCTTCTCATTTTTGAATTTTGAATTATGGTTTGATATCAAATGAGTTGGTGGATGCTTCTAGGAGGTAGTGGCCGATTTTTGCTTATTTTATAGTCTAGGATATGTCCATTTATTTAATTAAATTGTGCTCCCAAAAATCCTAGAATTATCCTACTAATTACATGCAAAGAATTGGTCAAAGTTGATGAGTTGGAAAATGAATCTTCTAGCACTAAGGGTGGCCGAAAAATGCATAATAAAATAAAGGGGAATGTTGATTATCTAGTCAACTAATAATCCTTGAAAGCCTTACTAATCCTTTAAATAATTTTAGTGAGCTAACCCCTTAATTAAATAACTTAAATGAGTTCATTTCTTAATCACCTCAAATAATTAAATTAAATCCTCAAACCTCCCTTTCTAACTTAAATGAACTTGGTTGCTAGCTAAATTAACTTCTGTAAATATTTCTCGAATCTTAAATTCTATCTCAAAACTCCAACTCCAGTCCGGCCTCACTGAAATAACTGAAATGCTAAAAATCAAACTACTGAACTGAAATAATAAAATAATTAACTTCAAACAAATGCATTTAAAATAATCATGCAATGAATCAATTAAATTTAAAAATCTAGAATTATGCATGGCTTATACGTCTACTGATATACGGATTCTACAATCCTTCCCCCCTTAAATAAATTTCGTCCTCGAAATTTGAACTCACCGAATAACTCAGGGTATCGACTTCTCATCTCCGGCTCAGACTCCCACGTAGCTTCCTCCTCTGAATGGTTGAGCCATTTGACTTTGACTCGCTTAACCAACTTGTTCCGAAGTTTCTTCTCCTGTCTGTCTAGGATCTGCACGGGTCTCTCCTCATAAGATAAGTTCGGAGTAAGCTGCAACGGCTCGAAATTCAGCACATGCGAAGGATTTGCCATATACTTCCTCAGCATGGAGACGTGAAAGACATTGTGTACTCCGGCCAGATTCGGAGGAAGGGCCACACGATAAGCAAGCGTCCCAACTCTGTCAAGGATCTCAAACGGTCCAATGAATCTCGGACTGAGCTTCCCTTTCTTGCCGAATCTCATGACACCCTTCATAGGTGCCACTTTCACGAAGACATGATCGCCCACTGCAAACTCTAAGTCTCTCCTCCGCTGATCGGCATAACTCTTCTGTCGGCTCTGAGCAGTCCTCATCCTATCACGGATCTTGACTACTACATCTGCTGCCTGCTGAACAATCTCTGGACCCAACTCTGCTCTCTCTCCTACTTCATCCCAATGAACAGGAGATCTACACTTGCGGCCATACAGTGCTTTATACGGAGCCATACCTATAGACGACTGGAAACTGTTGTTATAGGTGAACTCTACCAATGGTAAGTTCGACTCCCAACTCCCAGAGAAATCAATGATGCAAGCACGGAGAAGATCCTCTAAGATCTGAATAACTCGCTCCGACTGTCCATCTGTCTGCGGATGGAAAGCTGTGCTAAACAGCAACTTCGTACCCATAGTCGAATGCAAACTCTTCCAAAACGAGGAAGTGAATCTGGGATCTCTGTCAGATACGATAGAAACTGGAATACCATGGATTCGGACTATCTCTCGGATATACAGCTCTGCATACTGAACCATGGTGAAAGTCGTCTTAATAGGCAAGAAGTGCGCTGATTTGGTAAGACGATCTACAATCACCCAGATAGCATTCGATCCTCTGGCTGACCTCGGCAATCCGATCACAAAGTCCATGGTAATGTTCTCCCACTTCCACTCGGGAATAGGAAGAGGCTTGAGCAAACCTGCTGGTCTCTGATGCTCGGCCTTCACTAACTGGCAAGTCAGGCACTCGGATACAAAACGCCTGATGTCCTTCTTCATCCCTGGCCACCAATACAATAGCTGCAGATCTTTGTACATCTTCGTACTCCCAGGGTGAATGGAGTACGGGGACGTATGGGCCTCTGATAAGATGTCTGCTCGGATAGAATCACTGCTAGGAACCCATATCCTATCTCGGTATCTCACAATACCGTCGCTGACTGCATACAAAACACTGCCCTTGGCTTCATTTCTCTTCTTCCACTGTGCCAACTGCTCATCTGCTGCCTGACCGCTGCGAATACGGTCAATAAGAGAGGGCTGGATAGTCAAGGTAGATAAACGAGGAACTCTACCTCGAGGATAAGTCTCAAGATCAAACTTCTACATCTCAATCTGAAGAGGTTTCTGCATCGTCAAATGAGCCATCACTGCGACTTTCCTGCTCAAAGCATCCGCAACTACATTAGCTTTACCCGGGTGGTAGCTAATGTCACAATCGTAGTCTTTCACAAGCTCCAACCAACGCCTCTGACGCAAGTTCAGCTCCTTCTGCGTAAAGAAATACTTGAGGCTTTTGTGGTCGGTAAAGATCTGACACTTCTCTCCATACAGATAGTGCCTCCAAATCTTCAAAGCAAAAACTACGGCCGCTAACTCCAGATCATGGGTAGGGTAATTCTTCTCGTGGATTTTCAGCTGTCGAGAAGCATACGCTATCACTCTCCCATGCTGCATCAGAACTGCACCTAAACCAAGCTTCGAAGCATCGGTATAAAGGACAAACTCACCAGATCCTGACGGTACAGCCAAAACGGGTGCTGAGATAAGAGCTTGCTTCAAAGTATCGAAGCTCTTCTGACACTCCTCGCTCCACACAAACTTCACATTTTTCTTGGTCAGTGCTGTGAGTGGAACGGCAATGGATGAGAATCCCTGAATGAACTTCCTGTAATATCCTGCTAGCCCAAGAAAACTGCGGATCTCTGATGCATTCTGAGGCACAACCCAATCTCTGACTGCTGCAACTTTCGTCGGGTCTACCTCAATGCCACTGCTAGAAACAATGTGGCCCAAGAACGCCACCTTCTCTAACCAGAATTCGCACTTACTGAACTTTGCGAATAGTTTATGTTTCTGCAATGTCTGCAACATTGTGGTCAGATGCCTGCTGTGCTCCTCCCGACTCTTGGAGTAGACGAGAATGTCATCTATGAACACTATCACAAACTGGTCGAGGTACGGCTGAAATACGCGATTCATGAGATCCATGAAGATCGCTGGCGCATTCGTCAGACCGAACGGCATCACAAGGAACTCGTAGTGACCATAACGAGTCCTGAAAGCTGTCTTCGAAACATCAGCATCTCTCACCCTCAACTGGTGATAACCGGAACGCAGATCTATCTTGGAGAAAATCGAAGCTCCCTGCAACTGGCCAAACAGATCCTCAATCCTCGGCAGTGGGTATATATTCTTCACTGTAACCCTGTTCAACTCCCGGTAGTCAATGCAAAGCCTCATCGAGCCATCCTTCTTTTTCACGAATAAGACCAGCGCGCCCCATGGAGAAAAGCTCGGGCGAATGAACTCCTTGTCGAGAAGTTCCTGAATCTGCTTCTTAAGCTCTGCCATCTCTGTCGGTGCTAGTCGGTATGGCGCTTTGGATATCGGAGCCGTACCTGGCATAAGCTCAATGGAAAACTCCACCTCTCTCTCTGGTGGCATACCAGAGACGTCTTCGGGAAAAACGTCTAAGAAATCTCTGACAATCGGAACATCTAAGGCTGACTGGCTGGGTTCCTCGGGGACAGATAAAAAGGTCGCTAGAAATGCCCGACACCCTCTATGCATGAGTTTCCTAGCCTGAACATAAGGAATAATGCGCGGTAAAGGAAAGTACCTGTCCGGCTCAAATACGAACTGCTCCATTCCAGGCGGTCGGACAAGAACGGATCTCCGCTGGAAGTCTATCAACACTCTGTTCCTCAATAGCCAGTCCATCCCTAGGATGATGTCAAATTCCGGCATCAGTAGCACGATCAGATCCGCATAAACAAGATTACCGTGCAGCTCAAGGTCTATATCTCGGATAACATTGGTAGCTGCCATCTCCTCGCCTGACGGCAACACTACTGAAATGGCTGTATCTAGCCCAATGGTCTGGATCTTGAGAAAGTTTGCAAAGATCTCCGAAATAAACGAGTGAGTGGCCCCTGAATCTATCAAGGCCTTGGTAGCGGAACCAGATATAAAAATTCTCCCTGTCAACAACATAGTCTCCGGGTTGGTTTCCGCGGCATGGAGAGCAAAAACTCTGCCTTGGGTAGGCAGATTCCTCTGAGGGCACTGCAGCAACATGTGGTCTGGACTGCCACCCTTAAAACACTTTCCTGAGCCAGCCATACATGCTCCAGGATGGCGACGTGAGCACCTGGGACAAACTGGGTGCTCCTGAGTCCTCGGGGCTGGGCGTCCCCGCTGCTGCTGCTGCTGCTGCTGGCCTCGGTTCCTGGGCGGTCCATGAAAAGGCCTCTTATTCTGCTGCTGATGCTGATGAGGAGGAGGGTGGTGCGGTGCCTGGACTGGGGGCTTGCCCTGGCGATCCCTCTCGATATCCCGCAGATCCTGCTCTGCGGCTAAGGCCTTGGAGACGGCAATCTCATAAGTAGCAGGGTCAGATACCCTAACATCCCGGCGCAAGATCGGCCGTAAACCCACCAGGAAGTGCATCAGCTTGGCTCTGGCATCATTCGCGATCAGGGGCACAAAGTGACAGCCCCTCTCGAACTTCCGGATAAACTCCGTAACCGTCATATCCCCCTGTCTCAGGCTCATGAACTCGGTGGTCAGCCTGGTGCGAACCTCCTCAGCAAAATACTTGGAGTAGAAAACCTCCGTAAAGCGGGTCCAAGAAAGTGTAGCCAAGGTCAGGGCTACCGAAGCTCCTTCCCACCATAAGCGGGCGTCTCCAGTGAACAGGTAGGTGGCACATCGGACTCGGTCTGCATCTCCCAGCTCCATGAACTCGAAGATAACCTCGAGGGATTTGATACATCCCTCAGCAACCATGGGGTCAGATGTCCCAGAGAATTCCTTCGGGCGCATCTTCATGAATCGCTCATAAACAGCCTCGGGCCCTGTCGGCCTGGCTGCGGCTGCGGCTACGGCTGCGGCATTGCCCCCCGCAAACTGTGCGAAGAACTGTGCCATCCCAGCTAACATCTGGGCACTCATGTCCGGTGGGGGCGGTGGAGGAGATGGTAGGTCTCCCTCCGGTCTACGCTCCTCCCTGTCTTCTCGGCGAGGCTCCTCCTCTCTGTTGCGCTCTAAAATGCGTCTAGGGGGGATACTGTTCCAACATAACCCATACGTAACTAACATGCATAATTCCATACTTTATTTTAAATGAACACTGAAGTACTGAAAATCTGGAAGCATGCTGACAAAATAATTCATGCTTTAACTAAAATGCTGAACAAAATGCTGAACTGAAAAACTTACAGACCAAAGGCGTGGCTTCGTGAGCTTCTCGCGGTCAGTAGTAGTGAAACCCTATACAGAATCACCGCTCTGATACCAACTGTGAGGGGGCCTAAAACTCCTTTCTTGAAATTTGCGGAAAATTAAAAATTTTCTTTTTAAAAGAACTTAAATGGCCTCATTCATAAAATCACTGGGAATCAAGTTCGATGTTTAAAATAATAGCAGCGGAAGAAAATAAAGTTTTGCCAACAATAACAACTTAAAAATTATCCAACGACTGATAAAAATTGTTTGCGGAATAAAATAACAACTGCTGCACTGAGGTCCTCGGGTGGCACTACTGCCGACCTAAGCTGGCTCACTGGTCCCCGCCCTCGGCCCTGGCCTCATCAGTACCTACAACAATCAAGTCTAGTGAGCCTAAAGACTCAGCATGCATCTATCGCAGGTAACGAGTAAAAATCTGAATTAAAATATGCATGAGTTAACATATCCTGTCCTGAGGCATACTGAAAATAATCTGTACTGAGCAATTATAATACGTGCATCACTGAACTGGAAATCACTACAAAAATATTTGCTCCTTGGAGCCTGTACTGAAATATCTGGTAAAATTTTCTGTTGAGATTATGTTTTACGCCTGTGGCCACTGCACTAAGCTGAACTGATCGGTAACTGGCTACCGGGGAGGCTGAAACTGAACTGAGCTGGCCGGTCACTGGCGACCGGGTGGTACCATACTGAACTGATCGGTCACTGGCGACCGTATAAAATAACACTCCCACATAGTGAATGAACCACAAGCCATATCGCATAAATCTCAAAAATAATCATTTTCTATTTAATGCACGTAAAATAATTAACTGGCATAATGAAAATGTCCCGTAATTTTACCAACTGGATTGGATTGGATCGTTCCCAGGCTCGCTGCAACCTAACTGTGCCATGAAAAATATTCAATAGCTTAAACATGACCAACTATGCAATTTACGTTCAAAAGATGCGACTATGACGCCTAATGACTTCGCATTTAATCATGACTCCGAGCCAACCTGAACCGACACTGAACCGACGTATAGTCATGATTAAAATACGCTGAAAAATCATAAAATAATGTTCCTAAAAGGATAGGGTCGAAATCTAGGTGGAATGGAGGCCAAAACACGAAACGCTCTTTCGAGAGTCAATTTGGCACATTGCACCGTAAATTCTCGTACGACCTCAAAAATGATCCAAATGACAAACGGTCAAAAACATGACCTTCCTAACTCAATGAGGCACTGTCCAGTCCAAGGCCATGGGCTAAAAGCGAACCAAGAACTCGAACGAGCCTCTGAACCGACACAGCAACTTGCTGTAATTTCCAGCAGCTGCGCAACTACAAGACTTGCGTTGGTTTCGAGACTATCGGCCATTAGGGGAGTGAACCACCGACCAGAGACTCTTACCAACATCCCAAGGAATGATTTGAACCATGGCTAAGGGCCCTAGGCCAGCCACAATCCGCATCACACCAAAACTCAACCGAAGGGTCCAACCGAGAGCAACGTGCATGCGTGTGTAGTGTTTATGCTATGATCGATGTCTCGTGTCATTCCAATGGCCATTTGATTGACCATGGCACGATCTAGACATCTAGGAGCATGATATGAACCGTGGCTAAGGGCCATAGGCCAACCAAGATCCATACCAAGCAACAAAAGAACGAACCAAAAGCTGAACAAATGAAGAAGCCGAAGGGGTATAGGGGCTGTTCTTGTTGATTATTTAAAAAAACCGATGAGCCATGGACCAAGCCACCAAAAGGGAAACTTAGTCACGTCTTAGACTTGCTAGGGAAGTGATCCAACCATGGCTATAGGCCCTTGGGGCAGCCAAGATCAGATCCCTCCTCCATGACAAGAAACTGAATTTTCGAACAACATTTTCTGCACCTATGGGGACTTGCTGTCATTCTGAATTTCCAGCAAGCATGGGGCTGGTTTGAATGGACCAACATGGTCCTAATGCATCCTAATACATGTATATAAGCCGCCTTGGGAGCCTGGAGTCGATCCAATACCTGAAACTCACAAACCAAAAGAAACCGTGAAGCTTGCCAAGGAAATCGAAAATTCTGCATGTGTGGTTTCAAAATGTTTTGACATGGATCTCGATTTTTACTTGAATAAACATGATCATGTACTGAAAAATAAATGATAATATGACTTGATTGAGGTTTGAAAGAAATCTAGACATGCCTGGTTTCGTTTCGAAAGAGAACGAACGAAACGACGACGACGCGGCACGGAGGAGATGGAGCGCTTCTTGTCTACCTTTCTTGCTCTCGATTTTTTTCTTGCCTTCCCTCTAGCTAAGACTCACGATTTTTCTACTGAAAATGAGTGTGAATTCACTCTGAATTTTCGAAAAGGAGAGGGGGGAAAAATGGTTAGGAGGGTGAGGGAAGTGGGTGCAAGATATAAGGAAAGAATCAAGACCAAGTCTTCTCATTTTTGAATTTTGAATTATGGTTTGATATCAAATGAGTTGGTGGATGCTTCTAGGAGGTAGTGGCCGATTTTTGCTTATTTTCTAGTCTAGGATATGTCCATTTATTTAATTAAATTGTGCTCCCAAAAATCCTAGAATTATCCTACTAATTACATGCAAAGAATTGGTCAAAGTTGATGAGTTGGAAAATGAATCTTCTAGCACTAAGGGTGGCCGAAAAATGCATAATAAAATAAAGGGGAATGTTGATTATCTAGTCAACTAATAATCCTTGAAAGCCTTACTAATCCTTTAAATAATTTTAGTGAGCTAACCCCATAATTAAATAACTTAAATGAGTTCATTTCTTAATCACCTCAAATAATTAAATTAAATCCTCAAACCTCCATTTCTAACTTAAATGAACTTGGTTGCTAGCTAAATTAACTTCTGGAAATATTTCTCGAATCTTAAATTCTATCTCAAAACTCCAACTCCAGTCCGACCTCACTGAAATAACTGAAATGCTAAAAATCAAACTACTGAACTGAAATAATAAAATAATTAACTTCAAACAAATGCATTTAAAATAATCATGCAATGAAGTCAATTAAATTTAAAAATCTAGAATTATGCATGGCTTATACGTCTACTGATATACGGGTTCTACATTATCCTACTAATATAAAACAAGGAAAGGGTCAAAGGTTGAGTTGGCATAGAATTGTTGTCTCACTAAGGGGGGCGGCCAAAATTATTCAATAAATGGAAGGGAAATATTGTTTGGTTATTAAATTTTAAAACCTTAAGAGCCTTACCTATCCTTAAATAATTTAGTGAATTAACACCTCAATTAAGGAACCTAAATGAACTTATTTCCTACTCACCTCAAGTTACTTAAATAGTTCCTTAAACCTCCTTTTTAACTTAAATCAACTTATTAGCTAGCTAAAATAAACTCTGGGAATGATTTCTTAATCTTAAATTCTATCTCAAAACTCCAACTTCAGTCCGGCCTCACTGAATTAACTGAAAAGATAAAAATTAAACTACTGCATAAAATAATTAACTTAAGGAAAAACATTCAAATATTCATGCAATAAAAACATTTTAATTTAAAATAATGAAATTATGCATGGCTTATACGTAGTCTGGTTACGGGTTCTACAACTCTCCCCCCCTATAAAAGAAATTTCGTCCTCGAAATTAAAACTAACTGAATAACTCGGGGTACCGACTCCTCATCTCTGGCTAAGACTCCCACGTAGCTTCCTCCTCTGAATGGTTGAGCCATTTGACTTTGACTCGCTTAACCAGCTTGTTCCGAAGCTTCTTCTCCTGCCTGTCTTAGATCTGCACTGGTCTCTCCTCATAAGATAGGTTCGGAATAATCTGCAACGGCTCAAAGTTCAAGACATGCGAAGGATTCGCCATATACATCCTTAGCATAGAGACGTGGAACACATTGTGTACTCCAGCCAGATTCGACGGAAGAGCCAAACGATAAGCTAGCGTCCCACCTCTGTCGAGGATCTCAAATGGTCCAATGAATCTCGGATTGAGCTTTTCTTTCTTTCCGAACCGCATAACACCCTTCATAGGTTCTATCTTCACAAAGACATGGTCGCCAACGGTAAACTCTAGATCTCTCCTCCTCTGATCTGCATAACTCTTCTGTCGACTCTGAGCAGTCCTCATCCTATCACGGATCTTGACTACTACATCGGCAGCCTGCTGAATAATCTCCGGACCCAACTCTGATCTCTCTCCTACTTCATCCCAATGAACAGGAGATCTACACTTACGGCCATACAGTGCTTCATACGGAGCCATACCAATAGACGACTGGAAGCTGTTGTTATAGGTGAACTCCACTAATGGCAAGTTCGATTCCCAACTCCCAGAGAAGTCAATAACACAAGCACGGAGAAGATCCTCCAAAATCTGAATAACTCGCTCTGACTGCCCATCTGTCTGAGGATGGAAAGCTGTGCTAAATAGCAACTTCGTACCCATAGTCGAATGCAAACTCTTCCAAAATGAGGAAGTGAATCTGGGATCTCTGTCAGATACGATAGAAACTAGAATAACATGAAGTCGGACTATCTCCCGGATGTACAACTCTGCCTACTGAATCATGGTGAAAGTCGTCTTAATAGGCAAGAAGTGCGCTGATTTGGTAAGACGATCTACAATCACCCAGATAGCATTTGATCCTCTGACTGACTTCGGCAATCCGGTAACGAAGTCCATGGTAACATTCTCCCACTTCTACTCGGGAATGGGAAGAGGCTTGAGCAAACCTGCTGGTCTCTGATGCTCCGCCTTCACTAACTGGCAAGTCAGGCACTCGGATACAAACTGTCTGATGTCTTTCTTCATCCCAGGCTACCAATACAATGACTGCAGATCTCAGGTACATCTTTGTACTCCCTGGATGAATTTAGTACGGTGACATGTGGGCCTCTGATAAAATATCTGCTCGGATAGAACCACTGCTAGCAACCCACATCCTGTCTCGGTATCTCACAATACCGTTGCTGACTGAATACAAGACACTGCCCTTGGCTTCATCTCTCTTCTTCCACTTTGCCAATTGCTCATCTGCTGGCTGACCACTGCGAATACTGTCAAGAAAAGAGGACTGAATAGTCAAGGTAGATAGACGGGGAACTCTACCTTGAGGATATGACTCTAGATCAAACATCTGCATCTCAAGCTGAAGAGGTCTTTGAATCGTCAAATGAGCCATCACTGCGACTTTTCTGCTCAATGCATCCGCAACTACATTAGCTTTACCCGGGTGGTAGCTAATGTCACAGTCATAATCCTTCACAAGCTCCAACCAACGCCTCTGACTCATGTTCAGCTCCTTCTGCGTAAAGAAATACTTGAGGCTCTTGTGGTCGGTAAAGATCTGACACTTCTCTCCATACAAATAATGCCGCCAAATCTTCAAGGCAAAAACCACGGTGGCCAACTCTAGATCATGGGTAGGGTAGTTTTTCTCATGGATTTTCAACTGACGAGAAGCATACGTTATCACCTTCCCATGCTGCATCAATACTGCGCCCAAACCGAGCTTCGAAGCATCGGTATACAGAACAAACTCATCGGGCCCTGACGACATGGCCAAAACTGGTGCTGAGATAAGAGCTTGCTTCAAAATATCGAAGCTCTTCTGACACTCCTCGCTCCACACAAATTTAGCATTCTTCTTGGTCAATGATGTGAGTGGAACTGCAATAGAGGAGAATCCCTTATTGAACTTCCGATAATATCCTGCTAGCCCAAGAAAACTGCGGATCTTTGATGCATTATGTGGCACAATCCAATCTCTGACTGCTGCAACTTTTGCTGGGTCCACCTCAATGCCACTGCTAGAAACAATGTGGCCTAAGAACGCCACCTTCTCTAACCAAAGTTCGCACTTACTGAACTTTGCTAATAACTTGTGCTTCTGCAAGGTCTGCAGCACTGTGGTCAGATGTCTGCTGTGATCCTCCTGATTCTTCGAGTAGACGAGAATGTCGTCTATGAATACTATCACAAACTGGTCAAGATACGGCTGAAATACGCGATTTATGAGATCCATGAAGTTCGCTGGCGTATTCGTCAGACCGAACGGCATCACAGGAACTCATAGTGGCCATAACGAGTCCTAAAAGCATTCTTGGAAACATCATCATCTCTCACCCTCAACTGGTGATAACCGGAACGCATATCTATCTTGGAGAATACCGAAGCTCCCTGCAACTGGTCAAATAAGTCCTCAATCCTCGGAAGTGGGTATTTGTTCTTCACTGTAACCCTGTTCAATACTCGGTAATCAATGCAAAGTCTCATCGTGCCATCCTTCTTCTTCACAAACAAGACTGGCGCGCCCCATGGTGAAAAACTCGGGCGAATGAACTCCTTGTCAAGAATTTCTTGAATCTGCTTCTTAAGCTCTGCCATCTCTGTCGGTGCTAGTCAGTACGGTGCTTTTGAGATCGGAACCGTACCTGGCATAAGCTCAATAGAAAACTCCACCTCTCTCTCGGGTGGCATACCAGAAACGCCCTCAGGAAAAACGTCTAAGAAGTCTCTAACAATTGGAACATCTGCGGCTGACTGACTGGGTGCCTCGGGGACAGATACAAAGGTCGCTAGAAATGCCCGACACCCTCTATGCATGAGCTTCCTAGCCTTGACATAAGGAATAATGCGCGGTAAAGGAAAGTACCTGTCCGGCTCGAATAAGAACTGCGTCATTCCAGGCGGTCGGACTAAAACAGATCTCCGCTTGAAGTCAATCAAAACTCTGTTCCGCAATAGCCAGTCCATCCCTAGGATGATGTCAAACTCTGGCATCGGCAACACGATCAGATCCGCATAAACGAGGTTGCCATGGAGCTCCAGATCTATATCTCGGGTCACATTGGTAGCTGTCATCTTCTCACCAGAAGGCAATACTACTGAATAGGCTACATCTAGCCCAACGGTCTTGACCTTGAGGAAATTAGCAAAGACCTCCGAAATAAATGAGTGAGTGGCCCCTGAATCTATCAAGGCCTTCGTAGCTGAACCAGATATAAATGTTCTCCCTGAAAGGTTGGAATACTAAGCGGAACCCAATAATCATAAGAACTAACTTATATACATGCAAAGGTCAAAGTTCCTCTAACTTAAATTTCCAAAATAATACTGAGTAGAGCATGCAATCCTACTGCAATTCTATGTTCAAAAATCTTAACCCAAAACATTAAATCCCAAATGTAAACTTAAAGCTTAAAGGTACCTGTCATAAGCATCGTATCTGGGTTCGTCTCCGTAGCATGGAGAGCAAACACTCTGACTTGGGTAGGCAGATTCCTCTGAGGGCACTGCAGAAATAAGTGGTCTGAACTACCACACTTGTAACACTTTCCTGAGCCAAACATACATGCTCCAGGATGGCGGTGTGAGCACCTAGGGCAAACTGGGTACTCAAAAGTCCTCGGGGCTGGGCATCCCCGCTGCTGTTGCTGCTGCTGACCTCTGTTTCTAGGCGGTCCATGAAAAGGCCTCTTTTTCTGCTGCTGATGCTGCTGAGGAGGAGGGCGGTGTGGTACCTGGACTGGGCGCTTGCCCTGGCGGTCTCTCTCGATATCACTCTGATCCTGCTCTGTGGCTAGAGCTTTCGAGACAGCGACCTCATAAAAAGTAGGGTCAGACACCCTAACATCACGGCGCAAGATCGGCCGTAGACCCACCAAGAAATTCATCAACTTGGCTCTAGCATCATTTGCGATCAGGGGCACAAAATGACAACCCCTCTCAAACTTACGGATGAACTCCGTAACAGTCAGATCCCCCTGCCTCAGGCTCATGAACTCAGTAGTCAACCTGGTGCGCACTTCCTCGGTAAAATATTTGGAGTAGAATACCTCCGTGAAGCACGCCCAACTCAGTGTAGCCAAGTTCAGGGCTACTGATGCTCCTTCCCACCATAAGCGGGCATCTCTTCTGAATAAGTAGGTGGCACATCGGACTCTGTCTGCATCTCCAAGCTCCATGAACTCGAAGATAACCTCCAGGGACTTGATCCAGCCCTCGGCAATCATGGGATCAGACGTTCCTGAAAATTCCTTCGGACGCATCTTCATGAATCTCTCATAGACAGCCTCGGGCCCTGTCGGCCTGGCTGCCACAGCCTGGTTCCCCGCAAACTGTGCGAAGAACTGCGTCATCCCAGCTAGCATCTAGGCACTCATGTCAGGTGAAGGGGGTGGGGGAGGCGGTGAGTCTCTCTCCTGCCTCTGCTCCTCCCTGTCCTCATGGCGAGGCTCCTCATCTCTAGTGCACTCTAGGATGCGTCTAGGGGGCATACTGTTCCATACATAATCCATATGTAACCAACATGCATAATCTCTATAATTTATTTAAATTTAAATACTGAACAATAAAATAAATCTGGAAGTAAAATAATTCATGAAAACATGCTGTCAAATAATTCATGCTTTTAAATAAAATGCGCAAATGTAAAACTTACAGACCGAAGACGTGACTTCATGAGCTTATCGTGGTTAGTAGTAGTACAACCCTTTACAGAACCATTTCTCTGATACCAGCTATAACGGCCCGAAAATTCATGTTTGAAAATTTGCGGAAAAATTAAAATTTTCTTTTTAAAATAATCAAAATAGCCTCGTTCACAAAATCAACTGATAAATCAAGTTTAGATGTTCAAAATAGCAGCGGAAGAAATTATTTAAAGTAATCCAACACGGATAAAATGTTTGATCATAAAAAAAATGGCAAGTGCTATAAATGAGGTCCTCGGGTTCCACTACTGCCGAACCCAAGGTGGCTCACTGGTCCCCGCCCTCGGTCCCGACCTCATCAGTACCTACAACAATCAAGTCTAGTGAGCCTAAAGACTCAACATGCATATATCGTAAATAACGAGTGAAAATATAATAAAGTTGCATGGGAGTAAAAATATCATGTCGTGAGCAATTATAATACGTGCATAACTGAACTGAAAATCACAGTGAAAATGTTTGCTCCTTGGAGCCCTGAACAAAATAGCATGTCATAAATTTTCTATTGAGATTATGGTCTACGCAAGTGGCCCCTGCACTGAACTGACCGGTAACTGGCGACCGGGTGAAATAATGAACGTCTGATCAGACTAATGCCACAGTATACTGGGTGGTACAAAACAGAACTGACCGGTAACTGGCGACCGGATAATCTATGCTCCCATGATAGTGAAATGGCCACAAGCAATATCGCATAAATCTCAAAAATGAATATTTTATATTTTTATGCACGTAATATAATTAACTGGCATAATGAAATATCCTGTATTATTTAACCACATGGATTGGATCGTTCCAGGCTTGCTGCGACCTAAATTTATCATGAAAAATATGCAAATGATTTTCTTGACCAAACTTTGTAATTGAATCAAAAAACGAGACAATTACGCCCAACGACTTCGTATTTAATCATGACTCCGAGCCAACCCGAACCAACACTGAACTATCATTTAGTCAAGATTAAAATACACTTTAAAATGATGAAACAATACTCCTAGAATGATAAGGGCCGAAATTTTGGTGAATGGAGGCCAAAACATGAAACGCTCTTTCGAGAGTCAATTTGACACATCGCACCGTAATTTCTTGTACCACCTCAAAAATGATCCGAATCACGAACGGTCAAAAACATGACCTTCCCGACTCAATGAGGCACTATTCAGTCCAAGGACATGGGCTAAAATCAAACCAAGAACTCGAACGAGCCACTGAACCGCAGCAGCAAGTTGCTGTCCACAAAAATACAGCAGCTGCACTTTGGTTTCCTTGCGTCGTTTGCGAGGCTAATGGGCATTGGGGCTTGAACCACCAATCAGAACCTATTACCAACATCCTAAGGAATGATTTGAACCATGGCTATGGGCCCTAGGCCAGCCACAATTCGCATCACACCATAACTCAACCGAAAGTCACACCCGAGATCACCCTTGCATGCGTGTGGTGTTTTGCTTCGTTTGCTGTCTCGTGTCATTCCAGTGGCCATTTGATTGACCATGGCACGATCTAGACATCCAGAGGTATGGTATGAACCGTGGCTAAGGGCCATAGGCCAACCAAGATCCACACCATTCCACAAAACCGAATGTTACACTTGCTGAATTCGAAAGGGGCGAAGGGGCTGTTCTTGTTGTTTGATTTAAAAACCGGTTCCACCATGGACCAAGACTTGAAAGGGCGACTTTATCACGTCTTAGACATCACAAGAAGAGGTTATAATCATGGCTATAGCCCTTAGGGAATCCAGGACCAGATCCATCAACCTTTGACAACAACAAAGAAAATCGAATGCAAAAAGGGACATGCTTGGGGAGTTGCTGTCATTTTCGGTTTCTAGCATGCATGGGGCTTGTTTGAATGGACCAACATGGTCTTGACACACCCTAGTACGTGTCTATATGCAGCCTTGGAGGCCTGGAATCGAACCAACCTGTAACTCAACAAAAACAGCAAAACCGTGAGGCATAGAGTGAAGCCAACAAAAATCTGCACTACCTTTTTGAAAATGATTCATTAATATTTCGGTTTTTGCCTTAATAAAATCATGAGTATGATGTTTCAAAATATTAATATGGCTTGATTGAAGAGCAAAGAAGAACATATACATGTCTAGTTTCGTTTTGAAAAGAAACGAACGAACGCAACGACGCGGCGCGGAGGAGATGGAGCGTTTTCTTTTCTTGCTTGCTACTCGATTTCCTCTCCCACTTCTTGCTATGAGGCTCAGGAATTTTCTACTCTAAAATGCTCTGAATTTCGGTCATGGGGGGGAGGGGAAGTGATGGTTAGGAGAGTGAGGGAGATCCAATAATAAAGGGATACAAATGGTATGACCAAGTCTCCCTCTTTTGAATTTTGAATTGGTTGGTATCAAATGATTTCTTGGAGGGATCTAGAATGAGTGTGGCCGATTTCTACATGCTAACAAAGCTAGGATAAGGTTGATTATTAATTAAATGGTGCTAGAAAAAAAATGAAGGGATTATCCTACTAATATAAAACAAGGAAAGGGTCAAAGGTTGAGTTGGCATAGAATTGTTGTCTCACTAAGGGGGGCGGCCGAAATTATTCAATAAATGGAAGGGAAATATTGTTTGGTTAGTAAATTTTTAAAACCTTAAGAGCCTTACCTATCCCTTAAATAATTTAGTGAATTAACACCTCAATTAAGGAACCTAAATGAACTTATTTCCTACTCACCTCAAGTTATTTAAATAGTTCCTTAAACCTCCTTTTTAACTTAAATGAACTTATTAGCCAGCTAAAATAAACTCTGGGAATGATTTCTTAATCTTAAATTCTATCTCAAAACTCCAACTCCAGTCCGACCTCACTGAATTAACTGAAAAGATAAAAATTAAACTACTGCATAAAATAATTAACTTAAGGAAAAGCATTCAAATATTCATGCAATAAAATCATTTTAATTTAAAATATTGAAATTTTACATGGCTTATACGTAGTCTGGTTACGGGTTCTACAGGTGCAATCAGAAATGAGTTATGAGATTCTTGATCAAGGAATTGATGAAAAGAATAAGGCTAACTAGGGTAAGCCCAAATAAGAATAAATGTTATTCTGAATCGTATGGAGATGTGAACCCACGGCTAGCTGTATCCCTGAACCATTGAGGGTCACACAAGTATCGGATTTTGTGTTCCCGTTGAGATAGCCAAATTTCAAGGAGTTGGAATTTGGCGACCATAGTTTGATGAAGATCCAACAGGAAGCTTAAAAAAGAGTTTATGAGCTGATTCTATAGGATGGAAGAAATGGAAGTTAGCATTATTGCTAAATAAGGAAGGAGAGCAGAACTATCAGTTTTAGTGAACGGCCTGTTTTGTGAAAGAGTTCACTAAAACTTACAACTGCCCAATATAGAAAGTGAAAATTTTGATCTTCGAAATTTTCGATTTTTATTATATAAACAAGACTTGTATCCTTGATACATTGGCGTTGTTGGATCGTCGATCGGGTTATAATGAGTTCAGAATCATTTAATTAGTGAATTTGGAATTTACTAATTAAATGTTTGTGCTAGTAGTGGTAACTACTAACAGGTACTAATTCTCATAAATGTTCTAGAGGTGTGTAGAATTAAATTAACCAAAAAGTTTATTTATAACTTAAATAATGATTATTTAATTTATTGTACATATACATGTATATATTTTATATGGTGATTCAAAATATGTGTATATGATATTATTATATAATGTATTATTAAAGTTAATAAATACATTATATATTAATTATATGAGAGTTTTAATATAATGATATATGTAGAGTCTTTGTGGGAGAGGGACTCCTAATTAGAATAGGAGTCTCACACTATATATACACCATTAAGGCTCATTATTCAATGATGAAAAATTGCACACAAAATGTAAGGTCCAGGAATTTAAATCACGTCACCCGAATTCATTAAATATAGGATTTTTATTTAAATTATGTGTTTAATTATTTTTATGCATTTTATGCATAATTCATTAAATTTTAGAAGTTCATGCATTAGCGTTTCTTGATGCTTTTCGCGCTCGAACGAGGAACGGAGACCGAAGAATTATCAGAAAAATTATTTTTATTACATGATTAATTTTTATTAATTATTATAAGATGTTTGAAAGGTAATTTTTAAGTAATGAGCTTTGTTGAGTATTTTTACCCACTAGAGCATATTTTCCAGCAGTACGCAAATTTTATCGAATCGGAGGACTTTTTTAGGGTTCGGCTAATATTTTCAAGAACTTACCAACACAAAATATTTTTCGGAAGTGTGTTTGATTTTAATAGGCCTACTTTTAAGCTTATTGGGCTTAATTATATTTTTAAAACTTTTAAATAACAATTAGGGCCCATTTGTTTAATCTTAAACTATATATTTATCACCTAATTATTCCCCTAAGCACTCCACTAAATCTAATTATTCTACATCGGCCGCTCACCCCCCTCCACTCACAAACCTCCTCGTGTAGTGTTGCTGCAAAGATTTTCGGTGTCTCCATTTTTCCCTTCAAGAAAGGACTCTTCCCTTCGGCCGTGTGTTCCTCGATCTTTTGTTCAAAAATAATCACCAAGGCACGCATTGTATTATTCTTTACGCATCATACACGTATTATATACTGATGTAGGTGTTCTTGCATTCAAACTCTCGATCCAACCTTGAGTGTGTAAGATTTTTCGGTTTTCATGTGGTTAATGCGTTCGTTGCTTCGACTCTCACGTTTTTCATATTTTTGTGCAAGGGGCTGTTAGTTCTATGATGCTAAAGGGCTGTGCAGGCGGTGTATAATGATACTTAGGCGCTGGAGAGGCGAGGTTGCCAAGCTCGAAGGAAACTTGCTCGGCCTAGCGTAGGGGAGGGTATTTGAGGACTAGATCGGGAGTTTTTGGTGTGTTAGCTGTGCATGGCTCGTCAGCGGCCTCTAAACCAACCCTCTTGGGTCAGTGGAAGGGCTAGGAGGGGGCTAAGCACAGCTGGTCTTGTTCCATAGGCAGATCGAAGGGCTCGGTTAGCTGTTCTTGGAAGGGGGCTGTCGAATGGTTTCGTGGGGAGGGTTCCTTGATCAGTAAGGCAGCTAGGGCTGGTCCAGGAGGTCTTGGTGAGTTCGGTTTTGAGTCCAGCAAGGGTGTTTAGGTGTTGTACCAGTTAGCTCGGAGATGGGACCGATAGAACTAAGTTTAGTGCCTAGGATTTTTCCAATTGGGGGGTTTCTGGATTTTTCAGTCACGGTCCAGGGTTCTTTTCGAAAGTTTATGGGCTGGTTTTTGAGGTTCTAGGGCTTTTAAATGTATAATAAGTGTGGTAAAAATTTGGGAAATTTTCGGTTAAGTTTCGGGTCGATTCGATTTAAACCGGGACCTCGGTCCAAGGTTTAAAACGAATCTGTTGGAACATTTCATGTTCGCAATCTTGATTTTAATGTTAACAAAACTTGTTATTGTATTTCTAACATATTGTTGCGTGTTTTCTTGAATGCTCGCAAGCGCACGATGTCAAGTTATAGTAAAATGTAATTTTGAGCACAAGTGTCGATCCCACGAGGAGTGTGTATAAAAATGTATATCAGTTCTTGTAATTAAAATAGTCTCAATTTTATTTAGAATAATCAATTAAAAGGTTGGTTTGCTTAATCGAATTAGTTGAAAACAAATAATTAATCTAATCACCGAATTGAGAAATAACAATGAGAGAAAATATCTAGAGAAATGATTTCACCAAGTTTCCACGACAATTATTCCCAGTTAAATTTATATCCTGAATTCCAATTATTTAATGGCCAAGAACACTTAATTATTTTATTCCCCACTTTTCCAAGTGACGAATAACTGTATCAATCAAACTTCGATTCAATTATTCCTAATAAAATCTAAGTTTAATTGATAAATACAAACGATATTCCTGTCTAAGCCTCGCTAAAATTATACGCCTTCCGAACGCTATAAACATTCAACGATGTGTTTCTAATGATCTATAATCCTAGTCCTCTCCCGAGTTATAGAATTAATCAAACAACACACAATTTATGGCCAGTAAATTGCAGTGAAATAAATACTGAGAACACAATTAAACAAAAGCGGAATTCAATCAACTAAACAACTGCGTCAAATCATCGTATCAACAAAGTTACGTCATTCTCTAGAATAGAAAATTAGTTAATGACGAATTCTAAATAAAAACAACACATGTTCGAAGGTTTAGACTTCGAGATAAAGGTAAATATAAAAGCGAGAGAATAGATTACAAATCCGAAGTGTCGTCTTCGTCCCCAGATCCGTCGTTCTTCGTATTTGTGATTGTTCTTCGCACTCTATATCTTTGTCTCGTGTCTGCGCCTCTCTTCTCTCGTGTGTTTCTTTCCCAAGGCGGCTCTCCCCTCTTTCTGACCAAACTCGCGCATTTTATAAGATTCTGGACGCTTGGCGCGAGCGGTTGCGCGTGAAGTTGCACGGCCGCGCGCATCATTCTGGTCGCTGGTTCTTTTCTGCGCGCGCCTCTTGGGTTTTCTGCTGCTTCCGTGCGCGCGGGTGCACGCGATCTCGCGTGACCGCACGCCAGGTTCTGGTCTCTAGCCTGTATTTGTGAGCGCGCGGTTGCGCGTGAAGCTGTGCGGCCACGCGCGCACCTCTGTCCGATGGATTGCTCGCGGCTGTGCAACTTATGGGTCCGCTTTTGCGCACCGCTCTGTTTTCTTGGTCCAATTGGCTTCGTTTCCCCTTTTTACTCCATACCTGAAATGACAACAAAAACAAACCAAAAACGCATAATTCTGTTCGAAACAAGCATAATTCGAAATGGATTCTAATATAAATTAAGTGCAAATCTTGCACTTATCAAACCCCCCGAACTTGAACTTTTGCTAGTCCCGAGCAAAATAAAATAAAAGCAAATAATCAAGAAAAAATTAACGCTAACGTCTATAGTCATGGATATGCAAAATGTGATATTTGCCTCCAACGTATCTAATTTCATGTAATTCACGATTTCCCAAGAGTCACGTGCGCGTGTGATATGTCAAGTTCATTTACCTATTCGAATGCTCAAATAGAGTTGTAATACACATTCGCCTTACATAATCAAGAAATCCTCGGTTCAGTTCAACTCACACTTCATCAAAATATAAATTTGCATTCACAGAGCATATATGACTTCATCGATGATTATTTGGCTTGAAAGATAGTTAACAAAAGTACGCCACCGATGAAATCACACAATGAGATGCTTGCACGCAAGTGATTAAAATCTATACTTGATAACAATGTTTTTCAGGTATCCATAGGCTTGACTTGAACAACTTTTCTCCACTAGTATATTGGATAAATGTGACAAGGTTAATAGGTCTTGTAGGCTTGTAACGTTAGGCTACGGCTCATGGCTACAATAAAGGTATGGAGATCAAGATTTGAGAGAAATAATTGAATTTTCATAATTCTCATCTTCATTTCATTCACCATCACTTTATTGTTTTCTTCCCAATCATATCCTTCACCTCTCATATTTTCCTTTCTTTTTCACCACTTTTGATTCATTTTTTTTTCTTTTCTTTTCAACTCCTTTTAGCACATTTAACTTTTTCTTTTCTTTTCAAGGAGTATTTGAATCATTGCAACACCCATGAACTTATTTATCTCAAAATTAGGTAGAACAATAAGTGTATAAGCTTCATTAGGTAGTCGTTGTGGGATGTAGAATAGATACAAGTGGGGGCTAATTGTATGTCATTGACATACACCAATTGATTTTTAGTAGGCTCAAAATGGGATACTAGGGATATTTCATGTTCATTTGGTAGGCTTGAAGGCTCAAAACCGCTCCAAAGATCGCCTAAATCATTCCTATGTCACATATTATCCGTATTTCGCCTCGAAAAGTGCTCAAACAAGTTCTAGATTACTGTCAATCCATTAGTCAACTCATATAAACCAATCACAAGCATTTGTTCAACTAAAAATGATATACGAGATAGGTACAAAAGAATTTTTAAGCATCTCAATTAGCTCGAAGCTCAAAGGGCTATAATTGACATTAAAAAAAGAACATAGGCCCAAAGATATTGTGAAAAAATTGACTAGATCATTTCTATGTTTGCAAAAGTGTCAATCAATGTCATGCAAGAATTACCAAGAATCAGATCTCCATCGTCTATTTAGCATCACAGGCATGCAACTTGTCTTTAAGCAACGATAATATCAACAAACACGACAGTGCAGAATAATTGTGACTCCTAAGTTATCATGAACACATTATATACTTCAGGAGCGCAATTCAATTTTCATCATCGGTCACACATTTTACTTATCCATGACTTTTCCTAACAAATCTAGCATGCAAAAATAAATAAATAAACTAAAGAAGAAAAAAGAAATCAATTTAACTATTGAGCAATAAAAATAATTTAAAAAAAAACATGAAAATTCACCCCCCCCCCCCAAACTTAAAGTATGCATTGTCCTCAATGTATAGAAATAAAGAACACGACAACACATACCTCGCGCACGAGTGTCAGAACTCGGGGCTCGAATCATCGTTCGCAGCATCTTCATCATCATCGTCCATGGGCTACGACGGTGATAGATCTGGTGGTGGGTACTTGGTGGCCAGGCTGGATGTGGTGGAAAGGGGGCATCCTCGAGTCCAGTAGGTGGGAAATGCTGGGCGAGCACCGATGTGAAATCCATCATAAATGACATGAAAGTATTAGTGGTGTGTCGGTGTTCTGCAAAGTCTTGCTCCATTCTGAATACCCTGTCTCGCAGGCTGACTCGAGGGATCGATGGTGGTGGCGGCGGCTGGCGTTCTCTCGCCCTCTGATTGCAAGCTGCCCTAGCAGCTTGTCTTTCCAACTTGCTTTCAAAGCGCAAGCGGTCTGGAGTATATACCGTGATTGGGCCCTTTGCTTTCAAAACCTGTTCATCTGCGCCCCATTGCACAATGGCATGAAGACATAGTGCAGTGATAGTATGTGGACAAGGGAGGCTGACGGTCATGAGTCCCGTACCAGCACGCCTGATAAAATTGTTAATGAGCTTCCCAAGATGTCGAGGCCCGTATTTCGTATTTGAAAATTTGCGGAATAATTTTAAATTTTCTCTTTAAATAACTAAAATGCCTCATTCATTAAACATACTGATGAAAAGATTCAATATTTAAAAGTAGCTGCGGAAATAAATAATGTTTTCAAAATAACAACTTAAAATAATTCAACAGAATAAAAACTGAGTTTGGAATAAAAATAATAAATGCTGAAAATGAGGTCCTCGAATTTCTACTGCTGCCGACCCAAGATGGCTCACTGGTCCCCGCCCCCGGTCCCGACCTCATCAGTACCTACAACAATCAAGTCTAGTGAGTCTAAAGACTCAGCATGCATATATCGTAAATAACAAGTAAATATATCGTAAAATTTCATGCCATGCAAGGATATCATATCGTAAAGCGTAACGTGAAAATCGTGTCATGAATAATTATAAATATGTGCATAATTGAAAATCGTACGTAAAATGTTTTCTCATTAGAGCCCTGTCATAAAATAGCATATCATAATTTTCTGTTGAGATAATGTTCTACGCAAGTGGCCCATAACGTAACGTAACATAACATGCTCGTCTGATCAGACTAAACCACAGTATACTGGGCGGTAGAGATCATCACAGCCCTTGGACTGGATATCCGTACCCATACATGAACATGAACCGGTCGTAAGTCACCGGGTGAAAACATGAAGTGGCCACAAGACATATCGCATATATCTCAAAATAAATATTTTATATCTTATGCACGTAATATAATTAAAAATCCTCTCTTATTTTTACCAAATGGGTTGGATCGTTCCCAGGCTCGCTGTGACCTAATTCTAACATGAGAAATATGCAAATAACTTAACTTGACCAACATATCATAACCGAACCAAAAACGAGACAATTACGCCCAACAAACTTAGTATCTAACCATGACTCCGTACCAACCCGAACCAACATCGAACAATCGTTTAGTCATGGCCAAAATACGCCTAACATGATGACATAATGCTCCTAAAAATTGTAAAACTCGAAATTTGGTGAATGGAGGCCAAAAACATGAAATGCTCTTTCGATAGTCACTTTGGCACATCGCACCGTAAATTCTCGTACGACCTCTAAACTTAACCAAATCATGAACGGCCAAAAACATGACCTTCCTAACTCAATAAGGTACTGTCCAGTCAAAGGCCATATGCTAAATGCCAACCGAGAACTCAAACAACACCTCTGAACCGAAGCCAAACTTGCTGTCCAATAAAATACAGCAGCAGCTCTTGTGCTTTCGTGTTTCGTTTTCGAGACTATCGGCCATTGGGGTTTAAACCACCGACCAGAGCCTCTTACCAAACATCTTAAGGTGTGATTTGACCCATGGCTAAGGGCCCTAGGCCAACCACGATCCAAGCCAACACCTACGACAAACCCGAAGCCCCACCCGAGAACACATGTCAAATGAAGGATCCAATGGTTATGAGGTTAACCGTGGTCCATGCTAGACATGCTAAGGTGTTTTATGAGTCATGGCTAAGGGCTAGAAGCCAACCACCACCCACCTAACACCACAAAACCGAAAGACAACTCACACAGCAAAATCAGAAACTGAAAAACCGATGGGACGCTGTTCTTGTTTGTTTTAAAAAAACCGATGGGAACGTGAACCAAGCCATGAAAGGTCATCTTGGTCACGTCCTAGACATGTCAAGGAGGGGTTCTAACCATGGCTACAGCCTTAGGGCAGCCAAGGTCCGAACTCTCCCTTAGACACCCAACAAGAAATCGAAACACAAAAAAATTGCACTATGGGAGTTGCTGTCCATTTCGTCCTGCTTGAGGCGAGGGGACTCAAACCGATGGACCAGCACCTCCCTAACACATCCTAGTACATGCATAGATGTAGCCTTGAATGCATGGAATCAAGCCAACCCTTGCAATCACAAAAATGCTCCAAAACCGTGAAGAACAAGTGAGAGCCAAAAAAAATCTGCACATGATTTTCGAAAATTGCTACCATGATTTCGGTTTTGCTGAATGAAATATGAACATAACATGGTTTAAAAATATGTATATGACTTGATTGAAGATCAAGGGATAATATAAACATGCCTTGGATTTGTTTGAAACGAAAACAAATCAATACGACGACGCGGCGCGGCGGAGACGGAGTTGCTTTTCTTACTAGTTTTCTCTCTAGCTGCAAGTCACGATTTTTGCTGAGTCCTCTTCTGAATTTTCGAAGGTGAGGGGGTGAAGGAGGTGTTATGGAATGAAGGGAAGGCTACTAGGAAAATAAAGGTGTCAAGAATGCATTAGAGGGAAGTTTCAATCCAAGAGATGGAATTGCACAAGGAAATGATTTCCTACCATTCTAGTTGCTCGAGAATGAGGGATAGATGGCTACCTTATTGGTTTAATTAAGTGTAAGAAATTGCTTAATTATTAATCATTGAGGATTTAAAATGAAAGAATTATTCTACCATGAAGGGATAGTGAAAGATATCAATAATGGAGAGTTGACAAACTTATATAAAATCTTATAAGGGGTGACCGATTTTTAGGGGTGTCAAAATGCGACACGACCCGTTAACCCGACACGACCCAACACGAAAAAATCAGGTTCGGGTTGGGGTTTTTCGGGTTCGGGTTGGGTTCGGTTTGGGTTGATTCGGGTTAGTGCCATGTTAGGCGGGTTTCGGGTTGTGTCGGGTTGGGTCGCGGGTTGACCCGCGAAATTTTTTTTTGAAAATATTACCTACATTTTTATATATTGTATGCTTAAACAAAATTTATTGTATATTTATATGATAAATTTTCATCATTTAATATTTATTTTGCATATTTTTATTTTTTTAACAATTTTTTATTTGATTTAGTAAATATACTTTTAATTTTCTACGATTAAACTTTCAAATTTAAATCGAAAATTTTGTTATTATGTTTTTAAATTAAAATATTATTATTATTTTTTATTTTTTTGAATTTTTTTCAATAATTTTTTTAAAAAATTTTAAAAAAATAAATAAAATTCGGGTTATGCGAGTTAGACGGGTTGAGTCGGGTTATACGGGTTCGTGTTCGGGTTGGGGATTTTCGGGTTGCTTCGGGTTCGGGTTGAAAAAAAAATAAAAAAAATTTCGCGGGTTGACCCGAAACCCAACCCAACCCAACCCACCCGATTGACACCCCTACCGATTTTTGCTTATCAAAAATGGGGTAGAATATTGCTTAAATATTGTATTTTAAATCTTTGAAGTTTTATCTACCCATTAAGTATTTTAGTAAATTAAATAATTAATTAGTTTATGATATTAATTATCTTGCATGCATGGCTAATTCTTAAATTAAATTTACTAACATGTTAAGTTACAATTTCTTAAATAAAAAAGCATTGATTAACTTATCTCAATTGGTCACATATTTTTATTTTAGGCTTTTAATTAATTATTGAACCTAAAAGAACTTATTTACTACTTAACTCCAATTAATTAATTAAATCCCAAAACATTTTTTTTCATTAAAATAAATTATTCTTTATCTTAAATAAATCCTAGGAATAGTTTCTTATCATTAAATATTTTTCTCAATACTCCAACTCCGGTCCGGCCTCGCTTATTTGTCTGAAAAGATAAAATTAAACTACTGCGTAAAATAAATAAAAACAACTTTAAAATGCCTTAAATAATAAAGAAACCATTTTTAATTTAAATGCTAGAAATTATGCATGGCTTATACGTAGTCTGATTTAACGGGTTCTACAACTCTCCCCCCTTAAAAGAAATTTCGTCTTCGAAATTAAAACTTACCGAATAACTCGGGATAACGACTCTTCATCTCTGGCTCAGACTCCCACGTAGCTTCCTCCTCTGAATGATTAAGCCATTTGACTTTCACTAACTTCACCAGTTTGTTCCGAAGCTTCTTCTCCTGTCTATCTAAGACCCGCACTGGTCATTCTTCATAAGACAGGTTCGGAGTGAGCTGCAACGATTCAAAATTCAGGACATGCGAAGGATTCGCCATATACTTCCTCAGCATAGAGACGTGGAACACATTGTGTACTCCGGCCAGATTCGGCGGAAGAGCAACACGATAAGCTAACGTCCCAACCCTGTCGAGAATCTCAAATGGTCCGATGAATCTCAGACTAAGCTTTCCTTTCTTCCCGAACCGCATGACACCTTTCATAGGAGCTACCTTCACAAAAACATGGTCGCCAACGGCAAACTCTAGATCTCTCCTCCTCTGATCCGCATAGCTCTTCTGTCGGCTCTGAGCAGTCCTCATCCTATCACGGATTTTGACTACTACATCGGCAGTCTGCTGAATAATCTCCAGACCCAATTCTGATATTTCTCCTACTTCATCCCAATGAATAGGCGATCTCCACTTACGACCATACAGTGCTTCACAAGGAGCCATACCTATAGACGACTGAAAACTGTTGTTATAGGTGAACTCTACCAATGGCAACTTCGACTCCCAACTCCCTGAGAAATCGATAACACAAGCACGGAGAAGATCTTCCAAAATCTGGATAACTCTCTCTGACTGCCCATCTGTCTGTGGGTGGAAAGCTGTGCTAAACAACAACTTCGTATCCATAGCCGAATGCAAACTCTTCCAAAATGAGGAAGTGAATCTAGGATCTCGGTCAGACACTATAGAAACGGGTATACCATGAAGTCGGACTATCTCTCTGATATACAACTCTGCATACTGAATCATGGTGAAAGTCGTCTTAATAGGCAAGAAGTGCGCTGATTTGGTAAGACGATCAACAATCACCCAGATAGCATTTGATCCTACGACTGCCTTCGGCAAACCGATCACGAAGTCCATGGTTATATTATCTCATTTCCACTCGGGAATAGGAAGAGGCTTGACCAAGCCTGCTGGTCTCTGATGCTCCGCTTTCACTAGTTGACATGTCAGACACTCGGATACAAAACGTCTGATATCCTTCTTCATTCCGGGCCACCAATACAACAACTGCAGATCTTTGTACATCTTCGTACTCCGAGGATGAATGGAGTACGACGACATGTGGGCCTTGGATAAAATATCTGCTCGAATAGAATTGCTGCTAGGAACCCACATTCTGTCTCGATATCTCACAATGTCGTCGCTAAATGTATACAACATACTGCCCTTGGCCTCATCTCTCTGCTTCCACTTTGCCAACTACTCATCTGCTGACTGACCATTGCGAATACGATCTAGAAGGGAAGACTAAATCGTCAAAGTAGATAGACGGGGAACTCTACCTCGAGGATAAGTCTCTAGATCAAACCTCTGCATCTCAGACTGAAGAGGCCTCGAAATCGCTAGATGAGCCATCACTGCGACTTTCCTGCTCAATGCATCCGCAACTACATTAGCTTTACCCGAGTGGTAGCTAATATCACAGTCATAGTCCTTCACTAGCTCCAACCAATGCCTCTGACGCATATTCAGCTCTTTCTGTGTAAAGAAGTACTTGAGGCTCTTACGGTCGGTAATGATCTGGCACTTCTCTCCGTACAAATAAAGCCTCCAAATCTTCAAGGCAAAAACTACGGCTGTCAATTCTAGATCGTGGGTAGGGTAGTTCGTTTCATGGATTTTCAGCTGACGAGAAGCATACGCTATCACCTTCCCATGCTGCATCAACACTGCGCCTAGACCGAGCTTCGAAGCATCGGTATACAAAACAAAGTCTCTTGGCCCTGACGGTATGGCCAAAACTAGCGCTGATATAAGAGCTTGCTTCAAAGTATCGAAGCTCTTCTCACACTCATCGCTCCACCCAAATTTTAGATTCTTCTTTGTCAACTACGTGAGTGGAACAGCGATAGAGGAGAATCCCTGAATAAACTTCCGATAATATCCTACTAGCCCAAGAAAACTACGGATCTCTGATGCATTCTGCGGCACAACCCAATCTCTGACTGCTGCAACTTTCGCTGGGTCTACCTAAATACCGCTGCTAGAAACGATGTGGCCTAAGAACGCCACCTTCTCTAACCAAAATTCGCATTTACTGAACTTCGCGAATAACTTATGTTTCTGTAGGGTCTGCAAAATTGTGGTCAGATGTCTGCTGTGATCCACTTGATTCTTTGAGTAGACGAGAATGTCGTCTATGAATACTATCACAAACTGATCAAGATACGGTCGAAATACGCGATTCATGAGATCCATGAAGATCGCTGGCGCATTCGTCAAACCGAACGGCATCACAAGGGACTCGAAGTGGCCATAGCGAGTCCTAAAAGTAGTCTTGAGAACATCGGCATCTTTCACCCTCAACTGGTGATAGCCAGAACGCAGATCGATCTTAAAGAATACTGAAGCTCCCTGTAACTGATCAAATAAATCTTCAATCCTCGGAAGTGGGTATTTGTTCTTCACTGTAACCCTGTTCAATTCCCGGTAACCAATACAGAGCCTCATCGTACCATCCTTCTTCTTCACAAACAAGACTTGCGCGCCCCATGGTGAAAAACTCGGGCGAATGAACTCCTTGTCAAGAAGTTCCTGAATCTGCTTCTTAAGTTCTGCCATCTCTGTCGGTTCTAATCGGTACGGCGCCTTCGAGATCGGTACTGTACCTGGCATAAGCTCAGGTGGCATACCAGATCGGTGCCGTACCTGGCAAAAATGGAGAGTTGACAAACTTATATCAAATCTTATAAGGGGTGGCCGATTTTTGCTTATCAAAAATGGGGTAGAATATTGCTTAAATATTGTATTTTAAATCTTTGAAGTTTTATCTGCCCATTAAGTATTTTAGTGAATTAAATATTTAATTAGTTTAGGATAATAATTATCTTGCATGCATGGCTAATTCTTAAATTAAATTTACTAACATGTTAAGTTACAATTTCTTAAATAAAATAAGCCTAGATTAACTTATCTCAATTGGTCACATTTTTATTTTGGGCTTTTAATTAATTATTGAACCTAAAAGAACTTATTTACTACTTAACTCCAATTAATTAATTAAATCCCATAACATTCTTTTTCATTAAAATAAATTATTTTTTATCTTAAATAAATCCTAGGAATAGTTTCTTATCATTAAATTTTTATCTCAATACTCCAACTCCGGTCCGGCCTCGCTTATTTATCTGAAAAGATAAAATTAAACTACTGCGTAAAATAAATAAAAACAACTTTAAATGACTTAAATAATAAAGAAATCATTTTTAATTTAAATGCTAGAAATTATGCATAGCTTATACGTAGATTGATTTAACGGGTTCTACACAAGATCCACGGTCTTCCTAGTCATTATGGCGTAAATCAACGCCAATTTATCCTTTGTAATTTCTGTTTGATGTGATTAGGGCATGATTCGTAATAGAATGAAAGATGCCCAACTGCGTGGGTCACGGCGTAAGTCAGATTTCTTCAGAGTGACTGGGGAGCCTTGATTCAAGCGCCACTCTGCACCTTCGATGCATAAGTTCCTGATAATCGCATCGTAATCCACAGTGCCAGTAATCAAAGCAGTATATTCTTCATTTTTAAAACTCGGCAGGTTATAGATAGCATTAATGGTTGCCGAATCGAAATAGACCAGTTGCCCTCATACCAAAACTCCGTAGTCCACGTGTTTGATTCTCAGATTAGCATAAAATTCCCGGACTATAGATATAACTGCATCTGGCGGTGACTGGACTATATCTACCCACCCTCTTTGTACAACTTCCTCAATTACAGCACAGTTAAGGTGGGTCATATCTATCCCTCTTTCTTTGATAATTGACCTAGACAATGTGCACTCGTAAACTCTGAATGCTTCCTCGTTCCAAAATTTATTAGCATCGTAGGAACGAGAAGAGGAAGCCACATCCTTCGATCTCTTTCTAGGCAGCATAATTTCTCAACAATATCCACACTTATAGCAACAAATATAGCACAACAGTACCCACAATTGTATGATTGGTAGAAGTTAACCCATATAGTAACAACGCACAATATTATGAGCCTCAAGTGAAGAAAAGTGAAAAAAATCGACCGTAGATGACACTCGGCGGCGGTGGCGACTATTGCAGGAGCGGCGGCAGCGGTAGTGGCGGCGGCGGCGCTGGGTAGTGCGGCGACGGTAGCTGCTGGCGGTGGGTGGTGGTGTGATGGAGAGGATGAGTGTTTGTTGAAGTGATTGGAGGGATATGATGATTGTTCTTGGAGATGGTGTTGTTGGTGGATTGAGAAGGAATTTTGGAGAGAATTGTGGCAAGGGGAGGTATTTTGGAGAGGGGAGTGTTGGAGGAGGCGACTTGTTTTGAGGGAAAAGAGTTTTGATTGAAAAAAAATCGAGAAGTAGATTATAAAAAGAAGTCTGTACGCGCGTGAAGTGGCGTAGCCGCGCGCGCTGGTGCTCGAGATGCTGCGCGGTGGCGCGCATGCGTCTGTCCAAATTTATTTATTTTTAATAATAATACCTGCAAAGTAAAAAGATTCAAATTAATACTTGAATAGAGAAAATTAAAATAAATAAAATAAAAAATTTGTAATAAATAGTAAAACGAATGCTAAAATTAATTGTGGTTTGCCTTCCACATAGCGCTTGGTTTAATGTCATCAGCCCGACTACCAATCCTGTTCAATTAGGTTCACCCAGACTAAGATTGTCAATATTTCTTACTTCAGTTCCATAGTACTCCTTAACCCGCTGTACATTGACATTGAAAGTTCGTCCATCACGGCACCTCAGCTCGATAGTCCCATAAGGATATACTGTTTCCACTACAAATGGCTCTGACCAACGCAATTTCAGCTTACCAGGAAAAAACTTCAGACGAGAATTGAATAACAGTACTTGTTGTCTGGGTTTGAGCTCCCTTCGTATAATAATTTTGTCATGCCATTTCTTGGTCTGCTCTTTATAGATCTTAGCATTCTCATATGCATCATTGCGGAATTCCTCCATCTCATTTAACTGCAGTTTTCTGACATCGCCAGAAGCTTTCAGGTCGAAGTTCAACTTTTTAACTGCCCAGAATGCTCGGTGCTCCAGTTCCAATGGCAAGTGGCATGCTTTCCCAAGTACTAGCCTATATGGAGACATCCCAATAGGCGTCTTGAATGCAGTTCGATAAGCCCATAATGCATCATCCAACTTAATGGCCCAATCCTTCCGGTTGGTGTTGACAGTTTTTTATAGTATTTGTTTAATTTCCTTGTTGGATACCTCAACTAGTCTATTTGCCTGAGGATGGTATGCTAGGGCCACTTTGTGCTCGCACTGTATTTAGCCAAAAGTGAGTTGAAAATTCTATCGCAAAAATACGTACCTTCGTCACTTATGATGGCTCTCGGTGTTCCAAACCTTATGCAGATGTTCTTATGCACGAATTTAACTACAACATGAACGTCATTAGTATTGGTGGCGATTTCTTCCACCCATTTTGAAACATAATCCACAGCTAATAAAATATAAGAATTACCAAAAGAAGGAGGAAAGGGTCCCATGAAATCTATACCCCAAACGTAAAAAATTTCCACTTCCAAGACATTTGTCAGTGGTAATCCGTGACGTCTGGAGATGTTTCCTAACCTCTTGCATCTATCACATGATTTTACTAAGGTATAACTATCTTTAAACAAACTAGGCCAATAAAAACCAGATTTCAATACCTTAGCTGCTGTTCGTGATGCTCCAAAATGTCCACCATATGGTGAAGAATAACATTTCTCCAGAATTTGATGTGCTTCGATACCCTCCACACATCTCCTAATCACTTGGTCAGCACACCTCTTATACACAAATGGATCATCCCAATAGAAGAACTTGATATCATGGATGAACTACTTCTTCTGACGATAGCTCAAATCTGGAGGGAGGGTGCCGCAAGACAAAAAATTAGCAATATGTTTCCTTTATGGCTCTCTCTTCTTTCTTCTCCTCCAGCTCAAGTCTCGACAAGTGGTCGGCCACTTGATTTTCACACCCCTTCCTATCCTTCACTTCAAAATTAAACTCTTGGACCAACAAGATCCACCTTATCAAGCATGGTTTTGCATCTTTCTTGGCAAAAAGATACCGAATAGCTGCATGGTTAGTGAAAACAATTACCTTTGTACCAACCAAGTAGGGTCTGAACTTGTCAAATGCAAATACTACTGCAAGCATCTCCTTTTCAGTAGTTGTGTAATTCTGCTGTGCAGCATCCATGGTTCGACTTGCATAATAGACTGATCTAAACATCTTTTCTCGTCTTTGGCCTAAGACAGCGCCCACTGCATAATCACTTGCATCACACATTAGCTCAAAGGGTTCATTCCAATCTGGCGCTATCATGATTGGTGCAGTCACCAATGCCATTTTGATCTTCTCGAATGCCTGCAAACAATCATCATCAAATATAAAAGTCGACTCTTTTTCAAGCAAGTTACACAAGGGTTTAGTAATCTTAGAAAAATATCTAATAAATCTATGATAAAACCCTGCATGTCCTAGAAAGCTCCTTATTCCTTTGATGTTCTTTGGTGGGGGAAGTTTTTCGATGGCAACCACCTTGGCTCTATCTACCTCTAATCCCTGAGAAGATACTTTATGTCCAAGAACAATGCCCTCTTGGACCATAAAATGGCATTTCTTCCAATTAAGAACTAGGTTCTTTTCTTGACATCTCTGCAAAACAAGGGATAAGTTATGTAAACAATGATCAAATGAAGAGCCAAATACCGAGAAGTCGTCCATGAAGACTTCCATGATTTCCTCCACCATGTCTGCGAATATGGCCATCATGCACCTTTGAAAAGTAGCAGGCGCATTGCATAGCCCAAAAGGCATACTCCTAAAGGCAAACGTGCCATAAGGACACGTGAAAGTTGTCTTCTCCTGATCTTCTGGCGCCATAGCAATTGTGTTATAACCTGAATAACCATCTAAAAACCAGTAATGACAATAATCAGCAAGTCTATCAAGCATTTGATCAATAAAAGGCAGAGGAAAATGATCTTTACGTGTGGCATTATTTAATTTTCGATAATCAATACATACTCGCCAGCCAGTTACAGTACGAGTAGATATCAGTTCATCATTTTCATTTTTAACCACAGTTATTCCACCCTTTTTTGGTACAACTTGTACAGGAGATACTCAACTACTGTCAGAAATAGCATAAATTACACCAGCATTCAGTAATTTCAGTACCTCGTTTTCACAACTTCTTTCATTGCTGGGTTCAACCTCTTCTGGTGATCCACATAAGGAGTATACGACTCCTCCATCAAAATTTTATGCATGCATATAGTGGGGCTAATTCCCCTAATATCAGAAATCAACCATCCCAACGCAGTTTTAAATTTCCTCAATACTCTCAATAATTTATCTTTTTCAGTACAAGTAAGAGAGGAAGAGATGATTACCGGATATGTCGACTTTTCACCTAAAAATGCATAACAAAGGTGGCTTGGCAGTTCCTTCAAGTCAGGAGAAGGTGGTTTTACCTCAATTTTCTCATTTACATTCAACTCCTCAGGCGGTGCATCTTTTCTCCTTTCTTTCTGCAGTGCTTCAAGAGCCACCAGCTGCTCTTTCACTTCCCAATTGTCTTCATCAACAGTTCCTGCAGCACTTATCAAACAGCTCTCCAAAAGATCCCTTGTTCCTGCACATTCAAGAGACATACATGAGTCTGTAACGTCAATACTCTTACAAGTGCTTACCTCATCCGATCTCTTCATGGCGTGATAGATGTTAAAAATGACTGCTTCTCCACCAACTCTCAAGGTGAGTTCACCCTTATGCACATCTATCAATGCCCTTCCAGTTGCCAGGAAAGGTCTCCCAAATATTAATGGAGCATCATGATCTTCCTCCATATCTAAAATCACAAAATCAACAGGAAAAATAAATTTATATACTTTTACCAGTACATCCTCAACGATCCCACGTGGATACGTGAGACTTCTGTCTGCAAGTTGTAAGGTGATAGTAGTTGGTTTAACTTCTCCAAGCTCCAGTTCCCTGTAGATAGAAAATGGCATCAAATTAATACTTGCTCCCAAATCACATAAAGCTTTACTACATTTAGAACTACCAATAAAGTAAGGAATAGTAAAACTCTCTGGATCTTTTAAATTTTGTGTTAGCTTTTTTGAAGTATGGCGCTACATTCTTCAGTCAGTTTCACAGTCTCAAACTCTTGCAGCTTCCTCTTCTTGGACATCACATCTTTAATAAACTTTGCGTACTTCGGCATTTGCTCCAAAGAATCAGCAAATGGTATGTTGATGTGTATCTTCTTAAAAATCTCTAAAAATTTTGCAAATTGATCGTCCAAATTCTTCTTTTTGAATCTCTGAGGGTAAGGAAGAGTCGGCTTAAATACTGGAGGTTGTTCAGCTTCAGCTTCAGCTTTGGATCCCTCAGTTTCCTCTTCTTCAACTGTCTTCTCCTTGTCCATTCTCTCCTTAGGACTTTGTACCTCCAATTCCTTTCCACTCCTTAAAGTGACTGCCTTGCACTGCTCTTTTGGTTTAACCTCCGTGTTACTAGGAAATTGACCCCTGTTCTGATCTCTCAAAGCGTTGGCCAACTGCCCAATTTGCGTCTCCAAAGATTTCATTGTGGCACCCATATTTCCCATGTGAGTCTCCATATTATCAAGACGAGACTCATTCCTTGCCATTCTTTTTCCAGATTCCGCAACGAACGTTCCTACCAAATCATCAAATGAAGGCTTTCCTTCCCCCTTTGATGTATTGAACCCCGGTGGAGGATTCAACACATTTTTATTATTCGCATATGAAAAATTTTCATGGTTTCTCAACCAAGTATGATAAGTGTTGGGGGAATGGTGTGGGGACCCGGGCCATAACTCAATTCTTTTCGGGATTAATTGGATCTTTATTCAAAATGTGGGTCAAATTTTCGTTTTTTTAACATTAATTCAAATGTAAATACTAAGCATAATATCTTTAATTATTTAATTACAACACATATAATATACATGTCAAGTTCTACTACAAACACATCATTAGTGTTCAATCCAAACCATAAACTACAAGTAGTACAAATCTAGTACAACATCACTACTGATCTTCTGCGCCCGTATTCACCACGCTATCTTGATCTCATCTCTGACGTGACCCAGATCCTGCCCCACCTGTTATTATGCACACATACAGACATAACAACAGCCGAAAACTCCGGTGAGAACAAATCACAGTATAAAACATGTATACATGCTGATACGAAATCATAAATCATGCATGAAAGCAATAACAATGGCTCCATAGTCTATGAAACCGATCTATCTAAACATGCAATTCAAATCAAATCATGTCTTGACTCGAATCGACTCTACTCTAGGGATCTCGGTGTGAATAAGACGTCAATGGCTGTCACCTACCCTCCCAATCGGGGTGACTGTACGTCTTATTCCTAGACTTCGGTCATATCTGTATCGAATGTCTACAATCGGATTGAATCTGGTCCGAAGCGTCGATACCACCGAACATCTAGTTTGGCAAGTCTGCCAATGACTCTCCTATCTCAAAGGCTTGAATATAAATCTCTAAACAAGACATCATCATATCAAGAGATTTGAATATAAATCTATAAACAAATCAAATTCATATCACAAGATAAACAACAATTCTAGTATGTGATTTGGTTGGGAAACTCAAATTAAATCTCATTTGAGTTGTGTCTTCCCCAAACAAGACATGAATTATACCTTTCTTGTTGAACTTTTATCGATGTCGAGATCTCGAAGTCGAAATGAGGTACAATGAATCTGAAATGGTAATGTTCAATAGATACAAGATCAACATTCTATTCAATCCATACATGTACTTAACAATATTCATTCTCGGTACATTTTGGACGGCATAACGACGTATTATTTCGATACCGATCAACTCAATAACATATATATGATATCAACAATTCCCAATTCTCAATAATCATCCACCACACTTCAAAATCTGCATAATCCCCTATATCCATTTTCTGAAAATACAAAATAATCACATACGATAATCTTTCTTCGATCCGTTTTGAAATATACGTTCAGAGACATCACAAGAATACATAATAACCATCAATATCTGATTTCTTCAACATCTTAACTTCAAAACATGCTGAAAGTTAACAATACTTACTTCCTTTTGTAGCCAATAGCAAGAGGAGTACGAATATCACCTCGGATCGAAAATCGGATAACTAAATGTGAGACAATCACAATTCTAAGCTAGGGAGAACTTGGAGCTTTTCTGAATCTCTTTCTCTCGGTTATTGCTGATGGAGATGAAGAAATGAAAGTGTTACACATTATATAGCTCATGCCATGTGTCAACTTAGTGTGCATGCTGGACTTCTCGCGCATATGCGCGCCCTTAACTCGTGCATATGCGCGAGACATATTGTCTCGGCATCAATACCTCGCGCATATGCGCGCTTCATCTCGCGCATGTGCGCCAAAGTCTCTGGAGGTGTCGTGCATATGCGTGATTTATCTCGCGCATGTGCGCCAATACTTCTGTACTTTTCGCGCATGTGCGCCGATCTAGTGATGCATATGCGCCGAGTTCATCTCATATCTATAATTTTCATCTACTTTCTCGTCTCTTCCGGTCCGATACAAGGCGTCTACAACTACCTTAATTATCAACAACACAAATCTGATTATGATAATCAAATTCTCGGGCCTTACATTTCTCCCCCTCTAAGAAATGATTTCGTCCTCGAAATCGCAGACAATCAGTTAAATCAAGTAAAAGAGGCAATGTAATCGAAAATGGAATGGACACTCACATCATAGAAATAACTCGGGATATCTCTGTCTCATCTCTGACTCTTTCTCCCAAGTCTCTTCTTCAGTGCCATGACGACTCCACTGGACTTTCACTAGTGGAATAATCTTCGTTCTGAGCTGTTTTTCTTTTCGATCAAGAATCTGTATCGGTTGTTCAACATAACTCAATGTCTGATCAAGCTCAGCTTCGTCAGGATGAATGACATGAGAAATATCTGGCATATATCTACGCAATATCGATACATGAAAAACGTCATGTATTCCGGATAGAGAAGGAGGAAGAGCCAGTCGATATGCTCGATCGCCAATCTTCTCAAGAATCTCGTATGGACCGATGTATCTAGGAGACAATTTCCTACGCTTGCCAAATCTGACAATGCCTCTGAAGGGAGAAATCTTCAAGAATACTCTGTCTCCTTGTTCAAATACTAGAGGTCTACGTCTGATATTGGCATACTTGGCTTTCCTATCATGTGCCGTCTTTATCCTCTTCTGAATTATCTTTACTTTCTCGGTCATCTCACGAATCATATCAGGCCCAAGTTCTGGTGCCTCAGATATATCATCCCAGTACAACGGAGATCTGAACTTCTTGCCATACAATGCTTCAAACGGTGCCATCTCTATGCTCGTTTGATAGCTGTTGTTGTACGAGAATTCACACAACGGTAGTGAATCTTGGCAACTAGTGCTAAAGTCTAGCACTACAGCTCTCAACATATCCTCTAAAGTCTGGATATTCCGCTCTGACTGTCCATCTGTCTGTGGATGATAAGCAGTGCTCAGGTTCAATGTCGTACCTAAAGCTTGCTGCAGACTGTGCCAAAAGTGAGAAGTGAATCGTGGATCACGATCTGATACGATAGACTTCGGCACACCATGTAATCTGACTACCTCTCGGACATATATCTCAGCCATCTGATCATGTCTGTACGTCATTCTGTACGGAATAAAACACACTGATTTGGTTAATCTGTCTATCACAACCCAAATCGCATCACAACCCCGAGATGATTGAGGTAACTTCGTCACGAAATCCATGGAAATGTGATCCCATTTCCATTCTGGAATAGACAAACTCTGAAGTAAACCTCCGGGCTTCTTTCTCTCGGCCTTCACCTGTTGGCAATTTAAACACTTAGACACAAATTCTGCAATATCTGTCTTCATCTGTTTCCACCAGGACTGTGTCTTTAGATCGTTGTACATCTTTCTGCCACCAGGGTGAATGCTGAACCGACTACAGTGCGCTGATGACAATATCTGTTGTTTCAACTCTGAAACATCTGGCACTACAATACGGTTATTCACATACAAGACAAAATCATGTACCTGATATTCAGACTGATGTCCTGATTTGACCATCTGAATTGACTGCTGTATATTCTGATCTATTCTTTGGGCTTCTTTGATTTTCATAATCAAATCTGGCTCAACTTGAATCGTGGCAAGTCTTAGAGGTCTACTAGTTGTATCAAATGTTAAACCCGACAAGTAACAATCTTCAATTATATTCGAAACACCTATCGTCGATAAGGATAGGGCACAAACCTTTCGACTCAAGGCATCTGCTGCTGCATTTGACTTCCCTGGATAGTACTTGATCTCGCAATCAAAATCTTTCAGTAGATCAAGCCATCTATGCTGCCTCATGTTCAACTCTGACTGAGAAAACAGATACTTTAGGCTTTTATGGTCAGAGTAAATCTCAAATTTCTCACCATAAAGATAATGACGCCAAATCTTTAAGGCAAATACGATAGCCGTCAATTCATGATCATGAATGGGGTATCGAATCTCATGTGGCTTCAGCTGTCTAGAGGCATATGCGATCACATGACCCCGCTGCATAAGAACACATCCCAGCCCTCTATGAGATGCATCACAATATACAACGAAATCGCCAGTACCTGAAGGAATCATCAAGACAGGTGCACTGGTCAGCCTCTTTTTCAACTCTAAGAAGCTAGACTCGCAATCCTCCGACCACACAAAGGGTGTATTCTTTTGCGTCAACTGGGTAATCGGCTTCGCAATACTGGAGAAATATTTGATGAAGCGTCTATAGTACCCTGCTAGACCCATGAAACTGCGTATCTCAGGCACCAAAGTCGGTCTCGGCCAACTGATCACAGCTTCCACTTTACTCGGATCCACGGAAATACCATCTCCAGATATGATATGACCCAAGAAAACAACCTGTCTCAGCCAAAACTCACACTTGGACAGTTTCGCATATAATCTTTCACTTTTTAGTGTTTGCAACACAATTCTTAAATGATTGGCATGCTCATTCAAATTCTTTGAATACACCAAAATATCATCAATAAAAACAATCACAAACTCATCTAAATATCTCTGAAAGACACGGTTCATCAACCCCATGAACACCTCTGGAGCATTCGTTAAACCAAAAGGCATGACAATAATTTCGTAATGTCCATACCTGGTTCGGAATGCTGTCTTTGGTATATCAATATCTCGTACTCGCAGCTGGTGATATCCAGATCTCAGATCGATCTTTGAATAGATAGATGATCCCTGCAACTGATCAAATAAGTCGTCGATACGAGGCAAAGAATATTTGTTCTTTATCGTTGCATTGTTCAGTTGCCTGTAATCTATACACAATCTCATAGAACCGTCTTTCTTTCGTACAAATAGCACTGGAGCACCCCAAGGAGATACACTAGGTCTGATATATCCCTTGGCTAGAAGATCTTCTAATTGTGCTTTCAATTCTTTCAATTCTATTGGCGCCATCCTATATGGAGCTCTCGAAATAGGAACGGTACTTGGAATAAGATCAATACTAAAATCTACCTCTCGGGCTGGAGGTAACCCTGGAATCTCGTCAGGAAATACATCTGCAAACTCCCGTACGACTGGCAAATATGCCAATGCCGGGCTCGATTTCAGTAAATCTACTGAATAAATAAGGAACCCTTCTGCTCCTTGTTGCAACAATCTACTCATAGTCAGAGCAGATACTAAGAGAATCCGAGATCTGGAACCCTTACCGTAGAATTTCCACCCCTCTGTCATTTCACGTCTGAATCTGACAATCTTGTGAAAACAGTCTACGGTGGCTCTGTACTTAGTCAACATGTCAATCCCGACAATACAATCAAAATCAGATAAACCAAGTACAACACATTCTAAATCGATCTCATGCCCTTCAAACTGTAGTAAGCAATGTCTAATTAAAGTCACAGATATCAGACCACTTCCCAACGGAGAAGAAATAGACACTACAGTAGACAATGACTCGACAGGCAATGCATGTGTCAATGCAAAACGTTCTGATATGAATGTATGTGATGCACCTGTATCTATCGATACATATGCATGATAACCGCAAAGAAAACAGTTACCTGCAATCACATCGTCTGGTGCATCTTGGGCTTGCTCTTCCGTCAATGCAAACACCCTAGCCTGTTGTCTGGGAGGTTGGCTCACCGTCTAGCCACCTCTGGCTCTAGGCTGGGACTGTGTAGGCATGGGCTGGAATGAATGGACAGACGAAGCTTGCCTCTCAGGCTGAGTCACTGATGCTGATGACCCTGCACTCTGAAATCTCGGGGCACCTCTCTGGGGTGCATCAGAAAAAGTGTTAGGTCGTCCCGTGTTCACCAAAGTAAAAATATCCGGGTTCAACCCATTGATGAACTGGTCCGCGACCGCCTCATCATTCCCTGCTACATGAGGTGCAAATCGAAGCAAGGACGAGAATTTGGCAACATACTACTCTATGTTCCACTGGCCCTGTCTCAAGTTGGCAAATTTGGCCCCTTTGTCTTTTCGATATGACACTGGAAAGAAACGTTGATAAAATTCATCTTTAAAGACTTTCCAAGTAATATCAATACCTCGATGTTCTAAGGCTAGTTTCGCCGTTAGCCACCAACTCTTGGCCACTTCTTGCAATTGATGCCCAATCAGCTTCACCCTACGTTCATCTGTATAGGCAAGTGATTCAAATAACATCTCTATATCATCCAACCAGCTTTCGCAATCCGCTGCATTCTCAGTGCCTTTCAAAGTAAGGGGTTGGAATGACTGAAACCGCTTCAACAGAGTCTCCATCGGGGTAGCAGTTACGTCCATCTGGGTACCTGACGTACTCCCCTGTTCTGGCACTTGACCTGCAGCTGGTTGTGGTATTCTTCTAGGTGGCATAATGTGATTATCAAACAGATTAGTACACAGTCTATACAATCTGTCTCAGCCCTCCTCTGATCATATACCTCTGATCCAGAATCGGTTCTGATTCAGTCTTTACAAGTACATGCTGTAAATCAATTCAGATATAATACAACATATAATAGGGAAAGCATTAAATCATGCTAGCACATCAAAAGCAAGGAAGAAGACTCGATCTACCCCGCTCATTCTATTCTATCTCAATCTACAAAACTTACTGCTCTGATACCACCTGCTGTGGAGACCCGGGCTCTAACTCAATTCTTTTGGGGATTAATTGGACCTTTATTCAAAATGTGGGTCAAATTTTCGTTTTTTTAACATTAATTCAAATGTAAATACTAAGCATAATATATTTCTTTATTTAATTACAACACATATAATATACATGTCAAGTTCTACTACAAACACATCATTAGTGTTCAGTCCAAACCATAAACTACAAGTAGTACAAATCTAGTACAACATCACTACTGATCTTCTGCGCCCGTAGTCACCACGCTATCTTGATCTCATCTCTGACGTGACCCAGATCCTGCCCCACCTGTTGTTATGCACACATACAGACATAACAACAGCCGGAAACTCCGGTGAGAACAAATCCTAGTATAAAACATGTATACATGCTGATACGAAATCATAAATCATGCATGAAAGCAATAACAATGGCTCCATAGTCTATGAAACCGATCTATCTAAACATGCAATTCAAATCAAATCATGTCTTGACTCGAATCGACTCTACTCTAGGGATCCCGGTGTGAATAAGACGTCAATGGCTGTCACCTACCCTCCCAATCAGGGTGACTGTACGTCTTATTCCTAGACTTCGGTCATATCTGTATCGAATGTCTGTAATCGGATTGAATCTGGTCCGAATCGTCGATACCACCAAACATCTAGTTTGGCAAGTCTGCCAATGACTCTCCTATCTCAAAGGCTTGAATATAAATCTCTAAACAAGACATCATCATATCAAGAGATTTGAATATAAATCTATAAACAAATCAAATTCATATCACAAGATAAACAACAATTCTAGTATGTGATTTGGTTGGGAAACTCAAATTAAATCTCATTTGAGTTGTGTCTTCCCCAAACAAGACATGAATTATACCTTTCTTGTTGAACTTTTATCGATGTCGAGATCTCGAAGTCGAAGTGAGGTACAATGAATCTGAAATGGTAATGTTCAATAGATACAAGATCAACATTCTATTCAATCCATACATGTACTTAACAATATTCATTCTCGATACATTTTGGACGGCATAACGACGTATTATTTCGATACCGATCAACTCAATACATATATATGATATCAACAATTCCCAATTCTCAATAATCATCCACCACACTTCAAAATCTACATAATCCCCTATATCCATTTTCTGAAAATACAAAATAATCACATACGATAATCTTTCTTCAATCCGTTTTGAGATATACGTTCAGAGACATCACAAGAATACATAATAACCATCAATATCTGATTTCTTCAACATCTTAACTTCAAAACATGCTGAAAGTTAACAATACTTACTTCCTTTTGTAGCCAATAGCAAGAGGAGTACGAATATCACCTCGGATCGAAAATCGGATAACTAAATGTGAGACAATCACAATTCTAAGCTAGGGAGAACTTGGAGCTTTTCTGAATCTCTTTCTCTCGGTTATTGCTGATGGAGATGAAGAAATGAAAGTGTTACACATTATATAGCTCATGCCATGTGTCAACTTAGTGTGCATGATGGACTTCTCGCGCATATGCGTGCCCTTAACTCGCGCATATGCGCGAGACATATTGTCTCGGCATCAATACCTCGCGCATATGCGCGCTTCATCTCGCGCATGTGCGCCAAAGTCTCTGGAGGTGTCGCGCAGATGCGTGATTTATCTCGCGCATGTGCGCCAATACTTCTGTACTTTTCGCGCATGTGCGCCGGTCTAGTGGAGCATATGCGCCGAGTTCATCTCATATCTATAATTTGCATCTACTTTCTCGTCTCTTCCGGTCCGATACAAGGCGTCTACAACTACCTTAATTATCAACAACACAAATCTGATTATGATAATCAAATTCTCGGGCCTTACAAATGGTTACCTCGATATCCGCCGAATCCTCCAAAATTTCTTTTGTTGATATACTGAGCTTCTTCAGGAAGAGATTGTTCTTCAACAACAATCGATGGACCCTCAGTCTCTGCTGTGCTCACTTTGTTCATAGCTGCAAGTTGTGTGGTCAGTGCAGACACTTGGGCAGTGAGTGACGTAATCGGATCCATAGCATAAACCCCAACTGCCCTCTTCACTCCAGATCTCTCAGGCGGCCACTGGTAGCTATTTATAGTCATCTGCTCAAGCAAGTAGTCATAGGCTTGTTGTAAGGCCCGAGATTTCGATTATTGTAATCTGATATGATTTTTCGATAATTGTGATGTGATTATAGACAAGATGGATCAGACTGGGATTTTATATCATATTAATCTGCGATTATTGATTTATGGATTGATATGATTATGAAAGGGCCAACCGAGACACGAAATGAGATTGCATGTGATGATGTATGTGCGAGGACATTATCCCTCGCGCATATGCGCGGCACTGATGCGCGCATATGCGCGAGGCAGGCAGAGGACCTCGTGCATATGCGCGAGACAAGGCGCGCATATGCGCGAGGAGGTGCATTGACGATGCTATGTCCAGAGAACCTCGCGCATATGTGCGACGATGGTGCGCGCATATACGCGAGATGCTGAAGGGAAGCCTGCCGAGACCAGTAGGTCTCGCACATATGCGCCGGTTGAGGTCGCGCATATGCGCGAGACGTGTTGTATACAAAGCAAGCCACATGGCTTGATCATGCAGAATATATATAGCAAAGTTCATTTCCTCCTTCAGAATTTCCGAGAAAAGGTCGAGGAAGGTTACGAAAAATCCTTACGCCTTTTTATATTTAGAATTGTGATTGTGAAAGATCCGCCCGTCAGAATTTCAATCCGACTTCAGTACCATGTTTCTATCGACAAGAGATTTAACTGGACGTAAGTTTTGTTACGTTTTGATACGATTTGAAATTATGATATTTCCAGAATCAGATATGATTGATATATGCTGTTATTGACATAGTACACATCGTATAATTGAAACCGGATTGAAGAACAGATACCGTATGAAATTGTTATGATTTTCAGAACTGATAAAATCGAGATTGTACAGATTTGAGATTATGATCTGTTATTGTTGAGATTATGGGTTGTACTGATATTGATTATGAGCCGTGTTATTATTTCTGTGATGTTGGGATTGATATCTGATTGATACTGTATTGTTGGGTATATTGATATTATTCAGATTTGGATCAGATGAGTTGTTGATTTTATATAGGGATATTGTATTGCCGTTATTGCAAGATTGTACAGTTATACCGTTGAAACAGAATTTGATTGAGTTCTGATTATATCCAGTACTGATTTGATTGAGGAGTATATTGATATCGTGTCTATTCGATATTGTCATTGCCAGATTGATATGGACAGATTTGAATTTGAGACTTTGACTTCGTCAGACCGAGAAGAGAAAGGTATAAATTAATGTTGATTCGGGATTGCACAACTCGAGTTTGATTTGACTTGAGTTTCCCAAAATCACATACTTTATCTTATTGCATTGATATTTTCAATTGATAAGTTTGATATGTCTAGGCTATGGATGTATAGTCTAGTATGTGTTGTGATGAGTCAGTGGCAGGACATGCCAGGGCGGATAGGCCTAGTCTTTGGCAGGATATGTCAAGACACCGGACTTTTGGTCATATTGATAGTGCGTAGGAGTGGAGCAACTTCTATAGAGAGATTCAATATGGACATGACCAAAGTCCGTAATAAGAACGTACCGCCACCACGATCGGGAGAGTAGGTGGGAGATTGTTGCGTTCTTATTCAGATCGGGATCCCTAGATTAGGAATGAGTCGAGTCAGAGTCTCAGAGTCATAGAGCGTGATTTACCGCTTGATATTGATTCATGTTTTCTGATTTTGATACATGTTCAGAGTGCGATTTACAGTTTGATATTGATTCATGTTTCTGACTGTGTTACATGTTATGGATATCTGCTTCATGCTTTTATATCTGTTTATATGAAATGCGTGTATACATGGTTTATACTGGGAATATAATTCTCACCGGAGTTATCCGGCTGTTGTCTTGTTTGTATGTGTGCATGACAACAGGTGGGAGAGCACCAGGGTCAAGACGAGGACGAGAGAGGACTAGTCTGGCGTGGATATTCGGACCCAGAAGTAGATCTGTTTCATTACCTGACATGTAGTGAATGAACAGTAGTCGTTATGCTTTACTTTTGTACAGGACTTGTACTTAGATCTGGATACTAATCTTGTAAATGAAATAAGATTTATTTCATATGTTTCCGCTTTTGTATTTTAAAAAAAAAATTTAAACCATGTTTATTTAATTGTTTTAATTATTCCCAAAGATGATTATGAAATGAATTAGCGTCCGGGTCCCCACACTAGCTCTGGTGATTTGGCAAATATCGTGCCACCAACTGCTACATCCACTGTTCCTCTTGTTTGCCCATTTAGACCGTTGTAAAATAATTCAATCTGTACCCAGTCTTCAAAGCCATGATTCGGACACTTCCTCAATAACTCTTTATATCTTTCCCATGCTTCGTACAACTGCTCAAAATCAGTCTACCTAAAAGTACTTATCTCAATCTTCAACTGTGCAGACTTTGCAGGGGGAAAGTATTTTGCCAGAAATTTCGTCGCCAGCTCCTGCCATGTTGTGATATTTCCCAATGGAAGCGATTGGAGCCATCCCCTTGCTTGATCCCTGAGAGAAAATGGAAACAAACGTAGTCTAATAATATCATCAGGAACATTATTAATTTTTACCGTATCCGTTATCTCCAAGAAAGTCCTCAAATGAATGTGAGGATCATCAGTGGCAGTTCCAACAAACTGATTTTGCTGAACCATATTGATCAGGGCGGGCTTCAGCTCGAAATTATTGGCGTTGATGGTCCCTCGGGCAATGCCAGAATAATGATTGTTGATCACTGGTCGGAAGTGATCTCTGATAGGTATAGCCTCTGGCAGGATGTGTCTGTCATTCTCTCTGTGTTCAGCCATTGCTTGGATCTCTTCCCTTCTTGCTTTTCTTAATCTTCTCGCAGTTCTTTCGATCTCCGGGTCAAAAATCAGCAAGTCTGAGTTTTGCGATCTTAGCATTCACTGTCAAGCAGGAAAAAATTAACAACCCAATAAATATAAAAATAAAAATAAAATAAAGCTCTAAATTAAAATCTAGACTAATTGGTAACAATACTGATATAAATTTAAATTTTGACACTCTCGGCAACGGCTCCAAAAACTTGTTGCATGTTTTCTTGAATGCTCGCAAGCGCACGATGTCAAGTTATAGTAAAATGTAATTTGAGCACAAGTGTCGATCCCACGAGGAGTGTGTATAAAAATGTATATCAGTTCTTGTAATTAAAATAGTCTCAATTTTATTTAGAATAATCAATTAAAAGGGTTGTTTGCTTAATCGAATTAGTTGAAAACAAAGGATTAATCTAATAACCGAATTGAGAAATAACAATGAAAGAAAATATATGGAGAAATGATTTCACCAAGTTTCCACGACAATTATTCCCAGTTAAATTTATATCCTGAATTCCAATTATTTAATGGCCAAGAACACTTAATTATTTTATTCCCCCTTTCCCAAGTGACGAATAACTGTATCAATCAAACTTCGAGTCAATTATTCCTAATAAAATCTAAGTTTAATTGATAAATAAAACGATGTTCTTATCTAAGCCTCACTAAAGTTATACGCCTTCCGAAAGCTATAAACATTCAACGATGTGTTTATAATAATCTATAATCCTAGTCATCTCCCGAGTTATAGAATTAATCAAACAATACACAATTTATGGCCAGTAAATTGCAGTGAAATGAATACACATGACACAATTAAACAAAAGCGAAATTCAATAAAATAAACAACTGCGTCAAATCATTGTATCAAAAATTTTACGTCATTCTCTAGAATAGAAAATTAGTTCATGACGAATTCTAAATAAATACAACACATGTTCAAAGATTTAGACATCAAGATAAAGGAAAATATAAAAGCGAGAGAATAGATGACAAATCCGAAGTGTCGTCTTCGTCACCAGATCCGTCGTTCTTCGTATTTGTGATTGTTCTTCACACTCTAGATCTTCGTCTCGTGTCTGCGCCTCTCCTCTCTCGTGTGTGATGAAACTTAAAATTAATAATTTATTATATGTTAAAACCTATATTTTAAAATTTAAGTTTCATTAAAATTATAAAATTATGTTACTTTAGCATTGATTGTTTATATTTAAGTGTCTTACTAAATATGTTTTATTTTCAGGTTTTCTACGTGTTGGTAAAATAATGATAACTCAAGCTACAAAATTCAAATGGAGGTGATTCAAATATGTTTGGAATCCTTGAGAAATTATCTACAACTTTGCAGAAGACAAAATTGCCTAAAAAATTCACTAAGATGATCAAATTGTGCAAATATCAAAAGGAGGACATATTTACTTTTACTATGACCAGCTTATAGTAAAAAATCATAAATAATTCAATATTTAACCAAATGAGGTGAACCAAGTGGCCAAATTTATCTACAGACAATTCCCTACATGTTTCTTGTTTTGAGCCAAGTCAAATTCGGTGCTTAAAGTCGTGGAACATAGCATTGAAAAAAGGGCCATGGAATTGAAGTTGGAGGAGACACAAACTACTATTACAACTACATGACATTATTAAAATTTTTGACTCTTTCTCTCATTTGGCCTATAAATAGAGGCCTTGTGCTAGCTTGAGAATCATTCTATCTCATTGTAAAATATACTGGGAGTGTGTATCAAAGTTCTAAGTTCCAATATTTTTTCTTTCATTTTCTTAACTATGAGTGATGATTTTAGAGGTTATCAAAAGTAAGCTCATGGCAAGCTAATCTATTATGTCAAGGTGAGAGGATGAATTCTTGGTGAAGTAAGATTGTTTATATTTTGTATATTCTCTATTTATTTCATTTCATTTAGCTAACTTCTTTTTATTGTAGGTATAAAAATGAATTATTTGTTGTTATCAATTTACATCAAATGTTTGATACCATTGAAGTGGTTATCTTGATCTGTTGTTTAATTTTGATACAATAAATATTTCATCGATTATTATTATTGTTATATTATATATATGTATATATATTTATATTTATATAATTATATCATATATTTCATTTAGACGATAGCGTGGCTCTACCGGTTGTTCTAAATGCAATATTATGATTTAATACTAACATCTAACAATCTAACATTTACTTTATCGCAACTAACTTTTATTTTTCGCATCTAACTTTTACTTTATCGCAACTAACTTTTACTTTCCCGCAGCTAACTTTTACTTTATCGCAACTAACTTATTAAATCTTATATTTCATTTAGGCAATAGCGTAGCTCTGCCGGTTGTTCTAATTGAAATATAATGGTTTAATTTAACATTTACTTTATGGAATTATGTATTTATATAGTTATATATATAATCATAGGTGTCATATATAAAATATCGGTTAATTCGGTATTTTCTATAGTGGGAACTATATTATATTATATGTGTGTTTAATTATTTAATTTCTCTTGGAACCATTATTTATGGTGGTTTCCTTTGTTTTACTTTTAGTTAAACAATGTTACATAAACCAAGAATAAATCCTTGAGCCTTGACAAAATTTATAATTTGTAAATTTCATTCTTAAATTTGGTAATTTATAAATTAAAACTAAAAATAACCTCTCTGTGGATCGATCTCGTACTCACGAAATATATTACTTGCAGACAACCTACACTTGGGTGAATTATAATTTAAGTAGTAGCAAGTTTTTGGCGCCGTTGCCGGGGAGGTATAAATTAAGTTTATATTTGTTATTTATAAGTATTGTGTTGTTTTTACTTGTATGAGTATTTGGAGTCGTAAAAAAAGTGGTAGACTTATTCGAGTATCTGAAAATAATTTAAACATGGATGATAATTCAAATAATAATAATAATAATAATAATAATAATAATAATCAAGAACATGATCAATTAAGAACACTTAGGCACCATATGAATCCTATTAGAACTAGTGCCCCATCTTGTTTTGTTTTTCCTCCTGATGCATCTAATTTCAACTTTAAACCTCAAATTATTCAACTTTTACCAAATTTTCATTGCTTAGATTCTGAAAATCCATATTTACATCTAAGAGAATTTGAGGAAGTTTGTAATACTTATAATGATCAAAATTGTAGCATGGATATAGTTCGATTAAAGCTTTTCCCTTTTTCTTTAAAAGATAAAGCTAAAACATGGCTACAAAATTTAAGATCAAGTTCAATAAGATCATGGGAAGAAATGCAACAAAAATTTCTCAAAAAATTTTTCCCTTCCCATAGAACAAACTCTTTTAAAAGACAAATTACAACTTTTTCTCAAAACAAGGAGAAACATTTTATCACTGTTGGAATAGATATAAAGAATTACTTAATACATGCCCACATCATGGTTTTGAAACATGGAGAATAGTTTCTCATTTTTATGAAGGTCTTATACCTAAAGATAGGCAAATGATAGAATTCATGTGTAATGGAAATTTTGAAGATAAAAACTGTGAGGCCCGGGGCCGAATAGGGCGGGGGGTGATCGCCGGTGCCATCAGTTGCACGGATAATGAGCGGCTCCTGGCAGGCTTCTAGGTGGAGAGAACATGAATGAACCGACCCACACGGGAATGAGAGGGATTCCGAGACTGTTCAATGTAATGGACTGTACAGTTGAAGAGGACTTAAAAGATTTGATTTGTACTACTCATATCACGAAGGTGCATCTTCTTTTCGGTAGCTCATCACATAAGAACTCCAAAGTTAAGCGTGCTTAACTTGGGGCAAATTTGGGATGGGTGACCTCCTGAGAAGTTTTACAGGGTGCGTGTGAGTGAGGACATAAGCACGCTGGAAAGACTCGTCTTAATACAGTGAGGACAGTCGTCGAATCTGGGACGTTACAGTTGGTATCAGAGCCGACCTCAATTAGTACGGTGTGGTTCGGGGATGAACCAAGCGGAAGCTGGTGGGCATGTGAGGCCCGGGGCCGAAGAGGGCGGGGGGTAATCGCCGGAGCCATCAGTTGAACAGACAATGAGCGGCTCCTGGCAGGCTTCTAGGTGGAGGGAACATGAATCAACCGACTGACACGGGAATGAGAGGGATTCCGAGACTGTTCAATGTAATGGACTGTATAGTTGAAGAGGGCTTAAAAGATTTGATTTGTACTACTCATATCACGAAGGTGCATCTTCTTTTCGGTAGTTTATAACATAAGAACTCCATAGTTAAGCGTGCTTAACTTGGGGCGATTTTGGGATGGGTGACCTCCTGGGAAGTTTTCCAGGGTGCGTGGGGGAGTGAGGACATAAGAACACTGGAAAGACTCGTCTTGATACAGTGAGGACAGTCGTCGAATCTGGGGCGTTACAAAAACCCAAATGAAGCTATGGAGTATTTGGATTCATTAGCAGAAAATGCTCAAAATTTGGATAATATAGTCACAATAGAACCACCAACAACTAAAATCAATAATTCAACAAATGGGGGTGATATCTATAATCTTAAAGATGATATAGATATTCAAGCTAAACTTGCATTTTTAGCAAGAAAAATTGAGTCATTAGAAATAAAAAATAGTGGTCAATTAAAAAGTATTCAAGAAATTGTTTGTCATATATGTGATACACATGATCATTCTACAAAAGATTGTCCAACATTACCTTCATTTAAAGAATGTCTCCATGAACAAGCAAATTATGTTAACAATTATAAAAAACCAATATTAGATCCTTTTTCACAATCATATAATCTTGGATGGAAAAATCATCCTAATTTTAGTTGGAGGATTGATAATAATGCACAACCCTCACAACAATATTTTCAAAATAACCAAAATCATCAAGGTTATATTCCTTATGTTACACCTCCAAGAAAAAACTTTGAAGATGTAATTCATGCATTTATCCAAAAGCAAGAGTCTATCAATATTCAAAACAGTCAATCTATGAGTGATTTGAAAGAAACTCTTGCAAAATTTGCATCTGCACTTAATATTCATGAAAAAGAAAAATTCCATGTCAACCTCAACCTAATCCTAAAAATCAAAATCAAGAATTAAAAAATGAAAAAATTGATCAAATAAAATCTGTTATTACGCTTAGAAGTGGTAAAATAGTTAATGATCCATATAGTAATGAAAACAAGGATCATTTAAAATCAAAGAGTAAGGATGATAATCTTGATACTTTTGAAAATGATGATACCTTAAATTCTAAGAATAATATGGTGAATGATAAATCATCTGAAATAGTAAATGAGTCAAATAAACCTCCACAATTTCCTCATGCATTAACAAATCATGAAAAACAAAAAAGTTATTCTGATATCTATGAAGTTTTTAAACAAGCAAAGATAAATATTCCATTATTAGATGCTATTAAACAAGTACCTTCCTATGCAAAATTTTTAAAAGACTTACGTATTGTGAAGAGAAAATTGCATGTGAAAAAGAAAGAATTCTTGGCTGAACAAGTAAGTTCTATTCTACAAAATAATTCAAGTTTAAAATATAAAGATCCTGGTTCTCCAACAATTTCATGTATTATTGGAGAAAATAAAATTAAAAAAGCTTTGTTAGATTTGGGAGCAAGTGTTAATTTACTTCCTTATTCAGTTTATGAAAAAATTAATTTATGTGAATTAAAACCCACTTCTGTTACTCTCTTACTGGCGGATAGGTCAATCAAAATACCTAGAGGTATTGTAGAAGATGTGTTGGTTCAAGTTGATAAATTAATATATCCTGTAGATTTTATTGTCTTGGATACACAACCAATAGAAGTACATAATGAAATTCCAGTAATATTGGGACGACCATTTCTAGCAACTTCAAATGCTTTAATTAATTGTCGAAATGGAATAATTAAATTGTCTTTTGGAAATATGACTCTAGAACTTAATGTGTTCAATTTATGTAAACTACCAAGTATAAATGAAAATGAATATGATAATGAAATAGAAACAATTGTGGAAGAAAATATACAAGAAGGAAATAAAAAATCTGAAGTTTTTTCAATTGAAAGTTTTGAGTCTGAAAATAAAGAAGATGATAATACAAAACTTGAATTAAAAGTTTTACCATTAGAATTGAAATATGTATTTCTTGGTGAAAATAAAACATGCACTGTTGTAATTTCTTCCACTCTTTTACCAAATCAAGAAGAAGATTTAATTAACTTACTTAAAAAATATAAAAATTCAATTGGATGGACTTTGAAAGATATAAAAGGTATAAATCCTTTAATTTTCACACATAGAATTCACTTGAAAGAAAATGCTAAAACATATCAACAACCACAAAGAAGGTTAAATCCACATACGAAGGAAGTTGTTAAGAATGAAGTATTAAAATTATTAGATGCTGGAATTATTTATCCAATCTCAGATAGTAAATGGGTAAGTCCAACACAAGTAGTACCTAAAAAGTCAGGCATCACTGTTATAAAAAATGAAAAGGGAGAGTTATTACAAGCTATGATTCCATCTAGTTGGTGTACGTGTATTGATTATAGAAAATTAAATGATGCAACTAGAAAAGATCATTTCCCACTACCATTTTTAGATCAAATTCTAGAAAAAGTAGCAGGAAATTCTTATTACTGTTTTCTTGATGGGTATTCAGGGTATTATCAAATACCTATATCATTAGAAGATCAAGAAAAAACTACTTGCACTTGTCCTTTTGGAACTTTTGCATTTAAAAGAATGCCATTTGGTTTATGTAATGCTCCGGCAACTTTTCAAAGATGCATGTTAAATATTTTCAGTGATATGATTGAAGAATTTGTAGAAATTTTTATGGATGATATAACTGTTTTTGGAAACTCATTTGAAAATTGTCTTAAAAACCTAGAAGAAGTATTAAAAAGATGTGAAGAAAAAAATCTTGTTTTAAATTGGGAAAAATGTCATTATATGGTTAAATCTGGGATTGTGTTAGGACATGTGAAATCTGAAAAAGGAATTGAAGTTGATAAAGCCAAAGTTGATGTTATTGTTAATTTAACATCACCAAAAACGGTTAAAGAAGTTCGATCATTCTTGGGTCATGCAGGATTTTATAGAAGATTTATAAAAAATTTCAGTGTAATATCTAAACCAATTTCAAATCTTTTAACAAAAGATACACAATTTGAATGGACTCAGAAATGTGAAAATGCTTTTAAAAAAATAATTAATCTTTTAATTACATCACCAATTTTACAACCTCCAGATTGGTCTTTACCATTTGAATTAATGTGTGATGCAAGTGATTATGCTATAGGAGCTGTGTTAGGTCAAAGAAAAGAAGGAAAACCTTATGCAATCTATCATGCTAGTAGAACCTTAAATAGTGCTCGAATAAATTATTCAACTACCGAAAAAGAATTACTTTCAGTAGTATTTGCATTAGATAAATTTCGATTTTATTTAATTGGTTCTACTACTATTGTTTACACCGATCATTCTGCCATAAAATATTTATCAAATAAACAAGATGCTAAGCCAAGATTAATACGGTGGATTTTATTGTTACAAGAATTTGATATTATAATTAAAGATAAAAAAGGAAAAGAAAATGTCGTGGTCGATCATTTATCTAGAATAACGACTGAATCATCTCATAATGAAATACCAATAAATAAAAATTTTCCAGATGATCAGTTGTTTTATACCACTATTATGCCATGGTTTGCTAACATTGTAAATTTTCTTGTGACAAATAAAATGCCTTCTCATTGGAATTCACATGATAAGAATAAATTCTTGATAGAAGTTAAAAAATTTTATTGGGATGATCCTTACTTGTTTAAGTATTGTCCTGACCAAATTTTTCGACGATGCATACCCGACAATGAAGTAAGTAATGTTATTAAATTTTGTCATTCTGAAGCATGTGAAGGTCATTTTTCATTCAATAAAACAGCTACAAAAATCTTACAATGTGGATTTTATTGGCCGTCTTTATTCAAAGATACGCATTTATTTTGCAAATCTTGTGAAAACTTTCAGAAAATAGGATCAATTTCAAAACGAAACATGATGCCTTTAAATCTAATCATCATTATTGAAATATTTGATAGTTGGGGGATAGATTTTATGAGTCCATTTCCATTATCTTTTGGATTTACCTACATTTTAGTCGCTGTTGATTATGTTTCAAAATGGATTGAAGCAATTGCATGTAGAACTAATGATCATAAAGTTGTTATAAAATTTTTAAAAGAAAATATTTTTAGCCGATTTGGAATACCTAGAGCAATAATTAGTGATTGGGGAAGTCATTTTATAAATAAATCATTTTCTTCTTTGTTAAGAAAATATAGCATTACACATAAAGTATCTACCCCATATCATCCTCAAAGTAATGGTCAAGTTGAACTTGCAAATAGAGAAATAAAACAAATTTAAGAAAAAACAGTTAATCCAACTCTAAAAGATTGGTCTTTAAGATTAACTGATGCATTATGGGCATATAGAACTGCATTTAAAACATCATTAGGGATGTCACCATATAGGTTAGTTTTTGGTAAGCATTGTCATTTATCGGTTGAACTTGAACATAAAGCTTATTGGGCAATTAAAGCATTTAATATTAATTTAGATGATGCATCTAAATTAAGAAAATTGCAATTAAATGAACTTGAAGAATTAAGAAATGATGCATATGAAAATTCAAAGATTTATAAAGATAAAACTAAAGCCTTTCATGATAAAAATATTATGAGAAAGTCATTTGAAATTGGACAAAAAATTTTACTTTATAATTCTCGTTTGCATTTATTTCCAGGAAAATTAAGATCGAGATGATCAGGACCATTTATAGTTAAATTTGTTTATCCTCATGGTGCTGTTGATATTGAAAATCATAAAAATAATGATGTGTTTAAAGTTAATGGGCAAAGACTTAAGCCTCTTACAGAAAATGAAATTCTTAGTGATGAGTTTATGCCTTTATATGATCCATAATAGTTGTTTGATATTTTCATATTCTTGTTTTGCAGATTCTAGTTCATTTCCCGGTTAAGTGGCGGATAACGGTACTCCGTGACTGTCTAAGTCGGTTTCTTCAGTTTCCCAAAATAATTGAAATATATATATAATAATAATAATATGGATGCGTGTATTGTTAATCTTCGTAAATATTTTGCTTGTTTACCAGATAATGCGCTGAAAAAATATATAAAGCTAGATGTGAGCGACTAAGGTTGATGATGTCTTATGGCATAACGAATTATGTCCGTTTGATAATTGAAGCAAAAGTCCGATTGGTTGGGGAAGCAAGTGAAATAATAATAAGACATATGCCAGGATTTGGTAAAAGCACATATGCCAAAAAGCGAAGAACTAAACGTATAGGTGGATGTCATAAATGTGCAAGGTGGACTTGTAAGGGGAAATGGAAAAATGTTGGAATGACATCATTGAATCCAGAAGATAAAAATTTATTCATTAAGAATGGTCTGAGTAAAGAGCCTTTGGATAATTTTCTAGAGGTTCTTGATACGCATTCTAGTGGGTAAGTGCAAAAATGAACTTCTTAAACTATGTTGGCAATTTCAACAGGAGGAATATCAATATGGACGGTGGAATCAGCCTTACAAAGATCCTACTTTAGTAACACATATTTATTTTGATAATTAATATATATATATGTACACACACAATTTTGTCTTGGGAATCTGACGTTAAAAGACCCTGTTTGCCAATTTATAAGAAAATTGGATGGGAAGCATATCCTCGACTCATAGAAGGCGTTGAAGACGTTACTGAACGTAAAATCAGAGGAAGATGTAAGCCACAATCACAACTACGCTGTATATATGTGTTTTAATTTTATGTCATTTTTATTTTCTTTTATTAATAATAAATTCCTGTTCAAATATTGACTTTTGGCATGATACGCTTATAAATTCATATGCTGTGATCTAACAATTACAAAAAACATATTTTTCAACATGCCAACGTCCACGGTAAGTAAAATAAAAAATATTTGTGTATTTTGTGGATCTAGTGCAGGAAAAGATTCAATTTATGAAGAAGTAGCAGAAAAGTTTGGAATAACACTTGCTGAAAAAAGATTCATTTAGTATATGGTGGTGGTGAAGTTGGTCTCATGGGAAAAATTGCTACAGCTGCGCATACAGGTGGAAGTGAAGTCTTAGGCATTATTGCGATTACTTTAGCTAATCTTACTGGACCAACAATAGGAGAATAAATGAAAGTGGACAACATGTATGAACGAATTACTCAAATGATTGAACATTCAGATGCTTTCATTGCTTTGCCAAGAGGTTTCGATACTTTGGAGGAAATATTTCATACTGTTTGCTGGGCACAATTAAACATCCACAATAAGCCAATTGGTTTGTTAAATGTTAATAATTATTATGATAAACTGTTATCGTTTCTAGATGATGTTGTGGAACAGAGATTTCTCTCATTAGCTTCACGAAGGATGTTAGTTTCTGCAACAAGTGAAGGTGAACTTATTGATTTACTGCAAGGATTTAGTCATGAACCAGATCCATTTTTATCTCAACTTAATTGGCCAACATCCAAGAGTAAGAAAAGAAAATTCATGTGATGCTAAACTTGTGATTCAACGGTATGTTTTAATGTTTTTTTTAAGGTATGAATAATGTCTTCTTTTTCTCCTCTTAGTTTTTTTATATGAAAATAAAAATATATACTTATATATAGTAATAATATTAATAATTTTTAGTTCATGTCGAGTAAGGTGTCAGTAAAATGCACCTGAGACGCATTAGTTAATAATTATTGGAAAATCACAATACACTAGATTTTAATATTCATTATATTCAAATTACAGACTACAAGAAAAATTATTTTTTCATAAGTACCAATTTATATATATAATTTTTTTGATCAATTAATATAAAATGTATAATAGATGTTTTTATTTATTTATATATATTTATATATATAATTGTGTGTGTTTTCAAATAAAATAATTTCTAAAATTTTTATGAGAATATAGTTAAAAGATATGGTTTGTATGGTTGTTAACATGTATAATTGAAAGAATTTTTTTTTGTAAAAGTATAATATATACTCACACATCTTTTGTGAGTAAGTGGTGAGAAATGAGAAAACAATTAATAAACTTTTATTGATTATTGAAAAATGGTTAATTACAAGAATATAACTCCCCTAAAAAAAATTATTAAAAAAAAATTATTTAAAAAATAAGTAAATAAATAGCGGACTGTAAAGTACTTTATTCATTGTAATTTATTTTTTTAGATTTAATTGATGTACTATCAATGTGTTGTAAAAACAACTATCAATATTTTCTTTAAAAAAAATGAACAAAGAAACAAAGAAACAAAAAGATTTGTTTGTGCTAGAGATAAGTTTCAAAGGTAGTAGGATGTATCCGTTATATAATGTTTTTATATAGATATTTATGGTAGAATGTTTAGATAAAAAATTTTATGTTATTGTAATATTTTGCAGTCACGTTATTTAAAAAAAAAGAAAAAAACAAAAGAAGAGAAAAAAAAACAAAAGAAATGGGATTTTATTCTTTGTAAATTTTCGTATTTTGTTTTCAATATTAGTTTATTTAATTGTCTGCTTTAATACTTAGCCTTTTTCAATGAGAGTTAATATTCATTCCAACTCCATTAGTGAAAACTAGCTATTTATTAAATATTTTGACCTGAAAGAATATATGTAGTTGAGGCTTTTACAATTATATTCTTGATATTATACATGTTATGGTGGGTGGTGTGAATTATCTTTTTGACTATATTATTATAAAAAATTTAGAAATTTAAAAATTATATATATATTGTTACTTTATATATTATGTGAAATAAGAATAATAATAAAAACACATCTAATTATATATTATTATATTAAACGAAATAAATAAATATATATAAATCGGTATATCATTTTGTTTTTAAAATGAATATATTTGTATATTTGAATATATAAAAGGAATAAAGAATCTAGGTTGTGATTTTCTGATAAATTTTATTTTATTACTAAGAGACTAGTTATAAGATAGTGTGGGGGTGTGATGAAATTTAAAATTCATAATTTAGTATATGTTAAAACCTATACTTTAAAATTTAAGTTTCATTAAAATTATAAAATTATGTTATTTTAGTATTGATTGTTTATATTTAAGTGTCTTACTAAATATGTTTTATTTTCAGGTTTTCTACGTGTTGGTAAAATAATGATAACTCAAGCTACAAATTCAAATGGAGGTGATTCAAACATGTTTGGAATCCTTGAGAAATTATCTACAACTTTGCAGAAGACATGATTGCCTAAAAAATTCATTAAAATGATCAAATTGTGCAAATATCAAAATGAGGACATATTTACTTTTACTATGACCAGTTTATAGTAAAAAAATAATAAATAATTCAATATTTAACCAAATGAGGTGAACCAAGTGGCCAAATTTATCTACAGACAATTCCTTGCATGTTTCTTGTTTTGAGCCAAGTCAAATTCGGTGCTTAAAGTCGTGGAACATAGCATTGAAAGAAGGGCCATGAAGTTGAAGTTGGAGGAGACAAAAACTACTATTACAACTACATGACATTATTAAAATTTTTGACTCTTTCTCTCATTTGGCCTATAAATAGAGGCCTTGTGCTAGCTTGAGAATCATTCTATCTCATTGTAAAATATAGTGTGATTGTGTATCAAAGTTCTAAGTTCCAATATTTTTTCTTTCATTTTCTTAACTATGAGTGATGATTTTAGTGTTGATCAAAAGTAAGCTCATCGCAAGCTAATCTATTATGTCAAGGTGAAGAGGATGAATTCTTGGTAAAGCAAGATTGTTTATATTTTGTATATTCTCTCTTTATTTCATTTCATTTAGCTAACTTCTTTTTATTGTAGGTATAAAAATGAATTATTTGTTGTAATCAATTTACATCAAATGCTTGATACCATTGAAGTGGTTATCTTGATATTTTTTTTAATTTTGATACAATAAATATTTCATCGATTATTATTATTGTTATATTATATATATGTATATATATTTATATTTATATAATTATATCATATATTTCATTTACACGATAGCGTGGCTCTGCCGGTTGTTCTAAATGCAATATTATGATTTAATACTAACATCTAACAATCTAACATTTACTTTTTCGGAACTAACTTTTACTTTTCGCATCTAACTTTTACTTTCGCAACTAACTTTTATTTTTCGCAACTAACTTTTACTTTCCCGCAACTAACTTTTACTTTATCGCAACTAACTTATTAAATCTTATATTTCATTTAGGCAATAGCGTGGCTCTGCCGGTTGTTCTAAATGAAATATAATGATTTAATTTAAAATTTACTTTATGCAATTATATATTTATATAGTTATATATATAATCATAGGTGTCATATATAAAATATCGGTTAATTCGTTATTTTCTATAGTGGGAACTATATTATATTATATGTGTGTTTAATTATTTAATTTCTCTTGAAACCATTATTTATGGTGGTTTCCTTTGTTTTACTTTTAGTTAAACAATGTTACCTAAACCAAGAATAAATCCTTGAGCCTTGACAAAATTTTATAATTTGTAAACTTCATTCTTGAATTTGGTAATTTATAAATTTATAAATTTAAACTAAAAATAACCTCTCTGTGGATCGATCTCGTACTCACAAAATATATTATTTGCAGACAACCTACACTTGGGTGAATTATTATTTAAGTAGTAGCAGTGTGTTTCTTTCCCAAGGCGGCTCTCCCCTCTTTCTGACCTAACTCGCGCATTTTATAAGATTCGAGACGCTCGGCGCGCGCGGTTGCGCGGCCGTACGCATCATTCTTGTTGTTGGTTCTTTTCTGCGCGCGCGCGATCTCGCGCGATCGCGTGCCAGGTTCTGGACTTTTTCCTGTATTTGTGCACGCGCGGTTGCGCGTAAAGTTGCGTCGCGTGCCAGGTTCTGGACTTTTTCCTGTATTTGTGCACGCGCGGTTGCGCGTAAAGTTGCGTGGCCGCGCGCGCACCTCTGTCCGATGGATTGCTCACGGCTGTGCAAATTATTGGTCCGCTTTTGCGCACCGCTATGTTTTCTTGGTCCAATTGGCTTCGTTTCCCCTTTTTACTCCATACCTGAAATAACAACAAAAACGCATAATTCTGTTCGAAACAAGCATAATTCAAAATGGATTCTAATATAAATTAAGTGCAAATCTTGCACTTATCACATATTTACTCATGTGTGAAGTTGCAAACACAAGAAGCAAACCGAAACTGAATTCTGCACAAACTGATTTCTGGCAAGCTTCAGTGTTTTGATGATATCTCCCAGCTGGATGATCCAAATGACAATCCACGAACTTGACCGATCAGAAAACTCAATTTGGAACAAGTTGTGTTTCACGCCAATTGGGCGAATTCGGATGTTATCATGGTCAAATGGATCGGTGAACTACCAAACTGATTGCACAAAAACAGCAATCAGTTGGGTTTGAGCAGTTGTGGTATTTTGGTCATATATCTTAGCTCGATTATTAAAATGAAGCGATTCAGTATGCGTTGGAAAGATAAGACGATGATCTACAAATCATCTTCAGAAGTCAAAGTCTGAATCGAAGCTTAAGATGCTGATAAATGACGATGAAGTTACTGGTTTTGCACAAACTGAAATCAGCCTAGCTGATTTCAGCACACCAGCTGAAACTGAACTGAGCCGAGCCAGTTGAACTGAACCAGATCAGTTGAAGACCAGTTGAACTAGATCAGTTGAACTGAACCAGACCAGCTGAAGACCAGTTGAACCAGACTAGCTGAACTGAACCGAACCAGTTGAACTAAACTAGGCCAACTGAACCGAACCGAACCGAACCAGCAGCTGACCAACTGAACTGGACTAAACCAGCTGCTGACCAGTTGAACTGAACGACTAGTTGAGTTGACCAGTCGGGAAAATGTCCAGCAAGACGAATTTGACCGTTGCAATTTCAGAAACAGTACAGAAACTTTCCAAACGGTCGTATTCTTGTATCAACGTATATATCATTGTTGGGGCTTATAAATACAACATCTTGAAGATCAAACAAGAGCTTTTGAAGGGGATTCAAAGCATGGACAGTTAGCATGAAGAAATCAGCTAGTTGAGAGCACAAGCCCTTGTGTGAGGTGAAAGGGATCGATTTTAGGTGCCCGAATGCGCAACGGAAGTTCAAAAATCTTTGAAAGGTAAGAAAACCGAAATTTTATAGAAAAATTTTCGAACACCTTAGACTATGATGTGTAGCAAATACAAGAACACCAAAATGTCATACATAGGGTGTTTATAGAAATGTACCTATCAATCTTAAAAGATTGATGATGGCTCCAACTAAGGTGTAAATACCTTAGCTCTTGAATGGCAAGACAATCTTCAAGCTTCCCTTTGAGCCTACCTTGCTCAAATATTAAGCCCACCACCAACTAGCTAGAACCACTCTAATTTTGCAATAGAAAAATTAGAGCATTTTTCTTTGAGAAGTGTATTGTTTCCTCAACCATTGAAGAAAAAAATTGGAGAGAAAAAGAGGTAAATTTCGGCCATCTAATGTAGTAGGAGAGAAGGAGAAAACATTTTTCTTGGTTGGGCAAAAAGCAAAAGCAAAAAGTTGCATGCCATGCCTTGGATATTGAAAAAGTTGCCTCCAACCCTTTACCTCCCTTGCATTCTTTATACTTGGGCTTGCAACAATTACAAGGCCCATGGACTTTTATTTAAATGTCCCAAACACTTTTGAGACCATTTAAACTTTACTTGATTTTACTCAAGCCCACTAGTTTAATAATTATTTTTAATTGGGCTCTACAAGGCCTAATGTTATTTAATTAATCCAACACTTGAATTAATTTAATTATTTGGACTCTACTAGGCCCACTAGTGTTAAATTAATTCAACACTTGAATTAATTTAATTTAGTCCATAATAATGTTTATGAAAATCACAATTTTCAAATACATTATTTGCTTGGCCAACTTTTAATTTTAGGAACACATTCATAAATTAAAATTTACATTTCTCTCATAGAAGTCATACTTCTATTTTTCCTTACACTTATAAACTCATTTATAAGACGTTCAACACATTGAACTATTTTACTTCTCAACGGGATCTAGAAAACTAGTACTTGTGTGGCCCTCAATGGTTCATTAATAAAACTAGCCGTGGGTTCACATCTCCATATGATTCGGACTAAACATGTCCTTATACGAGCATACCCTAATTGCTCTTTTCTTACTTATCAACTCCTTGATAACAAAAACGTCAGAACTCAAGTCTGATAGTACCCAACCAACCATATTAAACGCCTAGCAGCATCGCTTACATGATTCCCTAGGTATCAAATGATAGTGCCTGCAAGAACCATTCAGTTATGGTTAGCGTACAGTACGGTCCCTTCAACTCATATATCCCGACCGATTCGACAACCATTGGTTTATCGAGAGTTGTCAATGAATCGATACTATGTGTCATGTCGTAGTTGCATCGATGGTGTAATCTATGAAACCCCTTTCATAATTACCACCATACTCTGATAAGAGATTTCTACCTACATACACATGAGAACACATAGGATATCCATACCCGAAGGTAAGCGGTGAATCCCCGACTACAATGCCTCGACTCCTATATGTTTCGACAGAACACCCAACCTTGCCACCTGATGACCCCATGAGAGTCAGTAAACAAGTCAAAGTGTAATTCTAGCACATAGAGTCTCAATGTTGTCCCGGGTCATAAGGACTAATGGTGTACAACCATAAACTAGGACTTTTCCACTCGATAAGTGAGAACCACTTGGAAAGTCCTTTATGGAGGGTTGTTCAGTGCACTCTACCAGGAGCACCTATCTGCATGCTCGGACATCACAATGTCCCCTACCAATGAAACATGGTACTCACATCGCAGTTACTAGTCTCGAACTCGAGCGGCCTATATCCTTCTTAGCAGCGGCTGAATCGACTAGGAACTGTTTAGAATATATTGTATTCCAAATATGAGTTTCATGATACTCATCATAAGAGCATCTCATATTCTTTCTACTATTTGTATATTCAAGGGCTTTATTTATGCAACTAGTATGGGTATACAGATAAAGATGTGCCAAAATAATAATTTCAAATATTATTAAAATAAAGATTGTTTATACATAGAGTTTCATTGTGGACACTTGGCCAACACTTGGCTCGACGTGCACCTACTCTAACATGAGGATATATTTTAGATGTACACTGTAAAAGAAAAATTCCTCACACACAATCACTCACACATATACAAGAGAGTTGAACTTCAAATATTAGTTGGGTAAGTCTTCACACAAAGACGTGAAACAATGTGTTAGTAGTCTTTGCATATGAGACATTAAACAAGATGCTGCTTATGAGGTGCTGCCTACAATCTTGAGTGCTAGGAGTTCAGTTTAGGCAGTGGGTAAGTTCTAGCTGAGCGGGTTTGTACAAGTGTTTGTATAAATCAAAGTCTTCTAGTGAATATCCTTCCCAAGTGGAAGAAGGGGTGACGTAGGAGCATTTGAAGTGTCCGAACATCCATAAACAAATTCGTGTCTATTTGTTTATTGCTTTAATTACCATTTCAATTGTTTTAAAGAAGCATTTTATTTGTTCTTCAAATACCAAAATATGGCATACCAACTGTTTGATAAAATGCTTCAACTAAAATATTTTTACTCATTCAACTTGCATATATTTTAAATGGTTTACAAAATGTTTAATCGGTTACTACGAAGGATTATTTCGAATGTATTCCGCTTGATTTGAAAATTAAACTCGATTTAATTCATCGGTGTTCAATATTTCAAGAACCGAGCTATTGTATCTCAACAATTACCCCCCTAATCGATTCTATCAGAATCAGTTAAGTTGTAAAATGAGCTCGAGTTTACGTCTGCTTTTAAAAAGTTTTGGGACATTTTAAGGAGTTTGGTAAGTTTCGGGTCAATTTTAGAGGTCCAGGGGTGAAACGATAATTTTTGGGTTTCCAGGGGCAAAATGCTCATTTTGCACCCGGGGGAAGATTTTGGTCATGGCAACACCCTGAGCGCAAATTTAATATATTTTAAATGTTTATACATCATGATCACGATTTTTAAGATTTATGAAAATATTCGTTGCCTGCTTGAATTTAAAGAAAATTGCATGTGCACGATTTTTATAAGTTATGAAAATGATGATGTTTTGAATGATGAGAATTAGTTGTGGCTATCGAAGTATATGTAAATGCATAAGACGTATACGTAAATTATGATGATGAGGCCTAGGCACAGTGGATGGGTAATCCTGTTACTGATGTCCGACAGCCGCCGGGTACCGCGATTCTATGTATGATGGATCCATCGTAAATGATGATGTACGATAGTCATCTCTAATGAACTGAATTCACCAATGATGTATGATGAAATATAAATGATGAATGATGATTAACAACGAGCTGTTTTGTCACGTCACGATTGCATATGACATGTTTACACTAAGCTTTTAAAGTTCATGAAAGATATGTTGATTATAATATTTTTCACTGCTGTGTGCTATATGTAAATATTTGTTATTTATGATACATGTTTGTTGATTCTTTAGACCTACTAGGCATGTGTGATGCAGGTGAGCTCGTTGTCGAGGAGACTGGAGGTGCTGGACTCTGAGTCAGCAGACCTGGTGGACGACATGACCCGAGGACCTCATGATTTTTCCGCATATTTATGATTTTATGTCTTTGGAGAGAATATGAGAATTTTATACGCTGTTTTATCTTACAGTTTGATGTTAGGATTTTACTCATTTTTTTACTCTGCTATATTTTTATTAGTAATCGCTTATGAAATTTTTTAAATGATGTTTTTAAGTAGGATTGCATGCATGCAATTTATTTATATGTTTATTTTCAAAATGAGAGCTTTAAAAAAAAATATTTCCGCACTTTAAAGAAAAGGTAGATGTTAAACAAAAGCAAACAAAACTCCCTCCTTCATTCCATACAAGTCACTGCCACTTGCTTACTTTTGGTGGAAAATTTTAGGCCACTTTTTGCTTCAACCAACGTCGTGTCGCCGCCACTGCACCGCCTCTGGATTTTTGAAATTTGGAGTACGAAATCTCACAAAAAAATTTCTAGTACAATCCAAGCAAAGAACAAAGCCTCTGATCGTGGACCAAATTAGATGATCAAAGGAGACAAGCCGTTCATATGGAGTTATAACATGAGAATAATTTAGTGTCCAGTGTTTAATACGCAAAGGTATAATCTTAAACGCCCTTTGTATGGTTTTATATACACGACGCCCAAGAAAAAAAATTTTAAACTTCCACTGCATCCTGGGTGAGAGAACGTGATACACCAACTGTGGTATTAGAGCCATGTTATTCTCAATCGTTTGTTTTAATTAAATCATGTTGAGTTTATTATTTCTAAGAACGTAAAACGCCCCTCAAATTTATTTTTGAAAAATAAATTGTTTTTTTTAAAAAAAATTGGGTCTCCTGGAACTGTTCCGGGCAGACGCGCGGCCTGCACGGCATGCATAGTGCCCGATCGGATCAGGCAGTGAGAGGGCGGTGCAAGCAGGTGCTTGGGAACGTCTGCTGAGGAGGCGATTTTCAAAATATTGGGGTCTAAAATGGGTGTATGAAGCCGGAATTCCTTTTCATGCAATTGACAATGATAATTTCAAAAAATTTGTTGAGGCATTAGGACAATATGGTCCTGGCTATATCCCTCCTTCATAATACCAACTCAGAGAACCACTTTTAAAAGGAGAGGTGGAGAAAAGAAAAGAAACTCTGAAGAAGCAGGAAGAAGAGTTGGAAAATAATGGTTGCTCTATTATGATTGATGGTTGGAGTGATAGGAAAAGAAGAAGTATCATTAATTTTTGTGTGAATTGTAAGTTGGGGACTTCTTTTATTTCAACAAGAGAAGCTTCAATTGAAGCTCACACAGCAAAATACATATTTGAATACGTTACTGCATGTATTGATCGGGTTGGGGCTAAAAATGTGGTGCAAATTGTGACCGACAATGCCTCAAACAACATGGCTGCCTCGAATATGTTAGCATTAGAAAGATCCTACATATTTTGGACATCATGCTCAGCTCACACCTTAAATCTTATGCTTGAAGGAATTTCTAAATTTCAAATGTTCAATGGAGTGATCAAGAAGGCAAAATCTTTTTGTATTTTCATTTATGTTCATCACAAGACCTTGGCATTGATGAGAAAGTTTACAAAAAGAGAGATAGTTAGGCCGGGTGTAACTAGATTTGCGACCTCTTTCTTAATATTACAAAGTTTGCTTGATAAGAAACAAGAGTTGAGAAATATGATGACTAGCAATGAATGGGATAACACTAAATGGTCTAGGAGCAAAAAAGGAAAAGAGGCATTTGATGCTATTGTCCCCAATGATTTTTGGAACTCGATAGATTTGTGCTTGCGAGTATTCATGCCATTGGTAAAAGTTCTTAGACTTGCTGATTGAGAGGAGAAACCTTCTATGGGTTTTGTGTATGGAGAGTTATTGATTGCAAAGGATGAAATTCATAAAACGTTGAAGAAAGAAAGTGATTATGGGCCAATTTTAGACATTATTGACGCAAAAAGTAAGGGTCGTCTTGATAGTCCAATTCATAGGACAGCTTATCTTCTGAATCCATATTATTTCTTCAAGAATAAAGAATCAAAGATGATCATTTGATAACAAATAATATGATCACTACTGTTGAAAAGTTCTTTCCTGATTTTCAAATGCAAAATCATGTGATAAATGTTGAGTTGCAAAAATACACACAAAAAGAAGGAGCGTTTGGAAAAAAATTAGCATTAAGCGGATGCCTAAACAATTATCAAAATTACAATCCAGGTATGTACACATTATTTTATTTCCTTTCATGTTTATATATTATTGTTGACACATATCATGATATTTCTGTCTCTTTTTTTAAATTTTGATAGATAGTTAGTGGGAATTCTATGGCAATAAGGTGCCAAATTTGAAAGTGATGGCAAAAAAGATCCTTTGTTTAACTACTAGTTCATCGTGTTGTGAAAGGAATTGGAGTGTCTTTGAAGGGGTAAATATTTACTTCATTATATTTTACTTTTGTGGCAATATGATAACTTGTAGTTTACTCTAATTTTTTCTTTTGTTTTTAATGTAGATACACACTAAAAAAAGAAATAGACTAGATACTACAAGGATGAATAATCTAGTGTATGTCCAATTCAATGCAAGATTGATGAACAAGAAAAAGAGAAAACATAAATTTGAGACTTTACAAGAAAGTGATATTAGCAAAGCTAAATTTTGGATGGTTGAAAATTGTGATGATGAAGATGAGATGGAGATGGACACTTTGCAACCTACAAGTGATATCAATGTCAATGTTCAAGAGGACTTCAATGATATATCGGATGGTACCGAAGATGAAATAAATGAAGAAGAAGAATTCGAATTAGAATCTGACAATTATTTGACCAATATTTAGCATTTTTTGATGTTGTCTAGTTGCAAAAACAACTAAATATTGCAATTTTGAGATTCTTATGCTTCTATAAATATGAAAATTAATGCATTATATATTATACTTATTTATCATATTTATGCAGTATTTATTTTTATCTATTTATTGGTTTAAGATAATTACAACTATGTTAAAAATCAATAACGCTTTTTTACGCTTAAGTTCGTACTAATCTCGCTTAAGCCTGAAAAGCTTGAAGCTCGACGTTCGTGCTTCGGGACGCTTCGCGCTTTTTAGAACCTTGATTAAAAGTGGACCTGGTTGATGGTTTGTTCCTACACCCTAAATTTGTATCCCAATGTGTCATGAATATTTAATGTAAATATTAAAATTAGTGGAAGATCAAGATTTGAAGACGGTGAACCTTTCCTCGGAAGGAGTTTTAAAGTTCGAAGACATGTAAAATATTGGAAGCTTATGTAATATTGCATTTGCATCCCTGCATTTACTTAAGTTATGAATATGGATCCGTATATGGCTTGTACAGATCAATCAGCTCTCGGTTACGATCATCCTTTATCATTTATGATGTATGTGATATATTATAAATAATCAGTGTAAGGTCCAAAATTAAGACGACGTAATCCTACTGCATGCAAATATAGGGAATACGGAAAATAGTTAATTAATTGATTTTAATTACTAAATTGATTATGCTGATATGTTTATATAATGTTTTAGTAGTTTTCTACTTGAATGCATTAAAATGTATTTTTAAAGGTTATTTGAGTTGTGATCGAGGAACGGAGACCGATGGCTGAAAAATGGAAAATGTTTTTATTAAATAATTATTTTAAATTATTTAAAATAAAGGTGATGCTGTCTCTTAATTTTGAAAATAAGGAGCTTTGAGGTGATTTTATACGTCGGAGCATAATTTTTATCGGTACACGATTTTCATAAAAAATACGAGCGTTTTGACAACCCGGCTAATAATTTCACGAACTTACCTAAACAATATAATTTTTTAATGCACAATTGGGCTTAAGGGCCTATTATACCATACTAATGGGCCCTAAGCTTGCACACACAATTTAATTAGTATAATTAAGCTAAACCCCACCCCATAACAATAAAATCACACGCCTCACTCCCCTAAACCACTCAAACTCTTTCCTCTCAAGCAACACATGACACACACAATTACTAGGAGAGGAAAGCTTCGGTTTTGTCAAGAAATTTCAAACCAAGGTCGTTCGTCGCCGTTCTTCGCAATCATCAATGTTTATTTTTGTGTAAATTACGCAAAGACATGCCATATTATTTTCTTTACTCATCATCACACCATAATATGTATTTAATTATGTTTTGTATGGAAAACAAGTGATTCTTTTATTTATTTTTGTTTATGCATCAAACATGAATTTTTAAAGCATGTTGTTGATCGAAAAATCATGATTTTTTTTTATGTATATAAGGGGCTGCCATGACTAGGGGTTGAACTTGTGTTATTTTTACACGTTTCTAAAGGGTTCTAGGATGCACAAACATGCCACACACGAAGAACAAACAAGATGGAACCGAAAACTTGTGTTTGTTGATCAAGGGCTCGGGTTCAAGGAAATCCCTGCATGGCGTGGCCTTGGGAAGACCAGGGCTGGGCTAGGTTTACATATGGGTTAGGGAACGAGTCCTAGCCACGCTAGGACTTGAGATGAACGACTGGGGATGAGTCTTAGCAAGCTAGGACTCCACCCGAGAGCCAACACGTAGGGGCATGCTCAAGCAGCAGCCGTGCATGGAAATGGGCTCGGCCATGGGGCTTCGGGCTGAACTAGGTTGAGTCATTAGGGTCCTAAGAGTGTGCACAAGGGTCTGGGCTCGGGGCTGGTCTAGTGGCTAGAGAACTAGGCGTGAACATAGAGTCCTATCGCATGAGGGTTTCTCGGTCATGGCATGTTATGATGTTGTGGCTATGATTGGTGCTTAGGGTTGAGTCCTAGGGGTTCTAAGGGTCCAGGAGGGTTCCTAGAGGGGCTGGTCAGGTATCGGCTTGGGGTGGTTCGGGCATGGTTCATGGAAATCGCAAGATGGTTCAAGGTGTCGTAGTGTGGTTCGAAACTTAGGGTTCTAAGGGCTAAAGTTTGAAACATGGCTCAACAGGGGTCAAGTCATGGTCTACGAGGGCCAAATAAATATTAAAAGTCTAACTTTTAAGTTTGAGAATTTTATATTAAAGTTTGATTTAATTTGGGATTAAAACACATTAATAAGTTATAATTAAAGAATAAATAAAAAGTCATCGATTTAAGCTAAATAAAAAAACAGAAAAATTAATGTAAGCTTAAATAATTATTTGGGATGGTCTAGAGTCAACGGAATTAAGAAAATATCAAAACGTGAAATTTTTAGTCTTGGGGTAAAACGATAATTTTACACCCGAAAATTTGTAAACGTCATTGCAGTGCTCTGAATGCTGTTTTATATGCTAATATGATTATTTTACATGTTTATGGAATTTTATGATAAAACGATAACGTTAAAAGACATGTTGCATGTTTGGTTTAAAAGAAAAACGTTATATGCATGTTTAATTTTTATAAGTGATGAAAATACGAAATGTTAAAGGAAGTGAAATGATTGTGACTAATACGATGATACGATGATTTGTTAATATGTAGGTCAAATCTCAGTTGACGGGTGAGAGTGTCGCTGATGTCCCCGCAACCAAGTACTGTGGTTTTATGTAGATGGATTCATCGCCCCAATACGAATACGAATACGACAGTCACAATTAATGATCTGAACTCAATGAAAGAAAAATGAAATACATATATGAATATGATGAATATGATGAATATGTGAATATGTTGATATGAAAATGTTTATTTTTAAGTTTATGCATAATTATGAAAATGTTATTTTACGTAAAAGTATTTTCACTGTTTCATGTGATATGTATACGTATTACTTGTTATCAAGATTATGGTTTGTTGAGTCTTTAGACTCACTAGTTGTGATTGATGCAGATTATTATGATAATGATGATAATGGAGGTCTTGAAGGTTGACTTTGCTGGACTGAAGGTACACATAACTCGAGGACCACCGCTAGTTTTCCGCACTAGACTTATGTTTATGATTTATGTTAAAGACATTTTTACGACTTTGATTACGCTTTTGAGTGATTTTTGAGAGGTTGTTAGTTTTAGCAATTTTTCTAAGTTAGGAAAATGGAAACATTTGACGATTTTATGTTCTTAAACTAATTCATTTGATTTTCAAATATAGTTGGTTGTTTTATTGTTAAAATTGTGTCAAAAATGGTTTATATATATATGTATGTATCGGCCGATTTATGGGAGGTAAAAAATAAATTCTAGTACTTTTTAAGAAAATGAATAGTTGACGTTTCAGTTGGTATCAGAGCAATGTTCCTGTAAAGGGTTGTGCCACCGTCAGTGCCGGGAAGCTCAGTCGTCAAGCCTCAATCTGTAAGTTTACATGCTTTATATGATTTATATGATGCTACTCGCATGATTACATGAATTATATGTTTACGTCACATGTTTAGTAGCATTTTGAGAATATATTCTCTATATGCTTAAATTGCCAATTGGATTAGAATATGTTACATGATTAGAAAACATAGATTTAAATGCATGTTTGTTACGTTAGAATTTGGAAAACTTTCAGATATAATGCCTCCTAGACGCACACCTAGTACTGATAGGCAGACCGAGACTACCGAGGACCGTCATGTTAATTCACCTCTGCCTCCTAATGGGGATGCTGCTACTCGTGCATTGGAGGGTATGGCTCGTTTCTTCGTGCAGCATTTACAGTAGGCTCCTAGGCCACATCATTATATTTATGATCAGTTCCGGAGGCTAGGGCCAAAGGAATTTTCTGGCACCACAGACCCGTTTGTTGCGGAGGCATGGATTCGAGCACTTGAAGTGCATTTTAGCTATTTGAACATGGGGGATGCTGATCGTGTGAGGTGTGCTACTTACATGTTTAGGGACGACGCTTCTTTATGGTGGGAAGGAGCTGAGCAGGGTATTAATCTTGCTACACTTACTTAGGCTTGATTCAAGGAGATTTTCTATGAGAAGTATTTTACTGCTGATGTGCGAGGGCGATTGAAGAGGGAATTTATGACTCTGCGTCAGGGAGACACTTCTATTGCTGAATTTGTAAGGAAATTTGATATGCGTTGCCAATTTGTACCCCTTATTGCGAGGGATACTGCAGAGAAGCTTAGACACTTCATGGATGGTCTACGACCTACCATACGACACAATGTGATGATGATGCGTCCCTTGGATTATGCTGCTGCTGCTACTTATGCATTTCAATCTGAGCAATCTTTGAAGGACATCGACTTTGAGATGCAGCGCAAGAGACATCAACACCAAAACAATTCTCAGCCAAATAAAAAGCCATACACGGGACCTCCTAGACCTCAAGGGCCACCAAAGCCCCCAAGGTCAAGTAAAGAATCCAGGACCACCAAAGCCACCACAACCTGGAGCATCAAAACCTGTAGAGGGACTACCGTGCAAGAAGTGCAATCACCTACATTATGGACAGTGCCTGTGGGGAACTACTAAGTGCTTCATATGCAAGGAAGAGGGGCACAAGGCTGCTGATTGCCCAAAGAAGAGAGCACCTACTGTGGGGCGAGTTTATGTTATGCATGCCGAGGAGACTGGAGAGGAGGCAGACACTACCCTTATCACCGGTAATCTAGTTATTTAACGTTTTTATATTGCTTTTATTGCATGAAATATTATTGGTTATTAAAATTGATTTGGAAATAAGATAACCTAGTGGGAATTAGGTTGTATGCTCTACCTTAGATGAAATTAAGGAATGATTTTAGAAACCATAGAAATTGGTATTGATTTTTTTGCCTTAATTTATGGGAAGGATATAATAATTCCAAATAAAAGTTTCATGGCCAAAAAAATTTAGAAGAATCAAAATCAAGGGTATAATAGGAAGTTTCGAAATTTTAGTGCTCTAATATGCAATTTCCTAAATTTTGGGGCAACTATACTAATTCTCGAAAATTTGAGGACCAAAATGCAAAAATTTCGAAAATATGAGGACCGAAATGTAATTAACTGAAATCTATGGGCTAAATTATAATTTCTAAAAGTTTAAGGACGAAAATGCAAATTTTGAAAAGATCAAGGATTGAAATGCAATTACCGAAAACTTAAGGTCAGCAATTTATGAAAATTGAGGGACCAAAATTGTAAATTCCGAAAATTTAAGGGATCAATTGGCAATTTTCAAAAATTTCTGGGGACTAAAATGCAAATTTCGAATAATTGAAGGGTCACGTGGCAATTAATCAAAAATTAGGGGGGAAAATTATGAATTTTCCTAGGAACAATAGGATCCAATCAATCTTCTTCATGAAATTTTGGGTAATAAATGGTACAAATTCCATAATCTTCAAACATGAATAATCTAAGATGTTTTCGCCGCATGGAGGATATTCATTCTAGGAGTAGCTACCTATGCACTGCTAGATTCGGGAGTTACGCACTCTTTCATATCCGAGAGTTTCGTTAAGCGACTGAATATTATTCTTTAGGATATGAGATTGCGTTTCAAGGTTTCTATTCCTTCCGGTGACCAAATGATCACAACTAATATTATGAAGAATCTGGAGTTTCGTTTATTTAAAGATGTGGCTCGGGCAGATTTTTTCGTACTCCTTATGCCTGAATTTGGCATCATACTCGGTATGAATTGGTTATCAGCGAATGGAGCTTCGATAGATTTTCGTCAGAGATCAGTGTCTATTCGACCGCCTAATGGGAAATCTTTTGTCTTTGAGGCGGCGAGGAACAAGCAAATGCCGCTTATTATCTCTTGTATATGTGCAAGGATGCTTATTAAAAGAGGATGCCAAGCTTTTCTAGCATGTGTCACTACAGTACATGCTCCTATCAGTCAGAAGTTACAGGATGTTGATATTGTCAGTGACTTTCCTTGTGTATTTCCCGAGGATGTTTCTGGAATTTCTCACTCGAACGTGAGGTGGAATTTTCTATTGAGTTGATACCGGGCACAATACCTGTTTTTAAAGCACCTTATCGTCTAGCACCCACTGAAATGAAAGAATTAAAAGATCAAATCCTAGAATTGCTAGACAGGGGTTTTATTCGCCCTAGTTACTCTCTGTGGGTCGTACCGGTATTATTTGTGAAGAAGAAGGATGGTAGTATGCGACTATGTATTGACTATCGAGAGCTGAATAGAGTTACCGTCAAGAACAAGTATCCTCTACCAAGAATTGAAGACTTATTTGATCAGTTGCAAGGAGCATCGATATTCTCGAAGATTGATCTTCGTTCTGGATACCATCAGTTGAAAAGGAAAGAGGTGGATGTTCACAAGATAACGTTTAGAACCCGTTATGGGAATTATGAATTTATGGTCATGCCATTCGGTCTGACCAATGCGCCAGCGATCTTCATGGATCTCATGAATCGCGTATTTCAGCCGTATCCAGATCAATTCGTGATTGTGTTCTAATCGAGCAAAACTTGCACTGTAAAACTCTTGGTCAAAATTAATAATATTTAAGCTTGAAATAATAGCAAGTGAACAATGTCAAGTTATAATATAATGTACTAGAGTACGAGTATCGTTCCACTGGAGAATCTATTTGGCAATTATTATTTTCAGTTATTAAATCTTTAGCAACGAAATTTGAGTTTTCTCCTATGTTTAAATAAAAATGCAAATAAGAAATGTTCATGAATTAAATAATGAGATATAATATCTAGAATGGTTAATTAAAATTCAATGAGAGATGAATTTGTTGGGAATATCGGTTCACCTACCCCTCATTATTTACTTAATTCATTCGATAGTGATCTACGCTTCTGACAGGATTTCTTATTCAATTGAACATGCCCTCTCGAGCTATGCCAAACTAACTCTACTCAATGAAGTAATAAAATTTCTTTAATTATTTATCAAGAGTGAATCGCATATCGATCTATGAAATCCCCTAGTTTTTGCCCTACCAGACTATGACTATCGGCCCGTATCCAATTTCATATTTCTATATAAATTGTAAATCCACGGACTATGCTACTCGTTCCTATCACAAGATATTCTCTCGAACTCACTCGCAATATAAGCTCGTTGTTAAAGTTAGATACGCTCTAACAACATGATAAAACAATAGCATATTCAAGATTAAATCAACAATCAACACGTAAATTAATTGAATCAACATTCGGCGTAGGATCCCCTTATATCCCAACAAATATGTAAGTTTAGCTACAAGAATTCATAGTAAAAATAAACAACACAATGTTTAAACGATAAATTCTAAATTAGAAATACTAGATCTGACAAAAAACGCGAAGAACAGTGCCCGGAATCTCGATAATCTTCAACTCAAGCGCTTGCTTCCAAGCTCTTTTTTTCTTCTTTTTTGCTCCTTGCTTCGAAAATTCTGTCTGAATCCTCTAAAACTCGTCTAAATCCCCTTACCATATCATTCCCTATCAAGAAATAATGGAAGAAATCGGCCAAAAATCTTTCCAAAAAAAAAAACAACTGCGCTCGGGCGGGCATAAGTTTCTGCTCGGGCGGATGGCTTTCGCAAATCTCTTTTTATTTTCTCCTCGACGCGACCGGGCGGACGTAAGTTTCCGCCCGGGCGGATAGCTTTCACACATCTTCTAATTTTTCACACCTTGCAGGCGCCCGGGCGGATGAAAGTTTTTGCTCAGGAGGAGGTCTCTCGCACATGACTCTTCCGTTTATTAACGAATTTCCTGCATTTCACCCACGAGACATATGAACAATAAGAAAACATAACATATGCCAAAGCGTCACAAAATGCATGCAATCTAAACGATATGTGCAACACAATGACTCATCGCATAACATGAAAAACACGTAAAATCCACCTATATCAACCCCCCAATACTAACCTTTTGCTTGCCCTCGAGCAAAACAGGTGACATGACAAAACGGAGCATGAAACAAAATAGCTCGACAGTGAGTTCATGGTCCCAATTAGCCTCAGCGAAACTCAACATATTCCTTTGTCAATCAATGCAAAAGCACAACTATTCGCACTTTCCTTGGTCTAGACATTGTTTCAAATAAAACCTGAACGTGTATGTGTGTGTCGTTAGTCCTAGCATCATAAATGACAGAGGGATCCATTCTCAACCATTGTCAGAGATTTAAATAAGCCTGTTAGTGTAAATTTTACTCTCCTCTACTCCTCTGCACTCAGTAACCACCAGCAACCACACACACACACACACACACACACACACATATATATATATATATATATATATTAACTGAATTAGAAAACAGTAATAAAAGGAATATATCAGAACTTTTCTTTCAGATTCAAATCCATGTGTTCTACATTTTTAGCCAGGAATAGGATTTCATTCATTATTCGGCTCCCCAACACCTTACATCTCCATCTTTAGCCAGGAATAGGATTTCATTCCTTTATTTGGCTCCCCCACACCTTACATCTCCATCTTTCTCTTTTTTTTTAATTTTTTTTACGCTCCTGATAGATACCTCGATTTAAGAGAATATAGTCAAGCTCAATTCACACTTTCAAACATCTCTGTTCCCCACTTTAGTTTTACGTTTTCACCATCTTATCATGCATGATTCTAGTTCTAACTTTCGTGAAAAGAGAATTCATCATTTTAAATAAAACTTCATGTCTCTACCCCAGTGTGTGCTAAAGAAATGCGATTACACGACTGACAGGGCATGTCTCATCATCTCATAATCATCCTTGGCTAACAATTACTACTTCGAATACTGTCGGCTGACACACACCCAATACAAAAATATTATTACTAAATGCCGACGAATACAACCAACAAAGCACCAAATGGAAACACAAAACAACACCCATCCACCCCCAATACTAAAGTCCAGCAGTGTCCCCAATGCAACAGACGATAGAAAAAGAGACAGATAGTGAACCGCAAAATGGATGCAATATAATATATCATGCAACAGAAACAGAAATAAATAAAATGCACGAAACAAAATGCAAGAAATAAAATAAGGGAAAGAAGTGACTCCCCTCTCACTGATCCTCCTTCTCGTGGGTCTCCGGGGGAATGACGCCAGCTTTCGGCTCTGGTGCATCGGCGTAGTGAAACTGAAACGACTGCGGGGAAGCTGGCATAGGTGGCGGAAGAAGAGTCAGATTAATACCACTGTGACTCAGGGATAAACGTTGCATGTAATTAGTAGCGGTCTGATATGTCTGGCTCATAGCCTACCACTGTAACTGATGGTCAGCAAATGCAGCAAATTCGTCCATCCGGTCATGAAGAAGGCGACGTCGAGTTCTTGGGGCTGGTGGTGGGGGCTGCTGTGGTAGTGGATCAAAAGTCAAGCTGTCCCAAATAGGGCCAAACTGAGAGAAAGCCTTCCGTCGTACTGCGGTCTTTTGTAGCCAGCTGGCGTCATCAAGGGCCTTGGTTGGTGGCAACCATTCATCATCATCCTGGAAAACGACCCCGGCGTCCGCACACCGCTCGGTGATAATGTTGGGAAAGAATAATGCAACATTCGGATTGTAAATACTCAGCTGGATCTGTGAATAAATAAACTTTCCCACATTGATTGGCATTTGGGTCAGCAGTGCATAAAGCAACACCCCCTCTCCTTCTGTACATTCCTAGTGTGCCCGACTGGCATCAATCGTTTGGCCAAAAATGCATACCACATCGCAGCCGGGACTAACAAATATTTCTCAACAAAGCTAGTGTAGGATCCAGGTGTCCTCCGCGGAGACCCCGGATAGCAAATTCACCGCATCATCAAGTCTAAGTCGGGGTTTTCTGCCCATGCCATATAAACCAAATCATCCACAACCGGTGTTTCAAGCAACCTATTAATTTCCACAGAACTATAATCTACCAGCTTCCCTCTCACAAATGCTTTATCGTCGATTCGCTCAGCCGAATTAGCATAAAATTCTCGAACTACCGGTGCCACCGAGGCTTGCGGTTGGGCACAAAATTTTACACATCCTCTATTTGAAATTTGATTTAGAATGAAGATTTGATGTACAAGCTGAAAACCACGCTCACGAATCGGAGTTCGATGTATTTTTGCATGTTCATAGCGTTCTTTAGTGGCATTATTCACAAAAAAATGGGAATTGCGAGATGATGACGAAGAAACATCATGACTTACCTGAGCTTTCTTCGGTGGCATTGTTGATGATTTGTGAAGAGAAAGAAGCCCGGAGTAGGTGATGTGTGTTGTCGAAGAATGACTCGCCGGACTCCAGGAATGGAAGTGTCGGAGAAGCTTGTGCTCGGGGAAATTTGAGCAAGGCCAAAGCTGGAAGAGAGTGGAGGAAGATGAAGTCGCCGGAACTCACTGGTCGCCGAAAATTGCAGTGGTGGCCGGAGAAACGAAGTGGTGGCCGGAAAACTCACACCTTGGTGCTAGGCGACGATGGTGACAAGAAATTTGACTTGAAAATGGCATAAAATGGGTTACTTGAGTGAGATTGAGAGGGGAGGCGGCGGAAATTTGAGAGGAAAAAGGGTAGGGTTCGAATGGGGAAGAAGAAAAGGAGTCTGCAATTTTAAAATTTCCGCGACCCCCCGGGCAGGCATAAGTTTCCGCCCGACCGGATGGTGTGCGGCTTTCAAAAAAAATTTTAAAATAAAAGGCGCTCCTGGGCTGACATAAATGGGCGTTCGGGCTGTAGCTTCACGGTTTTTTTTATTATTATTTTTGTAAAAGAGCCGCGCCCGGGCGGACGTAAATGTGCGCCCGGGCGGAAACTTCACGGCTTTAAAATCAAAACTTTTTCTCCCAGTTCGCCCGGGCGGACCAAAAGGTTGGCCCGGGCGGACTACATGCGCTGCCCAAATTTTTTTTAACAAGTAAAATAAATAAATAACTAAAATAGTAAAATCGAGTTAAGTAGGGAAGAGAGGTAGTTCTCAATTTATAGTCGAGAGCTTGACTGTCGGTCAGTTTCTGTGCGGATTGTCTTGGAACCGGGTGATTCCAAGTTGTGGCTCAATTGTGCCACCCATGAGTGCTTCAGTCGCTGGGCATTGACCGTAAACGTCCCATCCTTGCCATCTTCCAGTTCTACAGCTCTCGATGGGTACAGTTTGGAAATCACGAATGGACCAGACCATCGCGACTTCAATTTTTCGGGAAGCATCCGCAACCGGGAGTTGTAGAGCAGGACATTTTAACCTTCCTTGAATTCCCTTTCTATGATTCGCCTGTCATGAGCCCTCTTTGTCTTCTCCTTGTATGATAATGCGAGATCATATGCCAAATTTCGGAATTCTTCCAACCGATCCAATTGAAGTAGACGTCATTCAACTACATCAGTAAAGTTAAAGTTTAGTGCTTTTGTTGCCCAGTATGCTCGATGCTCTAACTCTACAGGTAAATGACATGCTTTACCAAACAATAGCCTATATGGTGTAGTGCCTATAGGTGTTTTAAAAGCAGTCCTATGTTCCAAAAGAGCATCATCTAACCTCACAGACCAATCTTTCCGATTGACACCTACATCTTTTTCCAAAATCCGCTTGATCTCTCGGTTAGACACTTCCACTTGACCACTCGTCTGGGGGTGATAGGGGGTAGAGATCTTATGTGTGAAACCATATTTGCTCAAAAGTTTTTCAAATAATTTGTTGAAAAAATGGGTGCCACCATCACTAATGATTGCTCGTGGTGCAACAAATCTGTTAAAAATATTTTTCTTTAAAAATTTCAGGACCACTTGAGCATCATTACTGGAATATGTCTCTACCTCTACCCACTTAGACACATAGTCTACCGCAACCAAAATATATTTTTTCGTTGGGAAACGGTCCCATGAAGTCTATCCCCCACACATCAAAAACCTCACACTCAATGATATTGTTTAATGGCATTTTATGACGGTTAGAGATGTTACCAGTCCGCTGGCATTTATCACAAGCAAGCACATAAGAACGAGCATCCTTAAATAGGGTCGGCCAATAGAAGCCACATTCAAGTACCTTAGATGCCGTCCTTGTTGGTCCAAAATGACCACCTACCTCACGGTCATGGCAATGGTTGAAAACTTGACCAAACTCTTCCTCTGCAACACACCTTCTAATCGTGAAATCTACGCAAATCTCAAAAATGGTTCCTCCCAAAAATAATGCTTCACGTCAGAAAAGAATTTCTTTCGTTGGTGAAACGAGAGATTGGCTGGTGGTGTGCCTGTGACAAGAAAGTTAGCAAAGTTTGCATACCAAGGACAATGTTTCACCTCAAATAGCTGCTCATCAGGAAACCAATCATTAATGGCATGATCTACATAGTCATTACTCATAAACTCCAATCTAGACAAGTTATCCGCTACCACATTCTCAACACCCTTCTTATCCCTTATTTGTAAATCAAATTCTTGTAACAATAAAATCCACCTAAGTAGGCGTGGTTTGGCATCTTTCTTAGCAAGTAGATATTTCAGTGCAGAGGGTTCTGTGTAAACAATGACTTTGGACAAAACAAGATATGAATGAAATTTGTCAAGCGCAAATACTACTTCAAATAATTCCTTTTCTGTTGAATAATTCAATTGAGCCTCATCTATGGTCTTACTTGCGTAGTAAATTGTATGAAATACCTTGTTTTGCCGCTGGCCAAGCACAGACCCCACCGCATTATCACAGGCATCGCACATGATCTCGAAGGGTAGATCCAATCTGGTGCCACCAAAACAAGAGTTGTCACCAAGCGCTCCTTTAAAGCCTTCTATGCATGCAGACAATTGGAATTGAAATCAAACAACACATCTTTCATAAGCAAGAAAGATAGAGGTTTGGCAATTTTAGAAAAATATTTAATAAAACACCGATAAAAACTTGCTTGACCTAGAAAACTTCTAACTCCCTTGATGGATGTCGGAGGTGGTAAGTTCTTGATGACTTCCACTTTAGCTTTGTCCACCTCAATCCCTTGTTCCGAAATCTTGTGCACTAGGACAATTCCCTCTTGTACCATAAAGTGACACTTCTCCCAATTCAGCACCAGGTTCGTCTTCTCACATCTCATCCACACCACCTTCAAATTCTACAAACATTCATCAAAAGAAGAGCCAAATATTGAAGATGTCATCCATAAATATTTCAAGGAAAGTTTCTATCATGTCATGAAATATAGTGGTCATGCATCACTGAAAAAGTGGCAGGGGCATTACACAAACCAAAGGGCATCCGTCTAAAAGCAAAAGTGCCATAAGGACAAGTGAAAGTGGTTTTCTCTTGGTCCTCGGGCGCAATCATGATTTGGTTATACCCTGGATACCCATCCAAAAAACAATAAAACTCATGACCCGCTAACCTCTCAATCATTTGATCAATGAAGGGCAGCGGAAAGTGATCTTTACGGGTAGCATCATTTAATTTCCTATAATCAATGCACACACGCCATCCCATAACTGTCCTATTGGGTATTAATTCATTTTGTTCATTTGTGATAACAATAATCCCACCCTTTTTCGGCACACATTGAACAGGACTTACTGATGAACTATCAGATATAGGATAGATAATACCTGCATCAAGGAGTTTGATAGTTTCTGCTTTACTACCTCTTGCATCTTTGGATTTAATCGTCTCTGAGGTTGCACCAAAGGTGAGTATTTGTCTTCCATCAATATCTTGTGCATGCAGACAGATGGATTGATCCCTTTGATATCCGCCACCTTCCACGCAAATGCACTCTTGTGCACTTTCAAAACTTTCAGTAGTTTGCCTTCCATCAGGTCTGTCAAATCAGAAGAAATAATCACAAGAAGTTTATTATTCCCACCTAGATAGACGTATTTCAGATGTGGAGGCAATGGCTTGAGCTCAAGAGTTGGTGGCTCTTCTATGCTTGATTTCTGAGGGGTCAAGTCTCTCCGATCCCCCAGGTCCTCTAATCTCATCCTTATCGGCCTCTTCCATGGATGGTTGGCATTGAGGTATGCCACTATTTCAGCTTTTTCTTCATCTAATTCATCTTCTCTCAATTTAGTAGTGAGAGTGGCTTCCAAAGGGTCCTTAGTAGCATCCTGCAAATAGTTACACGCAAGCAAATCAAAAGCATCAATTCTAAAACAACTATCAGAATGCAGTGTGTGCTTCAGTACGTTAAAGACGTCAAAATTAATCTCCTCTTTCCCCACTCTCAATCTCAACTGCCCTTCCTGCACATCAATTAGAGCCTTGCCAGTTGCAAGGAATGGCCTCCCCAATATCAACGACATTTCTATGTCCTCCTCCATGTCAAGCACCAAAAAATCTGCAGGAAAAATAAATTTGTCCACTTTCACTAGCACATCCTCAATAACTCCTCGTGGATACTTGACAGATCTGTCTGCTAGCTGTAAAGACATCCTCGTTGGCTTAGGTTCTCCCAATCCAAGTTTCCTAAACACATACAAAGGCATGAGGTTAATGCTTGCACCAAGATCACATAAGGCTTTATGAAAAACAACTTCACCAATCATGCAAGGAATAGAAAAACTCTCTGGATCCTTAAGTTTCGGTGGGATCTTGTTTTGCACCAAAGCAGAGCTATTTTCAGTTAGATCCTCCAATTTTCTCTTGTTTGCTAAGATGTCCTTTAAAAATTTGGCATAACTAGGCATTTGAATCAAAGCATCGGCAAAATGAATATTGATATGCAATTTTTTAAATATATCAAGAAACTTACCGAATTGCGCATCAAGTTTTGCTTTTTTCAATGCTGCAGGGAAAGAAGGGGTTATAACAATTTTTGATTGTGCAGTGGGTGCTGGTGTAGAGTTAGAAGACTTACCTTTTGATGTCTCTGTCTGTTCATACGGTATTTGACTTTTTTCTTTTACTCTAGACTCTAAAATGTTCCCACTCTTCAACTCGATGGCCTTCACTTGCTCTTTTTGATTGGTCTCTGTGTTGCTTGGCAAGGTGCCCGGCTCTCTACTTGCTATCATCTTAGCTAACTTTCCAATCTGATTCTCTAGCCCCATTATCAATGCATCTTGGTTTTGGAGTCTAGTTTCAGTGGACGAGATAAACTTAGACATCATTTGATCCAAATTAGACTTTTCTTCTCTAGGGGGTCAGATCTGTACATCGGTTGCTTCCCATACGGTTGTCCTCCCTCTGGTCGATTCTGACTGTTTTGACCACCCCATGAGAAGTTGGGATGTTTCCTCCATCCAGGATTATATGTGTTCGAATATGTATCATTCCTTGAACGGTTTTGGACTCCCACTTTATTCACTGGTGCCTCTTCCTGCGCATAAAAGGGATTGCCATCTTGACAGTCCTTCGCAAAGTATTCACCTCCACACTTATCACAGAATATCTCTTGAAGACGCATAGCCGTGCCACCCATATTTAAGATGTCCAATTTCCTGTTCAAGACATCAAGTTGCGCAGTAATATCAGAAAAGTCAGTTACCTGTTGAACTCCTGCACTTCTCCGCTGGTTGTTCCTTTCAGATTGAGGATGATAGTTGCTAGCAGCCATTTCCTCCAACAACTCATATCCTTCTTCGGTAGTTTTTCTCAATAGGTTTCCACAAGCAGCAGCATCTATCATAGTACGATTAGAAGTGAGTAAGCCATAATAAAAGGTTTGAACGACTAACCCAAGTGGCAGTTCGTGATGAGGACATCTCCATAATAAATCTTTGAAGCACTCACATGCCTCATTTAAAGACTCCTGCTCGAATTGAGAAAATTTGGTGATGTCTGCCCGCAGCTTCATGGTCTTAGATGGAGGATAGTATTTAAGAGAAATGCTTTCGCCATGTCCTCCCAGGTGGTGATCGAACCTACAGGCAAGCAATTTAACCATGCTTTAGCTTTGTCACATAAGGAGAAAGGAAATAAACACAACCTAATAGCATAATCAGAAACTCCATTAAATTTAAAAGTATCGCAAATTTCAAGAAAATCTGCGATGTGCGTTTTTTGGGTCGTCTAATGCAGATCCTCAAAACTGGACCGTATTCTGTATCATCAGAATTATAGCTGGCTTGATTTCGAAGTGGTTTGCCCGCACAATAGGCCTCACAATGCTGGGGTGTGCACCATCCGAAGAAGGCTGGGCATACTCTAGCATCGGTATGCGGCGTGGCACCTCAACATGTCTATCTTCATAGTGTTCTTCTTTCTTCATGGTGTTCTTCCTCATGCTCGTGCTCGTACCTCTCCATCAGTTCCTTCAGTCCCTGCTGATGTCTTCTTCTGTGGAAAGTTCTTTCAATTTCAGGGTCAAACTGCTCAAGCTCCACGTCAAGTGACTTTGGCATGCACTGGAACAAATATCTGGAATAGAATCTGGAGTGTTAGCTCAAGAAAAATAAAAAATGCTAAAGAAATTAACTAAAAATAAAATTGTGAATTAACAGTGTAGAACCCAAAAATCACTACACGTATAACCCATGCATTTATTTAATTGTTAAATCATTTATTTAAATTTAAAATGATTTTTTGGGATGCATGATCTATTTAAAGTGCATTATTTTGAATTATGTATGTTTATGTGATGCACGTTAAAATATTTTTTCGAGTTTCATGTTTCAGGAGATTATTCGATGCGGGATCGAGGAAAAAAGACCGGTGATGATTTTGGCGATTTTAAACGTGGTATTTTATTTTAAATTAAGTTTGGGGCGTTTTAAATGATTTACTTAGTTGTAGTATTTTTAAAAAGCCTAAATTATGTATTTAGTGATTTTAGAAATTTTAAAACTTTTAAAGTTAGTGAGTGTGCATCTTGTTATTTTTTTTATTAGGGGATTTGTAGAAGTTAGTGTGGGTTAACTTTTATTTAACAATTTTAATTTATTAATTTAGCCATTTAATTCCCCTAATTACCACTAAACTCACACACTCACACTTTTACACACACCTAACACACGCACACACACAACTAACACACACATATACACGCTAAACACACATACACATTTCAATTGCACAATTTTAATATAAAAACTTAGGGTTCTTAAAAGGAGAGCAGCCGCCCCATTCCCTTCAGCGTTCCAGCAGATTTTCGTGAATTTTATTTCAAGAAAATCGTTGCACGATCGTCCTGGATCAACCCTCACTTCCTTCCCGCGTCGGAGTCGTCGTTTCGATAACGTTAAAGATCTAAAGGCACGTATATTTTGTTATTTCTCTATCGATCTCGTCATATTACGTGTTGTGATATTTATTATGCGTTAAAATACATGTGTGATGTGTAAAGTTTGAGCAGAAATTGTTTAGATCGCATTGTTGAGAGCTTTTCGATCTAAAAATCTCGTTTTGTTGTTCTTTTAAAAACTGCGATTTTTTGGTCGTGATTCTGAGAAAAATTTTAACAAAAAAATCGTAGAAATTTTTGATACCTTTGATTTGACAGTAACTTCGAAATATTTGGATAAAAATTGAGTGATTTATGACATTTTTTGTGGGCCTGCTCAAACTGCGTTTTCTGAAAATTATGATATTGATGCATTCTTGAAGTTTTATGGTTGCAGGCTTCGTTGGGGATTGACGGGTGATCAGTTGCTGCGTTTAGGTATGTGGTTAATGATGTTGGGAAGGTCATTGAGGTTTTGTTTCGCGTCGTTAGGCACTTGGGAGAGGGAGTAGTCGTGAAAATTATTTTGGTGTTAAAAATTGAGTTTATGGGTGTATTACGTTACGTGTGGTGCGTCATTTCTTTGAGAACATTCAGGGCATTTTTGTGGAGTCGAGTCGGTGTCTTAGTGTCCTAGGATGGATCTCAAGGCGTTGTTCACTGTCGGTGTAATCGAATTTGGGGAGAATAAGTTTCTAAATCACGGAGCACAGTAGACTCGGCGCCCGAGCGGTAATTTCTTACCGCTCGAGCGCCACCTTCACTGTCGAGAGTTTTATTTTTGTAAGCTCGGCGCCTGAGCGGTAATTTCCTTCCGCCTGAGCGCCACCCTTTCTGTCCGAGAGTAGTGTCCAGTAGACCTGGCGCTCGAGCGGTAATATATTACCGCCCGAGCGCGGCCCCATCAATAAAAATATTTTGTTCTTTCTTCTTTTCAAGTTCAATAGTGAGTTCATGTCTTTTATTTTTGGGAAATGTTAACACATCATTTTAGAGAGTGTTCGGAGTTCGATGTCATGGGTAAGTACGATGATTTAACGAGGTCATGTCCTGAGTGATCTAGAATGCCATAAGCTATCTATTAAATTCGGTGGTGAGCAAGAATACCTACGTCTAAGTTATGCAAGTTAAGTGTTGAAATTCATGTTAGTATGTGCAGCAGTGGCTCCAAGCGAGATCCAACGAATCCCTCAATGCCCAGTAAGTATGTTTGACGTGCAAAGAAAATATTCAAGTTTTTGAAGTATGCTAAATGTTTTGTGATCAATTTATGTATGGGATTGGAAAGCGGTAAAGCATGACTAGGGAGCAATCCACCCCGTTAAATCATGAACGGGTTTAGATCATAATTGAAAAGCGTTAAAGCATGAACGAAGACCAATCCACCCGTTAAAGCATGAACGGGGATCTCATGTATGTGGCAGTGGATTCTTCCCTGTCAGCCCAGTACTGTGGTTTAGTCTGATCAGGCGATTTATGTTATGGGTCACTTGCTTTGAAACATGCCTCTACGTAAAATGACGAAGTTTAAGTATGTTCAAGTATGTACAAGTATGCAAGCATGTTTAAGAAAAGTTTCACGTTATGGCACGTCTATGTATGTATGTACGTATGTTCAAGTTTATTTAGCAAGTTCAAGTTCCCGTATGTATGTTCTATTTTAAAAGTTGCATGTGGTTTTATTACGTATTACTCGTTACTTCCAGTTTATACGTGTTGAGTCTTTAGACTCACTAGACTTGATCGATGCAGGTGAGGATGACTTGGAGGAGCCTAGGGGTAGGGACCATGGAGCTGGCTTGGACTGAGCAAGAGGCTAAACTCGAGGACCGCCATGTTTTAAGCTTTTTGAAATGATCAAAATACTTGGATTTATGTTACTGGTTATGAGATTTTAATCAGATGCTTTTGGTGAACTTTATTTTTTGATCTTTTGTTGCAACCATTTTTGGAGACGAAAAGTTTATTTTAAATCAAAATTGAGAGTTATCTTATAATCAAAAAAATTTTTAATTTTTTCGCAAATTTTAAGTAGTAAAAGGTACTGTACGTTACAGTTGGTATCAGAGCGGTGTTCTTGTAAAGGGTTATGCCTACTGCTAGTCGTAAGGATCTTACGAAGTCACACCTCAAGTATGTAAGTTTTAAAGTTTTGAATTATGTTATTTATTAAGCATTAAGTCATGATTTCAGCATGTCTATGTTTTAAGTTCAATTTACGTGCGTCTTATACTATTGATATCATGTTCATGCATATGGGGTTCACGTGTTGGGTAAATTGTTGGAACAGTATGCCTCCTAGACGCATAATTAAACGGGAAGCAAGGGATGAGGATAGAGAGGATCGAGAGGAGGGGAGAGACGCTCCTCCTCCTCCACCGCTAGATATGCAGGCACAGATGCTTGCAGGTATGACGCAGTTCTTCACACAGTTTGCGGGGAACCAGGCTGCGGCAAATACAGAAGCGAGGCCCAGACCAGAAGTAGTATACTAGAGGTTCAGACGGATGAGCCAAAAGGAGTTCTCGGGGACCACTGAACCGCTTTTAGCCTAGGGATGGATTAAATCCATTGAGTTGATTTTTGCTTTTATGGAGTTGCAAGATGCATATAGGGTCAGGTGTGCCACATTTCTACTGACCGGGGACGCCAGACTGTGGTGGGAGAGCGCGTCAGTGGCAGCGAACTTGCAGACCCTTTCTTGGGATGGCTTTAAAGAGATATTCTACTCCAAGTACTTCACTGAAGAAGTACGATCCAGACTGACCAGAGAATTTATGACCCTGCGACAGGGAGACGGTAGTGTTGCAGAGTTTGTCAGGAAGTTTGAGAGGGGGTATCAATTTGTGCCCCTGATAGCTAATGATGCCCAGAGTAAGTTGAGGCATTTTATGGATGGGTTGCGGCCGGTCTTGCGCCGTGACGTCCGAGTTGCTGGTCCCACTATCTACGCAGTTTCCGAGTCTAGAGCTTTGGCGGCGGAGCAGGATCAGAGGGATATTGAGGCCGACAGGCAGGGCAAGAGGCCCTATCAGGCTCCACAGCAGCAGCAGCAACCTCAGTTTAAGAGGCCGTTCTAGGGGCAGCCAGGAAAGAATCCTTATCAGGAACCGCCAAAGGGCAAGGGTCCTATGCCACAACAGAAGGCGCCACAGAGGCCGGGTGAGCATCCGGTGTGCCCGAAGTGAAACCGCGAGCACCCGGGGCCATGTTTATATGGGTCAGGCAAGTGTTTCAAATGCGGGGCAAGTGACCACATGTTGAAGGAGTGCCCACAGTGGAGGCAACCGACCTAGGGTAGAGTGGTCGCCATGCATGCGCAGGAGGCGAACCCAGACACGACATTACTAACTGGTAAACTTTTCCACCTAAGCTCATGAAAGGGATCGATTTTAGGTGCCTGAAAGCGCAACGGAAGTTCAAAAATTAATTTTCAACAAGAAAATTTCGGCCACCTATGTACTAGTGTTGTAGCATATATAAAAACACAACTATGACATTCAAAGGGTGCAAAGAAATTTTACCTATCAATCACAAGGATTGATGTAATGGCTCCAACCAAGTTGTAAACAACTTGGCTCTTCAAGGCAAGACAAATCTACAAGCTCTCCTTGTTTTTCCTTCAAAATCAAGCTCACCACCAACTCGGTAGATCCCCTCATATTTTGCACTAGAAAAATAGGAGGATTTTTCTTTGAGAAGTATATGAATTCCTCAACAATTGAAGAACAAAAGGAGAGAAAAATTGAGGAGAATAACTCCCTCAAAATTTCGGCCAACTTGGTGTCATGGGGAGAGGGATGACTAGCCTTGGTTGTGTGAAAAGCTAAAGCACCTTTTAGCATGCCAAGCCTTGGAGATTTAAAAAGTAATCTCCAACCCTTCATCTCCCATGCATGCAATATGACTTGGGCTAGTAACAATTACAAGGCCCATGAACTTTATTTAAATGTACTCAAAAACATTTGATACCATTTAACATTTACTTGATTTTACTCAAGCCCACTACTTTAATAATTATTTCTAATTGGGCTTTACAAGGCCCAATGTTATTTAATTAATCCAACACTTGAATTAATTTAATTATTTGGACTCTACTAGGTCCACTAGTGTTTAATTAATTCAACAATTGAATTAATTTAATTTAGTCCATAATAATGTTTATGAAAATCACAATTTTCAAATACATTATTTATTTGGCCAACTTTTAATTTAGGAACACACATAAATTAAAATTACATTTCCCTCATAGAAGTCATACTTCTATTTTTGCTTACGCTTATAAACTCATTTATAAGTTGTTCAACACATTGAACTATATTTTACTTCTCAACGGGATCTAGAAAGCTAGTACTTGTGTGGCCCTCAATGGTTCATTGATACAACTAGCCGTGGGTTCACATCTCCATGTGATTCGGACTAAACATGTCCTTATATGAGCATACCCCAATTTCTCCATTCTTACTTATCAACTCCTTGATAACAAGAACGTCAGAACTCAAGTCTGATAGTACCCAACCAATCATGTTAAACGCCTAGCAGCATCGCTTACATGATTCCCTAGGTATCAAATGATAGTGCCTGCAAGAATCATTAAATTATGGTTAGCGTACAGTACGGTCCCTTCAACTCATATATCCCGACCGATTCGACAACCATTGGTATATCGAGAGTTGTCAATGAATCGATACTATGTGTCATGTCGTAGTTGCATCGATGGTGTAATATATGAAACCCATTTCATAATTACCACCATACCCTGATAAGAGATTTCATACTACATACACATAGGATATCCATACCCGAAGGTAAGCGGTGAATCCTCGACTACAATGCATCGACTCCTATATGTTTCGACAGAACACCCAACCCTGCCACCTGATGACCCCATGAGAGTCGGTAAACAAGTCAAAGTGTAATTCTAGCACATAGAGTCTCAATTTTGTCCCGGGTCATAAGGACTAATGGTGTACAACCATAAACTAGAACGTTTCCACTCGATAAGTGAGAACCACTTGGAAAGTCCTTTATGGTGGGTTGTTCAGTGAACTCTACCAGGTGCACCTATCTGCATGCTCGGACATCACAATGTCCCATACCAATGAAACATGGTACTCACATCGCAGATACTAGTCTCGAACTCGAGCAGCCTATATCCTTCTTTGCGGCGGCTGAATCGTCTAGGAACTGTTTAGAATATATAGTATTCCAAATATGAGTTTCATGATACTCATCATATGAGCATCTCATATTCTTTCTACTATTTGTATATTCAAGGGCTTTATCTATGCAACTAGCATGGGTATACAGATAAAGATGTGCAAAATAATAATTTCAAATATTATTAAAATAAATATCGTTTATACATAGAGTTTCATTGTGAACACTCGGCCAACACTTGGCTCGACGGGCACCTACTCTAACAATCTCCCACTTGCACTAGAGCCAACTACCCATAATAATGGTCCAGGTAAAGGCTTAGTTAGTGGATCAACAACATTATCTGCGGAGCCGACTTTGTCAATCGAGACATCTCGTCTTTCCACGATCTCTCGGAGGATGTGGTACTTTCTTAATACGTGTTTTGATTTTTGATGAGACCTTGGCTCCCTCGCTTTAGCTACAGCTCCCGTGTTGTCACAAAACACCGGGACAGGAGCAACTCCATTAGGAATGACGCCCAACTTTTGGACGAAATTCCTTATCCAAACAGCCTCCTTTTTCTGCATCTGATGCAGCAATGTATTCGGCCTCTGTGCTGGAATCTATAGTACTGTCTTGCTTGGAACCCTTCCAAGAGACATCAACACCATTGAGCATGAATACAAATGCAGAGGTTGACTTCAAGTCCTCGATATCGCTTTGGAAGCTAGAGTCGGTATAGCCTTTAAATTTCAGTTCTCCACCCCATAGACCAAGAACAACTTATTGATCCTTCTCAAATACTTGAGGATGTCTTTCACAGCTTTCAAATGTGGAAGACCAGGGTTCGATTGATATCTACTCACTACACTTAGTGCGAAAGCCATGTCAGGACGTGTAGATATCATCCCATACATGATGCTGCCAATCGCAGATGCATAAGGAATGCTTGTCATCGCCGCTATCTCTGCATCAGTCTTGGGTGACATAGACTTGGATAGGGACACGCCATGATACATTGGTAGATGTCCTGTAATAGCCAAGCCTGGTGTACGGTACGGTTTAAGATTTCGTATGATTATTGACTATTTGGTTGAGTTTAGTATAGTGTGATGTTAAGAGTTGTGTTTATGGGTCATAGTATTGTTGGTTATTATTTTTTTTGGCATTGTTGATATTAGTTGATGTGTAGTTGTATTGTATCAGCGTTTCGATTCGATCTTTGTTGCATAGAGTTGGTTGTTGGATGCAGAGGGGACCGCACCCGCGGTCATATAGGTACCGCACCCGCGGTCTCATGTTCAGAATTGTGATGTTTTTCCAGTAGCTTCACTGCACCCGCGGTCCATAGTGCAGCGCACCCGCGGTGGATTGGCCGAGACCAGAGCGCACCCGCGGTCTTTTATGGAGCACACCTGCGGTCGACATTTTCAGATTTTTGGTTGAGTTGCCGAGGGCACACCGCACCCGCGGTGCATGTTGGAGCGCACCCGCGGTGCATGAACAGTAGAAGCGTGTTTTTAGATTTAAGTGAGTTAAATGGATGAGTGGGCTTCATTTCTCTCATTTCCTTCACCCCTTTCTCGATTTTTCTCTCCTTGGAAGCTAGGGTTTCTTCATTTCCTTCAATTCCTTTCTTTAATCCAAGCTTCTTGTTGGTTATTTGTTGAGAGATCAAGGTTATTTTGGGATCAAGGAAGCTAAGGTAAGCTTTTGGTGTTATTTATTCTTGGTTTTGGTGTGAGAGATGATATGGGTTTGTGATGGTGTTGATTCTATGGCTTTTATGGTATTGTTGTTGGATTATTGGGTTATTGATGGTGTTATATATGGTTTATTGTTGTAGGATTTCAACCAAGGGATTATATTCAAGGGTTTTAATTGGTAGTAAGTGGAATTTCATTCCTTGTGCTCACATGATAATATATGTATTGTGTTACAATGTTTTAACATGTTATTCCCTTCCATTTGATTCATATTATGTATAGATATACCTTGTTGTATATTAGAGGCAATTGAATGTCTCAATTGTGTAAAAGGGAATACAAGAGATAGAGTATGCAAAGTGTTTGTTAAAATGCCCAAGAGAGAGTTCAAATGTTTTATGGATTGATAGATACATAGTCAGAGATTGCATGCAATTAGTTGATCAACGACCATAGGCTTATATCCCTCAGAGTTATCGATTTATATCGATGGGATATAGGTACAGAGCCAAAGATACTATATAGATATCAATCCAACAGAGAAAAGAGAAATACCATCTTATTGTTCATGTTTTGCTATGTTATTCATATTTCTAGAGTTGATGGTATTTAATGTTTTCAAAGTCATGATTTTCAGAGTATGCTATGTATCCATTGCTATGTAAGAGTTCCACTTGCTGAGTTTTATACTCATTTTAGTTATTCATGTGATGCAGATAAGAGCGACGGGCCGGGACGTTGATTGTTGGCCGGAGTCATATGCATATAGAGAAGGAAGGAAGAAGTTATTTTGCTAGCATTTTGGACATGATCACAAAAATGATATTTTGTATTTTGTTGTATCATTTGATTGATCATGTATATACTTTTGATTATACATTGACATGTATTTTTTAAATCCTTCCTTCTTTTTAGAAAATTTTATATTCCGCTGTTATTTTATTAAAATCGGTCGAGGGTGTCCATTTAGTGGTATCAGAGCACCGTTCATTGGACCAATGCATATGACTTCGTCTACTTTCAACAGTCCGGGTATGTCTTCTTCTACATCTATTCATTGTTATCTATTGATTTGTATTGTGTGAGCACATTGTAGGAGTTATGCCTCCTAAGAGAAAGGCCGCAGAGGGTGAGGATAGTTCTTCCTCTAGAGTTGTCGATGAGTTCGGCAAGTTGTTGAAAGAGCAAGCTAAGGTCCACAGTGAGCAGATCCAACAGTTACTACGTTTGCAAGGTACAGGTCAAGGTAGAGGTCAAGTTAGAGGCCAAGTGGCACAAGCAGTTGGTACCGATGGCATCTTTACCGCTTTCAAGAGAATGGATCCGCCGGAATTTGCAGGAAGCACTGATCCGTTGATGGCCGTAGAATGGGTCAAGGCACTTGAGGCTATTTTTGATCATCTCAACTATGGGGACAAAGAAAAAATCAGTTGTGCAGTGTTCATGTTAGTCAAGGCAGCACGCATTTGGTGGAATGCTACCAAGGTTAGTGTGGATATTTCGACATTGAAGTTGCAAGAGTTCACTGATCTTTTCTATGACAAGTACTTCCCAGACGCACTTCGAGCTAGGAAGGTGACAGAGTTCTTGGAGCTTCGACAGGGAGGTTTGAATGTCGATGAGTGTATTCTGAAGTTCGAGGAGGGCTGTCTGTTTGCCCCGTATATTGCTTCCAACGACAAAGTCAGAGGTGCTCATTTCATTAGAGGCCTTAGAACAGAAATCAGAAGAAACATTAATATGTCGAAGGCTGTGACATTCAAAAAGATTGTGGCTAAGGCTTTGTTGGCCGAGCAAGATGAGAAAGACATTGCCAGAGAGAGACAAGCGAGGCAGCAGGCCATTGCTCAGAGAGGCCAGGGTTCGAATCAAAGAGGAAAGGATCGTTTCAAGGGGAAAGGCAAGTTAGAGTTGAGTCCTAAACCACCGGAAGTTCCATTTGATTCCGAGAAACCATCGTGTCCCAAGTGCGGTAGGCATCATCGGGGAGAGTGCAGATTCGGTACTCATACTTGCTACAGATGTGGCACTGCAGGCCTTATTGCCAAGGATTGTCCGAGAGGCTTGAGTAAAGAGAAGGTGCAGGGACGCCTCTTTACCATGACGAAGGAAGGTATAAACCATGATTCTTCTGTGATCTCTAGCACTATTTTAATTTCAGGCAGAGTAACTACGACATTGATTGATACAGGTGCTACTCATTCTTTTATGTCTGAACTATTTTTGAGATCTTTGGGTATCGTTCCTTCTGTTATTCCCCTCCAGTTTAATGTTGTATTGCCTTCGGGGGATGTGTTGTGCCCGACATCTATTGTGTATGCGTGCTCTGTTCAAATTGATGAGCGAGTGGTTTATGCTGATTTGATTGTTATCCCTATGGTTGCGTTTGATATTATACTTGGCATGGATTGGCTATCAACCTATTGTGCAGTGATTGATTGCGTTGCTAAGACGGTGAAATTTGCAGATGATGGCAATAGGGAAGGTATGCTCGCCAGTGCAGGTACTTCGCTGGTCCTTCCTTTTATTTCATGTCTTGAGGCTAAGAAGTTGTTGTTTAGAGGTTGTGATGGGTTTTTGGCTTCGATTGTGGATGTGGATAGAATTGTGAAATTGAATATTGATGTGGTGAAAGAGTTCCCTGATGTTTTTGAGGATGATGTGCCGGGTTTGCCGCCGGACAGAGATGTGGAGTTTGTGATTGATCTAGTTTCAGGTACGGTTCCTATTTCTAAGGCTCCGTATAGAATGGCCCCAACAGAGATGAAAGAGTTGAAGACGCAGTTGCAGGATCTTTTGGATAAAGGTTTCATTCGGCCGAGTTCTTCGCCATGGGGAGCTCCGGTTCTTTTCGTCAAAAAGAAAGATGGGTCTTTGCGGCTTTGTATTGATTACAGAGAGATCAACAAAGTGACTATCAAGAATAAATATCCGTTGCCACGGATAGATGATCTTTTTGACCAACTGCAAGGGGCTACAGTGTTTTCGAAGATTGATTTGCGATCTGGCTATTATCAGTTGAAGGTTAGGGAGTCTGATATCCCTAAGACGGCGTTCCGGACCAGGTATGGTCATTATGAATTTCTTGTGATGTTTATTGGTCTGACTAATCCTCCTCAGTCTTCATGGATCTGATGAACCGAGTGTTCAAGCCGTATTTGGATAGCTTTGTCATTGTTTTCATCGATGACATATTGATTTATTCCAAGACCAGAGAGCTTCATTCAGAGCATCTCAGAGTTGTTCTTCAATTGTTGAGAGAGAAGAGGTTGTATGCTAAGTTGAAGAAATGTGAGTTCATGTTGGAGCATATTTTTTTCTTACGCCATGTTGTCTCGAAGGATGGTATATCTGTTGACCCAGTAAAGATTGAGGCGATTCAGAAGTGGTCTATTCCTACCACTGTATCAGAGGTACGCAGTTTTCTTGGTTTGGCGGTTTATTATCGTCGTTTCATTTCAGATTTTTCCAAGATTGCCCTGCCGTTAACCAATCTGACGAGGAAGACTGTGAAGTTTGAGTGGTCCAATGATTGCCAAAGTTCATTCCAAGAGTTGAAAGATAAGTTGACGTCAGCTCCTGTACTTGCATTGCCCAGTGGTTCAGAGGACTTTGTTGTTTACACTGATGCGTCGAAGAAGGGTCTTGGTGCAGTGCTGATGCAGCGTGGGAAAGTTATAGCTTATGCTTCTCGCCAGTTGAAGGACTACGAGAAGAATTATCCTACGCATGATTTGGAGCTAGCAGCAGCGGTTTTCGCCTTGAAAATCTGGAGACATTATTTATATTGCGAAAAGTGTGAAATTTTCACGGACCACAAGAGTTTGAAGTATTTGTTTTCTCAGAAAGAACTCAATATGAGACAGAGACGGTGGTTAGAGCCTGTCAAAGATTATGATATGACGATTAGTTACCACCCAGGGAAGGCAAATGTTGTAGCAGATGCTTTGAGCCGTAATTCGAGTTCTTCTTTGAATTCTTTGATTCAAAAGCCATTGTTGTTAGATTTGCAGCGAGAAAATGTAGCTTTGGTTGTTCCGGGAACCATTGCTCGCTTTTCAGCGTTGGTTATTCGGGCTACATTGACGGACAGGATCCGTAGAGAGCAGGCCATTGATGTTCAGTTGACAGAGTTGAGAGTCAGAGCAGAGGAGAGAGGTAATTCAGAGTTTGGATTGAATGGAGATGGTTTGGTGACTTTCAGAGGCCGTATATGTATTCCTGCTGGTGATGATATTTGGCGAGACGTCTTGACAGAGGCACATACCGCGGCATACTCGATACATCCAGGCAGCACTAAGATGTATCAGGATCTTCGTAGACTCTATTGGTGGCCAGGTATGAAGAATGATATTGCCATGTTTATTTCTCAGTGCCTAACTTGTCAGCAGGTGAAAATCGAGCATCAGAGACCTGCTGGGACATTGCTGTCATTACCGATTACTCAATGGAAATGGGAGCATATTACGATGGACTTCGTGACTGGTCTTCCAAGGACGCAGAAAGGTCTTAACTCTATTTGGGTTATTGTTGATCGGTTGACCAAGTCAGCGCATTTTCTTCCAGTCAAGACGACGTATTCTATGAAGCAGTATGCCGAAGAGTACATAGCAGAGATTGTTAGACTTCATAGTGTTCCTATGTCGATCGTGTCTGATCGTGACCCTAGATTTACTTCCGAGTTTTGGAAGAGTTTACACAGAGCTATGGGTTCACGGTTAGCATTCAGTACAACATATCACCCCCAGAGTGACGGTCAATCAGAGAGAGTTATTCAGATTCTAGAGGATATGCTCAGAGCTTGTACTATCGACTATCCTGGTAGTTTGGATTTCAAATTGCCTCTTGTTGAGTTCACGTACAATAATAGCTACCAAGCGACGATTGGCATGGCACCGTATGAAGCACTTTATGGCAGAAAGTGTAGATCGCCATTGTATTGGGATGAGATTGGTGAGAGGAAGATGTTGGGTCCAGAGTTGGTCCAACAGACAGCTGATGTTGTTGCTGTTATTCGAGAGAGGATGAAGACAGCACAATCGAGACAGAAGAGTTATGCTGATGTGCGTCGTAGGCCGTTGCAGTTTGAGGTGGGCGACCATGTGTTCTTGAAGATAGCACCTCTTAAGGGTGTGATGCGGTTTGGCAAGAAGGGAAAGTTGAGTCCGAGATTTATTGGCCCATTTGAGATCTTGGATAGAGTTGGTGATCGAGCTTACAGGTTAGCACTACCGCCAGATCTTGACAGAGTTCATAATTTTTTTCATGTTTCAATGCTCAGGAAGTATATTGCGAATCCTTCCCATATTCTTCACCATGAGCCATTGGATTTGACGCCGAATTTGACGTACCAAGAGATTCCGGTCCAGATTCTAGATCGCAGAGTTAGAGTGTTGAGAAACAAAGAGATCAGCATTGTTAAAGTCCTTTGGAGGAATCATCTGATTGAAGAAGACACGTGGGAACAAGAGGATGAGATGAAAGAGAAGTATCCTTAGTTGTTTGCGCAGTGACATCAATTTCGAGGACGAAATTCCCTTAAGGAGGGGAGATTGTAATAGCCAAGCCTGGTGTACTGTACGGTTTAAGATTTCGTATGATTATTGACTATTTGGTTGAGTTTAGTATAGTGTGATGTTAAGAGTTGTGTTTATGGGTCATAGTATTGTTGGTTATTATTGTTTTGTGGCATTGTTGATATTAGTTGATGTGTAGTTGTATTGTATCAGCGTTTCGATTCGATCTTTGTTGCATAGAGTTGGTTGTTGGATGCAGAGGGGACCGCACAAGCGGTCTCATGTTCAGAATTGTGATGTTTTTCCAGTAGCTTCACCGCACCCGCGGTCCATAGTGCAGCGCACCCCCGGTGGATTGGCCGAGACCAGAGCGCACCCGCGGTCTTTTATGGAGCGCACTTGCGGTCGACATTTTCAGATTTTTGGTTGAGTTGCCGAGGGCACACCGCACCCGCGGTGCATGTTGGAGCGCACCCGCGTTGCATGAACAGTAGAAGCGTGTTTTGAGATTTAAGTGAGTTAAATGGATGAGTGGGCTTCATTTCTCTCATTTCCTTCCCCTCATTCTCGATTTTTCTCTCCTTGGAGGCTAGGGTTTCTTCATTTCCTTCAATTCCTTTCTTTAATCCAAGCTTCTTGTTGGTTATTTGTTGAGAGATCAAGGTTATTTTGGGATCAAGGAAGCTAAGGTAAGCTTTTGGTGTTATTTATTCTTGGTTTTGGTGTGAGAGATGATATGGGTTTGTGATGGTGTTGATTCTATGGCTTTTATGGTATTGTTGTTGGATTATTGGGTTATTGATGGTGTTATATATGGTTTATTGTTGTAGGATTTCAACCAAGGGATTATATTTAAGGGTTTTAATTGGTAGTAAGTGGAATTTCATTCCTTGTGCTCACATGATAATATATGTATTGTGTTACAATGTTTTAACATGTTATTCCCTTCCATTTGATTCATATTATGTATAGATATACCTTGTTGTATATTAGAGGCAATTGAATGTCTCAATTGTGTAAAAGGGAATACAAGAGATAGAGTATGCAAAGTGTTTGTTAAAATGCCCAAGAGAGAGTTCAAATGTTTTATGGATTGATAGATACATAGTTAGAGATTGCATGCAATCAGTTGATCAACGACCATAAGCTTATATCCCTCAGAGTTATCGCTTTATATCGATGGGATATAGGTACAGAGCCAAAGATACTATATAGATATCAATCCAACAGAGAAAAGAGAAATACCATCTTATTGTTCATGTTTTGTTATGTTATTCATGTTTCTAGAGTTGATGGTATTTAATGTTTTCAAAGTCATGATTTTCAGAGTATGCTATGTATCCATTGCTATGTAAGAGTTCCACTTGCTGAGTTTTATACTCATTTTAGTTATTCATGTGATGCAGATAAGAGCGACGGGCCGGGACGTTGATTGTGGGCCGGAGTCATATGCATATAGAGAAGGAAGGAAGAAGTTATTTTGCTAGCATTTTGGACATGATCATAAAAATGATATTTTGTATTTTGTTGTATCATTTGATTGATCATGTATATACTTTTGATTATACATTGACATATATTTTTTTAAATCCTTCCTTCTTTTTAGAAAATTTTATATTCCGCTGTTATTTTATTAAAATCGGTCGAGGGTGTCACATGTCCTCTCTTGGACTCATCCATCGAAAACCTCTTCACGATGGTATCAATGTATGTGGACTAGGTGAGACCAAGCAATCTTTTTGATCTATCTCTATAGATCTGTATTCCCAATACAAAAGATGCTTCACCCAAGTCCTGCATCGAGAACTTACTCGCTAACCATATCTTAGTTGATTGCAATATTCCTACATCATTCCCAGTGAGTAGAATGTCATCAACATACAGCACCAGGAATGTCACAGCACTCCCACTGACCTTCTTATACACACAGGGTTCCTCAGGATTCTTAGTAAAACCAAACTCTTTGATTGTACTATCGAATCTAAGGTTTCAACTCCTAGATGCCTGTTTTAGACCATAAATAGATCTTTGAAGTTTGCATACCATATGCTCACTTCCGATAGATGTAAACACTTCAGGTTGAGACATGTAAATCTCTTCCTTAATATCCCCATTAAGAAAGGCTGTCTTAATATCCATCTGCCATATCTCATAATCATACCATGCAGCTATGGCTAGCAAAATCCTTATGGACTTGAACATTGCAACTGGAGAAAAGGTTTCCTCAAAGTCAACTCCTTGTCTTTGAGTATATCCTTTTGCACCAATCGCGCCTTGAAGGTCAATACCTTCCCATCCGCCCCAAGTTTCCTCTTGTAAATCCATTTACACCCTATGGGAACAATTCCTTCAGGTGGATCCACGAGATTCCACACTTGGTTCGAATGCATGGAATTCATCTCAGATTCCATTGCTTCAAGCCACTTGGATGAATCGGTATCAGATAATGATTCTTTGAAGGTCCTTGTATCACATCCATGGATAGGCTCATCATGGCCCTCTTCAAGAAGCAGACCATACCTCATAGGTGGTCTCGAGACTCTCTCGGATCTTCTAGGAGCTTGTATCTCCTCTCTTGGCTCCTCGGGTGTGGGTTCTATAACTGTGGGTGTCTCTCGAACCTCTTCGAGTTCTATCATCTCTCCTTTTCTATCCAATAGAAATTCCTTTTCCAAAAAGGTTGCATTCCTAGAAACAAACACTTTTGTTTCTTGGGGATGATAGAAGTAGTATCCAACCGAATTCTTTGGATATCCCACAAAGTAACATAAAATGGATCGAGTATCCAATTTATCTCCCACTACCTGCTTCACATAAGCAGGGCACCCCCATATTCTAAGATAAGATTACTTGGGAGGCTTACCCATCCATATCTCATATGGTGTCTTATCAACTGCCTTTGAATGGACATTGTTCAACAACAGTCCCGCTGTCTCAAGCGCATATCCCCAAAAGGATGGCGGCAACTCCGTGAACCCCATCATAGACCGAACCATGTCCATCAAAGTCCGGTTACGACGCTCCGAATAACCATTCAACTGTGGTGTAGCGGGCGGAGTCCACTGCGAGAGAATCCCATTCTCCTTAAGATACTCTTGGAACTCGGCACTCAAGTACTCACCACCTCGATCCGATCGAAGTGTCTTGATGCTTCGTCCCAACTATATCTCTACTTCACTTCTGAATTCTTTGAACCTTTCAAAGGCTTCAGATTTGTATTTCATCAAATACACATACCCATACCTCGAAAAGTCATCGGTAAAGGTGATGAAGTAGGCATGTCCATGCTTAGTGGTGATGCTAAGCGGACCGCACACATCGGTATGGATCAAATCCAATAACCCTTTGGCTCGCTCCACATGGCCCTTGAAGGGAATTTTGGTCATCTTTCCTTTTAGACAGTATTCATAAGTCGTGAGAGCATTAATATCAGACATATCAAACATGCCCACTCCCACTAGCTTGTTCATCATTCTTAGGGAAATATGTCCTAATCGAGCATGCCATAATTGTGCCGAATTTAGAGTATCTTTTTTTCTCTTGTTTGTTGTTGTTATAGCTTGGACATTTTTTAGTGGAATATCTTTCAATTTTAAGTTATAGAGATCGTTTTTCATGTTCTCCAGTACCAGTTAAACATTTATTCTTGTAAATGTTGCAAACACCTTTGCTAAATAAACAAGAATATCCATCTTTATCTAGCATAGAAATGGAAACAATGTTTTTCACAAAATCGGGTACAAACAAAACATCTCATAAAATCAACTTAAAATCATTGTTCAACAATAAGTAAACATCTTCTACGGCCTCGGCAGCAACTCTTGCTCCATTGCCCATTCTCAAGAAGGTCTCACCTTTACTAAGCCTTCTACTTCTTCCCATCACCTGTAACTCATTACAGAGATGTGAGCCACAACCGGTATCTAATACCCAAGAAGTAGAGTTAATTGAAATGTTTACTTAAATGTAGAACATACCATTTCCAGAACCTTTCTGGGCAAGATATTCTCTGCAGTTACGCCTCCAATGTCCAGGCTTCTTGCAGTAATGACATATGTCAACAGTCTTTTCAGCCTTCACTTGTATGGCTGCCACAGCGGGACTCGGAGATTGCCTTTGCAAGGGCACATTCTTCTTGGGACGTTGGAAAGAACATTTCTTTCCCTTCCCAGGTGGACCAGTCTTCGTACCAGATGAAGAGCCTACATAAAGAACCGACTTCTCATCTTTCATAGAAGCCTGCATATGACACTTGGCTTTCAAGTCATGGTCACACCATTCCTTGTAAGTCTGCAATTCTTCAGGAGTGCAGTCAGTCGGAGCCTCAACAGGGGCGACTTAGTAAGTGTATATGCTATCCTTTCCGAATTCAAGACGATTTTCAGATTTCTTAGCCAATTGAGGTAATTAGGTCCTGTTAATACGTGTTTGTCGAGTATTACAAATAGCGGATTGCGAATCGAAGACATTGTCAAAAAGTATTGAAAAGTAAAACAGATAAATGTTAATGACTATTTTAAAATATTTAGTGAGATATGAAGTATGAATTTTACTTCATAAATTTTTACTCCCACTGTTTTGACATCTTTGACTACCCTCTAGTGAAAACGGGAAACTCCTTTCCTCTGTAGGTACGCAAGGTCCAATTAGCGAATTATGATCCCGAATAATATCAGCCAATCACAATTCCTAAAAAGTAGTTTCCAATTGCATCTCAATGCAACCCTTTACGTAAACTTTTGTCTCACGTTTGATTAGGACCCAATAATATGACGTCGTTCATTTTCACGTGACAAACCTTACCCATCGATGTTGAACCTTAATGGACGGTCGCCATGAGTTCCCTCAATAATATGAGTCGAAATCATGGGAGTTCCACGTAGTTCACATCACCATGTCAATGGATGTCACAGCTTTCCGGCACCCAGGGCCCCCCCAATAATATGAGCCAAGCCCCGAGCACGGGTAGCATTCATCATGCACCCATTGTCGATGGAAGACATGGAAATTATAAACAAATTTATAATTCCCCTTTTCGGGCTTGATATTAATTTCGAATCTTATTCAAAATGAGGGTTTTTAATTTTTGAAAGGTCTCATCATTAATTTTATTTAAAAGCTCGCCATGTTTGATCGTATGTTTGCCGGATTCATGCAACTTTGTTATTATCATAATAATAACGCACATACTCATTATTTATAACATATTATGCATATATTATAAACAATAAACAAAACAAGGATGATCAATCGCCCCAATACTAATGGCCCGTGTGAGCTAAACATGGGCCTAGATCCAATCCTAGGTTAATGCAAGGGATGCAAATGCAACTATTACATTAGCTTCCAATATTTACATGTCTTCGATCTTCATAATCATCATGGCCACCATCTTCCAATCTTGATCATCCACTATACTAATTTTTAAAAATAAATATCCATGGCAAATAGGGATACATCTCATGGGGGTGGGAACGGGCCATAAACCAAGCCCACTTTAAATTTGATAATTATTACAATCATTCAACACAAAATATCCTAGCATACACCTAGCAAATTGGGCTTGGGCTTTTGATTATCCTTCATGCATAATATCACATATCATACACTATCAATTAATTATCACAATAATTAATTGATCCAATATTATATATCTTGAACCAATCACTAACCGCCACGATTATAAACTAAATTAACAAAGTATACAAACACCTTTGTCTACTTTCCAATTAATTTATTTATAACCAAGTTTCTTGTAAATCACAATTACTATAAATAATTAAAGTCCAACTTCAATTATTTATTTCATGAGAAAATATTTGCAACTTTTGTAATTTTAAACTTAATGGCCCAAAAAACTCATTTTTCACCAAAAATATTTTGGCCCATTTAAAATTCACAAATATGTTAGCCATCTAATGGCCCAACAACTCAAGGCCCATGACACTTTGATATTTCAAAACACCTTTTGAAAACTGTGGGACCCGGACGCTAATCATCTTCTTAATCATCTTTGGGATTTAATTATCAATTAAGATAAACAGGGTCTAAAAATTTTTCTTTAAAATGCGGAAGGTAATGGAATCAATCTATTATACATCTCAGTATAAAAGTATAATAATGTACAACAATTATTCAAACTAGTCTAAGGTTCAACTATAAATTTCAAGTATTAAACAAAAGTCAACAATAAGTCCGGAATCACCACTCTAACTCATCTTCTCTCATCATCTTCTTGACCCCGATCCTGTCCCACCTGTTGTCATGCACACATACAGACATAACAACAGCCGGAAACTCCGGTGAGAATAAATCCCAGTATAAAACATGTATACATGCATATACACAATACAAATCATAAAGCATATTCTCATGCATAAAATTCATAACAATAGGTTTCATAGTCTAGGAAACCCAATCAAAATAAGCATGCAGTAACAATGGATAACATAATCTCTGAAATCAAAATCAAATAAGCATGAAACTCAATTCAATTCATATCTTGACTCGACTCAACTCTAACTCTAGGGATCCCGATGTGAATAAGACGTCACTGTCTGTCATCTACCCTTCCAATCGGGGTAACTGTACGTCTTATTCCTAGACTTCGGTCATGTCTGTATCGAATGTCTACAATCGGAGTGAATCTGATCCGAAGCGTCGATACCACCGAATATCTAGTTTGGCAAGTCTGCCAATGACTCTCCTATGTCAAATGCTTGAATATAAATCTATAAACAAGGCATCGTCATATCAAGAGATTTGAATATAATTCTATAAACAAATCAATTATATCAAAAGGTAAACAACAACCCTTGTATGTGATTTTGTTGGGCAACTCAAATTGAATCTCATTTGAGTTGTGTCTTCCCCAAAACAAAACATGAATTATACCTTTCTCTTCTCGGTCTGATGAAGACGAAGTCTTGTATTCCAATCTGTCCATAACCAGTCTGGCAATGACAATCGTATAAATACAATATCAGTATATAATTCAATTCAAGACATGTTCTGATCAATACTCAAATCGGTATATAATCTGATCAATATCTGAACAAGGTACAATCTAATTCATATCAATAATATCATGATACAATCGAAATCATTACTGAATCTGATCAATATCAATCTACTGATGTTTCGACGGCATAACAATACAGTCACGATAACCCCGTCTATCTTAACATCACAGATATAATACCAGAATTCACAACCAGTATCAGTAAAACTCATAATCTGAATAATAACACAACTCTGATATAAAATCTCAACTAAATCAACTCTGAAATTCATAAAAATTTCATAAACAGTCTATTCTTTAATCTGACTTCAGTTATATCATGTCTACTATAGAAGAAACATCATATCTGATTCATATTCAATTCTGACAATATCATAAATTCAAATCATGTCTAAACGTAACAAAACTTACGTCCAGTTGTAGCCTGCGTCGATAGGAACACAGTACTGAAGTCGGATTCACAATCGGACGGATGGATCTCCAAAATCTTCAATCACAAATTGGAATCCTTCCTCGGAGCCTTTTCTTGATTCCTTTCTGAATTGTGAAGAACGAATCGCTTGAATATCTATATATATACTGCATGCAACACCAGGAAACGTGGCTTATTTTTCAAGCTGCACGTCGCACCGCGGGTGCGCTCATTCAGTTACCGCGGGTGCGCTCAGTGTAAGGATATACATCAACTTTTCCGAAAGCTTCGACCGCGGGTGCGCTCAGTGTAAGGATATACATCAACTTTTCCGAAAGCTTCGACCGCGGGTGCGCTCAGTCCTGTAACGCGGGTGCGCTGACCTCACTGTAGCAGAACCGCGGGTGCGGTCTGTCTAGCACCGCGGGTGCGGTGTCACTTCCGTAATTAATCTCCAACTCTCTATCCATCAACCGCGGGTGTGGTCTTGTTCATAGCGCGGGTGCGCTCATGCTACTGTAATTCTTCCACAATTTATGAGCTCAACCGCGGGTGCAGTCCTTTCCTTACCGCGGGTGCGGTCTATTATTTCATGCACCACTTCATAATCTCATTTAGTGATTCTCATTACATGTCATGCATATTCATATCTTCTGAATATCACATCAATGAAGATTACTAAATCTCGAGCCTTACATTTCTCCCCCACTAAGAAATGATTTCGTCCTCGAAATCACAAGTAATCAATTCAGATATATCAGAAGAAATGTATACAGAGTTTAAATCAAAGTTCATCTCAATGAATCCATTCTGAAATCTGAATCTCATGACAAGTTCTGTCTTTCAGATAGTCTCTTTGAGGCCCTGTCAACTTACTGTATTTTCAATAATAGAATAGTATTCATTCTGAAATATCTTTCTTGTACGGATCTGTGATTCTAAATTGGAATAATAATTCAAGAGCATAATATCATACTACCCTTCGAAATACTCTGACAGAATGAATTTCACAATACTGGCTATACAACATCTGTATATACCAATTCAACAGCTCATACCTAATCAATATCATCAGCTGTTATCAAATCTGTTTATCCCAGTCAAGGATATATTAAATCTTCGGCCCCAAATACCAATCGTCACTATCCGACGTTGGCGTATTAAGTCTGTCGGGTCTGAGCTATCTTCATTCTCTTCTGAATTAGCTACATTTTCTTTGTCATATCTCTGACCGTATCAACTCCTATCTTAGGTATCTTCGAGATATTATTTTTATACCAACGAAATCTGCAGTACTCACTGTACAATATATCGTCTGTAACTATCTCATTACTCTTCTGATGGCTATTATCGTACTATAATTCATAGGATGACAATATGTCATATTAACTAGTGCTAGCATCCAGCACTGCCACTCCCTGGATATCTCTCAATATCCGAATAGTACGCTCTGGCTATCTGTCAGTCTGTGGATAATATATGAATGAGTTCATGGTGCGTTCTGCCATAGTTACAAACTCAATCAAAATCACAATCTGATATAGTCTAGTTCTACATTCTGATCAATCTGACCATTTCTTTGACATCGATCTTTGTCATCTGGTCATGTTTGTACATCATCTTATACAAACTAATAGATATAGATTAAACAATCTGTCAATCACAATCATATCATATCACAATCTGGAAAGTATTATAGTGGTCTTATTACGAAATTCATCGAATTATACTCTCCATGTCTAGTAAGAAATATACCAATTCTGTAATAAATCTTCTGATTTCTATCTTTCTATCTTCATTTATTGGAGATTTAGACACTTCAGTACAAATTCTGCCAACATTTCACCATAAATTCTGCCATAACTTATTTAATCTGTCTATTTCAAAACTATCTGTCCGAATATTATACATTCTCAATCATCAGAATGAAAACTGAATTCATTACTGTGCGCTTCTGACCCTATCTGTCATTTCATATTCGAACTATTTGGTACAAACAAATCAGTTAATAATATAAATTAAAGAAAAATACCTACCTGGTATTCGGTTCTGATTGTCGATAATCAAATTCTGTTGTACAATTCTGAAACATTTGGCATCACAAGATAATCATTCTCATACCGTAAAATCACATATCTGTCGCTCTGATCGATGTTCTGTTCTGATTATTGAAATTAAGCTCTGAACATTCTGATTATATTTCTGATCCACTGAAATTCTCGAATTCAACTCTGATTCGGTTTGAATAATCTATATCAAACACTGACTCAGAATAACAGTACTATCAAATCAGATTCAAAATATCAATAATCTATACTGATCTAGTGAGTTTAGTAAACTCATAAAACGACAATTTCTGGCAATATTGTCAATTCTGACTAATCAATTATATCTTCATGTCGTTCTGATCAACTGCCATATATCATCTGCAAATATAATACGTCCTTAAACAATATAAGCTGTCTCAAATATTGTGTTAGGACAATAACAATACTCAGGCAGACACAAAACAACAATCGTATACGAAAATCTGTCAATTCAGACCAAAATAAATTTCTGACATTTCTGACATTTCTGCTATGTCTGATATCGATATTATTCTTATCTATTGATCATGATCGTAACTGTGTCAAAATCAATAGGTATACTAACTTCAGATATCGCATATTCTGAATACAATCTGTTTCAAGCAGGATTCATATCTGAATAATTTTTGTATATAATAATCACAGTTCTCAGAGTATTCAATACAATCTTCAGATATTCGATTCAATCAATCAGATGCTGCCATCATATCAAAATATCACAGATACAACGAGCATAAAATCATCATAATATCTCTGAACATACTGAAACATGCCAAGGAGAAACATTAAATCAGATGTAACTCCTGGTCGGTACTCTTCTACTGATCTTTCAATTCTTTCAGTGTCATTCTGTACATTCAATATCATTCTGTACTGAATTCTAAAACACAACCAGAACCTGGTATCAATTCAATTCTGAAATCTATCTTTCTGATATAAAGCAAATATGAAATCTTATCTGGGCAAACATCAGCCAACTCGTACATCATTGGCAAATCTGCCAATGCTAGACACGATTTCAGTATGTCTACTGAATACATAAGGATGCCATCTGCTCCTTTCTATAATAATCGAGTCCCTAGACAACACAAATATCAAAGAAATTCTGAATCTAGAATCCTTACCGTGAATTCTCTACTCATCAGCCATATCTGGTCTGAATCTTATACTCTCCTGACAAGAATCTATAATAGTTCTGTACTTGTTCAGCATATTAATATCAATAATGCGGTCAAATCAGAAATACAAGTACATCATAATCTAACTCGACCTCATTCTCATCTTACTGTAGTATACAATATTTCACAGAAATCTCTGATATCAATCTTTCTTTTTCAACAAGTAAGGGAATCAATACTACAGTACAATCAGACTCAACAGGTACAACATATCTCAATGCAACTCAGTCAAAGATAATCATAGGGAATGCATTAGTATATATCAATACATATGCAATATAATCATAAAAATAGTACCTGCCATTCTATCATCAGGTGTGTCCTGTGTCTGTTCCTCGGTCTTCTGCTCCCTAAAATCTTCGGGAACTTCTCTGAGGACAAACTCTAGCAAGGTGTCCTGGTTGTCTACAAATATGGCAACTACCAGTCACTCCCTGGCATTGCTCTGTGGAATGTCTCCCTCCGCAAGTTCTGCAATATACTCCAGTATGACTCGGGCTGGAACTACTGGAGCTAGATGAACCACTCAGTCCGCTCCCTAACTTCTTAAACTGTTTCTTTCGAGCTTTCAGCAAATCTTGCTTTCCACTCGTGCTGCCACGATCAAATCGGAGAGGGGATTGCCGTGTCTGAGGTTGCATCGCACACACCCTTTTTATTTGTCTAATCAGACTCGCCTCCGCTCTCTTCGCTTTACTCAAGGCATCAGCAAAATGATAAGGTCGCTGCATATTAATCAATGCAACTATCTCCGAGTTCAATCCTCTGATGAACTGATCCGCTACAGCTTCATCATTCCCAATTACATGAGGAGCAAAACGCAGTAGAGTAGAGAATTTAGCAACATATCCTTAAATATTCAGTTGACCTTGTCTCAAATTCTCAAACTCTACTTTCTTGTCCTCCCGGTACGAAACCGAGAAAAATCTTCGATAAAATACAGTTCTGAATATTTCCCACGAAATCACTGTACCTTTCTGTTCTAACATTCTTTTACTTGTAATCCACCAACTTCTGGCAGTCTCTCGTAACTGGTGGAATATCAGTTTAATTCTCTGCTCATCTGAATAATCAAGTAAATCAAACAATATTTCTATGTCATCAAACCAGTTCTCACAATCTTCAGACGTCTCGACACCACTCAGAATCGGCGGCTAAAATAACTGAAACTCTTCCAACTGTATTTCCATCTGATTTTCTGATACATCTATCTGTTCAGTCGAAATACTACCCCTTTCTGGAATTCTCCGTGGAGGTATATCTGCTTATCAAACCATTAGTACTCAAATACTTCAAATCTGTTCCAATCTTTCTCTGATCATCTTACTGCTGATCATGAATCAGATCTGATTCGTACTCAATAATACATATTACCAATGCAAATCAGATAATCAGGTAAACATGTATTTCAAAGCAGTAAAGCATAATGTCATGCTAGCACACACAATGTAAGTCAACATTAAAATAAATCTCATGCTAGCAATCACATGCAAGGAAACAAAACTCAATCTACCCCGCTCATTCTCTTCTATCTCAGTCTAAAGGATCTATCGCTCTGATACCACCTGTTGTGGGGACCCGGACGCTAATCATCTTCTTAATCATCTTTGGGATTTTATTATCAATTAAGATAAACAGGGTCTAAAAATTTTTCTTTAAAATGGGGAAGGTAATGAAATCAATCTATTATACATCTCAGTATAAAAGTACAATAATGTACAACAATTATTCAAACTAGTCTAAGGTTCAACTACTAAATTTCAAGTATTAAACCAAAGTCAACAATAAGTCCGGAATCACCACTCTAACTCATCTTCTCTCATCATCATCTTGACCCCGATCCTGTCCCACCTGTTGTCATGCACACATACAGACATAACAACAGCCGGAAACTCCGGTGAGAATAAATCCCAGTATAAAACATGTATACATGCATATACACAATACAAATCATAAAGCATATTCTCATGCATAAAATTCATAACAATAGGTTTCATAGTCTAGGAAACCCAATCAAAATAAGCATGCAGTAACAATGGATTCCATAATCTCTGAAATCAAAATCAAATAAGCATGCAACTCAATTCAATTCATATCTTGACTCGACTCGACTCTAACTCTAGGGATCCCGGTGTGAATAAGACGTCACTGTCTGTCACCTACCCTCCCAATCGGGGTAACTGTACGTCTTATTCCTAGACTTCGGTCATGTCTGTATCGAATGTCTACAATCGGAGTGAATCTGATCCGAAGCGTCGATACCACCGAACATCTAGTTTGGCAAGTCTGCCAATGACTCTCCTATGTCAAATGCTTGAATATAAATCTATAAACAAGGCATCGTCATATCAAGAGATTTGAATATAATTCTATAAACAAATCAATTATATCAAAAGGTAAACAACAACCCTAGTATGTGATTTTGTTGGGCAACTCAAATTGAATCTCATTTGAGTTGTGTCTTCCCCAAAATAAAACATGAATTATACCTTTCTCTTCTCGGTCTGATGAAGACGAAGTCTTGTATTCCAATCTGTCCATAACCAGTCTGGCAATGACAATCGTATAAATACAATATCAGTATATAATTCAACTCAAGACCTGTTCTGATCAATACTCAAATCGGTATATAATCTGATCCATATCTGAACAAGGTACAATCTAATTCATATCAATGATATCATGATACAATCGAAATCATTACTGAATATGATCAATATCAATCTACTGATGTTTCGACGGACATAACAATACAGTCACGATAACTCCGTCTATCTCAACATCACAGATATAATACCAGAATTCATAACCAGTATCAGTACAACTCATAATCTGAATAATAACACAACTCTGATATAGAATCTCAACTAAATCAACTCTGAAATTCATAACAATTTCATAAACAGTCTATTCTTTAATCTGACTTCAGTTATATCATGTCTACTGTAGCAGAAACATCATATCTGATTCATATTCAATTCTGACCATATCATAAATTCAAATCATGTCTAAACGTAACAAAACTTACGTCCATTTGTAGCCTGCGTCGATAGGAACACAGTACTGAAGTCGGATTCACAATCGGACGGATGGATCTCCAAAATCTTCAATCACAAATTGGAATCCTTCCTCGGAGCCTTTTCTTGATTCCTTTCTGAATTGTGAAGAATGAATCGCTTGAATATCTATATATATACTGCATGCAACACCAGGAAACGTGGCTTATTTTTCAAGCTGCACGTCGCACCGCGGGTGCGCTCATTCAGTAACCGCGGGTGCGCTCAGTGTAAGGATATACATCAAATTTTCCGAAAGCTTCGACCGCGATGCGCTCAGTCCTGTAACGCGGGTGCGCTGACCTCACTGTAGCAGAACCGCGGGTGCGGTCTGTCTAGCACCGCGGGTGCGATGTCACTTCCGTAATTAATCTCCAACTCTCTGTCCATCAACCACGGGTGCGGTCTTGTTCATAGCGCGGGTGCGCTCATGCTACTGTAATTCTTCCACAATTCATGAGCTCAACCGCGGGTGCGGTCCTTTCCTTACCGCGGGTGCGGTCTATTATTTCATGCACCACTTCATAATCTCATTTAGTGCTTCTCATTACATGTCATGCATACTCATATCTTCCGAATATCACATCAATGAAGATTACTAAATCTCGAGCCTTACAAAAACCCTAGCTGTCATCGCCGTCGCCGAATTCCGGCCAACATGCAAAAAAAAATTTTTTATTTAAAAGTTGGGGCTTTTCGGGCAGCCCCTCGGGCTGCACTAGCTGCCCGAAATGGGCAGTCCAGATGCCTGAAATGGGCAGCAACAAGCTGCCAAAATGTGCCCCAAAAATGGCCTTGATTTTGTTGCAAAATTACTTCTTATGCGGTTAGAAATTGACCTCAATATAATATTTTGTATATGTTACAAAAACTAGTACCCTTAGCTCATGATACCACTTGAAAGGTATCGATTTTAGGTGCCCGAAAGCGCAACGGAAGTTCAAAAATTAATTTTCAACATGAAAATTTCGGCCACCTATGTACTAGTGTTGTAGCATATACAAAAACACAACTATGACATTCATGGGGTGTAAAGAAATTTTACCAATCAATCACAAGGATTGATGTAATGGCTCCAACCAAGTTGTAAACAACTTGGCTCTTCGAGGCAAGACAAATCTACAAGCTCTCCTTGTCCTTCCTTCAAAATCAAGCCCACCAACAACTCGGTAGATCCCCTCATATTTTGCAATAGAAAAATAGGAGGATTTTTCTTTTGGAAGTATATGAATTCCTCAACAATTGAAGAACAAAAGGAGAGAAAAATTGAGGAGAAAAACTCCCTCAAAATTTCGGCCAACTTGGTGTCATGGGGAGAGGGATGACTAGCCTTGGTTGTGTAAAAAGCTAAAGCACCTTTTAGCATGCCAAGCCTTGGAGATTGAAAAAGTAATCTCCAACCCTTCATCTCCCATGCATGCAATATGACTTGGGCTTGTAACAATTACAAGGCCCATGGACTTTATTTTAATGTACTCAAACCCATTTGATACCATTTAACATTTACTTGATTTTACTCAAGCCCACTAGTTTAATAATTATTTCTAATTGGGATCTACAAGGCCCAATGTTATTTGATTAATCCAACACTTGAATTAATTTAATTATTTGGACTCTACTAGGTCCATTAGTGTTTAATTAATTCAAAACTTGAATTAATTTAATTTAGTCCATAATAATTTTTATGAAAATCACAATTTTCAAATACATTATTTATTTGGCCAACTTTTAATTTAGGAACACATTCATAAACTAAAATTACCTTTCCCACATAGAAGTCATACTTCTATTTTTGCTTACGCTTATAAACTTATTTATAAGCCGTTAAACACATTGAACTATATTTTACTTCTCAACGGGATCTAGAAAGCTAGTACTTGTGTGGCCCTCAATGGTTCATTGATACAACTAGCCGTGGGTTCACATCTCCATGTGATTCGGACTAAACATGTCCTTATATGAGCATACCCCAATTGCTCCATTCTTACTTATCAACTCCTTGATAACAAGAACGTCAGAACTCAAGTCTGATAGTACCCAACCAATCATGTTAAACGCCTAGCAGCATCGCTTACATGATTCTCTAGGTATCAAATGATAGTGCCTGCAAGAACCATTCAATTATGGTTAGCGTACAGTACGGTCCCTTCAACTCATATATCCCGACCGATTCGACAACCATTGGTATATCGAGAGTTGTCAATGAATCGATACTATGTGTCATGTCGTAGTTGCATCGATGGTGAAATCTATGAAACCCATTTCATAATTACCACCATACTCTGATCAGAGATTTCATACTACATACACATAGGATATCCATACCCGAAGGTAAGCGGTGAATCCCCGACTACAATGCATCGACTCCTATATGTTTCGACAGAACACCCAACCCTGCCACCTGATGATCCCATGAGAGTCGGTAAACAAGTCAAAGTATAATTCTAACACATAGAGTCTCAATGTTGTCCCGGGTCATAAGGACTAATGGTGTACAACCATAAACTAGGACGTTTCCACTCGATAAGTGAGAACCACTTGGAAAGTCCTTTATGGAGGGTCGTTCAGTGCACTCTACCTGGCGCACCTATCTGCATGATCGGACATCACAATGTCTCCTACCAATGAAACATGGTACTCACATCGCAGATACTAGTCTCCAACTCAAGCGGCCTATATCCTTCTTTGCGGCGGCTGAATCGACTAGGAACTGTTTAGAATATACAGTATTCCAAATATGAGTTTCATGATACTCATCATATGAGCATCTCATATTTTTTCTACTATATGTATATTCAAGGGCTTTATCTATGCAACTAGCATGGGTATACAAATAAAGATGTGCCAAAATAATAATTTCAAATATTATTAAAATAAAGATCGTTTATACATAGAGTTTCATTGTGAACACTCGGCCAACACTTGGCTCGATGGGCACCTACTCTAACAGCTCATTATTATTTCGCCTTGCATGTTGAAATTTTATTTGGGATTACTAGGGTGCTAGTAATATTTTTTAATTCGCTTGGGATATTGATTTCTGCAATGCTCGAGGTTAATGTAGAAGTTTGGGGATATAAGTTTTGTGTTGTGCTAACGTATCTCAGGAAATATTTTCATAAAGAGAGTATCCACGAAGGCCCTGATAGACTCAGGAGGCACTCACTCTTTTATCTCAGAATCGTTCGCTAGTCACCTGGACGTCAAGTCTATTGGACTCGACGTGAGCTACTCAGTTACAATCCCATCAGGGGAAGAGTTGTTAGCTACTAGCGTTGTCAGAGACATCGATCTGGAACTGCAAGGCCACCTAGTGTATACCGATTTGATTGTGTTGTCGATGCAAGAATTTAATATCATTCTGGGAATGGACTGGCTAACGAAGAACAGAGTTCTTATCGACTTCCAGAAAAGGTCGGTGTTAGTAAGACCTTTGGGTATGGAGCAGTTTCTCTTTGAGTCAGCTAGATTGAGGAGTTTCCCTCGCATGATCTCGTGCATGCAGGCGCGGAAACTTATTTCCAAGGGGGGTCAGGCTTTCTTGGCCAGCATCATTTCAACACCTGACGTACCCACTCCGTCTATAACTGATGGACCAGTAGTAAGAGATTTTCCTGACGACGTCACAGGTCTTCCACAAGAGAGAGAGGTGGAGTTTGCAATCGATCTTATGCCAGGCACTGTGCCAATCGCCAAGGAACCGTACCATTTAGTTCCAGCTGAGATGCTAGAACTCAAACAGCAGATCCAGGAGCTCCTTGACAAGGAATTCATCCGCCCTAGTTTCTCACCATGGGGCGCACCAGTACTCTTCGTAAAGAAGAAAGATGGGAGCATGAGGCTGTGTATCGATTACCGAGAACTGAACAAGGTAACAATCAAAAATAAATACCCACTTCCAAGGATCGAGGACTTGTTTGATCAGTTGCATGGAGCCACAGTGTTCTCAAAAATAGATCTTCGATCGGGGTATCATCAGCTGAAGGTGAAAGATGCAGATGTTTATAAGACATCCTTCAGAACCAGATATGGGCATTACGAGTTCTTAGTGATGCCATTTGGACTGACGGACGCTTCAGCGATTTTTATGGACTTGATGAATCGAGTATTTCAGCCCTACATAGATCAATTCGTCATAGTGTTCATTGATGATATTCTTATTTACTCGAAGAGCCATGAGGAGCACAGTCAGCACTTGAGAATAGTTTTGCAGACCTTGCAGAGTCGCAAGTTATTTGCGAAGTTTAGTAAGTGTGAATTCTAGTTGGAGAAGTTCGCCTTTTTGGGTCACATAATATCTAGCAGTGGTATTGAAGTGGATCCAGCAAAGGTGGCAGCCGTTAAGGAATGGGTTGAGCCGAAGAATGCGTCAGAGATCCGCAGTTTTTTGGGTTTAGCAGGTTACTACCGTAAGTTTATTCAGGGATTTTTGTCGATAGCAGTGCCACTCACCTCATTGAAAAAGAAGAATGCTAAGTTCATGTGGAGTGGCAAGTGCCAGAAGAGCTTCGATACCTTGAAGCAGGCTCTCATTTCAGCGCCAGTGTTAGCCATGCCATCAGGGCAAGGAGATTTTGTGTTATACACCGATGCATCTAAGCTCGAGTTAGGCGCAGTGTTGATGCAGCATGGTCGGATTATAGCTTATGCTTCCAGGCAGTTGAAGGTGCATGAGAAGAACTACCCGACTGATGATCTTGAGTTAGCCGCCGTTGTATTTGCTTTGAAGATATGAAGACATTACTTGTACGGCGAGAAATGCCAGATATTTACCGATCACAAGAGTCTCAAGTATTTCTTCACGCAGAAAGAGCTGAATATGAGACAGAGACAATGTTTGGAATTGGTAAAAGACTACGATTGTGAAATTAGCTACCATCCAGGGAAAGCTAATGTTGTGGTAGATGCCTTGAGCCGTAAAGTTGCAGTCGTAGCACAGTTGTCAGTACAGAGATCTCTTCAGTCAGAGATTCAGAGATTTGAGTTAGAGGTTTATCCTAAGGGCAGGGCTCCTAAACTGTCTAATCTGACAGTCCAGTCTTCCTTACTAGACCGTATCCGTACATGTCAGTCTTCAGATGAGCAGTTACAGAAATGGAGGCTGAAGGATGAAGCCAAGGGCAGTGTACTTTAAATAGTGTCAGATGGTATTGTGAGATACAGAGGTAGAATGTGGATGCCTAATGTTGATTCAATCAGAGAGGATATTCTGACAGAGGAACATGCATCTCCTTATTCCATTCACCCAGGAGGAACCGAAATGTACAAGGATCTGCAGATTTTGAATTGGTGGCCAGGGATGAAGCGAGACATCCGCAGATTTGTGTCTGAATGCCTCACTTTCCAGCAAGTGAAGGCAGAGCATCAGAGGCCAGCAGGAATGTATAAGCCACTCCCTATCCCCGAGTAGAAATGGGAGAATATTACCATGGACTTCGTTGTTGGTTTGACAAAGTCAGTCAGAGGTTTTAATGCCATTTGGGTCATAGTGGATCGACTCACTAAGTCAGCGCACTTTTTGCCAGTGAAGACGACTTTCTCCATGACACAGTATGCGGAGATTTATATCAGGGAGATCGTTCGATTGCATGGGATCCCAATATCTATTATGTCCGACAGGGACCCGAGGTTTACATCGTCTTTTTGGAAGATTTTGCATGCAGCCATGGGGACGAAGTTGCTTTTCAGTACAGCTTTTCACCCGCAGACAGATGGCCAGTCTGAGCGAGTGATTCAAATTTTGGAGGATCTATTGCGAGCCTGTATGATCGACTTCCAGGGGACTTGGGAATCTAAGATACCTCTAGTGGAGTTTACCTACAACAACAGTTTTCAAGCATCTATAGGTATGGCTCCCTACGAGGCATTGTATGGGAGGAAGTGCAGAACACCAATTCATTTGGGATGAAGTCGGAGAGAGAGCAGAACCTGGTCTGGAGATAGTTCAGCAGACTGCAGACGTGGTTGTCAAGATCCGAGACAGAATGAAGACCGCCCAGAGTCGTCAAAAGAGTTATGCTGACAAGAGGAGAAGGGATCTAGAGTTTGCCGTGGATGATCAAGTTTTTGTAAAGATAGCACCCATGAGGGGTGATAAGAGATTTGGGAAAAGATGCAAGCTGAATCCGATGTTTATTGGACCGTTTGAAATTCTTGACAGAGTTGGGACACTAGCTTATCGTGTAGCCTTACCGCCGAATCTTGCCGGGGTACACAATGTTTTTCACCTCTCGATGCTGAGGAAGTACCTAGCTAGCCCATCGCATGTTTTGAGCTACGAGCCGTTGCACATGGCTCCAGATCTGTCATATGAGGAGAGACCTGTCCAAATCCTAGACAGACAAGAGCGTAGACTTTGAAACAAGGTGACCAAGTGTTAGAGTAGGTGCCCGTCGAGCCAAGTGTTGGCCGAGTGTTCACAATGAAACTCTATGTATGAACAGTCTTTATTTTAATAATATTTGAAATTATTTTTTTGGCACATCTTTATCTGTATACCCATGCTAGTTGCATAGATAAAGCCCTTGAATATACAAATAGTAGAAAGAATATGAGATGCTCATATGATGAGTATCATGAAACTCATATTTGGAATACTGTATATTCTAAACAGTTCCTAGTCGATTCAGCCGCCACTAAGAAGGATATAGGTCGCTCGAGTTCGAGACTAGTATGTGCGATGTGAGTAACATGTTTCATTCGTAGGGGACATTGTGATGTCCGAGCATGGAGATAGGTGCTCCTGGTAGAGTGCACTTAACAACCCTCCATAAAGGACTTTCCAAGTGGTTCTCACTTATCGAGTGGAAAAGTCCTAGTTTACGGTTGTACACCATTAGTCCCTATGACCTGGGACAACATTGAGACTCTATGTGCTAGAATTACACTTTGACTTGTTTACCGACTCTCATGGGGTCATCAGGTGGCAAGGTTGGGTGTTTTGTCGAAACATATAAGAGTCGATGCATTGTAGTTGGGGATTCACCGCTTACCTTCGGGTATGGATATCTTATGTGTATGTAGTATGAAATCCCTGAACAGAGTATGGTGGTAATTATGAAATGGGTTTCATACATTACACCATCGATGCAACTACGACATGACACATAGTATCGATTCATTGACAACTCTTGATATACCAATGGTTGTCGAATCGGTCGGGATATATGAGTTGAAGGGACCGTACTGTACGCTAATCATAATTGAATGGTTCTTGCAGGCACTATCATTTGATACCTAGGGAATCATGTAAGCGATGCTGCTAGGCGTTTAACATGATTGGTTGGGTACTATCAGACTTGAGTTCTTACATTCTTGTTATTAAGGAGTTGATAAGTAAGAATGGAGCAGTTGGGGTATGCTCGTATAAGGACATGTTTAGTCCGAATCACATGGAGATGTGAACCCACGGCTAGTTGTATCAATGAACCAATGAGGGGCACACAAGTACTAACTTTTAGATCCCGTTGAGAAGTTAAAATAGTTCAATGTGTTGAACGGCTTATAAAGGAGTTTATAGGCGTAAGGAAAAATAGAAGTATGACTTCTATGAGAGAAATGTAATTTTTAATTTATGAATGTGTTCCTAAATTAAAAGTTGGCCAAATAAATAATGTATTTGAAAATTGTGATTTTCATAAACATTATTATGGACTAAATTAAATTAATTCAAGTTTTGAATTAATTAAACACTAGTGGGCCTAGTAGAGTCCAAATAATTAAATTAATTCAAGTGTTGAATTAACTAAATCATTTTGGATCTTGTAGAGCCCAATAGTAAAATATATATTCAACTAGTGACTTGAGTAAATTCAAGTAATGTTTAATTAGTCTCAAATTTGTTTGAGATAATTAAATTAAGTCCATGGATTTTTAATTGTTAAAAATCAAATAAAAATGCATGCATGGGAGGTAAAGAGTTGGGAGACAACTTTTTGTACAACCAAGGCATGACATGCGCATGCTTAACTCAACTTTTTCAAGGACCAAGAAAAGTCTTCCACTCTCCCTTCACTCCTCACTTGGCCGAAATTTTGAGAGTGATTCTCCCTCATTTTTCTCTCAATTTTCTTCTTCAATTGTTGAGGATAGAAAATACTTCTCCTTGAAAAATCTTCTTATTTTTCTAGTGCAAAGTAAGAAGGGTTCTAGCTAGCAAGTGGTGGGCCTAATTTTGAAGGAAAGAAGGAAAACTTGTAGAAGTTCATCCTTTCAAGAGCCAAGTTGTTTACAACTTGGTTGGAGCCAACATCAATCCTTTGTGATTGATAGGTACATTTCTAAACACACTATGAATGTCATTTTTATGTTTTGTATACGTTACACACTAGTACATGAGGTGCTCGAAAATTTTATGTTAGAAAATGTCATTTTCGAAAATTTTGTTGCTTCCGTTGCGAATTCGGGCACCATAAAATCGATCCCTTTCAAGTGGTATCATGAGCTAAGGGTACTAGTTTGTGTAGCATATACATAATATTATATTATGGTCGATTTTTAACCGCATGAGATGAAATTTTTGCAACAAAATCAAGGCATTTTTGGGGCATATTTCTGGCAGCTCGGGCAGCCCGAGGGGCTGCCCATTTCAGGCAGCAAGGGCAGCCCGAGGGGCTGCCCGAATCCCCCCCTTGAAAAAAAAAAAAAAAAAATTTTCATGTAGGCCGGAATCCGGCGACGGAGCTCCGGCGACGGCGATGACGACTAGGGTTTTCAAAAGGTGTTTGAAATATCAAAGTGTCATGGGCCTTGAGTTGTTGGGCCATTGGATGGCTAACATATTTGTGAAATTTAAATGGGCCAAAATGTTTTTGGTGAAAAATGATTTTTGGGCCCTTAAATTTAAATTTACAAAAGTTGCAAATATTTTCTCATGAAATAAATAATTGAAGTTGGACTTTAATTATTTATAGTAAAATTGTGATTTGCAAGAAATTCGGATATAAATAAATTAATTAGAAAGTAGACAAAGGTGTTTGTATACTTTGTTAATTTAGTTTATAATCGTGGCAGTTAGTGATTGGATCAAGATATATAATATTGAATCAATTAATTATTGTGATAATTAATTGATGGTGTATGATATGTGATATTATACATGAAGGATGATCAAAAGCCCAAACCCAATTTGCTAGGTGCATGCTAGGATATTTTGTGTTGAATGATTGTAATAATTATCAAATTTAAAGTGGGCTTGGTTTATGGCCCGTTCCTACCCCCATGAGATGTATCCCTATTTCCCATGGATATTTATTTCTAAATATTAGTATAGTGGATGATCAAGATTCGAAGATGGTGGCCATGACGATTATGAAGATTGAAGACATGTAAATTTTGGAAGCTAATGTAATAGTTACATTTGCATCCCTTGCATTACCCTAGGATTGGACCTAGGCCCGTGTTTAGCTCACACGGGCTATTAGTATTGGGGCGATTGATCATCCTTGTTTGTTTACTGTTTATAATATATGCATGATATGATATAAATAATGAGTATGTGCGTTATTATTATGATAATAACAAAGTTGCATGAATCCGGCAAACATACGATCAAACATGGCCAGCTTTTAAATAAAATTAATGACGAGACCTTTCAAAATTAAAAACCCTCATTTTGAATAAGATTCAAAATTAATATCAAGCCCGAAAAGGGGAATTATAAATTTGTTTATAATTTCCACGTCTTCCATCGACAATGAGTGCATGATGAACGCTACCCGTACTCGGGGCTCGGCTCATATTATTGGGGGGGCCCTGGGTGCCGGAAAGCTGTGACATCCATTGACATGGTGATGTGAACTACGTGGAACTCTAATGATTTCGGCTCATATTATTGGGGGAACTCATGGCGACCGTCTATTAAGGTTCAATATCGATAGGTAAGGCTTGACACTTGAAGATGAACGACGTCATATTATTGGGTCCTTATCAAACGTGAGACAAAAGTTTACGTAAAGGGTTACATGGAGATGCGATTGGAAACTACCTTTTAGGAATTGTGATTGGTTGATATTATTCGGGATCATAATTCGCTAATTGGACCTTGCGTACTTACTGAGGAAAGGAGTTTCCCGTTTTCACTAAAGGGTAGTGAAAGATGTCAAAACAATGTGAGTAAAAAATTTATGAAGTAAAAGTCCATACTTTATAACTTACTAAATATTTTAAAATAGTCATTAACATTTATCTGTTTTACTTTTCAGTACAAAATTTGACAATGTCTTCAATTCGCAATCCGCTTTCTGCCATACTCGAAAAGCACGTATTAACCGGACCTAATTACATCACTTGGCTAAGAAATCTGAAAATCATCTTGAACTCGAAAAAGATTGCATATACACTGACTGAGTCGCCCCCTGATAGGGCTTCGACTGACTGTACTCCTAAAGAATTGCAGACCTACAAGGATTGGTGTGACCATGATTTGAAGGCCAAGTGTTATATGTTGGCTTCTATGAATGATGAGCTGCAGAGGCGTTTTGAGGATGAAAAGAGTGCTGCTGACATTCATTTTCACCTCAAGGAGCTCTTTGGAGAGCAAACACGTCCTCTTAGGCATGCTACCGTCAAGGAGCTGATCACTTTGCGCATGCGAGATGGGGCCTCGGTCCATGAGCATGGCCTAAAGATGATTGGGCTCGTGGAAAAGCTTGTTGGCATGGATTTGATATTGCCTTCGGAGTTGACCACCGACGTGTTGCAGTTATCGCTGCCTAGCTCATTTGATCCTTTTCTGGTGAACTTCAACATGAACAAGATGGAGCCGACCCTTGAGGAGTTGGTGAACATGCTTGTGACCTTTGAGTCCACCATCAAGAAAGAGAAGCCGGTTCCTTATGTGGGCTGTTCATCTGGTACGAAGTCTGGTCCACATGGGAAGGGAAAGAAGCGTTCTTTCCAACGTCCCAAGAAGAACGTGCCCTTGAAGAGGGAGACTCCGGGTCCCGTTGTGGTAGCCACACCAGTGAAGGCTGACAACACTGTTGACATCTGTCATCACTTCAAGAAGTCTGGACATTGGAGGCGTAATTGCAGGGAATATTTGGCCCAGAAGAGTTCTGGAAACGGTATGTTCTATATTGAAGTAAACATTTCAATTAACTCTACTTCTTTGGTATTGGATACCGGATGTGGCTCACATCTCTGTAATGATTTGCAGGCGATGGGAAGAAGTACAAGGCTCAGGGAAGGTTAGACCTTCTTGAGGATGGGCAATGGAGCAAGGGTTGCTGCCAAGGCCGTAGGAGATGTTTGCTTGTATTTGAACAATGATTTTAAGTTAATGTTAAGAGACGTTTTGTTTGTACCTGACTTGGTGAAAAACATTATTTCCATTTCTATGTTAGATAAAGATTGATTTTCTTGTTTATTTAGCAAAGGTGTTTGCAATATTTACAAGAATGAATGTTTAATTGGTATTGGAGAACTTGAAAACGATCTCTACACCTTAAAATTGAAAGATATTCCACTTAACAATGTCCAAGCTATAACAACAAAAAACAAGCGCAAACAAGATACTCTGAATTCGGCACAATTATGGCATGCTCGATTAGGACATATTTCCCTAAGAAGAATGAACAAGCTAGTGGGAGTGGGCATATTTGATATGTCTGATATTAATGCTCTCACGACTTGTGAATCCTGTCTAAAAGGAAAGATGACCAAGATTCCCTTTAAGGGCCATGTGGAGCGAGCCAAAGGGTTATTGGATTTGATCCATACCGATGTGTGCGGTCCGCTTAGCATCACCACTAAGCATGGACATGCCTACTTCATCACCTTTACCGATGACTTTTCGAGATATGGGTATGTGTATTTGATGAAATACAAGTCTGAAGCCTTTGAAAGGTTCAAAGAATTCAGAAGTGAAGTAGAGAAGCAGTTGGGATGAAGCATCAAGACACTTCGATCGGATCGAGGTTGTGAGTACTTGAGTGCCGAGTTCCAAGAGTATCTTAGAGAGAATGGGATTCTCTCGCAGTGGAATCCGCCCGCTACACCGCAGTTGAATGGTGTCTCGGAGCGTCGTAACTAGACTTTGATGGACATGGTTCGGTCTATGATGGGGTTCACGGAGTTGCCGCCATCCTTTTGGGGATATGCGCTTGAGACGGCGGCACTGTTGTTGAACAATGTCCATTCAAAGGGAGTTGACAAGACACCATATGAGATATGGATGGTTAAGCCACCCAAATATTCTTATCTTAGAATATGGGGGTGCCCTGCTTATGTGAAGCAGGTAGTGGGAGATAAATTGGATAGTCGATCCATTTTATGTTACTTTGTAGGATATCCAAAGAATTCTGTTGGATATTACTTCTATCATCCCCAAGTAACAAAGGTGTTTGTTTCTAGGAATGCAACCTTTTTGGAAAAGAAATTTCTATTGGATAGAAAAGGGGAGATGATAGAACTCGAAAAGGTTCGAGAGACACCCATCATTATAGAACCCACACCCGAAGAGCCAAGAGAGGAGATACAAGCTCCTAGAAGATCCGAGAGACTCTCGAGACCACCTATGAGGTATTGTCTGCTTCTTGAAGACGGCCATGATGAGCCTAACCATGGATGTGATCCAAGGACCTTCAGGGAAGCGTTATCTGATGCCGATTCATCCAAGTGGCTTGAAGCAATGGAATCTGAGATGAATTCTATGCATTCGAACCAAGTGTGAAATCTCGTGGATCCACCTGAGGGAATTGTTCCCATAGGGTGTAAATGGATTTACAAGAGGAAACTTGGGCCGGATGGGAAGGTATTGACCTTCAAGGCGCGATTGGTGGCAAAAGGATATACTCAAAGACAAGCAGTTGACTTTGAGGAAACCTTTTCTCCAGTTGCAATGTTCAAGTCCATAAGGATATTGCTAGCCATAGCTGCATGGTATGACTATGAGATATGGCAGATGGATGTCAAGACAACCTTTCTTAATAGGGATATTAAGGAAGAGATTTACATGTCTCAACCCGAAGGGTTTACATCTATCGGAAGTGAGCATATGGTATGCAAACTTCAAAGATCTATTTATGGTCTAAAGCCGGCATCTAGTAGTTGGAACCTCAGATTCGATAGTACAATCAAAGAGTTTGGTTTTACTAAGAATCCTAAGGAACCCTGTGTGTATAAGAAGGTCAGTGGGAGTGCTGTGACATTCCTGGTGCTGTATGTTGATGACATTCTACTCATTGGGAATGATGTAGGAATGTTGCAATCAACTAGATATGGTTAGCGAGTAAGTTCTAGATGCAGGACTTGGGTGAAGCATCTTTTGTATTGGGAATACAGATCTATAGAGATAGATCAAAAAGATTGCTTGGTCTCACCTAATCCACATACATTAATACCATCGTGAAGCGGTTCTCGATGGATGAGTCCAAGAGAGGACATCTACCAATGTGTCATGGCGTGTCCCTATCCAAGTCTATGTCTCCCAAGACTGATGCAGAGATAGCGGCGATGACAAGCATTCCTTATGCATCTGTGATTGGTAGCATCATGTATGGGATGATATCTACATGTCCTGACGTGGCTTTTGCACTAAGTATAGTGACTAGATATCTATCCAACCCAGGTCTTCCACACTGGAAAGCTGTGAAAGATATCCTCAAGTATTTGAGAAGGACCAATAAGTTGTTCTTGGTCTATGGGGATGGAGAACTGAAATTGGAAGGCTATACCGACTCTAGCTTCCAAAGCGATATCAATGACTCGAAGTCAACCTCTGGGTTCATATTCATGCTCAATGGTGCTGCTGTCTCTTGGAATAGTTCCAAGCAAGACAGTACAGTTGTGGGGACCTGAGCTCTAACTCAATTCTTTTCGGGATTAATTGGATCTTTATTCAAAATGTGGGTCAAATTCTCGCTTTTTAACATTAATTCAAATGTAAATACTAAGCATAATATCTTTATTTATTTAATTACAACACATATAATATACATGTCAAGTTCTACTACAAACACATCACTAGTGTTCAATCCAAACCATAAAATACAAGTAGTACAAATCTAGTACAACATCACTACTGATCTTCTGGGCCCGTAGTCACCACGCTATCTTGATCTCATCTCTGACGTGACCCAGATCCTGCCCCAGCTGTTGTTATGCACACATACAGACATAACAACAGTCGGAAACTCCGGTGAGAACAAATCCCAGTATAAAACATGTATACATGCTGATACGAAATCATAAATCATGCATGAAAGCAATAACAAATGCTCCATAGTCTATGAACCGATCTATCTAAACCTGCAACTCAAATCAAATCATGTCTTGACTCGAATCGACTCTACTCTAGGGATCCCGGTGTGAATAAGACGTCACTGTCTGTCATCTACCCTCCCAATCGGGGTAACTGTACGTCTTATTCCTAGACTTCGGTCATTTCTTTATCGAATGTCTACAATCGGAGTGAATCTAATCCGAAGCGTCGATACCAACGAACATCTAGTTTGGCAAGTCTGCCAATGACTCTCCTATCTCAAAGGCTTGAATATAAATCTATAAACAAGACATCATCATATCAAGAGATTTGAATATAAATCTATAAACAAATCACAATCATATCAAAAGATAAACAATAATTCTAGTATGTGATTTTGTTAAGAAACTCAAACTGAATCTCATTTGAGTTGTGTCTTCCCCAAACAAAACATGCATTATACCTTTCGTCGCACAATGTCTGTCGATGTCGAAGTCTCGATGACGAATCTGTCACTATCAAATCTGATATGGAAATGTTGATACATATTCTATCAATCTCTAATCTCAATCAACACATATCCAATTCAATACTTGACCTCGGTACCATTTGACGGCATAACAACGTAATTTCTCAATACCGATCAATTCAAATCTCAACACAAATCTATTTCAATTCTCAACAATGAATAATCAACATCATATATACATCATACTCTCAAAATCTGCATATTCTCAATTAAGATATGCTAAAGTTCATAACAAATGCATACGGTACTATTTCTTCGATCCGATTGCGAATATACAACATCTATAATCTCTAGAATCTCTAATAGCAACCATATCATAATTTCTCCAACACATAAAATCTGAATCATGTTGGAATTGAACAATATTTACCTCTTCTTGTAGCCTTGGTTGAGAATATCACAAATCTGAACTCTAATTAATATTCTGATAAAGATATCTTATACAATCAATTTCTAAAAGAAATAGAGCATGAAGGAATTCTTGAAGTCTCTCTCTCGTTCCATCTGCTGAAAGTGAGGAAGAATGAATGACAACACACTTATATGTGCATGGCCAAGACAAATGGCTTATTCTTTGGAGTACACGTCTCGCGCATATGCGCAACATACCCGCGCATATGCGCGAGACCTACTGGTCTCGGTCAAGGCAAATTCAACACCTCGTGCATATGCGCGCTTCATCTCGCGCATTGCGCTAAAGGTTATGGACTTGTCGCGCATATGCGCGCCTTATCTCGCGCATGTGCGCCGATGATTCTGTAATTTTCGCGCATGTGCGCCGGTCTAGTGGCGCATATGCGCCGAGTTCATCTCATATCTATAATTTGCATCTACTTTCTCGTCTCTTCCGGTCCGATACAAGGCGTCTACAGTTACCTTAATTATCAACAAAACAAATCTGATTATGATAATCAAATTCTCGGGCCTTACATTTCTCCCCCTCTAAGAAATGATTTCGTCTTCGAAATCGCAGACAATCAATTAAATCAAGTAAAAGAGGCAATGTAATGGAAAATGGAACGAACACTCACATCATAGAAATAACTCGGGATATCTCTGTCTCATCTCTGACTCTGTCTCCCAAGTCGCTTCTTCAGTGCCATGATGACTCCACTGGACTTTCACTAGTCGAATAATCTTCGTTCTGAGCTATTTTTCTTTTCGATCAAGAATCTGTATTGGTTGTTCAATATAACTCAACGTCTGATCCAGCTAAGCTTCGTCAGGCTGAATGACATGAGAAGTATCTGGCATATATCTACGTAACATCGAAACATGAAAAACATCATGTTTCCCAGATAAAGCAGGAGGAAGAGCCAGTCGATATGCTCGATCGCCAATCTTCTCAAGAAACTCGTATGGAGCGATGTATCTAGGAGACAATTTCCCACGCTTGCCAAATTTGACAATGCTTCTGAAGGGAGAAATCTTCAAGAATACTATGTCCCCTTTTTCAAATTCAAGCGGTCTACGTCTGATATTGGCATATTTGGCTTGCCTATCCTGTGCTGTTTTCATTCTCCTTTGGATTATCTTCACCTTCTCAGTCATCTCTCGAATCATATCAGGCCCAAGTTCTGGTACCTCAGCTATATCATCCCAGTACAACGGAGATCTGCACTTCTTGCCATACAATGCTTCAAACGGTGCCATCTCTATGCTAGTTTGATAGCTGTTGTTGTACGAGAATTCACACAACGGTAGTGAATCTTGCCAACTAGTGCCAAAGTCTAGCACTACAGCTCTCAGCATATCCTCTAAAGTCTGGATAGTCCGCTCTGACTGTCCATCTGTCTGGGGATGATAAGCAGTGCTCAGGTTCAATGTCGTACCTAAAGCCTGCTGCAGACTGTGCCAAAAGTGAGAAGTGAATCGTGGATCACGATCTTATACGATAGACTTCGGCACACCATGTAATCTGACTACCTCTCTGACATATATCTCAGCCATCTGATCATGTCTGTACGTCATTCTGTACGGAATAAAACACGCTGATTTGGTTAATCTGTCTATCACAACCCAAATCGCATCACAACCCCGGGATGATCGAGGTAACTTCGTCACGAAATCCATGGAAATGTGATCCCATTTCCATTCAGGAATAGACAAACTCTGAAGTAAACCTCCGGGCTTCTTTCTTTTGGCCTTCACCTGTTGGCAATTTAAGCGCTTAGACACATATTTGGCAATATCTGATTTCATCTGTTTCCACCAGAACTGTGTCTTTAGATCGTTGTACATCTTTCTGCCACCAGGATGAATACTGAACCGACTACAGTGCGCTGCTGACAATATCTGTTGTTTCAACTCTGAAACATATGGTACTACAATATGGTTATTCACATACAGGACAAAATCATGTACCTGATATTCAGATTCAGACTGATGTCCTGATCTGACCATCTGAATTGACTTCTGTATATTCTGATCTGTTCTTTGAGCTTCTTTGATTTTCATGATCAAATCTTGCTCAACTTGAATCGTGGCAAGTCTTAATGGTCTACTTTCTGTGTCAAATGCTAAACCAGACAAACAACAATCTTCAACTAAATTCGAAACACCTATCGTCGATAAGGATAGGGCACAAACCTTTCGACTCAAGGCATCTGCTACTGCATTTGACTTCCCTGGATAGTACTTGATCTCGCAATCAAAATCTTTCAGTAGATCAAGCCATCTACGCTGCCTCATGTTCAACTCTGACTGAGAAAACAGATACTTCAGGCTTTTATGGTCAGAGTAAATCTCAAATTTCTCACCATAAAGATAATGACGCCAAATCTTTAAGGCAAATACGATAGCCACCAATTCAAGATCATGGATGGGGTATCGAATCTCGTGTGGCTTCAGCTGTCTAGAGGCATATGCGATCACATGACCCCGCTGCATAAGAACACATCCCAGCCCTCTATGAGATGCATCACAATATACAACGAAATCGCCAGTACCTGAAGGAATCATCAAGACAGGTGCACTGGTCAGCCTCTTCTTCAACTCTAGGAAGCTAGACTCGCAATCCTCCGACCACACAAAGGGTGTATTCTTTTGCGTCAACTGGGTAATCGGCTTCGCAATACTTGAGAAATCTTTGATGAATCGTCTATAGTACCCTGCTAGACCCATGAAACTGCGTATCTCAGGCACCGAAGTCGGTCTCGGCCAACTGATCACAGCTTCCACTTTGCTCGGATCCACGGAAATACCATCTCTAGATATGATATGACCCAAGAAGACAACCTGTCTCAGCCAAAACTCACACTTTGACAGTTTCGCATATAATCTTTCATTTCTTAGTGTTTGCAACACAATTCTTAAATGATTGGCATGCTCATTCAAATTCTTTGAATACACAAAAATATCATCAATAAAAACAATCACAAACTCATCTAAATATCTCTGAAAGACGCGGTTCATCAGTCCCATAAACACCGCTGGAGCATTTGTTAAACCAAAAGGCATGACAATAAATTCATAATGTCCATGCCTCGTTCGAAACGCTGTCTTCGGTATATCAATATCTCGTACTCGCAGCTGGTGATATCCAGATCTCAGATCGATCTTGGAATAGATAGATGATCCCTGCAACTGATCAAATAAGTCGTCGATACGAGGCAAAGGATATTTGTTCTTTATCGTTGCCTTGTTCAGTTGCCTGTAATCTATACACAATCTCATAGAACCGTCTTTCTTTCGTACAAATAGCACTGGAGCACCCCAAGGAGATACACTAGGTCTGATATATCCCTTGGCTAGAAGATCTTCTAGTTGGGCTTTCAATTCTTTCAATTGTATTGGCGCCATCCTATATGGGGCTCTCGAAATAGGAACGGTACCTGGAATAAGAACAATACTAAAATCTACCTCTCGAGCCGGAGGTAACCCTGGAATCTCGTCAGGAAATACATCTGCAAATTCCCGTACTACTGGCAAATCTGCCAATGTCGAGCTCGATTTCAGTAAATCTACTGAATAAATAAGGAACCCTTCTGCTCCTTGTTGCAACAATCTACTCATAGTCAGAGCAGATACTAAGGGAATCCGAGATCTGGAACCCTTATCGTAGAATTTCCACTCCTCTGTCATTTCAGGTTTGAATCTGACAATCTTGTGAAAACAGTCTACGGTGGCTGTGTACTTAGTCAACATGTCAATCCCGACAATACAATCAAAATCAGATAAATCAAGTACAACACATGATAAATCGATCTCATGCCCTTCAAACTGTAGTAAGCAATGTCTAATTGAAGTCACAGATATCAGACCACTTCCCAACGGAGAAGAAATAGACACTACAGTAGACAATGACTCTACAGGCAATGCATGTGTCAATGCAAAACGTTCTGATATGAATGTATGTGATGCACCTGTATCTATCAATACATATGCAGGACAACCGCAAAGAAAACAGTTACCTGCAATCACATCGTCTGGCGCATCCTGGGCTTGCTCCTCGGTCAGTGCAAACACCCTAGCCTGTTGTCTGGGAGGTTGGCTCACTGTCTGGCCACCTCTGGCTCTAGGTTGAGACTGTGTAGGCGTGGGCTGGAAGGAATGGACAGACGAAGCTTGCCTCTCAGGATGAGTCATTGATGCTGATGACCCTGCACTCTGAAATCTCTGGGCACCTCTCTGGGACAGACTCTGGCGAAATGTCCCTGTTGCTTACATATGTTACATCTGCCCATCACCCCCTGACACTGCACTGTGGCATGTCGGCCTCCACAAGTAGTACAATATACACCTGTCACATCTGTACTCTGGCCAGGACCTCTCTGTCTTGATCCACTGGAGCTCGATGAACTGCTCCCTGCAATCTTGAACTGCTTACCCTTAGCTTTCAAAGAATCCTTCTTCCCACTACTACTGATTCCACTATCAAATCAAGGAGGAGATGGTGGAAACTGTGTGGCGAACGGTGGCGGTCTCTGACCCTGAACACTATAGGAAGCTCCTCGCTGCCTAATCAAGCCAGCCTCTGCTCCCTTCGCTCGATTCAGCGCCTCAGAAAAAGTGTTGGGTCGCCCCGTGTTCACTAGGGTGAAGATATCCGGATTCAAACCATTTAGGAACTGATCGGCAACTGTCTCATCATTCCCTGCTACATGAGGTGCAAATCGAAGCAAGGACAAGAATTTGGCAACATACTCCTCTATGTTCCATTGGCCATGTCTCAAGTTTGCAAATTCGGCCCCTTTGTCTTTTCGATAGGAGACTGGAAAGAAACGTTGATAAAATTCATCTTTAAAGACTTTTCAAGTAATATCAATACCTCGATGTTCTAAGGCTCGTTTCGCCGTTAGCCACCAACTCTTGGCCACTTCTTGCAATTGATGCCCAATCAGCTTCACCCTACGTTTATCTGTATAGGCAAGTGATTCAAATAACATCTCTATATCATCCAACCAGCTTTCGCAATCCACTGCATTCTCAGTGCCTTTCAAAGTCGGGGGTCGGAATGACTGAAACCGCTTCAACAGAGTCTCCATCGGGGTAGCGGTTACGTCTATCTGGGTACCTGACGTACTCCCCTGTTCTGGCACTTGACCTGCAACTGGTTGTGGTAATCTTCTAGGCGGCATATCTGATTATCAAACAGATTAGGATACAATCTATACAATCTGTCTCAGCCCTCCTCTGATCATATACCTCTGATCCAGAAACGGTTCTCATTCAGTCTTTACAAGTATATGCTGTAAATCAACTCAGATACAATACAACATATAATAGGGAAAGCATTAAATCATGCTAGCACATCAAAAGCAAGGAAGAAGACTCCATCTACCCCGCTCACTCTATTCTATCTCAGTCTACAGAACCTACTGCTCTGATACCACCTGTTGTGGAGACCCAGGCTCTAACTCAATTCTTTTCGGGATTAATTGGATCTTTATTCAAAATGTGGGTCAAATTATCGCTTTTTAACATTAATTCAAATGAAAATACTAAGCATAATATCTTTCTTTATTTAATTACAACACATATAATATACATGTCAAGTTCTACTACAAACACATCACTAGTGTTCAATCCAAACCATAAACTACAAGTAGTACAAATCAAGTACGACATCACTACTGATCTTCTGCGCCCATAGTCACCACGCTATCTTGATCTCATCTCTGACGTGACCCAGATCCTGCCCCACCTGTTGTTATGCACACATACAGACATAACAACAGTCGAAAACTCCGGTGAGAACAAATCCCAGTATAAAACATGTATATATGCTGATACGAAATCATAAATCATGCATGAAAGCAATAATAATGGCTCCATAGTCTATGAACCGATCTATCTAAACCTGCAACTCAAATCAAATCATGTCTTGACTCGAATCGACTCTACTCTAGGGATCCCGGTGTGAATAAGACGTCATTGTCTGTCACCTACCCTCCCAATCGGGGTAACTGTATGTCTTATTCCTATACTTCGGTCATGTCTGTATCGAATGTCTACAATCGGAGTGAATCTAATCTGAAGCGTCGATACCACCGAACATCTAGTTTGGCAAGTCTGCCAATGACTCTCCTATCTCAAAGGCTTGAATATAAACTTATAAACAAGACATCATCATATCAAGAGATTTGAATATAAATCTATAAACAAATCACAATCATATCAAAAGATAAACAATAATTCTAGTATGTGATTTTGTTGGGAAACTCAAACTGAATCTCATTTGAGTTGTGTCTTCCCCAAACAAAACATGTATTATACCTTTCGTCGCACAATGTCTGTCGATATCGAAGTCTCGATGACGAATCTGTCACTATCAAATCTGATATGGAAATGTTGATACATATTCTATCAATCTCTAATCTCAATCAACACATATCCAATTCAATACTTGACCTCGGTACCATTTGACGGCATAACAACGTAATTTCTCAATACCGATCAATTCAAATCTCAACACAAATCTATATCAATTCTCAACAATGAATAATCAACATCATATATACATCATACTCTCAAAATCTGCATATTCTCAATCAAGATATGCTAAAATTCATAACAAATGCATACGGTACTATTTCTTTGATCCGGTTGCGAATATACGACATCTATAATCTCAAGAATCTCTAAAAGCAACCATATCATAATTTCTCCAACACATAAAATCTGAATCATGTTGGAATTGAACAATATTTACCTCTTCTTGTAGCCTTGGTTGAGAAGATCACAAATCTGAACTCTAATTAAAATTCTGATAAAGATATCTTATACAATCAATTTCTAAAAGAAATAGAGCATGAAGGAATTCTTGAAGTCTCTCTCTCGTTCCATCTGCTGAAAGTGAGGAAGAATGAATGACAACACATTTATATGTGCATGGCCAAGACAAATGGCTTATTCTTTGGAGTACACGTCTCGCGCATATGCGCAACATTACCCGCGCATATGCGCGAGACCTACTGGTCTCGGCCAAGGCAAATTCAACACCTCGCGCATATGCGCGCTTCATCTCGTGCATATGCGCCAAAGGTTCTGGAGGTGTCGCGCATATGCGCACCTTATCTCGCGCATGTGCGCCGATGCTTCTGTAATTTTCGCGCATGTGCGCCGGTCTAGTGGCGCATATGCGCCGAGTTCATCTCATATCTATAATTTGCATCTACTTTCTCGTCTCTTCCGGTCCGATACAAGGCGTCTACAGTTACCTTAATTATCAACAAAAGAAATATGATTATGATAATCAAATTCTCGGGCCTTACAACAGTGGATTCCACCACTGAGGCAGAATATATTGCTGCATCAGCTGCAGCAAAGGAGGCTGTTTCGATAAGGAATTTCGTCCAAGAGTTGGGCGTCATTCCTAATGGAGTTGCTCCTGTCCCGGTGTTTTGTGACAACACGGGAGCCATTGCTCAAGCAAAGGAGCCGAGGTCTCATCAGAAGTCCAAACACGTATTGAGAAAGTACTACATCCTCAGAGAGATTGTGGAAAGAGGAGATGTCACGATTGACAAAGTCGGCTCCGCAGATAATGTTGCTGATCCACTAACTAAGCCTTTACCTGGACCATTATTCGAGAAGCATCGCGAATCAATGGGTTTGAAGCATATGGGTAGTTGGCTCTAGTGCAAGTAGGAGATTGTTAGAGTAGGTGCCCGTCGAGCCAAGTGTTGGCCGAGTGTTCACAATAAAACTCTATGTATGAACTGTCTTTATTTTAATAATATTTGAAATTATTATTTTGGCACATCTTTATCTGTATGCCCATGCTAGTTGAATAGATAAAGCCCTTGAATATACAAATAGTATAAAGAATATGAGATGCTCATATGATGAGTATCATGAAACTCATATTTGTAATACTATATATTCTAAGCAGTTCTTAGTCGATTCAGCCGCCACTAAGATGGATATAGGCTGCTCGAGTTTGAGACTAGTATCTGCGATGTGAGTACCATGTTTCATTGGTAGGGGACATTGTGATGTCCGAGCATGTAGATAGGTGCTCCTGGTAGAGTGCACTGAACAACCCTCCATAAAGGACTTTCCAAGTGGTTCTCACTTATCGAGTGGAAAATTCCTAGTTTATGGTTGTACACCATTAGTCCTTATGACTCGGGACAACATTGAGACTCTATGTGCTAGAATTACACTTTGACTTGTTTACCGACTCTCATGGGGTCATCAGGTGGCAAGGTTGGGTGTTTTGTCGAAACATATAAGAGTCGATGCATTGTAGTCGGGGATTCACCGCTTACCTTCGGGTATGGATATCCTATGTGTATGTAGTATGAAATCTCTGATCAGAGTATGGTGGTAATTATGAAATGGGTTTCAAAGATTACACCATCAATGCAACTACGACATGACACATAGTATAGATTCATTGACAACTCTGGATATACCAATGGTTGTCGAATCAGTCGGGATATATGAGTTGAAGGGACCGTACTGTACGCTAACCATAATTGAATGGTTCTTGCAGGCACTATCATTTGATACCTAGGGAATCATGTAAGCGATGCTGCTAGGCGTTTAACATGATTGGTTGGGTACTATCAGACTTGAGTTCTTACATTCTTGTTATCAAAGAGTTGATAAGTAAGAATGGAGCAGTTGGGGTATGCTCGTATAAAGACATGTTTAGTCCGAATCACATGGAGATGTGAACCCACGGCTAGTTGTATCAATGAACCATTGAGGACCACACAAGTACTAACTTTTTAGATCCCGTTGAGAAGTTAAAATAGTTCAATGTGTTGAACGGCTTATAAAGGAGTTTATAGGCATAAGGAAAAATGGAAGTATGACTTCTATGAGAGAAATGTAAATTTTAATTTATGAATGTGTTCCTAAATTAAAAGTTGGCCAAATAAATAATGTATTTGAAAATTGTGATTTTCATAAACATTATTATGGACTAAATTAAATTAATTCAAGTGTTGAATTAATTAAACACTAGTGGGCCTAGTAGTGTCCAAATAATTAAATTAATTCAAGTGTTGAATTAACTAAATCATATTGGGTCTTGTAGAGCCCAATAGTAAAATAAATATTCAACTAGTGACTTGAGTAAATTCAAGTAATGTTTAATTAGTCTCAAATTTGTTTGAGATAATTAAATTAAGTCCATGGATTTTTAATTGTTAAAAATCAAATAAAAATGCATGCATGGGAGGTGAAGAGTTGGGAGACAACTTTTTGTACAACCAAGGCATGTCATGCACATGCTTAACTCAACTTTTTCAAGGACCAAGAAAAGTCTTCTACTCTCCCTTCACTCCTCACTTGGCCGAAATTTTGAGAGTGATTCTCCCTCATTTTTCTCTCAAATTTCTTCTTCAATTGTTGAGGATAGAAAATACTTCTCCTTGAAAAATCTTCTTATTTTTCTAGTGCAAAGTAAGAAGGGTTCTAGCTAGCAAGTGGTGGGCCTAATTTTGAAGGAAAGAAGGAAAGCTTGTAGAAGTTCATCCTTTCAAGAGCCAAGTTGTTTACAACTTGGTTGGAGCCAACATCAATCCTTTGTGATTGATAGGTACATTTCTAAACACACTATGAATGTCATTTTTGTGTTTTGTATACGTTACACACTAGTACATGAGGTGCTAGAAAATTTTATGTTAGAAAATGTCATTTTCGAAAATTTTGTTGCTTCCGTTGCGAATTCGGGCACCATAAAATCGATCCCTTTCACCAAGTTGGTCAAATTCCGGTGGCTGAATCAAACAGTGGAGGAAGCCACTTGGGAGACAGAGGCAGATATGAGAATTCGCTACCCAGAGTTGTTTGGTAAGATTTAATTTCGAGGTCGATATTTGTTTAAGTGGGGGAGGAACTGTAGAATCCAAAAATCAGTACATGTATAACCCATGCATTTATTTAATTGGTAAATCATTTATTTAAATTTAAAATGATTTTTTTGGATGCATGACCTATTTAAATTGCATTATTTTGAATTATGTATGTTTATGTGATGCACGTTAAAATGTTTTTTCGAGTTTCATGTTTCAGGCGATTATTCGATGTGGGATGGAGGAAAAGAGACCGGTGACGATTTTGGCTATTTTAAACGTGGGAATTTATTTTAAAAGTTTGGGGCGTTTTAAATGACTTACTTAGTTGTAGTATTTTTAAAAGCCTAAATTATGTATTTAGTGATTTTAGAAATTTTAAAACTTTTAAAGTTAGTGAGTGTGCATCTTGTTATTTTTTTTATTAGGGGATTTGTAGAAGTTAGTGTGTGTTAACTTTTATTTAACATTTTTAAGTTATTAATTTAGCCATTTAATTCCCCTAATTAACCACTAAACTCACACACTCACATTTTACACACACCTAACACACGCTCACACACCACTTACACACACATATACACGCTAAACACACATACACATTTCAATTGAACAATTTTAATAGAAAAACTTAGGGTTCTTAAAGGGAGAGCATCCGTCCCATTCCCTTCAGCGTTGCAGCAGATTTTCGTTTTTCTTTCAAGAAAATCGTTGCACGATCGTCCCGGATCAACCCTCGCTTCCTTCCCGCGTCGGAGTCGTCGTTTTGGTAACGTTAAAGATCTAAAGGCACGTATATTCTATTATTTCGGCATCGATCTCGTCATATTACGTGTTGTGATGTTTATTATGCGTTAAAATACATGTGTGATGTGTAAAGTTTGAGCAGAAATTGTTTAGATTGCATTGTTGAGCGCTTTTGGATCTAAAAATATCGTTTTGCTGTTCTTTTAAAAATTGCGATTTTTCGGTCATGATTCTGAGAAAACTTTCAACACAAAAATCGTATAAATTTTTGATACCTTCGATTTGACAGTAAATTCGAAATATTTGAATAAAAATTGAGTTAGTTATGACGTTTTTCGTGGGCCTGCTCAAACTGCGTTTTCTGAAAATTATGATATTGATGCGTTCTTGAAGTTTTATTGTTGCAGGCTTCGTTGGGGATTGATGGGTGATCGCTGCTACGTTTAGGTATGTGATTAATGATGTTGGGAAGGTCATTGACGTTTTGTTTCACGTCGTTAGGCACTTGGGAAAGCGAGTAGTCGTGAAAATTATTTTGGTGTTAAAATTGAGTTTATGGGTATATTGCATTACGTGAGGTGCGTCGTTTCTTAGAGAACGTTCGGGGCATTTTTGTGGAGTCGAGTCGGTGTAGTGTCCTGGGATGGGTCTCGAGGCGTTGTTCACTGTCGGTGTAATCGAATTTGGGGAGAATAAGTTTCTAAATCGCGGAGCACAGTACACTCAGCGCCCGTGCGGTAATTTCTTACCGCCTGAGCGCCACTTTCACTATCGAGAGTTCTATTTTTGTAAGCTCGGCGCCCGAGCGGTAATTTCTTACCGCCCGAGCGCCACCCTTTCTGTCCGAGAGTAGTGTCCAGTATACCTGGCGCTCGAGCGGTAATGTATTACCGCCCGAGCGCGGCCCCATGTGTAAAAATATTTTGTTCTTTCTTCTTTTCAAGTTCAATAGTGAGTTCATGTATTTTATTTTTGGGAAATGTTCACACATCATTTTAGAGAGAGTGTTCGGGGTTCGATGTCATGGTTAGTACGATGATTTAACGAGGTCATGTCTTGAGTGATCTAGAATGCCATAAGCTATCTATTTAATTCGGTGGTGAGCAAGAATACCTACGTCTAAGTTATGCAAGTTAAGTGTTGAAATTCATGTTAGTAAGTGCAGCAGTGGCCCCAAGCGAGATCCAACGAATCCCTCAACACCCTGTAAGTATGTTTGACGTGCAAAGAAAATATTTCAAGTTTTTTAGGTATGCTAAATATCTTGTGATCAATTTATGTATGGGGTTGGAAAGCGGTAAAGCATGACCAGGGACCAATTCACCCCGTTAAATCATGAACGAGTTTAGATCAGGATTGGAAAGAGTTAAAGCATCAACGTGGACCAATCCACCCGTTAAAGCATGAACGGGGATCTCATGTATGTGGCAGTGGATTCTTCCCTGTCAGCCCAGTACTGTGGTTTAGTCTGATCAGGCGATTTATGTTATGGGTCACTTGCTTTGAAACATGCCTCTACGCAAAATGACGAAGTTTAAGCATGTACAAGTATGAAAGCATGTTTAAGAAAAATTTCACATTATGGCACGTCTATGTATGTATGTACGTATGTTCAAGTTTATTTAGCAAGTTCAAGTTCCCGTATGTATATTCTATTTTAAAAATTGCATGTTGTTTTATTACGTATTACTCGTTACTTCCAGTTTATACGTGTTGAGTCTTTAGACTCACTAGACTTGATCGATGCAGGTGAGGATGACTTGGAGGAGACTAGGGGTGGGGACCAAGGAACTGGCTTGGACTGAGCGGGAGGCTAAACCCGAGGACCGTCATGTTTTAAGCTTTTTGAAATGATCAAAATACTCGGATTTATGTTACTGGTTATGAGATTTTAATCAGATGCTTTTGGTGAACTTTATTTTTAGATCTTTTGTTGCAACCATTTTTGGAGACGTATAGTTTATTTTAAATCAAAATTGAAAGTTATCTTATAATCAAGAAAATTTTTAATTTTTTTCCGCAAATATTAAGTAGTAAAAAGTACGGTACGTTACAAACAGTCCCCGGCAACGGCGCAAAAAACTTGATCGACCAAAACTAGCACTGTAAAACTCTTGGTCAAAATTAATAATATTTAAGCTCGAAATAATCGCAAGTGCACGATGTCAAGTTATAATATAATGTACTAGAGTACGAGTATCATTCCACTTGAGACTGTACTTGGCAATTATTATTTTTAGTTATTAAATCTTTAGCAACAAATTTGGATAATTGTTTTCTACTATGTTTAAATAAAAATGCAAATAAGAAAGGTTCATGAATTAAATAATGAGATATAATATCTAGAATGGTTAATTAAAATTCAATGAGAAATGAATTTGTTGGGAATATCGGTTCACCTACCCCTCGTTATTTACTTAATTCATTCGATAGTGATCTACGCTTCCGACAGGATTTCCTATTCAATTGAACATGCCCTCGAGCTATGCCAAATTAACTCTACTCAATGAAGTAATTAAATTTCTTTAATTATTTATCAAGAGTGAATCGCATATCGATATATGAAATCCCCTAGTTTTCGTCCTGCCGGACTATGACAATCGGCGCGTATCCAATTTCATATTTCTATGTAAATTGTAAATCCACGGACTATACTACTCATTCCTATCACAAGCTATTCTCTCGAATTCACTCGCAATATAAGCTCGTTTTTAAAGTTAGCTACGCTCTAAGAACATGATAAAACAATAGCATATTCAAGAATAAATCAACAATCAACACGTGAATTAATTGAATCAACATTCGGGGTAGGATCCCCTTAAATCCCAACAAATATGTAAGTTTAGCTACTATAATTCATAGTAAAAATAAAAACACAATGTTTAAACGATAAATTCTAAATTTCAAATACTAGATCTGACGAAAAACGCGAAGAACAGTGCCCGGAATCTCGATAATCTTCAACTCAAGCGCTTGCGTGCAAGCTCTTTTCTTCTTCTTTTCTGCTCTTTGTTTCAAAAATTCTGTCTGAATCCTCTAAAACTCCTCTAAATCCCCTTACCATATCATTCCCTATCCAGAAATAAGGGAAGAAATCGGCCAAAAATATTTCTAAAAAAAAACAACTGCGCCTGGGCGGCCTTAAGTTTCTGCCCAGGCAGATGGCTTTCGCAAATCTCCTTTTATTTTCTCCTCGATGCGCCCGGGCGGATATAAGTCTCCGCCCGGGTGGATAGCTTTCGCACATCTTCTAATTATTCACACCTTGCAGGCTCCCGGGCGGATGAAAGTGTTGGCTCGGGTGGAGGTCTCTCGCACATTGACCAATTTTCTTCAGTTTATTTACGAATTTCCTCCATTTTCACCCACGAGACATATAAGCAATAAGAAAAAATAATATATGCCAAAACGTCACAAAAAGCATGCAATCTAAACGATATTTGTAATACAATGAGTCATCACATAACATGAAAAACACGTAAAATCCACCTATATCGTGTTCATTGATGATATTTTGATCTACTCCAAGAGCAGAGAGGAACACAGTCAGCATTTGAGGATGGTACAACAAGTACTGCAAGATAGGAAGTTGTTTGCAAATTTCAGCAAGTGCGAGTTTTGTCTTGAGAGAGTGGCATTCTTAGGCCACATCATTTCTAGAGATGGAGTGGAAGTTGATCCCAGTAAAGTAGAAGCAGTGAGAGACTGGCCAGTATCGAAGAGCGTAGCCGAGATTCGTAGTTTCTTGGGACTAGCTGGCTATTATCGTAAGTGTTGGGTGCAATAATTGTTCCTACTTGGTAGAGCGATCGAACCATGGTGCTTGAGGTGCTGTGCGGTTTAAAAGATTTGAGTTGCACCATTACCACTAGCTATAGCTTTTGGTAAAGTGGTAAGCACTCGGTCCTACAATTGGTATCAGAGCCAAGATCACGGGTTCGATTCCCAATTATTGCAAGGAGTGCAATTATTGGGAGGGAGATTGTTGGGTGAAATAATTGTCCCTACTTGCTAGAGTTATTAAACCGTAGTGCTTGTGCTGCTGTGCGGTTTAAAAGATTTGAGTTGCACCACTACCACTAGCTATAGCTTTTGGTAAAGTGGTAAGCACTCGGTCCTACAGTAAATTTATTCAAGGATTCTCATCTATAGCGGTACCCATGACCGCCTTGACGAAGAAGAATGCAAAGTTTGTATGGGGATCCGAGTGCCAAGACAGTTTTGACAGTTGAAGCAAGCCTTGGTATCACGGCCGGTGTTATCTATGCCATCGGGGCAAGGAGAGTACGTTTTGTATAATGACTCTTCTAAACTTGGGTTGGGCGTAGTTCTGATGCAAAATGACCGAGTTATAGCTTACGCGTTGAGATAGTTGAAAGTTCACGAGAAAAACTATCCCATTCATGACCTTGAACTTGCAGCGGTAGTTTTTGCATTGAAGATATGGAGACATTACTTGTATGGGGAGAAGATCAAGATCTTCATTGATCATAAAAGTTTGAAATACTTCTTCACCCAAGAAGAATTGAATATGAGACAACAACGATGGACTTGAATTAGTGAAAGACTACAACTGTGAGATTAGTTATCGTCCGGGAAAAGCTAATGTAATGGCACACATTGAGTCAAAAGGCAGCAGTTATTACTCATTTTTCACTTCAAAAACCGTTGCAGTCCGAGATACAGCGGTTTGAGCTTGCAGTATATGCTAGGGGAGAGGCCCCTAATCTTGCCACCTTGACAGTTCAGTCAACTTTGAGAGACAGAATCCGTGACGGACAGTCTACTGATGAACAATTGAAAAAGTAGAGATTGAGAGATGAAGCAATGGGCCGGAAGTAATATTCTGAGGTAGAGGGTATAGTTAGTTATCGATATCGTTTATGGGTTCCTAATGACGACTCTTTGAGAAAACTCGTTATGAGGGAAGCTCATGACACACCATATTCTATTCATCCGGGAAGCACGAAGATGTACAAAGATTTGTAGTTGTTATATTGGTGGTCAAGCATGAAGAGAGATATCCTGCTATTTGTATCAGAGTGTTTGACATGTCAACAAGTCAAAGCAGAGCATTAGAGGCCAGCGGGAAAGCTTAAGCCACTTCCTATTCCAGAGTGAAAATGGGAAAATATCACTATGGATTTCGTTGTGGGATTGTCAAGGACTATTAAGGGATATAATGCTATATGGGTGATTGTAATGCCCGGTTACTCGTACAAATGATAATAATGCGTTTATGTCATTTACTATGCAGTTATTTAGTTCATTATGTTTTACATGTTGGTTGAGGTATCGATATTGACATTTAAGATGATTTCTAGATTTTCAATAGTGTATTGAGAATGAATGTGTTTAAAGAGTGATAGTAAGATGTGTAGGTAGAAGTAGTGTAATAAAGTTGGTAGGAAATGAGATGAAAATATGGTAGTTCTTACGGGTTTTATCATAATGATTTGAATATTGATCCAAATTGTGTGAGGCCACAACCATTAGAAAGCTAAGATATAATGCTACAACTTTTGTTTTTTGGGTTTTATCCAAATCATTGTGGAAGACAAGCCAAAAGTGCCCCTAAATTTGTCGTGTGTATCGTCATTTTCTTTACTGACACATTTTGGTAGATTGTACGTAACTTTTAACTCAAACCTTCAAATGACATGAGATCAATTGGAGATGCAAGCTATGACATAGGGCTACAACATTCATGTTTACCACTTTTTCAAATATTGAAAAGAAGAGACGTTTCAGGAGCAATCTTTGAGAAGTCTGCGTGCAGGTAGCAGAAGCGCCCGCACTGGGGCGGCCAAGTTTGACCGCCCTAGCGCCCCTGTACAAATGTTTAGGTGTTTTTAAAGTATGGCTCGCGCTGGGGCGGCCAAACATAACCGCCCTAGCGCCCCAGGACAAAATTTGAGTTAGAAGCTTGATTTTTGTGACTTAAATAGATGAGGGTCGAGGGTTTCAGCCATTGTCATCCTTTTAACATCAAAAATCAAGGAGAAAACAAAGGTTTGCCAAGTTCTTCCCCCAAGTGATCCTCCATCTTTTCTTCTTCATCATTTGAAGTTAGAATTAAGTTCTCCATCACAAGGAGTTTCTAAGGGTGTAAGTTTTCTCCTCTTTTAGTTGTTCTACATGTAGAGGGGTAACTTTCACTTAATAAACAATAGTAACTGAATTATTGGTGTATTGACAGCATAGGACTGATAAACATCGTCTCAAACTAGTATTCGTACGCTAGGACAGTAAGTTGGCATGTTCTTGAAGTTATACATGAGTAATATTATGATTTCAAATACTTCTCATTGATTATTGTTATATGTACATTGTTAGTATCTTTTTGATGAAAACATAGCACCATATTCCATTGTTATGTATTAAATATGAAAGAAACTCATTAATATTGAAGATTGGTGCTATGTTATGAACATGAACATGAACATGAAAGGAAAAAGATTGATTTTTACATGATATAGAGCTTGTTGACATCATGGGTGGTTTTAAGTCCACCAAACCTATTGGCCATATATGTTCATGGGGCGTGGGGTTGCCAAAGGTTGCTCCCTGATGTCCAACACAGTAGTAGCTATATAATAAAGCAAGCACGGCAGTACAGGTCAACTAATGAGGCTCAAGTACAAAAATGAACATGAATATATGCTATGATATGACATGGTTTAAAATTTCATTGTTGATCACGACTTGATATGTATGTTCCTTCTACGCATATTGATACGTAAAAGTGCCAACTTATTGAGTTTTATAAACTCACGTAGCTCATGTATTACAGGATCAGGTAGTGAAGATGCATAGGATGCCGGTTCGCCAATGGATGCTTTTTACGTGCCCTACCTCGACAAGAACCTGGACATCTTATTGTATAGCTTCCGCATATGTATTATAATGAATTTGATGTCAGGGTTTGAAACATATTTTATGATGTTTATGTCTGTATATAATGATATATAATATGTTTTGTATGTCAAAATACGATTATATGTACGTGTTATTGTTGTTGCTTGAGTTGTTGGGGCATACAAAATATTGGGACATCATGCCAAAATTTTTATAAACCCTCAAATTGGTGCCCTTGTTTGAATTGCTTCATAATATAGGTATATCATACAAACCCTATTTTTATTATGATAATCATGTCAAGTATAGAGTAAGGGTGTGACAGTGATAGTGGATCGTCTTACAAAATCAGTGTATTTTCTACCAATCAAGACGACATTCACCATGACACAGTATCCAGAGTTATACATTCGAGAAATAGTTCTCCTACATGGGATTCCTGTATGTATTGTTTCTGACAGAGATCCGAGATTTACGTCATCTTTCTGGAAAAGTCTGCATGCAGCGATGGGGACAAAATTATTATTCATTACAGCATTCCATCCTCAAATAGATGGTCAGTCCAAGAGAGTTATTCTAATTTTAGAAGACCTACTGTGTGGGGACCCGGGCTATAATTCAGTTATCTTTGGGATTAAGTGGATCTTTGCTAGAAAATGGGTCATAAAAAAAATTTCTTTTAAACATTATAAACTATGGTATATAATCATACACATGTGATAACTCTATTTATTTCATTAAAAGTAAGCACATGTCTTGTTCCTTTTCATTTATACAAACTAGTGTTGGTAACAAATTACATATCACATGTAGAAGATCTAGTTGTCTTCTACGCCCGAAATCACCACGCTATTCAATCTCAGTCACGCTCTCCTTGACCCTGATCCTGTCCCTGTTCCTCCTGTTGTCATGCACACATACAGACACAACAACGGCCGGATACTTTGGTGAGAACAAATCCCAGTATAACACAATGTATCATGCAAGCATATGTAAGATATAAAACATAAATCAAGAACATGTATCTAATCTAGAAAATAGATCAAAACAATGCTATACATCAAATCTTGAACTTCAAATCTTTGACTCGACTCCAATCTAATCTAGGGATCCCGGTGTGAATAAGACGTAACAATCTCCCACCTACTCTCCTAATCGGGGTGGCGGTACGTCTTATTCCCGGACTTCGGCCCCCTCTGTATCGAATATCTACAATAGGAGTCGATCTTCTCCTACGTACCTCGACACTACCGAACATCTGGTATCTTGGCATATCTGCCAACGACTCACCTATCTCATGTGCACTGTTATAATTCTATAAACATGGCATAACCATATCAAATTATAAACAATCTAGTATGTCATTTTGGGAAACTCAAATAAGATCTAATTTGAGTTGTGTCTTCCCGAATCAACATTGAATTATACCTTTCGTGTCGTAGTCTCGGTTTGAACAAGTCGAAGTCTTGAAATCTTGATATCAAATCTGTCAATACCAATCTGAATTAATATATACATAATGTACTAGATCAACCTCTATCTCAAAGGAATACATATACGGATGAATATTCAATCTTGGTACATTTCGACGGCATAACGGCGAAATCTCGCGATACCGGCAACTCAAATAGCATATGTGATATCAACAAGTCACAGTTCTTAATAACCATCAACCATAATACTCAAAATCTGCATAATTTCATACACATATATGCTGAAAAATCGCAATAATCACATACGGTATCATTACTTCGATCCGGCTTCGAATATACTATCACCGACATCACCATAACAAATAATAGCAATCAAAATCTGATTCCCCCAATCATCTCAACTTCAAAACATGCTGAAATGTAGTAATACTTACATCCTTTAGTAGCTTGTAACAAGAGAAGCAAGAATATGAACTCGTATCGAAAATCGGGCGGTTGGATTTTGCCTAATCACTTTTCTAGTATGACTTGAAGCTTGAGGAATTTTCTTTCATGGATTCTCGGGAGGTTCTTGGCTATTGAAGTCTGAAAGAATGAATCAAATTCATGTTAAATGGTGCCCAAGACAAGTGTCAACTTCATATGCATGCTGGACTTCTCGCGCATATGAGCGTCCTCAGCTCGCGCTTGTGCGCGAGAAGTTCTTTCCCGACACATTGACAATTCTGCCGCTCGCGCATGTGCGCGAGACTCTCTGTCTCGGCACTTTGGTATATCAGCCCCTCGCGTATATGCGCGCCTCATCTCGCACATATGCGCGGGGTCTTCTGGACTCCGCGCGCATATGCGCGTTCATCTTCCGCGCATGTGCGCCATTTGTTCTGTCCTCCACACTATAATTCATACTCTTCCATGGCTTTTACTCCACTTCATCAATTCATGCATTAATAAGTTTTGATCACAAACTTAAATTTTCGGGCATTACAATTCTCCCCCTCTAAGACATGATTTCGTCCTCGAAATCGTAAGCAATCTATCATATGAGATAATCACTATAGAACAATATAACATAAGTCAAATAGGAACTTACATTACTGAAACAACTTTGGAAACTTCTGTCTCATATCTGATTCAGTCTCCCAAGTAGCTTCTTCAATGCCATGACGACTCCATTGAACTTTCACCAGTGGAATAGACTTCGTTCTGAGTTGTTTGTCCTTCCGATCAATAATCTGAATCGGCTGCTCAAAATAACTCAAAGTCTCGTCGAGTTCTGCCTCGTCAAGCTGAAGAATATGAGAAGTATCTGGCAGATATTTCCGTAGCATCGACACATGAAAGACATCATGTATCCTAGATAGCGAAGGAGGAAGAGCAAGTCTAAATGCACGATCACAAATCTTCTCAAGAATTTCGTATGGACCGATGTATCTAGGAGACAATTTCCCACGTTTGCCAAACCTGGAAATGCCTCTGAAAGGAGAAATCTTCAAAAATACTCTGTCTCCTTATTCAAATACTAACGATAGATGACGTACATTTGCATACTTGGCTTTTCTATCCTGCGTCATCTTCATTCTTTTCTGGATCTGTTTTACTTTTTCAGTCATTTCACGAATCATATCAGGCCCAAGTTCTGGTACTTCAGATATATCATCCCAATACAGAGGATATATGCACTTCTTGCCATATAATTCTTCAAACGGTGCCATCTCGATGCTTGTTTGATAGCTGTTGTTGTACGAAAATTCACAAAGTGTTAGTGAATCTTGCCAACTAATGCCAAAATCTAACAATACAGCTCTCAGCATATCCTCCAGTGTTTGGATAGTCCGCTCTGACTGTCCATCAGTCTGAGGATGATATGCAGTACTCAGTTGCAATGTCGTACCTAAAGCCTGCTGTAAACTGTGCCAGAAATGTGAAGTAAATCGGGGATCACGATCTGATACGATAGATTTCGGCACACCATGCAATCTGACCACCTCTCTGACATATATCTCTGCCATCTGATCATGTCGGTACGTCATTCTGTACGGAATAAAACATGCTGATTTGGTCAATCTGTCAATCACGACCCAAATCGCATCACAGCCCCGGGATGATCGTGGTAACTTCGTAACAAAATCCATGGAAATGTGATCCCATTTCCATTCGGGAATAGTTAAGCTCTGAAGTATTCCTTCGGGTTTCTTTCTCTCAGCCTTCACCTGTTGGCAATTCAGGCACTTAGATAAAAACTCTGCAATGTCTGATTTCATTTTTTGCCACCAAAACTGTATCTTCAGATCATTGTACATCTTTCTGCCACCAGGATGAATACTGAACCGACTACAGTGTGCTTCTGATAAAATCTGTTGTTTCAAATCTGAAACATCTGGCACTACAAGACGGTTATTCACATACAAAACATGATCATGTACCTGATACTCTGACTGATGTCCGGTTCTGACCATCTCAATCGAACAATCAAATCTGGTTCCATTAGAATTGTAGCAAGTCGCAATGGTCTACTATCTGTATCGAATGCTAATCCAGACAAACAGCAATCTTCAATCAAATTCGAAATACCTATCGTCAATAAGGATAGAGCACATACCTTTCGACTCAAGGCATCGGCTGCTGCATTAGACTTCCCTGGGTAGTACTTGATTTCACAATCGAAATCCTTCAACAAATCGAGCCATCTACGCTGTCTCATATTCAATTCTGACTGCGAAAACAGGTATTTCAAGCTCTTGTGATCCGAGTAAATTTCAAATTTCTCGACGTAGAGATAATGTCGCCATATTTTCAGTGCAAATACAATGGCTGCCAATTCAAAATCATGAATTGGGTAACGAGTCTCGTGTGACTTCAACTGTTTCGAGGCATATGCAATCACATGTCCTCGCTGCATAAGAATTGTGGGGACCCGGACGCTAATCATCTTCTTAATCATCTTTGGGATTTAATTATCAATTAAGATAAATAGGGTCTAAAATTTTTTCTTTAAAATGCGGAAGGTAATGGAATCAATCTATTATACAAACCAGTATAATAATACAAATCTTGTACAACATGCTTCTAGTTCAAACTAATCGACGGTTTAACTACTAAATTTCAAGTATTAAACCAAGTCTACATCCAAGTCCGGAATCACCACTCTAATCTCGATCTCTCGTCATCTTCTTGACCCCGATCTTGTCCCACCTGTTTTCATGCACACATACAAAACAAGACAACAGCCGGATCCTCCGGTGAGAATAAATCCCAGTATAAAACATGTATACATGCATATACACAATATAAATCATAAAGCATACTATCTTGCATAAAATTTATAACAATAGGTTTCATAGTCTATGAAACTAAATCAAAATAAGCATGCAAGTAACAATGGGTTCCATAATCAGCATGCAGTAACAATGGGTTCCATAATCTCTGAAACCAAAATAACATAAGCATGCAACTCAATGCAGTTCATGTCTTGACTCGACTCAATTCTAACTCTAGGGATCCCGGTGTGAATAAGATGTCACTGTCTGTCACCTACCCTCCTAATCGGGGTAACTGTACGTCTTATTCCTAGACTTCGGTCATGTCTGTATCGAATGTCTACAATCGGAGTGAATCTGATCCGAAGCGTCGATACCACCGAACATCTAGTTTAGCAAGTCTGCCAATGACTCTCCTATTTCCATGCTTGAATATAAATCTATAAACAAGACATAATCATAATCAAATATAAATAATAAATCTAGTATGTGATTTAGGGAAACTCCAACCAAGTCTGATTCGAGTCGTATCTCCCGAATTCACATGAATTATACCTTTCTCTTCTCGGTCTGATGAAGACGACGTCTTGTATTCCAATCTGTCCATATCCAAATCTGATAATGACAATCATATAAACACCATATCAGTATATAACTCAATTCGAGACTTGTTCTGATCAATACTCAATTCGGTATATAATCTGATCCATATCTGAACAAGGTACAATATAATTCATGTCAATGATATCACGATACAATCGAAATCTTTACTGAATCTGATCAATATCAATCTACTGATGTTTCGACGGCATTATACAGTCACGATAACCCCGTCTATCTCAACATCACAGAGATACTACTAGAATTCATAATTAGTATCAATACAATTCATAATCTCAATATCGGTACACTTAACATCAGTAACAACACTACTCTGATATCAAATCTCAATCAATATCTTTCGAAAATCATAACAATTGCATACACAGTCTGTTCTGCGATCTGACTTCAATTATGTGATGCCTACTATATCAGAAACACCATATCTGGTTCATATTCAATTCGAACAATATCATGTTTCCAAATCATCTGAAAACTTAATAAAACTTACGTCCTTGTATAGCTCGTAGCGAGAGGAGTACGATACTGCGTTCGGATTCGACTTCTGATACACGGATATCTCAAAATCACTATTTGAAGATATGAAAGGCTTTAAGAAATTTGTTGAAGGAAAACCCACGATTTCTTATGCTGAAATCGTGAGAATCAATACATATATATATATATATCTCAATTGCATGTCAAACAAATGGCTAAACCTTCACACTGCACGTCGCACCGCGGGTGTGCTCCATTTATTGACATGCATCAACTTTCCCCGAAACTTGGACCGCGGGTGCGCTTTGTCTTTTAACGCGGGTGCGCTGACCCTGCAGGTACAACAACGCGGGTGCGGTCTGTCTAGCACCGCGGGTGCGCTCAATCTCCAGTAGCAACTTTCATACCCTACTGGCCATGCACTGCGGGTGCGGTACGTCTTCACCGCGGATGCGGTGTCACTTCTGTAATTAATCTCCAACTCTCTGTCCATCAACCGCGGGTGCGGTCTTGTTCGTAGCGCGGGTGCGGTCTATATTTCATGCACCATTTCATAATCTCATTTAGTGCTTCTCATTACATGTCATGCATACTCATATCTTCCAAATATCACATCAATGAAGACTAATAAATCTCGAGCCTTACATTTCTCCCCCTCTAAGAAATGATTTCGTCCTCGAAATCACAAGTAATCAATTCAGATATATCAGAAGAAATGTATACAGAGTTTAAATCAAAACTCATCTCAATGAATCCATTCTGAAATATTAATCTCATGACAAGTTCTGTCTTTCAGATAGTCTCTTTGAGGCCCTGTCACTTACTGTATTTTCAATAATAGAATAGTCTTCATTCTGAAATATCTTTCTTGTACGGATCTGTGATTCTAAATTGGAATAATAATTCAAGAGCATAATATCATAATACCCTTCGAAATAACTCTGACAGAATCAATCTCACAATACTGGCTATACAACATCCGTATATATCAATCAACGGCTCATACCAAATCAATATCATTAGCTGTTATCAAATCTGTTTATCCCAGTCAAGGATATATTCAATCTTCGGCCCCAAATACCAATCGTCATCATTCAACGTTGGCGTATTCAGTCTGTCTGGTCTGAGTTATCTTCATTTTCTTCTGAATTAGCTACATTTTCTTTTGTCATATCTCTGACTGTATCAAATCTTATCTCAGGTATCTTCGAGATATTATTCTTATACCAAAGAAATCTGCAGTACTCACTGTACACTGTATCGTCTGTAACTATTTCATTATCCATCTGGTTATCTGATGACTATGATCGTACACTAATTCACACAGCGACACTATGACATATCAACTGGTGCTAGCATCCAGCATTGCAGCTCTCTGGATATCTATAAATATCCGGATAGTACGCTCTGGCTATCTGTCAGTCGGTGGATAATATATGAATGAGTTCATGGTACGTTCTGCCACAATTACAAACTCAATCAAAATCACAATCTGAAATAGTCTAGTTCTACATTCTGATCAATCTGACCATTTCTTTGACATCGATCTGTGTCATTTGGTCATGTTTGTACGTCATCTTGTACAAACTAATAGATATAGATTGAACAATATGTCAATCACAATCATATCATATTACAATCTAGAAAGTATTGCAGTAATTTCATTACGAATTTCATCGAAATATACTCCCCATGTCTAGTCAAGAATATAAAAACTCTGTAATAAATCTTCTGATCTCTATCTTTCTATCTTCATTTATTGGCGGTTGAGACATTTCAGTACAAATTCTGCCAACATTTCAGTATAAATTCTATCATAACTGATTTAATTTGTCTATATCAAAACTATCTGTTCGAATATCATACATTCTCAGTCACCAAAATGAAAACTGAATCCACTATGGTGCATTTCGGACACTATCCGTCATTTCAGATTCGAACTATTTGGTACAAAAATTCAGTTAATAATATAAATTAAAGAAAAATACCTACCTGGTATTCGATTCTGATTGTCGATATCAAATTCTTTTGTACAATTCTGAAACATTTGACATCACGAGATAATCACTCTCATACCGTAAAATCACATATCTGTCACTCTGATCGATGCTCTGTTCTGATTATTGAAATTAAGCTCTGAACATTCTGATTATATTTCTGATCTACTGAAATTCTCGAATTCAACTCTAATTCGGATTGAACTGTATATAATCTCAACGGTTCACATTGATCTGTATCAAATACGGCTGTAGAAATATAACAATACTCAGGCAGACACAAAATAACAATCGTATAAGATAATCTGCCAACTCAGACCAAAAATAAATTTCTGATAATTCTGACATTTCTGATCTTTCTGATATCGGTATCATTCTCATCTACTGATCATGATCTCAACTTTGTCAACATCAATTGATATACTAACTTCAGATATTGCATATTCTAAATACAATCTCTTTCAACCAGGATTCATATCTGAATAATTTTTGTATACAATAATCACAGTTCTCAGAGTATTCAATACAATCTTCAGATATTCGATTCAGTCAATCAGATGCTGTAAGTATATCCAGCTATCATAGATACAACAAGCATGAAATCATCAGAATATCTCTGAACATACTGAAATATGCCAAAGAGAAACATTAAATCAGATGTAACTCCTGGTCGGTACTCTTCTACTGATCTTTCAATTCTTTCAGTGTCATTCTGTACATTCAATATCATTCTGTACTGAATTCTAAAACACAACCAGTACCTGGTATCAATTCAATTCTGAAATCTATCTTTCAATTCGAGGCAAATCCGGAATCTCATCTGGACAACCATCAGCCAACTCGTGCATCACTGGCAAATCTGCCAATGCTAGGCTCGATTTCAGTATGTCTACTGAATACATAAGGATACCATCTGCTCCTTTCTGTATTAATCGAGTCATAAACAATACAAATATCAAAGGAATTCTAGATCTAGAATCTTTACCGAGGAATTTCTACTCATCATTCCTATCTAGTCTGAATCTTATATTTTTCTGGCAGAAATCTACAATAGTTCTGTACTTGTTCAGCATATTAATATCAATAATGCGGTCAAATCAGAAACACAAGTACATCATAATCTAACTCGACCTCATTCTCATCTTATTGTAGTATACAATATTTCACAGAAATCTCTGATATCAATCTTTCTTTTCCAACAAGTAAGGGAATCAATACTACAGTACAATCAGACTCAACAGATACAGCATATCTCAATGCAACTCAGTCAAAGGTAATCATAGGGAATGCATTAGTATATATCAATACATATGCAATATAATCATAAAAAAAATAGTACCTGCCACTCTATCATCAGGTGTGTCCTGTGTTTGTTCCTCGGTCTTCTGCTCCTTAAAATCTTCGGGAATTTCTCTGAGGACAAACTCTAGCAAAGTGTCCCGGCTGTCTACAAATATGGCAACTACCAGTCACTCCCTGGCATTGCTCTGTGGAATGTCTCCCTCCGCAAATCCTGCAATACACTCCAGTATAACTTGGGCTGGAACCACTGGAGCTAGTTGAACCGCTCAGTCCGCTCCCTAACTTCTTGAATGGTTCCTTTAGAGCTTTCAGCAAATCTTGCTTTCCACTCGTACTGCCTTTATCAAATCTAAGAGGGGATTGTTGTGCCTGGGGTTGCATCGCACACACCCTTTTTAGTTGTCTAATCAGACTCGCCTCCGCTCTCTTCGCTCTTACTCAAGGCATCAACAAAATGGTAAGGTCGCTGCATATTCATCAATGCAACTATCTCCGAGTTCAATCCTCTGATGAACTGATCCGCTACAGCTTCATCATTCCCAATTACACGAGGAGGCAGTAGAGTAGAGAATTTAGCAACATATTTTTCAATATTCAGCTGACCTTGTCTCAATCTCTCAAACTCTACTTTCTTGTCCTCCCGGTACGAAACCGAGAAAAATCTTCGATAAAATTCAGTTCTGAATATTTTCCACGAAATCACTGTACCTTTCTGTTCTAACATTCTTTTACTTGTAATCCACGAACTACTGGAAGTCTCTCGTAACTGGTGGAATATCAGTTTAATTCTCTGCTCATTTGAATAATCAAGTAAATCAAACAATATTTCTATGTCATCAAACCAGTTCTCACACTCTTCAGACGTCTCGATACCACTCAGAATCGGCGGCTGAAATAACTGAAACTATTCCAAGTGTATTTCCATCTGAGTTTATTATACATCTATCTGTTCAGTCGAAGTACTACCCCTTTCTGGAATTCTCCGTGGAGGTATATCTGCTTATCAAAACATTAGTACTCAAATACTACAAATTTGTTCCAATCTTTCTCTGATCATCTTACTGCTGATCATGAATCAGATCTGATTCATACTCAATAATACATATTACCAATTCAAATCAGATAATAAGGTAAACATGTATTTCAAAGCAGTAAGGCATACTGTCATGCTAGCACACACAATGTAAGTCAACATTAAAATAAATCTCATGCTAGCAATCACATGCAAGGAAAGAAAACTCACTCTACCCCGCTCATTCTCTTCTATCTCAGTCTAAAGGATCTATCGCTCTGATACCACCTGTTGTGGGGACCCGGACGCTAATCATCTTATTAATAATCTTTGGGATTTAATTATCAATTAAGATAAACAGGGTCTAAAATTTTTTCTTTAAAATGCGGAAGGTAATGGAATCAATCTATTATACAAACCAGCATAATAAAACAAATCTTGTACAACATGCTTCTAGTTCAAACTAATCGACGGTTTAACTACTAAATTTCAAGTATTAAACCAAGTCTACATCCAAGTCCGGAATCACCACTCTAATCTCGATCTCTCATCATCTTCTTGGCCCCGATCTTGTCCCACCTGTTGTCATGCATACATACAAAACAAGACAACAGCCGGATCCTCCGGTGAGAATAAATCCCAGTATAAAACATGTATACATGCATTTACACAATATAAATCATAAAGCATACTATAATGCATAAAATTTATAACAATAGGTTTCATAGTCTATGAAACTAAATCAAAATAAGCATGCAGTAACAATGGGTTCCATAATCAGCATGCAGTAACAATGGGTTCCATAATCTCTGAAACAAAAATAACATAAGCATGCAACTCAATGCAGTTCATGTCTTGACTCGACTCAATTATAACTCTAGGGATCTCGGTGTGAATAAGACGTCACTGTCTGTCACCTACCCTCCCAATCGGGGTAACTGTACGTCTTATTCCTAGACTTCGGTCATGTCTGTATCGAATGTCTACAATCGAAGTGAATCTGATCCGAAGCGTCGATACCACCGAACATCTTGTTTAGCAAGTCTGCCAATGACTCTCCTATTTCCATGCTTGAATATAAATCTATAAACAAGACATAATCATAATCAAATATAAATAATAAATCTAGTGATAGTGTTTGACTTGTTTACCGACTCTCATGGGGTGATCAGGTGGCAAGGTTGGGTGTTTTGTCGAAGCATATAAGAGTCGATGCATTGTAGTCGGGGATTCACCGCTTACCTTCGGGTATGGATATCCTATGTGTATGTAGTATGAAATCTCTGATCAAAGTATGGTGGTAATTATGAAAAGGGTTTCATAGATCACACCATCGATGCAACTACGACATGACACGTAGTATCGATTCATTGACAACTCTCGATATACCAATGGTTGTCGAATCGGTCGGGATATATGAGTTGAAGGGACCGTACTGTACGCTAATCATAATTGAATGGTTCTTGCAGGCACTATCATTTGATACCTAGGGAATCATGTAAGCGATACTGCTAGGCGTTTAACATGATTGGGTGGGTACTATCAGACTTGAGTTCTTACATTCTTGTTATCAATGAGTTGATAAGTAAGAATGGAGCAGTTGGGATATGCTCGTATAAGGAAATGTTTAGTCCGAATCACATGGAGACGTGAACCCACGGCTAGTTGTATCAATGAACCATTGAGGACCACACAAGTACTAACTTTTTAGATCCCGTTGAGAAGTTAAAATAGTTCAATGTGTTGAACGGTTTATAAAGGAGTTTATAGGCGTAAGGAAAAATAGAAGTATGACTTCTATGAGAGAAATGTAATTTTTAATTTATGAATGTGTTCCTAAATTAAAAGTTGGCCAAATAAATAATGTATTTGAAAATTGTGATTTTCATAACCATTATTATGGACTAAATTAAATTAATTCAAGTGTTGAATTAATTAAATACTAGTGGGCCTAGTAGAGTCCAAATAATTAAATTAATTCAAGTGTTGAATTAACTAAATCATATTGGGTCTTGTAGAGCCCAATAGTAAAATAATTATTCAAATAGTGACTTGAGTAAATTCAAGTAATGTTTAATTAGTCTCAAATTTGTTTGAGATAATTAAATTAAGTCCATGGATTTTTAATTGTTAAAAATCAAATAAAATGCATGCATGGGAGGTGAAGAGTTGGGAGACAACTTTTTGTACAACCAAGGCATGGCATGCACATGCTTAACTCAACTTTTTCAAGGACCAAGAAAAGTCTTCCACTCTCCCTTCACTCCTCACTTGGCCAAAATTTTGAGAGTGATTCTCCCTCAATTTTCTTCTTCAATTTTTGAGGATAGAAAATACTTTTCCTTGAAAAATCTTCTTATTTTTCTAGTGCAAAGTAAGAAGAATTCTAGCTAGCAAGTGGTGGGCCTAATTTTGAAGGAAAGAAGGAAAGCTTGTAGAAGTTCATCCTTTCAAGAGCCAAGTTGTTTACAACTTGGTTGGAGCCAACATCAATCCTTTGTGATTGATAGGTACATTTCTAAACACACTATGAATGTCTTTTTTGTGTTTTTTATATGTTACACACTAGTACATGAGGTGCTAGAAAATTTTATGTTAGAAAATGTCATTTTCGAAAATTTTGTTGCTTCCGTTGCGAATTCGGGCACCATAAAATCGATCCCTTTCACCAAGTTGGTCAAAGTCCGGTGGCTGAATCAAACAGTGGAAGAAGCCACTTGGGAGACAGAGGCAGATATGAGAATTCGCTACCCAGAGTTGTTTAGTAAGATTTAATTTCGAGGCCGATATTTGTTTAAGTGGGGGAGGAACTGTAGAACCCAAAAATCAGTACATGTATGACCCTTGCATTTATTTAATTGTTAAATCATTTATTTAAATTTAAAATGAATTTTTTGGATGCATGACCTATTTAAATTGCATTATTTTGAATTATGTATTTTTATGTGATGCACGTTAAAATGTTTTTTCGAGTTTCATGTTTCAGGCGATTATTCGATGTGGGATGGAGGAAAAGAGACCGGTGACGATTTTGGCTATTTTAAACGTTGGAATTTATTTTAAATTAAGTTTGGGGCGTTTTAAATGATTTACTTAGTTGTAGTATTTTTAAAAGCCTAAATTATGTATTTAGTGATTTTAGAAATTTTAAAACTTTTAAAGTTAGTGAGTGTGCATCTTGTTAATTTTTTTATTAGGGGATTTGTAGAAGTTAGTGTGTGTTAACTTTTATTTAACATTTTAAGTTATTAATTTAGCCATTTAATTCCCCTAATTAACCACTAAACTCACACACTCACATTTTTACACACACCTAACACACGCACACACACATATACACGCTAAACACACATACACATTTCAATTGAACAATTTTAATAGAAAAACTTAGGGTTCTTAAAGGGAGAGCATCCGTCCCATTCCCTTCAGCGTTCCAGCAGATTTTCGTGAATTTTATTTCAAGAAAATCGTTGCACGATCGTCCCGGATCAACCCTCGCTTCCTTCCCGCGTCGGAGTCGTCGTTTTGGTAACGTTAAAGATCTAAAGGCACGTATATTCTATTATTTCGGCATTGATCTCGTCATATTACGTGTTGTGATGTTTATTATCCGTTAAAATACATGTGTGATGTGTAAAGTTTGAGCAGAAATTGTTTAGATCGCATTGTTGAGCGCTTTTGGATCTAAAAATCTCGTTTTGCTGTTCTTTTAAAAATTGCGATTTTTCGATCATGATTCTGAGAAAACTTTTAACACAAAAATTGTATAAATTTTTGATACCTTCGATTTGACAGTAAATTCGAAATATTTGAATAAAAATTGAGTTAGTTATGAAGTTTTTCGTGGGCCTGCTCAAACTGCGTTTTCTGAAAATTATGATATTGATGCGATCTTGAAGTTTTATTGTTGCAGGCTTCGTTGGGGATTGATGGGTGATCGCTGCTATGTTTAGGTATGTTGTTAATGATGTTGGGAAGGTCATTGACGTTTTTTTTTGCGTCGTTAGGCACTTGGGAAAGCGAGTAGTCGTGAAAATTATTTTGGTGTTAAAATTGAGTTTATAGGTATATTGCATTACGTGTGGTGCGTCGTTTCTTAGAGAACGTTCGGGGCATTTTTGTGGAGTCGAGTCGGTGTCTTAGTGTCCTAGGATGGGTCTCGAGGCTTTGTTCACTGTCGGTGTAATCGAATTTGGGGAGAATAAGTTTCTAAATCGCGGAGCACAGTACACTCAGCGCCCGAGCGGTAATTTCTTACCGCCTGAGCGCCACTTTCATTATCGAGAGTTCTATTTTTGTAAGCTCGATGCCCGAGCGGTAATTTCTTACCGCCCGAGCGCCACCCTTTCTGTCCGAGAGTAGTGTCCAGTAGACCTGGCGCTCGAGCGGTAATGTATTACCGCCCGAGCGCGGCCCCATCTGTAAAAATATTTTGTTCTTTCTTCTTTTCAAGTTCAATAGTGAGTTCATGTATTTTATTTTTTTGAAATGTTCACACATCATTTTAGAGAGTGTTCGGGGTTCGATGTCATGGTTAGTACGATGATTTAACGAGGTCATGTCTTGAGTGATCTAGAATGCCATAAGCTATCTATTTAATTCGGTGGTGAGCAAGAATACCTACGTCTAAGTTATGCAAGTTAAGTGTTGAAATTCATGTTAGTAAGTGCAGCAGTGGCCCCAAGCGAGATCCAACAAATCCCTCAACACCCTGTAAGTATGTTTGACGTGCAAAGAAAATATTTCAAGTTTTTTAGGTATGCTAAATGTCTTGTAATCAATTTATGTATGGTGTTGGAAAGCGGTAAAGCATGACCAGGGACCAATTCACCCCGTTAAATCATGAACGGGTTTAGATCAGGATTGGAAAGCGTTAAAGCATCAATGGGGAACAATCCACCCGTTAAAGCATGAACGGGGATCTCATGTATGTGGCAGTGGATTCTTCCCTGTCAGCCCAGTACTGTGGTTTAGTCTGATCAGGCGATTTATGTTATGGGTCACTTGCTTTGAAACATGCCTCTACGCAAAATGACGAAGTTTAAGTATGTACAAGTATGAAAGCATGTTTAAGAAAAATTTCACATTATGGCACGTCTATGTATGTATGTACGTATGTTCAAGTTTATTTAGCAAGTTCAAGTTCCCGTATGTATATTCTATTTTACAAATTGCATGTTGTTTTATAACGTATTACTCGTTACTTCAAGTTTATACGTGTTGAGTCTTTAGACTCACTAGACTTGATCGATGCAGGTGAGGATGACTTGGAGGAGACTAGGGGTGGGGACCAAGGAACTGGCTTGGACTGAGCGGGAGGCTAAACCCGAGGACCGCCATGTTTTAAGCTTTTTGAAATGATCAAAATACTCGGATTTATGTTACTGGTTATGAGATTTTAATCAGATGCTTTTGGTGAACTTTATTTTTAGATCTTTTGTTGCAACCATTTTTGGAGACGTACAGTTTATTTTAAATCAAAATTGAAAGTTATCTTATAATCAAGAAAATTTTTAATTTTTTTCCGTAAATATTAAGTAGTAAAAAGTACGGTACGTTACAAACAGTCCCCGGCAACGGCGCAAAAAACTTGATCGACCAAAACTAGCACTGTAAAACTCTTGGTCAAAATTAATAATATTTAAGCTCGAAATAATCGCAAGTGCACGATGTCAAGTTATAATATAATGTACTAGAGTACGAGTATCATTCCACTTGAGACTGTACTTGGCAATTATTATTTTTAGTTATTAAATCTTTAGCAACGAAATTTGGATAATTGTTTTCTACTATGTTTAAATAAAAATGCAAATAAGAAAGGTTCATGAATTAAATAATGAGATATAATATCTAGAATGGTTAATTAAAATTCAATGAGAAATGAATTTGTTGGGAATATCGGTTCACCTACCCCTCGTTTTTTACTTAATTCATTCGATAGTGATCTACGCTTCCGACAGGATTTCCTATTCAATTGAACATGCCCTCGAGCTATGCCAAATTAACTCTACTCAATGAAGTAATTAAATTTCTTTAATTATTTATCAAGAGTGAATCGCATATCGATATATGAAATCCCCTAGTTTTCGTCCTGCCGGACTATGACAATCGGCGCGTATCCAATTTCATATTTCTATGTAAATTGTAAATCCACGGACTATACTACTCGTTCCTATCACAAGCTATTCTCTCGAATTCACTCGCAATATAAGCTCGTTTTTAATGTTAGCTACGCTCTAAGAACATGATAAAACAATAGCATATTCAAGAATAAATCAACAATCAACACGTGAATTAATTGAATCAACATTCGGGGTAGGATCCCCTTAAATCCCAACAAATATGTAAGTTTAGCTACGATAATTCATAGTAAAAATTAAAACACAATGTTTAAACAATAAATTCTAAATTTCAAATACTAGATCTGACGAAAAACGCGAAGAACAGTGCCCGGAATCTCGATAATCTTCAACTCAAGCGCTTGCGTGCAAGCTCTTTTTTTCTTCTTTTCTGCTCTTTGTTTCAAAAATTCTGTCTGAATCCTCTAAAACTCCTCTAAATCCCCTTACCATATCATTCCCTATCCAGAAATAAGGGAAGAAATCGGCCAAAAATATTTCTAAAAAAAAAACAACTGCGCCTGGGCGGCCTTAAGTTTCTGCCCAGGCGGATGGCTTTCGCAAATCTCCTTTTATTTTCTCCTCGACGCGCCCGGGCGGATATAAGTCTCCGCCCGGGTGGATAGCTTTCGCACATCTTCTAATTATTCACACCTTGCAGGCTCCCGGGCGGATGAAAGTGTTGGCTCGGGCGGAGGTCTCTCGCACATTGACCAATTTTCTTCAGTTTATTTACGAATTTCCTCCATTTTCACCCACGAGACATATGAGCAATAAGAAAAAATAATATATGCCAAAACGTCACAAAAAGCATGCAATCTAAACGATATTTGTAATACAATGAGTCATCACATAACATGAAAAACACGTAAAATCCACCTATGTCGTGTTCATTGATGATATTTTGATCTACTCCAAGAGCAGAGAGGAACACAGTCAGCATTTGAGGATGGAACAACAAGTACTGCAAGATAGGAAGTTGTTTGCAAATTTCAGCAAGTGCGAGTTTTGGCTTGAGAGAGTGGCATTCTTAGGCCACATCATTTCTAGAGATGGAGTGGAAGTTGATCCCAGTAAAGTAGAAGAAGTGGGAGACTGGCCAGTATCGAAGAGCGTAACCGAGATTCGTAGTTTCTTGGCACTAGCTGGCTATTATCGTAAGTGTTGGGTGCAATAATTGTTCCTACTTGGTAGAGCGATCGAACCGTGGTGCTTGAGATGCTGTGCGGTTTAAAAGATTTGAGTTGCACCATTACCACTAGCTATAGCTTTTGGTAAAGCGGTAAGCACTCGGTCCTACAATTGGTATCAGAGCCAAGGTCACGGGTTCGATTCCCAATTATTGCAAGGAGTGCAATTATTGGGAGGGAGATTGTTGGGTGAAATAATTGTCCCTACTTGCTAGAGTTATTAAACCGTGGTGCTTGAGCTGCTGTGCGGTTTAAAAGATTTGAGTTGCACCACTACCACTAGCTATAGCTTTTGGTAAAGTGGTAAGCACTCGGTCCTACAGTAAATTTATTCAAGGATTCTCATCTATAGCGGTACCCATGACCTCCTTGACGAAGAAGAATGCAAAGTTTGTATGGGGATCCGAGTGCCAAGACAGTTTTGACAGTTGAAGCAAGCCTTGGTATCACGGCCGGTGTTATCTATGCCATCGGGGCAAGGAGAGTACGTTTTGTATAACGACTCTTCTAAACTTGGGTTGGGCGTAGTTCTGATGCAAAATGACCGAGTTATAGCTTACGCGTTGAGATAGTTGAAAGTTCACGAGAAAAACTATCCCATTCATGACCTTGAACTTGCAGCGGAAGTTTTTGAATTGAAGATATGGAGACATTACTTGTATGGGGAGAAGATCAAGATCTTCATTGATCATAAAAGTTTGAAATACTTCTTCACCCAAGAAGAATTGAATATGAGACAACAACGATGGCTTGAATTAGTGAAAGACTACGACTGTGAGATTAGTTATCGTCCGGGAAAAGCTAATGTAATGGCACACATTGAGTCAAAAGGCAGCAGTTATTACTCATTTATCACTTCAAAAACCGTTGCAGTCCGAGATACAGCGGTTTGAGCTTGCAGTATATGCTAGGGGAGAGGCCCCTAATCTTGCCACCTTGACAGTTCAGTCAACTTTGAGAGACAGAATCCGTGACGGACAGTCTACTGATGAACAATTGAAAAAGTAGAGATTGAGAGATGAAGCAATGGGCCGGAAGTAATATTCTGAGGTAGATGGTATAGTTCGTTATCGATATCGTTTATGGGTTCCTAATGACGACTCTTTGAGAAAACTCGTTATGAAGGAAGCTCATGACACACCATATTCTATTCATCCGGGAAGCACGAAGATGTACAAAGATTTGTAGTTGTTATATTGGTGGTCAAGCATGAAGAGAGATATCCTGCTATTTGTATCAGAGTGTTTGACATGTCAACAAGTCAAAGCAGAGCATTAGAGGCCAGCGGGAAAGCTTAAGCCACTTCCTATTCCCGAGTGAAAATGGGAAAATATCACTATGGATTTCGTTGTGGGATTGTCAAGGACTATTAAGGGATATAATGCTATATGGGTGATTGTAATGCCCGGTTACTCGTACAAATGATAATAATGCATTTATGTCATTTACTATGCAGTTATTTAGTTCATTATGTTTTACATGTTGGTTGAGGTATCGATATTGACATTTAAGATGATTTCTAGATTTTCAATAGTGTATTGAGAATGAATGTGTTTAAAGAGTGATAGTAAGATGTGTAGGTAGAAGTAGTGTAATAAAGTTGGTAGGAAATGAGATGAAAATATGGTAGTTCTTACGGGTTTTATCATAATGATTTGAATATTGATCCAAATTGTGTGAGGCCACAACCATTAGAAAGCTAAGATATAATGCTACAACTTTCGTTTTTTGGGTTTTTTCCAAATCATTGTGGAAGACAAGCCAAAAGTGCTCCTAAGTTTGTCGTGTGTATCATCATTTTCTTTACTGACACATTTTGGTAGATTGTACGTAACTTTTAACTCAAACCTTCAAATGACATGAGACCAATTGGAGATGCAAGCTATGAAATAGGGCTACAACATTCATGTTTACCACTTTTTCAAATATTGAAAAGAGACGTTTCAGGAGCAATCTTTGAGAAGTCTGCGTGCAGGTAGCAGAAGCGCCCGCACTGGGGCGGCCAAGTTTGACCGCCCTAGCGCCCCTGTACAAATTTTTAGGTGTTTTTAAAGTATGGCTCGCGCTGGGGCGGCCAAACTTAACCGCCCTAGCGCCCCAGGACAAAATTTGAGTTAGAAGCTTGAATTTTGTGAGTTAAATAGATGAGGGTTGAGGGTTTCAGCCATTGTCATCCTTTTAACATCAAAAATCAAGGAGAAAACAAAGGTTTGCCAAGTTCTTCCCCCAAGTGATCCTCCATCTTTTCTTCTTAATCATTTGAAGTTAGAATTAAGTTCTCCATCACAAGGAGTTTCTAAGGGTGTAAGTTTTCTCCTCTTTTAGTTGTTCTACATGTAGAGGGGTAACTTTCACTTAATAAACAATAGTAACTGAATTATTGGTGTATTGACAGCATAGGACTGATAAACATCGTCTCAAACTAGTATTCGTACGCTTGGACAGTAAGTTGGCATGTTCTTGAAGTTATACATGAGTAATATTATGATTTCAAATACTTCTCATTGATTATTGTTATATGTACATTGTTAGTATCTTTTTGATGAAAACATAGCACCATATTCCATTGTTATGTATTAAATATGAAAGAAACTCATTAATATTGAAGATTGGTGCTATGTTATGAACATGAACATGAACATGAAAGGAAAAAGATTGATTTTTACATGATATAGAGCTTGTTGACATCATGGGTGGTTTTAAGTCCACCAAACCTATTGGCCATATATGTTCATGGGGCGTGGGGTTGCCAAAGGTTGCTCCCTGATGTCCAACATAGTAGTAGCTATATAATAAAGCAAGCATGGCAGTACAGGTCAACTAATGAGGCTCAAGTACAAAAATGAACATGAATATATGCCATGATATGACATGGTTTAAAATTTCATTGTTGATCACGACTTGATATGTATGTTCCTTCTACGCATATTGATACGTAAAAGTGCCAACTTATTGAGTTTTATAAACTCACGTAGCTCATGTATTACAGGATCAGGTAGTGAAGATGCATAGGATGCCGGTTCGCCAATGGATGCTTTTTACGTGCCCTACCTCGACAAGAACCTGGACATCTTATTGTATAGCTTCCGCATATGTATTATAATGAATTTGATGTCAGGGTTTGAAACATGTTTTATGATGTTTATGTCTATGTATATAATGATATATAATATGTTTTGTATGTCAAAATACGATTATATGTATGTGTTATTGTTGTTGCTTGAGTTGTTGGTGCATACAAAATATTGGGACATCATGCCAAAATTTTTATAAACCCTCAAATTGGTGCCCTTGTTTGAATTGCTTCATAATATAGGTATATCATACAAACCCTATTTTTATTATGATAATCATGTCAAGTATAGAGTAAGGGTGTGACAGTGATAGTGGATCGTCTTACAAAATCAGTGCATTTTCTACCAATCAAGACGACATTCACCATGACACAGTATCCAGAGTTATACATTCGAGAAATAGTTCTCCTGCATGGGATTCCTGTATGTATTGTTTTTGACAGAGATCCGAGATTTACGTCATCTTTCTGGAAAAGTCTGCATGCAGCGATGGGGATCAAATTATTATTCAGTACAGCATTCCATCCTCAAATAGATGGTCAGTCCAAGAGAGTTATTCAAATTTTAGAAGACCTACTGTGTGGGGACCCGGGCTACAATTCAGTTATCTTTGGGATTAAGTGGATCTTTGCTAGAAAATGGGTCATAAAAAAAATTTCTTTTAAACATTATAAACTATGGTATATAATCATACACATGTGATAACTCTATTTATTTCATTAAAAGTAAGTACATGTCTTGTTCCTTTTCATTTATACAAACTAGTGTTGGTAACAAACTACATATCACATGTAGAAGATCTAGTTGTCTTCTACGCCCGAAATCACCACGCTATCCAATCTCAGTCACGCTCTCCTTGACCCTGATCCTGTCCCTGTTCCTCCTGTTGTCATGCACACATACAGACACAACAACAGCCGGATACTCTAGTGAGAACAAATCCCAGTATAACACAATGTATCATGCAAGCATATGTAAGATATAAAACATAAATCAAGAACATGTATCTAATCTAGAAAATAGATCAAAACAATGCTATACATCAAATCTTGAATTTCAAATCTTTGACTCGACTCCAATCTAATCTAGGGATCCCGGTGTGAATAAGACGTAACAATCTCCCACCTACTCTCCCAATCGGGGTGGCGGTACGTCTTATTCCCGGACTTCGGCCACCTCTGTATCGAATATCTACAATAGGAGTCGATCTTCTCCTACGTACCTCGACACTACCGAACATCCGGTATCTTGGCATATCTGCCAACGACTCACCTATCTCATCTGCACTGTTATAATTCTATAAACATGGCATAACCATATCAAATTATAAACAATCTAGTATGTCATTTTGGGAAACTCAAATAAGATCTAATTTGAGTTGTGTCTTCCCGAATCAACATTGAATTACACCTTTCGTGTCGTAGTCTCGGTTTGAACAAGTCGAAGTCTTGAAATCTTGATATCAAATCTGTCAATACCAATCTGAATTAACATATACATAATGTAGTAGATCAACCTCTATCTCAAAGGAATACATATACGGATGAATATTCAATCTTGGTACATTTCGACGGCATAACGGCAAAATCTCGCGATACCGGCAACTCAAATAGCATATGTGATATCAACAAGTCACAATTCTTAATAACCATCAACCATAATACTCAAAATCTGCATAATTTCATACACATATATGCTGAAAAATCGCAATAATCACATACGGTATCATTACTTCGATCCGGTTTCGAATATACTATCACCGACATCACCATAACAAATAATAGCAATCAAAATCTGATTCCCCCAATCATCTCAACTTCAAAACATGCTGAAATGTAGTCATACTTACATCCTTTAGTAGCTTGTAACAAGAGAAGCAAGAATATGAACTCGTATCGAAAATCGGGCGGTTGGATTTTGCCTAATCACTTTTCTAGTATGACTTGAAGCTTGAGGAATTTTCTTTCATGGATTCTCGGGAGGTTCTTGGCTATTGAAGTCTGAAAGAATGAATCAAATTCATGTTAAATGGTGCCCAAGACAAGTGTCAACTTCATATGCATGCTGAACTTCTCGCGCATATGCACGTCCTCAGCTCGCGCATGTGCGTGAGAAGTTCTTTCCCGACTCATTGACAATTCGTCCGCTCGCGCATGTGCGCGAGACTCTCTGTCTCGGCACTTTGGCATATCAGCCCCTCACGCATATGCGCGCCTCATCTCGCGCATATGCGCGGGGTCTTCTGGACTCCGCGCGCATATGCGCGTTCATCTTCCGCGCATGTGCGCCATTTGTTCTGTCCTCCACACTATAATTCATACTCTTCCATGGCTTTTACTCCACTTCATCAATTCATGCATTAATAAGTTTTGATCACCAACTTAAATTTTCGGGCATTACAATTCTCCCCCTCTAAGACATGATTTCGTCCTCGAAATCGTAAGCAATCTATCATATGAGATAATCACTATAGAACAATATAACATAAGTCAAATAGGAACTTACATTACTGAAACAACTTTGGAAACTTCTGTCTCATATCTGATTCAGTCTCCCAAGTAGCTTCTTCGATGCCATGACCACTCCATTGAACTTTCACCAGTGGAATAGACTTCGTTCTGAGTTGTTTGTCCTTCCGATCAATAATCTGAATCGGCTGCTCAAAATAACTCAAAGTCTCGTCGAGTTCTGCCTCGTCAGGCTGAAGAATATGAGAAGTATCTGGCAGATATTTCCGTAGCATCGACACATGAAAGACATCATGTATCCTAGATAGCGAAGGAGGAAGAGCAAGTCTAAATGCACGATCACCAATCTTCTCAAGAATTTCGTATGGACGATGTATCTAGGAGACAATTTCCCACGTTTGCCAAACCTGGCAATGCCTCTGAAAGGAGAAATCTTCAAAAATACTCTGTCTCCTTATTCAAATACTAACGATGGACGACGTACATTTGCATACTTGGCTTGTCTATCCTGCGTCGTCTTCATTCTTTTCTTGATCAGTTTTACTTTCTCAGTCATTTCACGAATCATATCAGGCCCAAGTTCTGGTACTTCAGATATATCATCCCACTACAGAGGAGATATGCACTTCTTGCCATATAATTCTTCAAACGGTGCCATCTCGATGCTTGTTTGATAGCTGTTGTTGTACGAAAATTCACAAAGTGTTAGTGAATCTTGCCAACTAATGCCAAAATCTAACACTACAGCTCTCAGCATATCCTCCAGTGTTTGGATAGTCCGCTCTGACTGTCCATCGGTCTGAGGATGATATGCAGTACTCAGTTGCAATGTCGTACCTAAAGCCTGCTGTAAACTGTGCCAGAAATGTGAAGTAAATCGGGGATCACGATCTGATACGATAGATTTCGGCACACCATGCAATCTGACCACCTCTCTGACATATATCTCTGCCATCTGATCATGTCGGTACGTCATTCTGTACGGAATAAAACATGCCGATTTGGTCAATCTGTCAATCACGACCCAAATCGCATCACAGCCCCGGGATGATCGTGGTAACTTCGTAACAAAATCCATGGAAATGTGATCCCATTTCCATTCGGGAATAGTTAAGCTCTGAAGTAATCCTCCGGGTTTCTTCCTCTCAGCCTTCACCTGTTGGCAATTCAGGCACATAGATACAAACTCTGCAATGTCTGATTTCATTTGTTGCCACCAAAACTGTATCTTCAGATCATTGTACATCTTTCTGCCACCAGGATGAATACTGAACCGACTACAGTGTGCTTCTGATAAAATCTGTTGTTTCAAATCTGAAACATCTGGCACTACAAGACGGTTATTCACAACAAAACATGATCATGTACCTGATACTCTGACAGATGTCCGGTTCTGACCATCTCAATCGACTTCTGAACATTCTGATCATTTTTCTGTGCTTCTTTAATGCGAACAATCAAATCAGGTTCCATTAGAATTGTAGCAAGTCGCAATGGTCTACTATCTGTATCGAATGCTAATCCAGACAAACAGCAATTTTCAATCAAATTCGAAATACCTATCGTCAATAAGGATAGAGCACATACATTTCGACTCAAGGCATCGGCTGCTGCATTAGACTTCCCTAGGTAGTACTTGATTTCACAATCGAAATCCTTCAACAAATCGAGCTATCTACGCTGTCTCATATTCAATTCTGACTGCGAAAACAAGTATTTCAAGCTCTTGTGATCCAAGTAAATTTCAAATTTCTCGACGTAGAGATAATGTCGCCATATTTTTAGTGCAAATACAATGGCTGCCAATTCAAAATCATGAATTGGGTAACGAGTCTCGTGTGGCTTCAACTGTCTCGAGGCATATGCAATCACATGTCCTCGCTGCATAAGAATTGTGGGGACCCGGGCGCTAATCATCTTCTTAATCATCTTTGGGATTTAATTATCAATTAAGATAAACAGGGTCTAAAATTTTTTCTTTAAAATGCGAAAGGTAATGGAATCAATCTATTATACAAACCAGTATAATAATACAAATCTTGTACAACATGCTTCTAGTTCAAACTAATCGACGGTTTAACTACTAAATTTCATGAATTAAACCAAGTCTACATCCAAGTCCGGAATCACCACTCTAATCTCGATCTCTCATCATCTTCTTGACCCCGATCTTGTCCCACCTGTTTTCATGCACACATACAAAACAAGACAACAGCCGGATCCTCCAGTGAGAATAAATCCCAGTATAAAACATGTATACATGCATATACACAATATAAATCATAAAGCATACTATCATGCATAAAATTTATAACAATAGGTTTCATAGTCTATGAAAATAAATCAAAATAAGCATGCAGTAACAATGGGTTCCATAATCAGCATGCAGTAACAATGGGTTCCATAATCTCTGAAACCAAAATAACATAAGCATGCAACTCAATGCACTTCATGTCTTGACTCGACTCAATTCTAACTCTAGGGATCCCGGTGTGAATAAGACGTCACTGTCTGTCACCTACCCTCCCAATCGGGGTAACTGTACGTCTTATTCCTAGACTTCGGTCATGTCTGTATCGAATGTCTACAATCGGAGTGAATCTGATCCAAAGCGTCGATACTACCGAACATCTAGTTTAGCAAGTCTAGCCAATGACTCTCCTATTTCCATGCTTGAATATAAATCTATAAACAAGACATAATCATAATCAAATATAAATAATAAATCTAGTATGTGATTTAGGGAAACTCCAACCAAGTCTGATTCGAGTCGTATCTCCCGAATTCACATGAATTATACCTTTCTCTTCTCGGTCTGATGAAGACGACGTCTTGTATTCCAATCTGTCCATATCAAAATATGATAATGACAATCATATAAACACCATATCAGTATATAACTCAATTCGAGACTTGTTCTGATCAATACTCAATTCGGTATATAATCTGATCCATATCTGAACAAGATACAATCTAATTCATATCAATGATATCACGATACAATCAAAATCATTATTGAATCTGATCAATATCAATCTACTGATGTTTCGACGGCATAACAATACAATCACGATAACCCCGTCTATCTCAACATCACAAAGATACTACTAGAATTCAAAATTAGTATCAATACAATTCATAATCTCAATATCGGTGCACTTAACATCAGTAACAACACTACTCTGATATCAAATCTCAATCAATATCTGTAGAACCCGTAAATCGGTAGACGTATAAGCCATGCATAATTCTAGATTTTTAAATTTAATTGACTTCATTGCATGATTATTTTAAATGCATTTATTTGAAGTTAATTATTCATTATTTCAATTCAGTAGTTTGATTTTTAGCATTTCAGTTATTTCAGTGAGGCCGGACCGGAGTTGGAGTTTTGAGATAGAATTTAATATCCAGAAGTTAATTTAGCTAGCAAGTAAGTTCATTTAAGTTAGTAAGAATGTTTTGAGGATTTAATTTAAGTTACTTGTGGTGAGTAGAAAATAAGCTCATTTAAGTTATTTAATTAAGTGGTTAGCTTACTAAATTATTTGAGGGATTAGTGAGGCTTTTAAGAGTTATTAATTTAGTAAATAAACAACATTTTCCCTTTATTTTATCATGCATTTTCGGCCACCCCTAGTTGCTAGAAGACTCATTTTCCAACTCATCAAATTTGACCAATTCTTTGCATGTAATTAGTAGGATAATTCTAGGATTTTTGGGAGCACAATTTAATTAAATAAATGGACATATCCTAGACTAGAAAATAAGCAATAATCGGCCATCACCATTCTAGAAACACCCAAATTGACTCTCGAAAGAGCGTTTCGTGTTTTGGCCTCCATTCCACCTAGATTTCGACCCTATCATTTTAGGAGCATCATTTTATGATTTATCAGCGTATTTTAATCATGACTATACGTCGGTTCGGTGTCGGTTCAGGTTGGCTCGGAGTCATGATTAAATGCGAAGTCATTAGGCGTCATAGTCGCATCTTTTGAACTAAATTGCATAGTTGGTCAAGTTTAAGCTATTGCATATTTTTCATAGCCAAGTTAGGTTGCAGCGAGCATGGGGACGATCCAATCCAATCCAGTTGGTAAAATTACAGGAATTTTCATTACGCCAGTTAATTATTTTACGTGCATTAAATAGAAATGATTATTTTTGAGATTTATGCGATATGGCTTGTGGTTCATTCACTATGTGGGAGTGTTATTTTATACGGTCGCCAGTGACCGACCAGTTCAGTATGGTACCACCCGGTCGCCAGTGATCGGCCAGCTCAGTTCAGTTTCAGCCTCCCCGGTAGCCAGTTACCGATCAGTTCAGCTTAGTGCAGGGGCCACAGGCGTAAAACATAATCTCAACAGAAAATTTTACCAGTTATTTCAGTACAGGCTCCAAGGAGCAAACATTTTTACTGTGATTATCAGTTCAGTTATGCACATATTATAATTGCTCATTACAGATTATTTTCAGCATGCCTCAGGACATGATATTTTATCCCATGCATATTTTAATTCAGATTTTTACTCGTTAGCTGCGATATATGCATGCTGAGTCTTTAGGCTCACTAGACTTGATTGTTTTAGGTACTGATGAGGCCAGGGCCGAGGGCGGGGACCAGTGAGCCAGCTTGGGTCGGCAGTAGTGGCACCCGAGGACCTTAAAGCAGTAATTGTTATTTTATTCCGCAAACATTTTATCAGTCGTTGGATATTTTTAAATTGTGATTTTTGGCAAACTTTATTTTCTTCCGCTGCAATATTTTGAAATATTGAACTTGATTCACTAGTGATTTTATGAATGAGGCCATTTAAGTTTTTTTAGAAAGAAAATTTTTAATTTTCCGCAAATTTTCAAGCAAGAAGTTTTAGGCCCTTTTCAGTTGGTATCAGAGCGGTGGTTCTGTATAGGGTTTCACTACTACTGACCGCGAGAAGCTCACGAAGCCACGTCTTTGGTTTGTAAGTTTTTCAGTTCAGCATTTTGTTCTGCATTTCAGTTAAAGCATGAATTATTTTGTCAGCATGCTTCCAGATTTTCAGTACTTCAGTGTTCATTTAAAATAAACTATGGAATTATGCATGTTAGTTACGTATGAGTTATGTTGGAACAGTATGACCCTAGACGCATTTTAGAGCGCAACAGAGAGGAGGAGCCTCGCCGAGAGGACAGGGAGGAGCGTAGACCGGAGGGAGACCTACCACCTCCTCCACCACCCCCACCGGACATGAGTGCCGAGATGTTAGATGGGATGGCACAGTTCTTCGCACAGTTTGCGGGGGACAATGCCGCAGCCTTAGCCGCAGCCGCAGCCAGGCCGACAGGGCCCGAGGCTGTTTATGAGCGATTCATGAAGATGCGCCCAAAGGAATTCTCTGGGACATCTGACCCCATGGTTGCCGAGGGATGGATCAAATCCCTCGAGGTCATCTTTAAGTTTATGGAGCAGGGGGACGCAGACCGAGTCCGATGTGCCACCTACCTGTTCACTGGAGACGCCCGCTTATGGTGGGAAAGAGCTTCGGTAGCCTTGACTTTGGCTACACTTTCATGGACCCGCTTTACGGAAGTTTTCTACTCTAAGTATTTTTCTGAGGAGGTTCGCACCAGGCTGACCACCGAGTTCATGAGTCTGAGACAGGGGGATATGACGGTTACGGAGTTCATCCGTAAGTTCGAGAGGGGCTGTCACTTTGTGCCCCTGATCGCGAATGATGCCAGAGCCAAGCTGATGCACTTCCTGGTGGGTTTACGGCCGATCTTGCGCCGGGATGTTAGGGTATCTGACCCTGCTACTTATGAGATTGCCGTCTCCAAGGCCTTAGCCGCAGAGCATGATCTGCGGGATATCAAGAGGGATCGCCAAGGCAAGCGCCCAGTCCAGGCACCGCACTGCCCTCCTCCTCATCAGCATCAGCAGCAGAATAAGAGGCCTTTTCATGGACCGCCCAGGAACCGAGGCCAGCAGCAGCAGCAGCAGCGGGGACGCCCAGCCCCGAGGACTCAGGAGCACCCAGTCTGTCCCAGGTGCTCACGTCGCCATCCTGGAGCATGTATGGCTGGCTCAGGAAAGTCTTTTAAGTGTGGCAGTCCAGACCACATGTTGCTACAATGTCCTTAGAGGAATCTGCCTACCCAAGGCAGAGTTTTTGCTCTCCATGCCGCGGAAACCAACCCGGAGACTATGTTGTTGACAGGGAGAATTTTTATATCTGGTTCCGCTACCAAGGCCTTGATAGATTCAGGGGCTACTCACTCGTTTATTTCGGAGGTCTTTGCAAACTTTCTCAATATCCAGACCATTGGGCTAGATACAGCCTTTTCAGTAGTGTTGCCGTCAGGCGAGGAGATGACAGCCACTAATGTTATCCGAGATATAGACCTTGAGCTGCACGGTAATCTTGTTTATGCGGATCTGATTGTGCTACCGATGCCGGAATTTGACATCATCCTAGGGATGGACTGGCTATTGAGGAACAGAGTGTTGATAGACTTCCAGCGGAGATCCGTTCTTGTCCGACCGCCTGGAATGGAGCAGTTCTTATTTGAGCCGGACAGGTACTTTCCTTTACCGCGCATTATTCCGTATGTTCAGGCTAGGAAACTCATGCATAGAGGGTGTCGGGCATTTCTAGCGACCTTTTTATCTGTCCCCGAGGAACCCAGCCAGTCAGCCTCAGATTTTCCGATTGTCAGAGATTTCTTAGATGTTTTTCCCGAAGACGTCTGTGGTATGCCACCCGAGAGAGAGGTGGAGTTTTCCATTGAGCTTATGCCAGGTACGGCTCCGATATCCAAAGCGCCGTACCGATTAGCACCGACAGAGATGGCAGAGCTTAAGAAGCAGATTCAGGAACTTCTCGACAAGGAGTTCATTCGCCCGAGCTTTTCTCCATGGGGCGCGCCAGTCTTATTTGTGAAAAAGAAGGATGGCACGATGAGGCTTTGCATTGACTACCGGGAGTTGAACAGGGTTACAGTGAAGAATAAATACCCACTTCCGAGGATTGAGGATCTGTTTGACCAGTTGCAGGGAGCTTCGATTTTCTCCAAGATTGATCTGCGCTCTGGTTATCACCAGTTGAGGGTGAGAGATGCTGATGTTTCCAAGACTGCTTTCAGGACTCGTTATGGCCACTACGAGTTCCTTGTGATGCCGTTCGGTCTGACGAATGCGCCAGCGATTTTCATGGATCTCATGAATCGCGTATTCCAGTCGTATCTGGACCAGTTTGTGATAGTGTTCATAGATGACATTCTCATCTACTCCAAGAGTCGGGAGGAGCACAGCAGACATCTGACCACAGTGTTGCAGACATTGTAGAAGCACATATTATTCGCAAAGTTCAGTAAATGCGAATTCTGGTTAGAGAAGGTGGCGTTCTTAGGCCACATTGTATCCAGCAGTGGTATTGAGGTAGACCCAGCAAAAGTTGCAGCAGTCAGAGATTGGGTTGTGACTCAGAATGCATCAGAGATCCGCAGTTTTCTTGGGTTGGCAGGATATTACAGGAAGTTCATTCAGGGATTCTCATCCATTGTCGTTCCACTCACAGCACCGACCAAGAAAAATGTGAAGTTTGTGTGGAGCGAGGAGTGTCAGAAGAGCTTTGATACTTTGGAGCAAGCTCTTATCTCAGCACCAGTTTTAGCCGTGCCGTCAGGATCCGGTGAGTTTGTTCTGTATACCGATGCTTCGAAGCTTGGTTTAGGTGCAGTTCTGATGCAGCATGAGAGAGTGATAGCGTATGCTTCTCGACAGCTAAAAATCCATGAGAAGAATTACCCTACCCATGATCTGGAGTTAGCGGCCGTAGTTTTTGCTTTGAAGATTTGGAGGCACTATCTGTATGGAGAGAAATGCCAGATCTTTACCGACCACAAGAGCCTCAAGTATTTCTTTACGCATAAGGAGCTGAACATGCGTAAGAGGCGTTGGTTGGAGCTTGTGAAAGACTACGATTGTGACATTAGCTACCACCCGGGTAAAGCTAATGTAGTTGCGGATGCTTTGAGCAGAAAAGTCGCAGTGATGGCTCATTTGACGATTCAGAAACCTCTTCAGATCGAGATGCAGAGGTTTGATCTTGAGACTTACCCTCGAGGTAGAGTTCCTCGTCTATCTACCTTGACCATTCAGTCTTCCCTTTTGGACCGTATTCGCAGTGGTCAGTCCGCAGATGAGCAGTTGGCACAGTGGAAGAAGAGAGATGAAGCCAAGGGCAGTGTTTTGTATTCAGTCAACGACGGTATTGTTAGATACCGAGATAGGATATGGGTTCCTAGCAGTGATTCTATCCGAGCAGACATCTTATCAAAGGCCCATACGTCCCCGTACTCCATTCACCCTGGGAGTACGAAGATGTACAAAGATCTGCAGCTATTGTATTGGTGGCCAGGGATGAAGAAGGACATCAGACGGTTTGTGTTCGAGTGTCTGACCTGTCAGTTAGTGAAGGCCGAGCATCAGAGACCAGCAGGTTTGCTCAAGCCTCTTCCTATTCCCGAGTGGAAGTGGGAGAACATTACCATGGATTTTGTGACCGGATTGTCGAAGTCAGCCAGGGGATCGAATGCTATTTGGGTGATTGTAGATCGTCTTACCAAATCAGCACACTTCTTGCCTATTAAGACGACTTTCACCATGATTCAGTATGCAGAGCTGTATATCCAAGAGATAGTCCGACTCCATGGTATTCCAGTTTCGATCGTATCCGACAGAGATCCCAGATTCACTTCCTCATTTTGGAAGAGCTTGCATTCGACTTTGGGTACGAAGTTGCTGTTTAGCACAGCTTTCCATCCGCAGACCGATGGGCAGTCGGAGCGAGTTATTCAGATTTTGGAGGATCTTCTTCGCGCTTGCATCATCGATTTCTCAGGGAGTTGGGAGACGAACTTGCCACTGGTTGAGTTCACCTATAACAACAGTTTCCAGTCGTCTATAGGTATGGCTCCGTATGAAGCACTGTATGGCCGCAAGTGTAGATCTCCTGTTCATTGGGATGAAGTAGGAGAGAGAGCAGAGTTGGGTCCAGAGATTGTTCAGCAGGCAGCAGAGGTAGTAGTCAAGATGTGTGATAGGATGAGGACTGCTCAGAGCCGACAGAAGAGTTATGCCGATCAGCGGAGGAGAGACTTAGAGTTTGCAGTGGGCGATCATGTTTTCGTGAAAGTGGCACCTATGAAGGGTGTCATGAGATTTGGGAAGAAAAGGAAGCTCAGTCCGAGATTCATTGGACCGTTTGAGATCCTCGACAGAGTTGGGACGCTAGCGTATCGTGTGGCTCTTCCGCCGAATCTGGCCGGAGTACACAATGTGTTCCACGTCTCCATGCTGAGGAAGTATATGGCAAATCCTTCGCATGTGCTGAATTTCGAGCCGTTTCAGCTTACTCCGAACTTATCTTATGAGGAGAGACCTGTTCAGATCCTAGACAGGCAGGAGAAGAAGCTTCGGAACAAGCTTGTTAAGCGAGTCAAAGTCGAATGGCTTAACCATTCTGAGGAGGAAGCTACGTGGGAGTCTGAGTCAGAGATGAGGGAGCGTTACCCCGAGTTATTCGGTGAGTTCTAATTTCGAGGACGAAATTTCTTTTAAGGGGGGAAGGATTGTAGAACCCGTAAATCAGTAGACGTATAAGCCATGCATAATTCTAGATTTTTAAATTTAATTGACTTCATTGCATGATTATTTTAAATGCATTCATTTGAAGTTAATTATTCATTATTTCAATTCAGTAGTTTGATTTTTAGCATTTCAGTTATTTCAGTTAGGCCGGACCGGAGTTGGAGTTTTGAGATAGAATTTAATATCCAGAAAATATTTCTAGAAGTTAATTTAGCTAGCAAGTAAGTTCATTTAAGTTAGTAAGGATGTTTTGAGGATTTAATTTAAGTTACTTGAGGTGAGTAGAAAATAAGCTCATTTAAGTTATTTAATTAAGTGGTTAGCTCACTAAATTATTTAAGGGATTAGTGAGGCTTTTAAGAGTTATTAATTTAGTAAATAAACAACATTTCCCCTTTATTTTATCATGCATTTTCGGCCACCCCTAGTTGCTAGAAGACTCATTTTCCAACTCATCAACTTTGACCAATTCTTTGCATGTAATTAGTAGGTTAATTCTAGGATTTTTGGGAGCACAATTTAATTAAATAAATGGACATATCCTAGACTAGAAAATAAGCAATAATCGGCCATCACCATTCTAGAAACACCCAACATAGATTTGATATCAAACCATAATTCAAATTCAAAATGAGAAGACTTGGTCTTGATTCTTTCCTTATATCTTGCACCCACTTCCCTCACCCTCCTAACCATTTTTCCCCCCCTCTCCTTTTCGAAAATTCAGAGTAATATCAGACCCCTTTTCAGTAGAAAAATCGTGAGCCATATCTAGGGAGAAAGGCAAGAAAAAAATCGAGAGTAAACAAAACAAGAGAAGCGCTCCATCTCCTCCGTGCCGCGTCGTCGTCGTTTCGTTCGTTTTCTTTCGAAACGAAACCAGGCATGTCTAGATTCTTTCAATACCTCAATCAAATCATATTATCATTTATTTTTCAGTACATGATCAAGATTTATCATTTCAAAAACCGAAATATTCAGTAGACAAGAAACGAAAATTCTGCACAGATTTTTTTATCGACTTCCATGCTTCACGATTGGTATGTTTTGTTTCGATTTCAGGGATGGATCGTTCCAGGGGCTCAAGGCTGCATATTGACATGTACTAGGACATGTTAGGGCCATGTTAGAACATTTATTTCAGTCCCATGATTGCTGGAAAAACAGAAATGACAGCAACACCATTTGTGTCCCTTTTTGAGTTCGAAAAATTTCAGTTTTTATGTCAAGGGGTTGGATCTGATCTTTGCTGCCCTAAGGGCTCTTAGCCATGGTTGGATCACTCCCCTAGCATGTCTAAGACGTGACTAAGTTGCCCTTTTGGTGGCTTGGTCCATGGCTCATCGGTTTTTAATAAAAACATCACAACAGCCCCTATACCCTTCGGCCCCCTCCATTTTTCAGCACATGTATTTCGAGTTGGTTGGGTTAGTGTGGATCTTGGTTGGCCTATGGCCCTTAGCCATGGTTCATACCATGCCCCTATATGTCTAGATCATGCCATGGCCAATCAAATGGCCACTGGAACGACGCAAGACATCGATCAAAGTACATCACTACACACGCATGCACGTTGGTTCTCGGTTGGAGTTTCGGTTAAGTTATGGTGTGACGCGGATTGTGGCTGGCCTAGGGCCCTTAGCTATGGTTCAAATCACTCCTTGGGATGTTGGTAAGAGTCTCTGGTCGGTGGTTCACACCCAAATGGCCGGTAGTCTCGAAAACAACACAAGTTACACGATTGTACACTTGCTGGAATTTTACAGCAAGTTTCTGTGTTTATTCGGTGGCTCGTTCGAGTTTTTGGTTGGCTTTTAGCCCATGGCCTTGGACTGAACAGTGCCTCATTGAGTTAGGAAGGTCATGTTTTTGACCGTTCGTCATTTGGATCATTTTTAAGGTTGTACGAGAATTTACGGTGCGATGTGCCAAATTGACTCTCGAAAGAGCATTTCGTGTTTTGGCCTCCATTCCACCTAGATTTCGACCCTATCATTTTAGGAGCATCATTTTATGATTTTTCAGCGTATTTTAATCATGACTATACTTCGGTTTGGTGTCGGTTCAGGTCGGCTCGGAGTCATGATTAAATGCGAAGTCATTAGGCGTCATAGTCGCATCTTTTGAACTAAATTGCATAGTTGGTCAAGTTTAAGCTATTGCATATTTTTCATAGCCCAGTTAAGTTGCAGCGAGCCTGGGGACTATCCAATCCAATCCAGTTGGTAAAATTACAGGAATTTTCATTACGTCAGTTAATTATTTTACGTGCATTAAATAGAAAATGATTATTTTTGAGATTTATGCGATATGGCTTGTGGTTCATTCACTATGTGGGAGTGTTATTTTATACGGTCGCCAGTGACCGATCAGTTCAGTATGGTACCACCCGGTCGCCAGTGACCGGCCAGCTCAGTTCAGTTTCAGCCTCCCCGGTAGCCAGTTACCGATCAGTTCAGCTTAGTGCAGGGGGCACAGGCGTAAAACATAATCTCAACGGAAAATTTTACCAGTTATTTCAGTACAGGCTCCAAGGAGCAAATATTTTTACTGTGATTATCAGTTCAGTTATGCACATATTATAATTGCTCAGTACAGATTATTTTCAGCATGCCTCAGGACATGATATTTTATCCCATGCATATTTTAATTCAGATTTTTATTCGTTAGCTGCGATATATGCATGCTGAGTCTTTAGGCTCAGTAGACTTGATTGTTTTAGGTACTGATGAGGCCAGGGTCGAGGGCGGGGACCAGTGAGCCAGCTTGGGTCGGCAGTAGTGGCACCCGAGGACCTCAGAGCAGCAGTTGTTATTTTATTCCGCAAACATTTTATCAGTCGTTGGATATTTTTAAATTGTGATTTTTGGCAAACTTTATTTTCTTCCGCTGCAATATTTTAAAATATTGAACTTGATTCACTAGTGATTTTATGAATGAGGCCATTTAAGTTTTTTTAAAAAGAAAATTTTTAATTTTCAGCAAATTTTCAAGCAAGAAGTTTTAGGCCCTTTGCAATATCTTTCGAAAATCATAACAATTGCATACACAGTCTGTTCTGCGATCTGACTTCAATTATGCGATGCCTACTATATCAGAAACACCATATCTGGTTCATATTCAATTCGAACAATATCATGTTTCCAAATCATCTCAAAACTTAATAAAACTTACGTCCTTGTATAGCTCGTAGCGAGAGGAGTACGATACTGCGTTCGGATTCGACTTCTGATACACGGATATCTCAAAATCACTATTTGAAGATATGAAAGGCTTTAAGAAATTTGTTGAAGGAAAACCCACGATTTCTTATGCTGAAATCGTGAGAATCAATACATATATATATATCTCAATTGCATGTCAAACAAATGGCTAAACCTTCACACTGCACGTCGCACCGCGGGTGCGCTCACTTTTGCACCGCGGGTGCGCTCTATTTATTGATATGCATCAACTTTCCCCGAAGCTTGGACCGCGGGTGCGCTCTGTCTTTTGACGCGAGTGCGCTGACCCTACTGTTACAACACCGCGGGTGCGGTGTGTCTAGCACCGCGGGTGCGCTCAATCTCCAGTAGCAACTTTCATACCCTACTGGCCATGCACCGCGGGTGCGGTACGTCTTCACCGCGGGTGCGGTGTCACTTCTGTAATTAATATCCAACTCTCTGTCCATCAACCGCGGATGCGGTCTTGTTCGTAGCGCGGGTGCGGTCTATATTTCATGCACCACTTCATAATCTCATTTAGTGCTTCTCATTACATGTCATGCATACTCATATCTTCCGAATATCACATCAATGAAGACTAATAAATCTCGAGCCTTACATTTCTCCCCCTCTAAGAAATGATTTCGTCCTCGAAATCACAAGTAATCAATTCAGATATATACGAAGAAATGTATACAGAGTTTAAATCAAAACTCATCTCAATGAATCCATTCTGAAATCTTAATCTCATGACAAGTTCTGTCTTTCAGATAGTCTCTTTGAGGCCCTGTCACTTACTGTATTTTCAATAATAGAATAGTCTTCATTCTGAAATATCTTTCTTGTACGGATCTGTGATTCTAAATTGGAATAATAATTCAAGAGCATAATATCATAATACCCTTCGAAATAACTCTGACAGAATCAATCTCACAATACTGCCTATACAACATCCGTATATATCAATCAACGGCTCATACCAAATCAATATCATCAGCTGTTATCAAATCTGTTTATCCCAGTCAAGGATATATTCAATCTTCGGCCCCAAATACCAATCGTCATCATTCAACGTTGGCGTATTCAGTCTGTCTGGTCTGAGCTATCTTTATTTTCTTCTGAATTAGCTACATTTTCTTTTGTCATATCTCTGACTGTATCAAATCTTATCTCAGGTATCTTCGAGATATTATTCTTATACCAAAGAAATCTGCAGTACTCACTGTACACTGTATCGTCTGTAACTATTTCATTATCCATCTGGTTATCTGATGACTATGATCGTACACTAATTCACACAGCGACACTATGTCATATCAACTGGTGCTAGCATCCAGCACTGCAGCTCTCTGGATATCTATCAATATCCGGATAGTACGCTCAGGCTATCTGTCAGTCGGTGGATAATATATGAATGAGTTCATGGTACGTTCTGCCACAATTACAAACTCAATCAAAATCACAATCTGATATAGTCTAGTTCTACATTCTGATCAATCTGACCATTTCTTTGACATCGATCTGTGTCATTTGGTCATGTTTGTACGTCATCTTGTACAAACTAATAGCTATAGATTGAACAATATGTCAATCACAATCATATCATATCACAATCTGGAAAGTATTGCAGTAATTTCATTACGAATTTCATCGAAATATACTCCCCATGTCTAGTCAAGAATATACAAACTCTGTAATAAATCTTCTGATCTCTATCTTTCTATCTTCATTTATTGGCGGTTCAGACATTTCAATACAAATTCTGCCAACATTTCAGTATAAATTCTATCATAACTGATTTAATCTGTCTATATCAAAACTATCTATTCGAATATCATACATTCTCAGTCACCAAAATGAAAACTGAATCCACTATGGTGCATTTCGGACACTATCGGTCATTTCAGATTCGAACTATTTGGTACAAAAATTCAGTTAATAATATAAATTAAAGAAAAATACCTACCTGGTATTCGGTTCTGATTGTCGATATCAAATTCTGTTGTACAATTCAAAAACATTTGACATCACGAGATAATCACTCTCATACCGTAAAATCACATATCTGTCACTCTGATCGATGCTCTGTTCTGATTATTGAAATTAAGCTCTGAACATTCTGATTATATTTCTGATCTACTGAAATTCTCGAATTCAACTCTAATTCGGATTGAACTGTATATAATCTCAACGGTTCACATTGATCTGTATCAAATACGGCTGTAGAAATATAACAATACTCAGGCAAACACAAAATAACAATCGTATAAGATAATCTGCCAACTCAGACCAAAAATAAATTTCTGACAATTCTGACATTTCTGATCTTTCTGATATCGGTATCATTCTCATCTACTGATCATGATCTCAATTGTGTAAACATCAATTGATATACTAACTTCAGATATCGCATATTCTGAATACAATCTGTTTCAACCAGGATTCATATCTGAATAATTTCTGTATACAATAAACATAGTTCTCAGAGTATTCAATACAATCTTCAGATATTCGATTCAGTCAATCAGATGCTGTAAGTATATCCAGCTATCATAGATACAACAAGCATGAAATCATCAGAATATCTCTGAACATACTGAAATATGCCAAAGAGAAACATTAAATCAGATGTAACTCCTGGTCGGTACTCTTCTACTGATCTTTCAATTCTTTCAGTGTCATTCTGTACATTCAATATCATTCTGTACTGAATTCTAAAACACAACCAGTACCTGGTATCAATTCAATTCTGAAATCTATCTTTCAATTCGAGGCAAATACGGAATCTCATCTGGACAACCATCAGCCAACTCGTACATCACTGGCAAATCTGCCAATGTTAGGCTCGATTTCAGTATGTCTACTGAATACATAAAGGATACCATCTGCTCCTTTTGTATTAATCGAGTCATAAACAATACAGATATCAAAGGAATTATAGATCCAGAATCCTTACCGAGGAATTTCTACTCATCATTCCTATCTAGTATGAATCTTATATTTTTCTGGCAGGAATCTACAATAGTTCTGTACTTGTTCAGCATATTAATATCAATAATGCGGTCAAATCAGAAACACAAGTACATCATAATCTAACTCGACCTCATTCTCATCTTACTGTAGTATACAATATTTCACAGAAATCTCTGATATCAATCTTTCTTTTCCAACAAGTAAGGGAATCAATACTACAGTACAATCAGACTCAACAGATACATCATATCTCAATGCAACTCAGTCAAAGGTAATCATAGGGAATGCATTAGTATATATCAATACATATGCAATATAATCATAAAAAAATAGTACCTGCCACTCTATCATCAGGTGTGTCCTGTGTTTGTTCCTCGATCTTCTGCTCCCTAAAATCTTTGGGAATTTCTCTGAGGACAAACTCTAGAAAAGTGTCCCAGCTGTCTACAAATATGGCAACTACCAGTCACTCCCTGGCATTGCTCTGTGGAATGTCTCCCTCCGCAAATCCTGCAATACACTCCAGTATAACTTGGGCTGGAACCACTGGAGCTAGTTGAACCGCTCAGTCCGCTCCCTAACTTCTTGAATGGTTCCTTTCGAGCTTTCAGCAAATCTTGCTTTCCACTCGTACTGCCTTTATCAAATCTAAGAGGGGATTGTTGTACCTGGAGTTGCATCGCACACACCCTTTTTAGTTGTCTAATCAGACTCGCCTCCGCTCTCTTCGCTCTACTCAAGGCATCAACAAAATGGTAAGGTCGCTGCATATTTATCAATGCAACTATCTCCGAGTTCAATCCTCTGATGAACTGATCCGCTACAGCTTCATCATTCCAAATTACATGAGGAGCAAAATCGCCTTGCTCCGCTGGCATGGCTAACACTGGTGCTGAGATAAGAGCTTGATTCAAAGTATCAAATCTCTTTTGACACTCATCACTCCAAACGAATTTAGCATTCTTATTAGTCAATGAAGTGAGTGGCACTGCTATCGAAGAAAATCCCGGAATGAACTTCCGGTAGTAGCCTGCTAAGCCTAGGAAACTGCGGATCTCTAACGGATTCTTCGGCTTAACCCATTCCTTAACTGCTGCTACCTTAGCTGTATCCACCTTGATACCACTGCTAGATATTATATGACCCAAAAATGCTATCTTCGCCAACAAAAATTAACACTTACTGAATTTTGGAAACAACTTGCGACTCTACAAGACTTGCAAAACTGTACCCAAGTGTTGAATGTGCTCCTCATGGCTCTTCGAGTAGATGAGAATGTATTCAATGAGCACTATGACAAACTGATCAAGGTAGGGTTGAAATACTCGATTCATAAGGTCCATAAATATTGTTGGAGCATTTTACAGTTTAAACGGCATTACTAAGAACTTATAGTGCCCATACCTGGTTCTGAAGGCTGTCTTATGAACATCTGCATCCTTTACCTTCAGCTGATGAAACCCTTATCGTAGATCTATCTTGAAGAACACTGTAGCTCCCTGCAACTGATCGAACAAGTCGTTGATCCTTGGAAGTGGGTATTTATTCTTGATCGTTAACTTGTTTGGTTCTCGGTTATCGATACACAACCTCATGCTCACATCCTTCTTCTTTACGAAGAGTACTGGTGCGCCCCATGGTGAGAAATTAGGGCGGATGAATTCTTTATCTAGGAGCTCCTGAATATGCTGCTTGAGCTCTATCATCTCAGCTGGAGCTAAACGGTACGGTGCCTTTGAGATTGGCACGGTGCCTGGCACAAGGTCAGTGGAAAACTCCACCTCTCTCTTTGGTGGAAGGCCTGTGACGTCATCTGGAAAGACATCAGGAAAATCTCTGAATACTGGTACATCAGATATCGACGGAGTGGTGATAAGAGCAATTTGTACACTTAAATTATCCTTATATTTCATATAGATTGTTCGTTTCTTGGGCGGAATTATGCGTTCTTTGTTATTTTTGGTGTGATTGCAGGAATCTATGTAAGGCTACTACATGAGTGTGAAAAGAAGCAAAAATGGCGCTTAGAAGAAATTTGTGAGGATGCCCATCTTTAAAATTAGAGAGACCCGCGCATATGCGCCGGACATGGGCACGCACATGCGCGCACGAAGGAAATTCGGATGAACAAAACAGAGGACTCCGCGCATATGCGCGGAGATGGTGCGCACATGTACGCGCGAGAAGAAGCCCAGCACAGAAAGAGGCGTGCATATGCACCGGTGTAGGTTGCGCATATGCGCGCGACGCGAATGCCAGATTTTTTAGGTTCCATCGTTGGCTTTATAAGAAAGAACTTTGGAGAGGAAAACGGCCGGCATACTAGAGAGAAGGAGACTAAAAAGAGAGCGCCAAAGATGGAGCGCAAAGAATGGAGATAGAAGACGTTTAATCCGGACACGGAGACGCACTTTCATCTCTCTTCAACATGTTTCTAATTCGGTTCTTTACTTTTACGTTTTTAATGATTACAAACATGTTTTGTATTGATTTAGATTCGATTAAGAACTAATCTTATTTTCTAGAGATGGACGTAGTCTTGGTTGAATTATTGACGTTTTGAATTTTCATTGAATTAATTCATCGTGTTTATTTGTGATTTCTTGTTCTTAATGCTTTTGGATTACTGGCCATAATTCGATTGAACAAATAATTAAGATCTAACACTCGAGAGAGGGGTTTGAAATTTGGATAGGGGAAATCACATCGTCAGATGTTTATAACGTGCAAAAGACGGATAACTATGGTGAATCCATAACAAGAACCTTGTTTGCATATATTACGTATTACGTGATTTTGTGTAGACATATTAAAATCGGTATTACGTAATACAGTTCTATTCATCACTTGAAAAAGGGAATAGGAAAATTGCGAGCTCCTAGTTAGTAAACTTGATGCAAGTTAATAACATGTTAGTCAATTTTAATTTAGCATTGGGGAGACTAGATGAAATCATATCTCTAGATTGATCTACTCGTTGAATTTCAAACGCGTGCTAGAAATTAATAGGATTCATTATTTGATTTGAATTGATTATCAACTATCTATTTGAATTTTCTAAATAAAGTTGAACTATGTCAATTATGGTACTTAATATACAGTTTTAAATAATTAACCCCCGTGGGATCGATATTTGTACTCATACCAGTACTAAAACTTTACACCGTACACTTGCGGTAGTGAAAATACGCCACAAGTTTTTGGCGCCGTTGCCGGGGAGTTTATTATTTAATTGCATATTGATATCGTTACTAAGTAGTCTGGACTTTAATTTAGACTTTATTTTATTTATTTATTTATTTTGTTAATTGATAATCTTCTCTATTTTGCAGTGCATGCGAATATATCAAAATCCAGACTTGCTGATTTTTGATCCAGAAATCGAAAGAACTGCCAGGAGATTAAGGAAATCAAGAAGGGAGTAAATTAAAGCAATGGCTAATAACAGAGATAATCAGAATGAACTCCCAAGAGAGGTGCCAATCCGAGAACATTTCCGCCCAGTCATCAACGCTCATTATTCTGGAATAGCTCGCGGAACCATTGCTTCTAATAACTTCGAGCTAAAGCCCGCACTCATCAACATGGTTCAACAGAACCAGTTTGGAAGAGCATCCACTGCATCTTCACCTCAGAACCTTTCTGGAGATCACGGACACAATAAAAATTAACGGTGTTTCTGACGAAATTATTCGATTGCGGCTGTTTTCGTTTTCGCTCAGGGATCAAGCAAGGAGTTGGCTCCAATATCTACCTCTGGGAAGTATTACTACATGGGCAGATTTGGTTACGAAGTTTATGTCAAAGTAGTTTCCTCCTGCCAAATCTGCTCAGCTGAAAATAGAGATCACAAATTTCAGGCAGAGGGAACTCGAGGTGTTGTATGAGGCTTGGGAGCGATACAAAGAATTACTCAGGAAGTTTCCGAATCATGGATATGCAGATTCGGTGCAAATTGAGCTATTTTACAATGGTTTAGATTAACCAACTAGAGGCAACGTGGATGCAGCCGCCGGAGTTACTATTTTCTCCAAAAAACCTGATGAGACTTATGAATTACTTGAACAGATGACCATTAACAGTTACCAATGGCCAAGTGAGAGATCTGATCAAGGAAACCTGCTGGATTGTATGCCGTAGTCCCGATCACATCACTTACTGCACAGGTCTCGGCACTGACCACACAGATTGCAGCAATGAACAAGGCAGGCCAATCTACGTCTGATGTAGCACTGGTGACTGCCGAAGAAGAGCCTGTTGTGGAGGAAGCTCAGTACATCAACAAAAATCGTGGCTATTGAGAATATCGAGGTAACCCTCCCCCTAATAACTTATCATCCAGGTTTAAGAAATCATGAGAATTTCTCTTATGCGAACAACAAGAACGTGTTGAATCCTCCACCGGGGTTCAATACACAGAAGGGGGAAGGAAAGCCATCATTTGAGGATCTAGTCGGGACGTTTGTGGCTGAGTCTAGGAAAAGAATGGCGAGAACTGAGTTTCGTCTGGATAGCATGGAGACACATATGGGGAATATGGGTGCCACGATGAAGTCCTTGGAAACACAGACTGGGCAATTAGCTAATGCTTTGAAAGATCAGAATAGATGACAGTTCTCAAGCAATACAGAGGTAAATCGTAGGGATCAATGCAAAGCTATCACATTGAGGAATGGCAAGGAAATTGGAATCCCAAACCCTACTGAACAGAATGTAGAGATTCTTGTTGAGGAAGATGACGGGAAGGATGTAAGTTTTGGTAAAGAGAAAGTAAAGGAACCCAAAAAAGTGATATAACAGCAGCCTCTACCAAAGGTGAATCTTCCATATCCTTAGAGGTTCAAGAAAAAAGGGTTAGATGATCAGTTTGCGAAGTTCATAGAAATTTTCAAGAAAATACACATTAACATCCCATTTGCCGATGCATTGGATCAAATGCCAAATTACGCTAAGTTCATCAAGGATGTGATGTCCAAGAAGAGGAAACTTCAAGAGTTTGAGACCGTGAAACTAACCGAAGAGTGCAGTGCCATACTCCAAAGGAAGCTACCACAAAAACTCGAAGATCCAGGAAGTTTTACTATTCCTTGTGTTATTGGTGGTTCTAGATTAAATAGAGCATGATTTAGGTGCCAGTATCAATTTAATGCATTTTTATATTTACAGGACCTTGGAGCTTGACGAGATGAAGCCTAGCACTATTACTTTGCAGCTAGCGGACAAATCACTTACATATCCACGAGGGATAGTAGAGGATGTGCTGGTAAAGGTAGAAAAATTCATATTTCATGCTGATTTTGTCATTTTAGATATGGAGGAAGACCAGGAGACGCCACTTATATTTGGAAGGCCATTCTTGGCCACCGGAAAAGCCCTGATTGATGTGCACAAGGGCGAGCTCACACTGAGAGTAGGTGGAGATGAAGTGGTGTTCAACATCTACAACACCATCAGAGGACCAAACGAGGTAAGTACTTGTAATAGTATAGACATCATTGATTGATGTGTATCTCAAGTGGGTTTAGGTAAGTTGACGAAAGACTCCTTGGAGAGATGCTTATTGGAATCAGCTTCCATAGTGGATGAAGATGAATGGGATGTGCGAGAGGAGTTACTTGCTCTCAATGTGCTGTCTAAAGAAAAGATTGATGCCCAGCATGAAGAGTTACCTGAGAGGCAAATAAAGAGGTACCAAAAGCATCTCCTGAATTGAAGGAATTACCGAGTCACTTGTGCTATGCATTCTTAGACGAGAGTTCGTCCTATCCGGTAATTATATCTGCTGCTCTTACTATTGATGAGAAAGATAGGTTGTTGAGAGTGTTGTGAGAGTTTAAATCTGCTTTAGGATGGACGACTTCTGATATAAAGGGGATTAGCTCTACTGTTTGTATGCATAAAATATTGATGCAGGAATCTTATTCCCCTAATGTTGATCATCAGAGGAGGCTTAATCCAGCTATGAAAAAAGTGGTGAGAGATGAGGTATTAAAATTGTTAAATGCTGGTGTTATTTATGCTATCTCTGATAGTTCTTGGATTTCACCTGTGCAAGTAGTGCCTAAGAAAGGGGGTATAACTGTGGTGAGGAATGAGAGGAATGAATTAATTTCAACTCGTCCAGTGACTGGTTGGCGAGTGTGCATAGATTACAGGAAATTGGATGATGCAACGAGGAAAGATCACTTCCCCCTCCCTTTTATTGACCAGATGCTTGATAGGGTAGGTGCTTATCATTATTATTGCTTTCTAGATGGTTATTCAGGTTACAATCAAATTGTCATAGCACTAGAGGATCAAGAGAAGACTACCTTCACATGCCCATACGGTACATTTGATTTCAGGAGAATGCTATTTGGACTTTGCAATGAACCTCCTATGTTTTAGAGGTGTATGATGGCCATATTTTCTGAAATGGTGGAGAAAATCAAGGAATCTGACCCTTGTTTTCAAGAGATGTCAGGCGAAGAATTTAGTTTTGAATTGGGAGAAATGTCACTTCATGGTGCAAGAAGGTATTGTGCTTGGGCACAAGATTTCAGCCAAAAGAATGGAGGTGGACAGAGCCAAATTCGCAGCAATTGAAAATCTCCCACCGCCGAAGAATGTGAAAGCGATCAGAAGTTTCTTGGGACATGCCGGGTTTTATCATCTCTATATTAAAGATTTCTCTAAAATTACTTGACCTTTATGTAATTTGTTGGAGAAAGATTCTACATTTATTTTTGACGATGATTGTTTGCAGGCATTTAACATGATCAAGACGGCGCTGATTTCTGCACCCATCATGATAGAGCCTGATTGGAAGAAGCCCTTTGAGCTCATGTGCGATGCTAGTGACTATGCTGTGGGAGCAGTTTTAGGACAAAGGCGAGACAAGATGTTCAAGGCTATCTACTATAAAAGCCGCACACTTAATACAGCCCAACAGAATTACACCACCACTGAGAAAGAGATGCTGGCAGTGGTATTGCATTCGACAAGTTCAGAACATATCTCATTGACACCAAGGTAACTGTTTTCACTGACCATGCAGCTATTCGTTACTTGTTTGCCAAAAAGGATGCAAAGCCCAAGTTGATACGATGGAAACTCCTACTTCAAGAATTGTACTTTGAAGTCAAAGACAAGAAAGGCTGTGAGAATCAGGTGGCAGATCACTTGTCACGCCTAGAGCTGGAAGAAAGAACTGAAAGTGGAGCTATCAATGAGTCGTTCCCAGACGAACAACTCTTCAAGGTACATGTTACACATCATTGGTTTGCAGATATAGCTAATTTTCTTGCTGCAGGTGAATTAGCACTAGATTTAACTTATCACCAAAAGAAGAAATTTCTTAATGATGCCAAGTTTTATCTGTGGGACGATCCCTTCGTGTTCAAGAGATGCGCTGATCAGATAATTAGACGATGTGTAGCAGAGGTAGAAGCATGTACGATCCTAGAGCAGTGTCATTCCTCACCCTATGGTTGACACTTTGGAGTGTCTAGAACAGCAGCTAAGGTATTACAGTATGGTTTCTATTGGCCTAATCTGTTTAAGGACAGTTATACCTTAGTAAAGTCATGTGATAAATGCCAAAGAGTTGGCAATATTTCTAGACGCCACGAGTTAACACTAACAAATATTTTGAAGGTGGAACTCTTTGATGTCTGGGGTATTGACTTTATGGGTCCATTCCCATCCTCTTTTGGTCAATCTTATATCTTACTTGCTGTTGACTATGTTTCTAAATGGGTGGAAGCAATTGCCACCAGTACTAATAATGCTCCAGTTGTTGTTAAGTTTGTCCACAAAAACATCATTACAAGATTTGGAACGCCTAGAGCCATAATCAGTGATGAAGGTACACATTTCTGTAACAAAATTTTTAACTCACTGTTGGCTAAGTATGATGTGAAGCACATGGTGACACTGGCATACCACTCACAAGCTAATGGCCAAGCAAAAATATCCAAGTGGGAGATCAAGCAGATCTTAGAAAAATTAGTGAAGACAAACCGGAAGGATTGGGCGATTAAACTAGATGATGCTTTATGGGCATACAGGACTGCATACAAGACACCTATCGGGATGTCTCCTTATAGGTTGGTGTAAGGCCTGAGATTTATTAGTCTTCATTGATGCGATATTCAAAGATATGAGAATGCATGACATGTAATGAGAAGCAATAAATGAGATGGGGGAAGGAGAGACATGAAAAATTAGAATTTTGAATGAAGGGCAGACCGCACCCGCACCATGAAAGATACCGCACCCGCGGTGCATGGACAGAAAATTGGTCATTTTTACAGTAGGGTCACCGCACCCGCGGTCCAAGAAAGAGTGCACCCGCGGTTGATGGACAGAGAGTTGGAAATTATTTACAGAAATGACACCGCACCCGCGGTTCAAACGTAACCGCACCCGCGTTGATGTCACCGCACCCGCGGTCTTATATGTAGCGCACCCGCGGTCGTCGATTTTGGAAAATGAATAGACTGCCGAAGCTTGAGCGCACCTGCTGTCTAGATGGAGCGCACCCGCGGTGCAGCATGCAAGAAAGCCACCTTTGTTTCTTATGATGACACATGGCATATATATATATAGAATTGTGCTGAGTCTTCATTTTTAACAGTTCCATCAGCTGAGAAACGAAGGAGAAAAGGGTTCCAAGCTTTCTTCCATCTTTACTATTTGATTGTGTAAGATTTACTTATCCAAAAGTTAATCCAAGCTTAAATTCTTGTTCCTCACTTCAAAGGCTACAAGAGGATGTAAGTTTCATTCATTTCCTGCATGATTTGAGATATTGATGTTGGGGAAACTTGGATATGCTTGTAGATATATGTTCTCATGATTATAAGCAACGGTTATTCGCAACCAGATCGAAGAAATGGTACCGTATGTAAATGTTATGAATTCCAGCATATGTATGATTTAACATGTTCATATTTCAGAGTTAATGTGTATTATGAAGAGAATGGTGAATTGTTGATATTGATTATATTGTGTTGATTTATGAGTTGATCGGTATATCGAGAATCCGCCGTTATGCCGTCGAATTGTATTTAGATTAAAGATTGAGTCCTATATGTATTGATAGAATGCACTTTGATCATGCCATTTCAGATTCTATTGGCAACTTTGATAGAGAGACTTCGACTACGACAAATTGTTCGACGAAAGGTATAATTCATGTTTTGTTTGGGGAAGACACAACTCAAATGAGATTCAATTTGAGTTTCCCAATCAAATCACATACTACAATTGTTGTCTATCTTTTGATATGATTTTGATTTGTTTATGGATTTATATTCTAATCCCTTGATATGATGATGCCTTGTTTATAGATTTATATTCAAGCATTTGAGATAGGAGAGTCATTGGCAGACTTGTCAAACTAGTCGTTTGGTGGTATCGACGCTTCGGATTAGATTCAATCAGATTGTAGACATTCGATACAGACATGGCCGAAGTCTAGGAATAAGACGTACGGTTACCTCGATTGGGAGGGTAGGTGACAGACAGTGACGTCTTATTCACACCGGGATCCCTAGAGTAGAGTCGAGTCGAGTCAAGACATGATTTGATTTGAATTGCATGCTCATATAGATTGGTTTCAAAGACTATGAAACCCATTGTTATTGCTTTCATGCATGATTTATGATTATGTATTAGCATGCATACATGTTTTATACTGGGATTTGTTCTCACCGGAGTTTCCAGTTGTTGTTATGTCTGTATGTGTGCATAACAACAGGTGGGGTAGGATCTGGGTCACGACCGAGATGAGTTCGAGATAGCGTGGTGACTTCGGGCGCAGAAGATTACTAGTTGTTTCTTACTAGACTTGTACTACTTGTGATTGTAGTTTGTATTAAACACCAATTTATATGAATGTATTAGAACAAGACATGTAATTATTTTTATTGAAATAAAATAAAGAACTATCTTGTGCTTGTTTATATACATCTGAATTAATGTTAAAAAAGAAAAATTTTGACCCACATTTTTGAATAAAGATCCGATTAATCCCAAAAAGAATTGAGTTAGAGCCCGGGTCCCCACAACAGTTGGTATCAGAGCAGTAGGTTCTGTAGACTGAGATAGAATAGAATAAGCGGGGTAGATCGAGTCTTCTTCCTTGCTTTTGATGTGCTATCATGATTTATTGCTTTCCCTATTACATGTTGTATTGTTATCTGAATTGAGTTACAGCATGTACTTGTAAAGACTGAATTAGAACCGATTCTGGATCAGAGGTATATGATCAGAGGAGGACTGAGATAGATTGTATAGACTGTGTACTAATCTGTTTGATAATCAGATTATGCCGCCTAGAAGGATACCACAACCAGCTGCAGGGCAAGTGCCAAAACAGGGTAGTACGTCAGGTGCTCAGATGGATGTTACAGCTACACCTATGGAAACCTTATTGAAGAGATTTCAATCATTCCATCCTCCGACTTTGAAGGGCACGGAAAATGCAGTGGATTGTGAGACCTGGCTAGACGATATAGAGATGTTGTTTGAATCTTTTGCCTATACAGATGAACGGAGAGTGAAGTTGATTGGGCATCAACGTTTCTTTACAGTGTCGTATCGAAAAGACAAAGGGGCCGAATTTTCCAATTTGAGACAGGGGCAGTGGAACATAGAAGAGTATGTTGCCAAGTTTTCTTCTTTGCTCCGATTTGCGCCACACATGGCAGAAAATGACGAAGCGGTCGCGGACCAGTTCATCAATGGTTTGAACCCGGATATTTTTACTTTGGTGAACACGGGATGACCCAACACCTTTTCTGATGCACTGAACCGAGCAAAGGGAGCAGAGGCTGGCCTGATCAGGCAGCGAGGAGCTTTTTATAGTGCTCAGAGTCAGAGACCGCCACAGCCTGCCGCCCAGTTTCCACCACCTCCTCCTCGATTTGATAGTGGAAGCAGTAGTAGTGGCAAGAAGGATTCTTTGAAAGTTAAGGGTAAGCAGTTTAAGAGATCAGGGAACAGTTCGTCGAGCTCCAGTGGGTCAAGACAGAGAGGTCCTGGCCAGAGTACAGATGTGACAGGTGTGTATTGCACTACTTGTGGAGGCCGACATGTCACTGAGCAATGTCAGGGAGTTATGGGCTGATGCAATATTTGTAAACAGTAAGGACACTTTGCCAGACTCTGTCCACAGAGAGGTGCACAGCAAGCTCAGAGTATTGGGGCGTCTGGTTCAGTATCTCAGTCGGAGCGGCAAGCATCATCTGTTAATTCCTTCTAGCCGCCACCTGCACCGTCCCAGTCCCAAGCCAGAGGTAGCCAGACAGTGAGCCAACCTCCCAGACAGCAGGCTCGAGTGTTCGCACTGACAGAGGAGCAGGCCCAGGATGCGCCAGATGATGTGATTGCAGGTAACTGTTTTCTTTGCGGTTATCCTGCATATGTGTTGATAGACACAGGTGCATCCCATACATTCATTTCTGAACATTTTGCATTGACACATGCATTTCATGTCGAGTCATTGTCTACTGTAGTATCTATTTCTTCTCCGTTGGGAAGTGGTCTGATATCTGTGACTTCAGTTAGACATTGTATACTACAGTTTGAGGGGCATGAGATTGATTTAGACTGTGTTGTGCTTGGTTTATCTGATTTTGATTGTATTGTTGGGATTGACATGTTAACCAAGTATAGAGCTACTGTAGATTGTTTCCAGGAGATTCTCATGTTCAGACCAGAGATGGCTGACGAATGGAAATTCTATGGTAAGGGTTCTAGATCTCGGATTCCCTTAGTATCTGCTTTGACTATGAGTAGATTGTTGCAGAAAGGAGCAGAGGGATTCCTTGTCTATTCTGTAGATCTACAGAAATCGAGCCCGGCATTGGCAGATTTGCCAGTAGTATGGGAGTTTGCAGATGTATTTCCAGATGAGATCCCAGGGTTACCCCCAGCCCGAGAGGTAGATTTAAGTATTGATCTTATTCCAGGTACCGTTCCTATATCTCGAGCTCCGTATAGGATGGCGCCGATAGAGTTGAAAGAATTGAAAGCAGAGTTAGAAGATCTTCTAGCCAAGGGATATATCAGACCCAGTGTATCTCCTTGGGGTGCTCCAGTGCTATTCGTGCGCAAGAAAGATGGTTCCATGAGATTATGCATCGATTACCGGCAACTGAATAAAGCAACGGTGAAGAATAAATATCCATTGCCGCGTATTGACGATTTATTTGATCAGTTGCAGGGATCATCTGTTTATTCTAATATTGATTTGAGATCGCGATATCACCAGCTGAGAGTTAGAGATGTTGACATACCGAAGACAGCATTCCGAACAAGGTATGGACATTATGAGTTTGTTGTCATGCCTTTTGGTTTAACGAATGCTCCAGTAGTGTTTATGGGATTGATGAACCATGTATTTCAGAGGTATTTGGATGAGTTTGTGATTGTTTTTATTGATGATATCTTGGTTTATTCTAAGAATCTGAATGAACATGCCAATCATTTGAGAATTGTGTTGCAGACATTGAGAAATGAAAGATTATTTGCTAAACTGTCAAAGTGTGAGTTTTGGCTGAGACAGGTTGTCTTCTTGGGTCATATCATATCTGGAGACGGTATTTATGTTGATCCGAGTAAAGTGGAAGCGGTAATCAGTTGGCCGAGACCGACTTCTGTGCCAGAGATACGCAGTTTCATGGGTCTGGCAGGATACTATAGACGATTCATTAAAGATGTAATGCCCGAGATTTAAATTATTGTAATCAGATGTTGATTAATTGACAAGATTGTGATGAATGAAGGTTTTAGGAGTTCAAGTGACGAAGCCGGGTGTTGGTTTATTTTAAGCCAAGATGTTGAAACGAACATCTCAAGATGTTGGGCCGAACATCTCGCGCCCGAGCGGTAGAAAAGAACCGCCCGAGCAGCCAATTTTACTTCTTGGACAGAATGTTCGGCGCCCGAGCGGTAGAATATTACCGCCCGAGCGCCAGGAGATGTTCAGCTGAGTATCTCGACAGAAAATTCCGCGCCCGAGCGGTAAAGATTAACCGCCCGAGCGCCGCTTGCAAAATATGGAAAATCAGCCACGTATCTTGGCATGCAAGTGGTATATATATATAGATATATATCCTTCATATTCCTCCGAACAAAAGGAAGAAACGAAGAAAGGGAAGCACGAGAAAGAATTGAAGAATTCTTACGCCTTTAGATTCCGATCCGCCCGTCTGATTTTGGATCCAACTTCAGTACTGTGCTCCTATCGACGCAGGCTACAACTGGACGTAAGTTTTGTTACGTTTAGACACGAGTTGAAATTATGCTATTGTCAGAATCGAATATGAATCATATATGGTGTTTCTGATACAGTAGACATCGTATATTTGAAGTCAGAATGAAGAACAGACTGTTTATGTAATTGTTATGATTTTCAGAGTCGATTTGATTAAGAATCGATATCAGATTTGTATTATCGTTGAGATTATGATTCGTATCGATATTAATTATGAGTTCTGGTACTATATATGTGATGTTGGGATTGATGGGGTTATCGAGATTGTATTATTATGCCGTTGAAACATCCGTAAATTGATATTGATCAGATTCGGTATTTGTTGAGATTATAGTGTGGTACCATATGTCGATTGACATTGATCAGATTATGTTTTAATTTGAGTATTGATCAGAACAGGTTTTGAACTGAGTTATATGCTGATATTGTATTTATTCGATTGTCATTATCAGATTGGGTATGGACAGAGTTGAAGTCGGAAATTCGTCTTCGTCAGACCGAGAAGATAAAGGTATAAGTCAATGTGGTATTGGGACATCGACTCAAGTAGGATGTACATGAGTTTCCCTAAATCACATACTATTATTATGTTTTATGATTGTGATTATTGATTTGATTAAATGCTTGTTCTATGGAGTTATAGAAGCACGCATTAGATGAGTAATCTTGTGACAGAAGTACCTGATAGTGACGGGATAGCCACGGGCACATTGCACGATGTCACAAGATAGTGTATGGGTGAGAGGACCACAGTCCATGACGGTTAGATCAGGACACTGGATGTTTGGTTATATCGACGTGGATAGAACTGGAGTCTTTTCTATTACTGTTGGTCGATATAGGAATACCACATCTGGAAACCGGGATCCCTAGACTAGGATTGAATCTAGTCTTAAATGTGGAGTCATGAGTCTAATTGAAAGTTTATATTGAGTTATGTTGATTATGTTCCTGATGATGGTACATGTTTAGAATAGGATTTATTCTTGATATGGATTTATATTCTGATTTGAATACATGTTAGACATATCTGTTATATGCTTTTATATTGTTTTTATGATTGCATGTATACATGATTTATACTGAGAATGTAATTCTCACCGGAGTTATCCGGCTGTTGTCTTGTTTGTATGTGTGCATGGCAACAGGTGGAATAGGATCAGGGTCAAGAAGAGAACGAGGCTGGACTAGATAGCGTGGAGATCCGGGCTTCGAATCAACTTAGGATTCAGCATTGTCATATAGTTGAACCTAGTTAAATTCTTCTAGACAATACAAGATTTGTATGTTTATGTTTAAAATGTAATTTGAATTGAATTACATTACGTTTCCGCTTGGTATTTTTTTAAAAAAAAATTATACCCTGTTTATTATAATTGTTTGAATTATTCTAAAGACGATTAAGGAATGAATTAGCGTCCGGGTTTCCACAACAGGTGGTATCAGAGCATTAGGTTCTAGAACTGTAGGTTCTTGAACTGAGATAGAAGCTAGTGAGAGGGGTAGAAGGAGTTTCTTTCCTTGCATGTGAATGCTAGCATGTGGTTTATTATAATGTGGAATTACATTGTGTATGCTAGCACGATGTTATGTTTTACTGCCGGAAGTTACATGGCATATGATGGAATATAATGTTGAAATTACATTGTATATGCTATGATTTCAGTATATTTTTACTGTTTAGAAAGTTACATGTTACCTGAATATATGAGTTGATTTGGTAATATGTATTATTTGAAACTGGATCAGAACCAATTCTTGATCAGAGGTAAGCTGATCAGGATTGGGATTGAGATGGATTTGTCTCCTGTTACTACTAATGCTTGTGATTATCAGATATTCCTCCTAGAAGAATTCCCGAACAAGGTAGTACTTAGACTGATCCGATGGATGTGTCAGAAACTCTGATGGAAACACAGTTGATGAGATTTCAGTCATTTCAACCGCCGATTCTGAGGGGTATTGAGGCGCCAGTCGATTGTGAGAATTGGCTGGAGGATATAGAAATGTTATTTGAATTTCTTGGTTTTACAGATGATTGTAGAGTTAAACTGGTTGGAAATCAACTACGGGAAGTCGCTATGAGTTGGTGGCTGGTAACCAGGGAAGCCATAGCACAGCGTGGTTCAACGATTACATGGAAAATTTTTTAATTTGAATTTTATCTAAGATTTATACCTCTATCATACCGACAGGATAAAAGTGCAGAGTTTGCAAATATAAGACAAGGTCAGTTGAATGTCGATGAGTATTTGGCCCAGTTTTTCACATTGTTACACTTTGCCCCTCAAGTGGCTAGAAAGGATACAGCTGTATCTGATCAGTTTATCCAAGGATTGAATCCAGAGATACGCACATTGGTGAATGTGAAAAACCCGAGTAACTTTGCTGATACTCTGAATCGAGTCAAAAGAGCAGAAACCGTTCTAATGAGACAAAAGGAAGCTTCAATTTTTCTTCCAACCCCGATACCACAACAACTGCCTTCCAGAATCGAGATTGGCAGCAGCAGTGGAAAGAGAGAGCTGTTGAAAGTTCAAAAGAAGCGGTTCAAGAAGTTAGGGAGCGATTCATCTAGCTCCAGCGGTTCTAGCCCGAGTTATACAGGAATTTATTGCAAAACTTGCGGAGGGAGACATCTCACGGAGCAATGTCATGGAGTGACTATTAGATGCAATTTCTGTAAACAACAAGGACATTTTGCTAGAGTTTCTCCACAGAAAGGCTCCCGGAGATCTCATGGAGCTGAATCATCGAGGAGTAAGGATCAAGGAAAAGACCCAGGATGCACTTGATGATATAATGGCAGGTACTGATCTTTTATGATTATTGTGAATATGTATTTTCAAGTCCTTATACATCCTATACATGATTTTGTATAAAAGGCATTGACATATGTTGTACCTGTTGGGTCTGTGTATACTGTAGTATTGAATCCTTTATCTTTTGGGGAAAAAGATTGTTACCAGTAAATTTTGTAAATATCATAGACTGCAGTAAAATGAGAATAAGATTGAATTATATTAGGTGATACTTGTGTTGTCCGGTTCTGACCACATTACTGATATTGATGTGTTAGCAAGTACAGAAGTATTGTAGATTCTTGCCAGGAGATGGTAAGATTCGGACCTGAAATGGCCGAATAATAAATAATATGCAATAAGGATTTTGATTTAAAACTCCTTTGATATCCATAGTATTTATGACTCGAGGATTATCGAAAGGAATGGAGTAATTCCTTAGATAATCAGTTGATTTACTGAGATGGAATGAATCATTGACTGAGTTGCTAGGGACATGAGCGTTGCTACTGTTGTCTCAGATGAGATTTCGAGTTTGATTCTAGCCAGGAAGATTGATTTCAGTCTCGACTCGATATCAGGTATTGTTGGTATTCTCAAAACTCTATACAGAATGATATTGACCGAATTTAAAGAATTGAAACGTCAGTTAGAAGATTTACTGCCCGAGAATTAGAGTTACATCTGATTATGTGTTTCTCTGTAAAATACTCCAGTTCTGTGTATGGGTTGATAAATCATGTTTTCAGAAGTGCTTTGATGATTTTATTCTCGTTTTATCTATGATATTTTGATATATTCGCAGCGTATGATTGATTGTAGCACAGTTGAGACCGTGATCTGTGGCTGAGAACGACATTGAAAATGGCAGAATTTCAGAAATGTCAGAAATTGTGTTCTATGTGTTTACTAGATTGGTATAAGTGATTGATATGGCGAATCTAATCCAATATTGCGGTTATTCCGAATCCGTATTTGATATCGATTGTTATGAACTGTGGGATTATATACAGTTCAAGCCGACTCAGAGCTGATTTGGAAAAATTACAACAGTTCAGAAGTTTGATCAGACTGTTCAGAATTTAACTTCGATAGCCAGAACAGTGTGTCAATCAGAATACCAGGTAGGTAATGCTTTATTTTATAGAATTAGCTGAATTGTTTGTCCCCGATATTTCGAATTTGAAATGACAGGTATTGTCAGATGCACACAGTAGTAGATTCAGTATTATTCTTGTGACATAAAATGCATGATAATTCGAACGGACAATTTTGACGTAAACAGATGAAATCAGCTATATCTGAATTTGTATTGAAATGTCTAAATCGCTGACAGATGAGGGCAGAAAGATAGAAACCAGGAGATTGAATATACAGATTATCGATTCCTGAATAGAAATAGGAGTATAATTCTTTGGATCTGGTGATAGACTTATCGAAATCGTGCCAAGAATGTACCAGGATGTGGTTATGATTGAACGATTGTTCAAATCTGCATATGTATATTGTACAGGATGACGTACAGATATGACTAGACAACTGAGAGGTATGTCAAAAAAGGGATCAGACTGTATCAAATGTCAGAGTTGATTATATCATACCATGATTTTTGGTTGATTTTGTACCTTTGGCAGAGGGTATAACATGATCTTTCGTCTATGATTTATAGATTGACGGATAATCGGAGCGAATTATCTAGATACTGGAGGATATCCAGGAATTGTAGTGCTGGATTTTAGCACTAGTGACCTGATGTCTTGTCACATGAGAATGATTGTACAACGATAGCTATCAGATGAGTATAGAGATAGCATATTTCGAGGCATGGTACAGTGAAAACTATATGTTTCCTTCGTATGAGAATAATATCTCGGTGATACCTGAGGTTGGATCGGATAGGATCAGAGATATGACAAAGGAAGTAAAGTTGATCCAGAAGAAAATGAAGACAACTCAGAATAGACAGACCAAATATGCCAACATCGGATGATGACTGTTGATATTTGAGGCGAAAATTGAATATAACTCTGATTAAAATTAACAGATTGATAGGAAATGATAGTATTGATTTATTATGAGCTGTTAATTTGTATATACGGATGTTGTATAGCCAGTATTGTGAGATTAGTTCTGTTAGAGCTATTTCGAGTGGTATTATGAGATTATACTTCCTGAAGCATTATTCCAGATTGAAATCAGAATCAGTAAAAGAAAGATAATTCAGAATGAAGACTATTCTGCTGTTGAAAGTCCAATAGAATTGGTAGAATATCGAAGAAGCTAACTGAGAGACAGAATCTAATATGAGACAGAAAATTTCAGAATTATTTCATTAGGGTAAGTTTGCTCTTGGCTTCTGTGTATCTCCTTCTTGTATCTGATTTGATATCTAATTTGACTGCCTGTGATTTCGGGGACGAAATCATATCTAAGGGGGGGAGAAATGTAATGCCCGAGATTTAAATTATTGTAATCAGATGTTGATTAATTGACAAGATTGTGATGAATGAAGGTTTTAGGAGTTCAAGTGACGAAGCCGGGTGTTGGTTTATTTTAAGCCAAGATGTTGAACCGAACATCTCAAGATGTTGGGCCGAACATCTCGCGCCCGAGCGGTAGAAAAGAACCGCCCGAGCGCCAATTTTACTTCTTGGACAGAATGTTCGGCGCCCGAGCGGTAGAATATTACCGCCCGAGCGCCATGAGATGTTCAGCTGAGTATCTCGACAGAAAATTCCGCGCCCGAGCGGTAAAGATTAACCGCCCGAGCGCCGCTTGCAAAATATGGAAAATCAGCCACGTATCTTGGCATGCAAGTTGTATATATATATAGATATATATCCTTCATATTCCTCAGAACAAAAGGAAGAAACGAAGAAAGGGAAGCACGAGAAAGAATTGAAGAATTCTTACGCCTTTAGATTTTGATCCGCCCGTCTGATTTTGGATCCAACTTCAGTACTGTGCTCCTATCGACGCAGGCTACAACTGGACATAAGTTTTGTTTCGTTTAGACACGAGTTGAAATTATGCTATTGTCAGAATCGAATATGAATCATATATGGTGTTTCTGATACAGTAGACATCGTATATTTGAAGTCAGAATGAAGAACAGACTATTTATGTAATTTTTATGATTTTCTGAGTGGATTTGATTAAGAATCGATATCAGATTTGTATTATCGTTGAGATTATGATTCGTATCGATATTAATTATGAGTTCTGGTACTATATATGTGATGTTGGAACTGACGGGGTTATCGAGATTGTATTATTATGCCGTTGAAACATCCGTAAATTGATATTGATCAGATTCGGTATTTGTTGAGATTATAGTGCGGTACCATATGTCGATTGACATTGATCAGATTATGTTTTAATTTGAGTATTGATCAGAACAGGTTTTGAACTAAGTTATATGCTGATATTGTATTTATTCGATTGTCATTATCAGATTGGGTATGGACAGAGTTGAAGTCGGAAATTCATCTTCGTCAGACCGAGAAGATAAAGGTATAAGTCAATGTGGTATTGGGACATCGACTCAAGTAGGATGTACTTGAATTTCCCTAAATAACATACTTATTATTATGTTTTATGATTGTTATTATTGATTTGATTAAATGCTTGTTCTATGGAGTTATAGAAGCACGCATTAGATGAGTAATCTTGTGACAGAAGTACCTGATAGTGACGGGATAGCCACGGGCACATTGCACGATGTCACAAGATAGTGTATTGGTGATAGGACCACAGTCCATGACGGTTAGATCAGGACACTGGATGTTTGGTTATATCGACGTGGATTAAACTTGAGTCTTTTCTATTACTGTTGGTCGATATAGGAATACCACATCTGGAAACCGGGATCCCTAGACTAGGATTGAGTCTAGTCTTAAATATGGAGTCATGAGTCTAATTGACAGTTTATATTGAGTTATGTTGATTATGTTCCCGATGATGGTACATGTTTAGAATAGGATTTATTCTTGATATGGATTCATATTCTGATTTGAATACATGTTAGAAATATATGTTATATGCTTTTATATTGTTTTTATGATTGAATGTATACATGATTTATACTGAGAATGTAATTCTCACCGGAGTTATCCGGCTGTTGTCTTGTTTGTATGTGTGCATGGCAACAGGTGGGATAGGATCAGGGTCAAGAAGAGAACGAGGCTGGACTAGATAGCGTGGAGATCCGGGCTTCGAATCAACTTAGGATTCAGCATAGTTGAACCTAGTTGAATTCTTGTAGACAATACAAGATTTGTATGTTTATGTTTAAAATGTAATTTGAATTGAATTACATTACGTTTCCGCTTGGTATTTTAAAAAAAATAAAAAATAAAAATTTAGACCTTGTTTATTATAATTGTTTGAATTATTCCTAAAGACGATTAAGGAATGAATTAGCGTCCGGGTCCCCACAAAAGATTTCTCCAGCATTGCGAAGCCGATTACCCAGTTGACACAAAAGAATGTACCGTTTGTGTGGTCTTAGGATTGTGAGTCTAGCTTTCTAGAGTGAAGAAGAGGCTGACCAGTGCACCTGTCTTGATGATTCCTTCAGGTACTGGCGATTTCGTTGTATATTGTGATGCATCTCACAGAGGGCTGGGATGTATTCTTATGCAACGAGGTCATGTGATCGCATACGCCTCGAGACAGCTGAAGCCACATGAGATTCAATACCCCATTCATGATCTTGAATTGGCAGCTATCGTATTTGCATTGAAGATTTGGCGTCACTATCTTTATGGCGAGAAATTTGAGATCTACTCTAATCACAAGAGCCTGAAGTATCTGTTTTCTCAATCAGAATTGAATATGAGACAGCGTAGATGGCTCGATTTGTTGAATGATTTTGGTTGCGAGATCAAGTATTACCCATGGAAGTCAAATGCAGCAGCAGATGCCTTGAGTCGAAAGGTATGTGCCCTATCTTTATCGACGATAGGTGTTTCGAATTTAGTTGAGGATTGTTGTTTGTCTGGTTTAGCATTTGACACATATAGTAGATCGCTGAGACTTTATTCGATTCAAGTTGAGCCAGATTTGATTATGAGGTTTAAAGAGGCACAAAGAACAGACCAGAATGTTCAGAAGTCGATTCAGATGGTCAGATCAGGACATCAGTCTGAATATCGGGTACATGATTATGTTCTGTATGTGAATAACCGTCTTGTAGTGCCAGATGTTTCAGACTTGAAACAACAGATTATGTCAGAAGCGCATTGTAGTCGGTTTAGTATTCATCCAGGTGGCAGAAAAGTGTACAACGATTTGAAGACACAATTCTGGTGGAATCAGATGAAGTCAGATATTGTAGAATTCGTGTCTAAGTGCTTGAATTGCCAACAGGTAAAGGCCGAGAGAAAGAAGCCCAGAGGTTTACTTCAGAGTTTATCTATTCCTGAGTGGAAATGGGATCACATTTCCATGGATTTCGTGACGAAATTACCTCGATCATCCCGGGGCTGTGATGCGATTTGGGTCATTATTGACAGATTGACCAAATCAGCGTGTTTTATTCCATACAGAATGACATATCGACACGATCAGATGGCAGAGTTGTATGTTAGATAGGTAGTCAGATTGCATGGTGTGCCGAAGTCTATCGTATCAGATCGTGATCCACGATTCACTTCACATTTTTGGCACAGTTTGCAGCAGGCTTTAGGTACGACATTGCACCTGAGTACTCCTTATCATCCCCAGACAGATGGACAGTCAGAGCGGACTATCCAGACTTTAGAGGACATGTTGAGAACTGTAGTGCTAGATTTCGGCACTAGTTGGCAAGATTCACTACCGTTGTGTGAATTATCGTACAACAACAGCTATCAAACGAGCATAGAGATGGCACCGTTTGAAGCGTTATATGGCAAGAAGTGCAAATCTCCTCTATACTGGGATGATATATTTGAGGTACCAGAACATGGGCCTGATATGATTCGTGAAATGACTGAAAAAGTATAGATAATTCAGAAGAGGAGGAAGACAGCACAGGATAGGCAAGCCAAGTATGCCAATATCAGACGGAGACCGCTAGTATTTGAACAAGGAGACAGAGTGTTTTTGAAGATTTCTCCTTTCAGAGGCGTTGTCAGATTCGGCAAACGCGGGAAGTTGTCTCCTAGATACATCGGTCCTTATGAGATACTTGAAAAGATTGGCGATCCAGCCTATCGACTAGTTCTTCCTCCTTCTCTATCTAGAATACATGACGTATTTCATGTATCAATGCTGCGTAGATATATGCCTGATGCTTCTCATGTCATTCAGCCTGACGAAGCAAAGCATGATCAGACTTTGAGTTATACTGAGCAACCGATACAGATTCTTGATCGAAAAGAAAAACAGCTCAGAACGAAGACTATTCCACTAGTGAAAGTCCAGTGGAGTCGTCATGGCATCGAGGAAGCGACTTGGGAGACAGAAGCAAATATGAGACAGAGATATCCCGAGTTGTTTACATGATGTGAGTATTTATTTAGCTTTTGATTATATTGTTTTTCATTTATGATATGATTGATTGCCTGCGATTTCGAGGACGAAATCATTTCTTAGAGGGGGAGAAATGTAAGGCCTGAGATTTATTTGTCTTCATTTATGCGATATTCAAAGATATGATAATGCATGACATGTAATGAGAAGCAATAAATGAGATGGGGGAAGGAGAGACATGGAAAATTAGAATTTTGAATGAAGGGCAGACCGCACCCGCACCATGAAAGATACCGCACCCGCGGTGCATGGACAGAAAATTGGTCGTTTTTACAGTAGGGTCACCGCACCCGCGGTCCAAGAAAGAGTGCACCTACGGTTGAGGGACAGAGAGTTGGAAATTATTTACAGAAATGACACCGCACCCGCGGTTCAAACGTAACCGCACCCGCGTTGATGTCACCGCACCCACAGTCTTATATGCAGCGCACCCGCGGTCGTCGATTTTGGAAAACGAAGCTTGAGCGCACCTGCGGTCTAGATGGAGCGCACCTGCGGTCTAGATGGAGCGCACCCGCGGTGCAGCATGCGAGAAAGCCACCTTTGTTTCTTATGATGACATATGGCATATATATATATATAGAATTGTGCTGAGTCTTCATTTTTAACACTTCCATAAGCTGAGAAACGAAGGAGAAAAGGGTTCCAAGCTTTCTTCCATCTTTACTATTTGATTGTGTAAGATTTACTTATCCAAAAGTTAATCCAAGCTTAAATTCTTGTTCCTCACTTCAAATGCTACAAGAGGATGTAAGTTTCATTCATTTCCTGCATGATTTGAGATATTGATGTTGGGGAAACTTGGATATGCTTGTAGATATATGTTCTTATAATTATAAGCAACGGTTATTCGCAACCGGATCGAAGAAATGGTACCATATGTAATTGTTATGAATTCCAGCATATGTATGATTTAACATGTTCAGATTTCAGAGTTAATGTGTATTATGAAGAGAATGGTGAATTGTTGATATTGATTATATTGTGTTGATTTATGAGTTGATCGGTATATCGAGAATCCGCCGTTATGCCGTCGAATTGTATTCAGATTAAAGATTGAGTCCTATATGTATTGATAGAATTCACTTTGATCATGCCATTTCAGATTGTATTGGCAACTTTGATAGCGAGACTTCGACTACGACAAATTGTTCGACGAAAGGTATAATTCATGTTTTGTTTGGGGAAGACACAACTCAAATGAGATTCAATTTGAGTTTCCCAACCAAATCACATACTAGAATTGTTGTCTAACTTTTTATATGATTTTGATTTGTTTATGGATTTATATTCTAATCCCTTGATATGATGATGCCTTGTTTATAGATTTATATTCAAGCATTTGAGATAGGAGAGTCATTGGCAGACTTGTCAAACTAGACGTTCAGTGGTATCAACGCTTCGGATTATATTCAATCCGATTGTAGACATTCGATACAGACATGGCCGAAGTCTAGGAATAAGACGTACGGTTACCCCGATAGGGAGGGTAGGTGACAGACAGTGACGTCTTATTCACACCGGGATCCCTAGAGTAGAGTCGAGTCGAGTCAAGACATGATTTGATTTGAATTGCATGCTCATATAGATTGGTTTCATAGACTATGGAACCCATTGTTATTGCTTTCATGCATGATTTATGATTATGTATTAGCATGCATACATGTTTTATATTGGGATTTGTTCTCACCGGAGTTTCCGACTGTTGTTATGTCTGTATGTGTGCATAACAACAGGTGGGGCAGGATCTGGGTCATGACCGAGATGAGTTTGAGATAGCGTGGTGACTTCGGGCGCAGAAGATTACTAGTTGTTTCTTACTAGACTTGTACTACTTGTGGTTGTAGTTTGTATTAAACACCAGTTTATATGAATGTATTAGAACAAGAAATGTAATTATGTTTATTGAAATAAAATAAAGAACTATCTTGTGTTTGTTTATATACATCTGAATTAATGTTAAAAAAGCGAAATTTTGACCCACATTTTTGAATAAAGATCCGATTAATCCCGAAAAGAATTGAGTTAGAGCCCGGGTCCCCACAGTTGGTCTTTGGGAATGCTTGCCATCTACCTTTGGAACTGGAGCACAGGGCATTTTGGGCTTTGAAAAAGCTAAATTTTGATATGGGGGCAGCTGGCGAGCAATGACTGTTGCAATTGAACGAGATGGAGGAATTCCAGAATGATGCATACGAAAATGCAAAAATATACAAAGAAAAGACCGAGAAATGGCATGACAAACAGATTCTTCGATGAGACTTCGAACCAGGACAACAAGGGTTATTGTTCAATTCTTGACTGAGGTTGTTTCCTGGTAAGTTAAAATCACTATGGTCTGGACCATTCACAGTGGAAACAGTGTATCCACATGGGGCAATTGAGCTGAAATGCAACAACGGTCAGACATTTAAAATAAATTATCAAAGGGTCAAGCATTACTTTGGAAGTGAAGTGAGACACATGGACAACATTCCAATTAGAGACCCAAAGTAGAAAGGAGAAAGTCAGGCTGATGACTATAAACCAAGCGCTGTGTGGAAGGCAACCCACAATTATTTTAGCATTCTTTTTTATTATATTTTATTTTATTTAAAATTTTTATTTTGTTGATTTTCATTTTCTCTAATTCAATTATTGATTTGAATATTTTATTTTTGCATGTATTAAAAAAAAAACAACTGATGGACAGTGTGCGTCGCGCATATGTGCGATTTATTTTCGCGCACATGCGCAAAGGCTAACTCGGAAGGCAGACGATGTCACGCATATGCGCCTCTCAGGGCGCGCTTATGCGTTAGAAGACTAGGCGCATACACTCAGAATGCAGAGACCTTCGCGCATATGCTCCACTCATGGGCGCGCATATGCGCGACCGCGACCTGATTTAAGGAAAAATAAAAGAGGAAACGTGAACCCTTCTCAGAAATACAATACAGCAGCCGCCTCCCCCTTCCAGAAATACAACTGCCTCCCTCCTCTTTAAACAATCGCCGCCGCTGCACACCTTGGAACGCCAACCGGCGCCTCCGACTACAGCCCAAGTAAGGGATTTTGTTCAGCTTTTGTTCAAATATTCCGGGTTTGTTTAGAATTGTTGTTTTATCTCTATGGGGAATTTGTGAGGTTGTGAATTGGGTGTAAAGCTTGAGATTTATTAGTCTTCATTAATGTAATATTCGAAGATATGAGAATGCATGACATGTAATGAGAGGCACTAAGTAAAATGGGAGTAGGAAAGACATGGAAAAGACATGAGAAATTAAAGTTTGAATGCAAGGAAGACCGCACAAGAACCATGAAAGATACCGCACCCGCGGTTGACGAACAGAAAGATGGGCATTTTACAGTAGGGTCACCGCACCCGCGGTCCAAGAAGCAGTGCACCCGCGGTTGATGGCCAGTAGGTTAGGGAATTTGGTGCGAACCAAGACCGCACCTGCGGTCCACATGACACCGCACCCGCGGTGGAAAGAGAGCGCACCCGCGGTGCTGCATGCGAGAAATCCACCTTTGTTTCTTAAGTTGACACATGGCATGGTATATATATAATTCAAGCATGAGTCATTCTTCCTTCACTTCCAGCAGCGCAGAATGAGAACAAGGAGAGAGTTCCTTCAAGCTTTCTTTGTGGGAGATTTTGAATTGTGAAAGAATTACATGTCCAAATTGTGAACCAAGGGGAGATTTTTATTCCTTGCATCAAGGGCTTCAAAAAGGTATATGTTTTATTAAGTTCAGCATGTTTTGAAGTTGATCTGTTAAAGGAAATCAGATTTGGTTTTTATTTTGTGTTCTTATGATTATTGTGAACATAAAGTGGAAAAAAGGATAGAAGAAATAATACCATATGTGATTGTTATGATTTTCCAGCATGTATGGAATTGAGATGGTGCAGATTTCAGAATAGTACATGTGATTCATGAAGATTTTGGATTATGGTTATTGATTATTGTTATATGAGTTGATCGGTATATCGAGAATCCGCCGTTATGCCGTCGAAATGCATTGAAATGAAATATTGATTCCTATGTGTATTGAGGTGTACTAGAGCTTGATAGAATGTACATTGATGATGCCATTTCAGATTTGTATTGGCGACTTTGACATCGAAACTTCGACATCGACAGAGATTGTGCGACGAAAGGTAAAATTCATGTTTTGTTTGGGGAAGACACAACTCAAATGAGATTCAATTTGAGTTTCCCAACAAAATCACATACTAGAATTGTTGTTTATCTTTTCATATGATTATGCTTTGTTTATAGATTTATATTCAAGCATTCGAGATAGGAAAGTTATTTGGTAGATTCGCCAAATTACTAGTTGTTCGGTGGTATCGACGCTTCGGATCAGAGTCACTCCGATTGTAGATATTCGATACAGACAAGGCCGAAGTCTAGGAATAAGACGTACAGTCACCCCGATTGGGAGGGTAGGTGACAGACAGTGACGTCTTATTCACACCGGGATCCCTAGAGTTAAAGTTGAGTTGAGTCCAGATATGAATTGAATTGAGTTGCATGCTTATTTTATTTTGATTTCAGAGATTATGGAACCCATTGTTACTACATGATTATTTTGATTTAGTTTCATAGACTATGAAACCTATTGCGATTGATTTTATGCATGATAGTATGCTTTATGATTTATATTGTGTACATGCATGTCTACCATGTTTTATACTGGGATTTATTCTCACCGGAGTATCCGGCTGTTGTCTTGTTTTGTATGTGTGCATGACAACATGTGGGGCAGGATCGGGGTCAAGAAGATGATGAGAGAAGACGAGTTTAGAGTGGTGATTCCGGACTTATTGTAAACTTGGTTTAATACTTGAAATTCAGTAGTAGAACTTTACACTGGTTTGATTAAGTGTTGTACATTATTGTACTTTTATACTGAGATGTATATTAGTTAAATTCTATTACGTTCCGCACTTACATTTTTAAAAAAGAAAAATTTTTAGACCCTGGTTATCTTAATTGATAATTAAATGCCAAAGATGATTAAGAAGATGATTAGCGTCCGGGTCCCCACATTGGGTGTTCTAAACTAAAGTATTTTGTGACTGGTTGTACGTCGCATTGCTTACTGGATTAATTGGTGTGGTGAAATTATAGTTGTTCTAATGCAAGTTTGTGATCCGATTATCTGTGATTTTGGCTTTTCGGTTGGTTGATTTGTGTGGACATTGCAATATTGTATTCTCACAGGTTTTGGAATGAGGAAGTCCAACAAGTATATGATAGCTCTATGACACGGTCCATCATCCCGGAACGGGGATTCAATTTGTCAATTCCACGTGGTGTAATAATAGAGGAATTGGAACGCCGAGGATGGGTTGAATTTGCACAACACCATGTTGATGCCGTAATCTCGATTGTGCGAGAATTATATGCAAATCTCAGGGTTCGTCATGACGAGTCGAAAGTTTTGGTGCGAGGTCAATTGGTGTCGTTCGACTCTCGTACCTTCAATATGATATATCAGATGCCCAGCCTCGACCATGACGAGTACAATGAATTTCTCGAAGCGGGTGTTGATTATACAGAGGTCATCCGGACCATATGTCAAGCCGGCGCTGCCTGGAAAATGAGCTCGAGCGGGCCTATTTCTTTAAAGAAATCCGACATGGGCCCTAACGCAAGTGCTTGGACATCCTTTGTATTAGCCCGGATACTGCCGTCCCCGTACTATTACGATGTGACAAAAGACAAAGCTGCGTTGGTCTATGCTATTTTGATAAGAAATTTGGTTGATTTGGGGAAAGTCATCTATGGATCGATTATGAGAGAAGGCACGGGGCTATCCACGGTTGTTCTTCCTTGTCCTCATATCGTTACCGAGCTATGCCGACAGGCCGGCGTATCATGGGCCCCTGATAAACCAGTGCTAAAGCCGAATGCCCCCATTATTTCTTTCTTTGGAGCCGCCTCCTAAGTTCCCCATGAGTTTCCGGACGAAGAAGAGATCCCACAACCACAGCCACCACCACCTGCAGCAGCCAGATAGCGCATGGGAGACAGATTTTGGCGGCTAAAAAAAGAGATGCAGGACCAGAGGAGGTTACTGGTTGAGCAGCGCCAGCTGCTGGATTCACTTCAGTTCCACACCGACCATTTTATGGGATATATGATGGACTTTACTTTCCTTATTGCTCAGCGATTTCCACCTATAGGCCCAGAGGATCCGATGTTTCCCCAGCCACCGGTATGGCCACCGCAGTACCCCGGAGCCCCTTATCAGGCCCCATCCAAGAACATGGATGAGGATGACGACAATGGTATCGGCGAGCAATGACGCTCGTCGTGGGAGGTATGATTGCTCCGTTCTTTCATGTTTATACATTGAGGACAATCCATACTTTAAGTTTGGGGGGGTGATTTGATTTCGATGTTGTGTGATAACATTTTGATGCTTTAGTGTGGGTGCAATTTTTTTTACTGAGTTGGTAGTGATATTGAAAAAAAAACAAAAAACAAAAAAAAATTATTTATTTGCCCATATTTTTTAGTGCTTACATTGTCATAGTTGTGGAATTAAGGTAATAGCCAACCAATGATGAGATTTGACCCGACATATATGTTGTCCATGATTATGAGTCTAAATACGTGCTATCTTTACTTAAACGTTTACACCCTAATTCACGATTGCAATCTTGATGATACATCCGATGTCAAGAGAATGTTCATGTGATTTGTGATTTGGAATTTGTGAATGGACTCTAAAACCTGCATGTTGATTACTTGTTGTTGAGTTATGTGTTCACTAACACAAAGATGATTCAGGCAGTCTTTGAATTATATTGGGCCTGTTTTCCTTGAATATTTTGTCAATTGCTAGCCCTTTGAGTCGAAATGTGATTGAGATGGGTGATTTGTTCTGTTTGAGTATACCCAAAAGCATGATCTATCTGTGTTTGTTGATTGGTAGACTGAAGGTAGTCTAGAACTTGGTTTGGCACTCTTCGAGGCGAGATACGGGTATTGTGTGACTTAGGGATGATTTAGGCAATTTTTAGAACGTTTGAGCCTTTCGAGCCTACCCATAACATTGTATTAGACCCTAGTGTCCCATGTTTGAGTTTAATGAAAATCAAATGAAGTGTGCCAAGGCACACAAGAGCCTCCATTCGTATCAATTCTAAATCCTTACGTCAACTACCAACTTTTGAACATATACACTAGTACATACCGAAAACTGAGAGAAAATGAATCTGTGTATCACTACAAAAGTTCTTCTCCCTTGTGCGCGTAAAATAATATCATCGAAAAAGAGGAAAAAGATGAAAAAAAAGAAATGAATTTCTATGAAAAGAAAAAAAAAGAGAAAAAGGTGAAGGAAAAAGTTGAATAAAGAATAAAAGAGTATGACGTGTTGATATGATAAAGAGGAAACAATGGTAAATATGTTGTGACAAGGCAAGTGGAAGTGAAACAAGAGAAAGCGGGAGAAGCGTGTTGAAAAATAAATTGGTTTGTTTCTCTCACTTTTGATTCCCTATCTTCATTTGTAGCCATTAGCCGCAGCCTAACGTTATAAGCTTAAAAAGCGTATTAACCAAGTCATATGTACCCAATATACTAGTGGAGAAGAGTTGCCAAAGTTAAGCCTATGGACACTTGAAAAATGTCGTCGATAAACAGGGAATTTGATTGTGTACACGTGCACATCTCATGGTATTGGATTTTGTTTGGTTAATTATGTCCTTTTAATTTCCGTCTTGTTTAGCCAAATAATACCCTATAAGTCCTGTTGATCTGTGAAGGTAAATTTTATCTCAATGACTTTGTTAATTACTTGTGTGTCAAGGAGTCCAGATTTTTATGAGATAAAAAGTTATGAACTTATTTTGGCATATGGAGTGGGTAAACAAGAATAGCAAAACACACACGAACGTGAACTGTGAGTAATATAGCATATGTGATTAATATGATGGGACTGTAATCTCTGAGGCTAGTGGCTATCCTTTTATTCCACAACTCTTGTTCGTTCAGTTACATTCTTTAGGATGTGTTAAGTTTAGTCTAGCTAATGTTTTTTTTAGTTATTTAATTTATTTTGCTCTGGACTAGCAAAAGTTCAAGTTTGGGGGGATTTGATAAGTGCAATTTGTGAACTTAAATTATCCTTATATTTCGTATAGATTGTTAGTTTCTTGGGTGGAATTATGCGTTATTTGTCATTTTTGATGTGATTGCAGGAATCTAGGTAAGGCTATTACATGAGTGTGAAAAGAAGCGAAAATGGCGCTTAGAAGAAATTTGTGAGGATGCCCAGTTTGAAAATCAAAGAGACCCGCGCATATGCGCAAGTCATGCCCGTCGAAAAGAAGCGAGACACAAAGCAAACCAGAGAAGGGCGCGCATATGCGCCGGACATGGGCGCGCATATGCGCACGCGAAGGAAATCCTGATGAACAAAACTGAAGACTCCGTCATATGTGCGGTTCTGGTGCGAGCATGTGCGCACGAGAAGAATCCCATCATAAAAAGAGGCACACATATGCACTGGTCTAGGTCGCACATATGCGCATGACGCGATTGCCAGATTGTTTAGGATTCATCGTGGGCTTTATAAGGAATAAATTTGGAGAGGAAAACGGCCGACATACTAGATAGAAGGAGACTAAAAAGCTAGAGCCAGCGATGGAGCGCAGAGAACAGAGATAGAAGACGCTTAATCCGGACATGGAGACGCACTTTCATCTCTCTTCAACACGTTTCTAATTCGGTTCTTTACTTCTACGTTTTTAATGATTACAAACTGGTTTTGTATTGATTTAGATTCGAGTATGAACTAATCTTATTTTCTAGAGATTGACGTAGTCTTGCTTGAACCTATGTTATTGATGTTTTGAATTGTCATTGAATTAATTCATCTTGTTTATTTGTGATTTCTTGTTCTTAATGCTTTTGGATTACTGGCCATAATTCGTTTGAACAAATAATTAAGATCTAACACTCGAGAGAGGGTATTGAAATTAGGACAGGGAAAATCACATCGTCAGATGTTTATAACGTGAAAAAGACGGATAACTCTTGTGAATCCATAACAAGAACCTTGTTTGCATATATTACGTGTTACGTGATTTTGAATAGACATATTAAAATCGGTAATAGATAATACAGTTCTATTCATCACTTGAAAAAGGGAATAGGAAAATTGCGAGATCATGGTGATAGGATCGATTGACGTGTCAAGAGTGTTTAGAAGGGGGGGTTGAATAAACACTCTCAATTAATATTGGTCTTATCGAATTTTTGAGTTCAGTTTGGTGACAAACTGATTCTCGGAATGTTGTTGATCAATATCAATCAGTTAAACTGAGGTAGTTGCGGAAGGTAACTGACTGACAGATAGAATACAGAACTGAAATAAAATACACAAGGATTGTTTCTGGATGTTCGGAGAATTCAATTACTCCTACGTCACCCCTTCTATCACAGGGATAGGATTTCCACTAAAAGACTTTGATCCAATACAACACTTGTACAGACCCACTTCAGTTAGGACTTACCCACTGCCTAAACTGAAACTCTTAGTATTACAAAATGATCTCTGTGCGTAACTGATCTTAGCACTATTGAATTAACAAATATTACAGAGTCCTAGTTTGCTCAACTTGTAGCCTTGATTGCTACGAATAAATCAAGTAAAAGTGAGCTGAGATTTTGACAGAGTAATAGCAAGTTTTGAATGATGTATCGTTGCTTCTTCTTTTTCTTGTCCCATATTTATACTCTTCTTTTCCAACGGTAATCTTGAGATAAATTTGAATCTTTGTATCCGTTGGTTTCCACTTGATTATTCCTTCGATATTGTTTGCTTCATTTATTGTAATTCGGCGTCTTCATTGCTTTGTCCGGAATACGTTGTTTTAAGTAGTCTTGGTTGTTGTGCGGTGCTCTTGTAATCTGTTATGTCTTCTTTGTTCTTTCCCGAGACATCTTCAGTTGAGAGACTTTGATGCATTCGGCTGAATGTTTTAACTGATCAGTTCCAACTGATCAGTTTACTCTGTATCATTGTATCAGCTGATTTCAGTTGATAAGTTCATTTGCCGAATTTGCTTGCGCGTATCAGTTGATTCATATTTTGTTAATCGATTGATTCATGTTTTGTCAAACTCCAGAATCTATTTTCCAAAAATTTCCCCCTTTATGGTGTTTGACAAAACCAAGTGATTTAAGATCGAATAACTGAGCTCTTTGTAGATAATAGATTACGCAACTGAATCATAAAATAACTGGATTCCTTGTAGATAACATAAAATCTGAGAATATTTTATCAGTTGATTCTAATAATCTGATTAATTCTTCTTCAGCTGCTGTTCTTCCCCTTTTTTGTCAAACAACTCCATTTTGTCTGATAACTTTCGAACGTCAATGGAGAGAAGTTTTACATCTGATGAGATACTTGAGGCAACAGTTGTGAGGGAGGTCTGTAGCAATTCTATTTTATTTGAAACAGAGGTTTCCAGTCGCTCAACTCTCTGACTGATTACATCCTGAATTGTAAAGAGTGAGTTAACTAGCCCCTTCTTTATTTTATGCACAGTTCTGCTAAGAGAGTCCGTGTTGGCTTGGAGAGTGTTTAGTTTCGTCGAGTAAAATTCAGTCGAAGAATCTAATTTGACAGTATGAGACAGTTGTTCGAATTGAATTTTCTTGATTTCAGCGAGCATCTGCTGCATATTGTACTGTATGTTCGGGATTTCTTCAAGAACTACATCCATTTCTATGGATTGAATTGGAGGTCGCTGGCTGGGCGTTTCTGAATGCTTCGATGTTTGTCCAAAAAGAACTAATGCTTGATTAGTTTCCATTGTTCCAGCCATAGGCTGAGCTGGAATGTTTTCTTGAATTTGAGATGATGAACGTTGGTTTTGATCAAGAAATGGACTATCTGGCTGAATGATGAAGATGAATGGTTCATACATGGGGGCCTCGTGTGGAGAATTAACTGAAATTTGTTCTTGCTCCTTTGATTCAGTGAGCAACTGACCTTCTACATGTTCAGCAGTTTCTTGTTCTGAGGGTTTTGCTTGTTCATCACTTTGAATATCTTGTTCAGCAGAAGTTTCTGGCTGAACTGGTGCTTCAGTTTGAGCTTTTTCTGATTCAGTTATTTCTTTTTCTGAAGTTTGGTTTGGCATTTCAGTTTGATCTTCAGTTTGAGCAGATATAAATTTTTCAGCAATAAGTTACTCAGCTGGTGCTTCAGATGATATCTTAATGTCTTGCTCTGGTTGTTCAGCTGGATGGGTAATTGAGTCATATTGTATTTCCTCTAGCTGAGCTTCCAAGGTAACAACTTGAATGATTTTTTCAATGTTTGCCAAGGATAGTTCTGCTTCAGAATATAGCTGATGTTCTGTCCGAGAGGATTGAGGTATTCCCTGAACTGGCTTTTCAGTTGCCTGTTGTGGAGATGGTTCTTTTTGTGGAGAGGAGGATAAATCTTTTTCAATATTTGAGTTGGGGGGTTTTTCATGAAGAACTAGTTCCTGATCTTCTTCCCAAAATCTGATTTCTCTCTACAGACTACTAAGATCTGTGTCATGTTGAGTGAACACAGCTCTATCATTGTATGCAGTTGGACTTGTGGGATTGTAGTTGGACTTCAGCTTTGCTACCATTCTTGTTAGCTTTTTGACGCGAATCTGATTAAAGAAATATTTCTGCCTTTCTAATGCATGTGGAATTGTAGCGGCTTTGACTACTTTCA